>NC_090921.1:160725009-161388937 GCF_040938575.1 Ambystoma mexicanum
TGTTTCTAAAGTCCAACTAAGAGCTTCATAAAACCATACATCTGAGGTAGTACATAAATCCACTCTTGGTATTGAGCCGTACCACGCGAGATCACTTGGTAGCGTGGACCGAGCAGCCAGGCTAATCTTGGGAAGGAGAGAGGGCTGTAGCTTGGTACAAAGAAATTGTAACACACATAGGGTCCAAAGAAACACTAACACTACTGATTTTGAAAATAAAACTGTTTATTTACATACCGAAGAATTATCTTGGTCTACTTGTAATTACTATACCATCATATAGACACAATCAAAAAAACCAACTCAATACTTATGGTATGCAAACCAAGGTATAACTTTACTTAGAGGAGCCAGAAGCAAGTCAAGGTGAGTCAAACCTAAGGTTATACATTTAGGATCTACTATTGCAATAAGATCAAGTTAGATCTACGTTTAGAAAACAATCCGTATTCCAAGGGTAGTAGACCTGGTCAGTCATCCAGTGACACTCGGTTACAGAAATCACTTATTAAACTAACCCAGTTACAAGTGTATTTTGCAACATGTGTAACCTTCTTTTTTTTGAATGGATACAGTTACACCACCAGTATTACCGTTAAGAACACAGTACGAAGGGGGCGTGGCCGGGAGCCGACCGTGCGGCATGGCTCCATTGAACGCTCCTGGACAGCCCCGTCGTCGGAGCGAATTTCTGCAGATTGAAGCCGCCGCCTAGCCTGCATCTGGCGTGCCCGAATCATGAATGTGCGCTGCTTCTGAGGAGCGGGGTCGGAGGTGGCATGGAGCATCCCCGAGGCCGGGGGAGCTTCGCGCTCTCCCATTAAACCAGTGTGAGGAAGGCCAAAATGGCGGGCAGGCGCCCGTGCTGACTGCGGCTGCATTAGGGGAGGGTCAGGCCGCCAGCAGCATCAGCCATCGATACCATCCAGCTGCGGGCCGTAGTGTGGCTGCGGATTCACCCCCACTGTGCGGTGCCAGTGTGAGCCGTGGGTGAGACCCCGGAGGTGCCCCAAGGGCTGCGTCGGCTGGAGTTCCCCATCACAGCGTATTCTGGAGCCTGGCGGGCGCAGGCCTCCCAGCGCTATCCGGCGCCGCCGAGGGAGAGCCTGCGAGGTGGCGGCCGCCCCCAGGGTTGGGACGGACACCGGTGCGGCGCCTTTGGCCCAGTGACATCAGATCAGCGTGCCAGGGGGCTGGAGCCCTTCCCCGGCCCCTCCTGTCGCTGCACAGTTGGACCCAGTGAAGGCGCCAGGGCGCACGTCCTGCTCCAGGGGACCCCAAGCAGTCCAGTTGAGTCTAGGTCCCGTCGGGGGGTGCCGGGCTCCGCTCCCTCCCGCCGTCATCTAGCCAGACTCGGCGGTAGCGCCCCAGCGTACGCCGTTTCGGGGATCATCAATTTTAAGAGCGAGCCCAGGATCCAGCAAGAGATCTCCGCGGCGTCCCCACCCGGTGGCCCCATCCCGGCCCCTTCTACGTTCACCCAGCTGGGATCGGCTGCGGTGCCCAGGAGCATACCTCATATCGCGCCAGGGGCCACTCCACATAAGCCAGCGTCCAGAACCATCAAGGAGTTTCCATCATCTGTGACGTCCCCTGCCTGCGGCCCAGGAGACGGCAGCTGCTGTTCAGGCAGGCGAGCCTCTTAAAGGTTAGTCCATAACGAGGGGAACAACAGCGCGCAGGGCAGCCCATATTTGGGAGAGCATCGGACAATTGCCGCAGCTCCCAAACCCTCAACCACCACCACCAACTACGCACCCTGCCCCACCTTGGAAAACCCTCTGGTGCGCGCCAACCGCACCCTTGATCGTTCCAATAGATCTCTCCACAAGCAAACCAAAGATCCACTTGAATCTAAAGCGACCCGCATTCGGAACTCTTCCCACACACCGCTCTGCAATATTGATCCAGCTCCATCGGGGGCGGGACCGGGAGTCTCCCCGGCCCCAAAACCCAAGTATTAAGCGGGACATCCCGGGGGTCCCCTCTCCGCCTGAGCAGGCCTGTGCCGTTTCGACCCAGCCACAGAGACTGACATCCCAGGAATGGCCCAGCAGCGCTGCGGAGAACAGCAGGACTCCGGGAGTCACCCCAAAACACAATACACGCAATCTCGGCACACGCAGCAGGCCTCACGTTAGACCAGCCAGCACAGCATCATAGGGGGGCGTGCCCCTCTCCCATCGCAGGGCACACCCGGCGGAATTCTGCCCTTGGCCCCGCAGGTGCCCTCCGAAGCTGCAAGCGGACGTAGTTGCCGTAACATTTCCTCCCACACTTCCCGCCCGGCAAAGTCATGTCAAAAAGCGGCAAAGCAGCAAAACAAGCGGACATCATGACAATCATGACTAGCACGTGCCAGTATAAAGCAGGCAAGTCCGACCCCGCCACAGGCGCTATACCTGGGGGCGCCCACTCAATGGAGCAATCGCAGGCGGACCATTTCGCCACTAAAACAGACCTAAAATCTCCTGCTGGCCCTTACCAAAGAGATCCAAAAGGGCACGGAGGAAGTCGCTAGAAAGATCGCCTCTCTAGATAGAAGAGTGGAGGAGGTGGAAAAACGCACCGAGGAAGTGGAGAACGGCCTGTGTGACAACACATTCGAGATTGAGTGCAGCTTAAACAGAATAGCGTCCCTGGAAGCCAAGTGCAACGCACTCGAAACCAAACGGGAAGATATCGAAAATCGCTCGCGCCGCAACATCTGCATTTGCGGAATCCCTACTACAATCGCCAACAAAGAGCTTGAAAGCTTCACCAAAGACCTGTTCAGGTTCATAGTAACATTACTGGACAGCGCTCCTCTAGAAATCGACAGAGTTCACTGCACTGCGCCAAGACAATCATCTTCCCCTCCAGATGTTCTTGCCCGAATCCACTTTTTCAGGGTCAAGGAGGAGATAATGAGGGGCCAGGTTCTCGAAGCAAATCACCTTCAGAGGCGCCAATATTGCACTGTTTCAAGACCTCGCAAGCATAACCCTCCAGAAACGGAGAGCCCTGCGCAGCCTACTAACGGAATGGCTCCAAGAAAGGAAAATACAATACCTCTGGGGTCACCCAAAAGCTTTATGCTTCGAATGGCAAGGGTCGTGTAGGCAGATTCGCAACCCTAAGGAGGCAGAATGATTTCTGGGGAAAATATCCTGCTACACGCCCCCAATCACAACCCGGCTCGCCAATATTCAACTGCTGGTTGCGTGCCGGCGTGCGCCGCAGGCCCCGGGGCCCTCGGAAGCAGCACATTCCAGACTGATATGCAGAGCCCAGTTTCCTGCCCGTAACCAACATGACAGGGTAGTGATATATCCCTTCAGAGAATCCCAGAGACATGCAAGCACCGTCATCTCTCCAGACTCCCTCCTACACGGGCGAGAGGGAGAGGAAGGGCCGAACACCCACGGGAATTCTGTGTGCACGCAGCTAAGCACATATCCTCACACCAACATCATCCACACAGCCCCTGAGCCTGCATCACTTTGACCCCTCCGGGGGGAGCATCTTCCGACGACGGGGTTGACCAGGGTATTTCTTTACCCCTGCGGGGAGCATCTTCCGACGACGGGGTTGACCAGCAACCCCGCGGATGTGCTTTATGGTCTCATTCCTACAGTGTTTTGGGGGGGGGGGGTTATTAAGGGTCCGGGGAAATTTTCTACTCCCCGCCGACCCCAGTTAAGTTATGGTTTCACTCGTGGACATCGGTAATTGCAGAATAGCCTCACACACACAGGAGCCACCCGAAGGGCCCCCTGTTCCTATACAGCATTGCCTGCGCAGAACCAACCGCGCCCCTATAATCAATATGCCCGGACAACGTTAGAGATGTCCGCATCTTAACCTTTAACATCCAGGGTCTTGATTCTCCCAGAAAGCGCAAATCGGTGGAGAATAGGCTGGCGACACTAAATGGGGATGTAGTAATCCTCCAAGAAACCCACCTCCTGCCAGGTGATGAGCATCAAATCAAATTTAAGTGGCGAGAAAGAGGGAGGTGGCGATCCTATTAAGCAACAAGTTCCCTCTGTCTAACCCCACAATTAAAAAGGTCCTGTCAGGCAGATATCTCCTAATACGCGGATTCATTGCCGAGCAACCAATCACAATAGCGGGGATCTACGCTCCTAACGCAAATCGGGATACATTTATACTAGAACTACTCCCACCGTTACTATCTTTCAGCACGGGGTTCCTCCTAATTGGGGGCGGGACTTTAACGCGGTCCTGGACCCCGTAAGGGATAAATCACTGCCCCCGTCCAACCCAGACTTCTCCCGAGGTCTGGCTCTAGCTAGACTGTTAAGAGAGTCGGGCATAGTAGATATATGGAGAATAGCCAACCCAGAGTCCTGCGACTACACATTTTACTCAAACGCTCATGGAGGGCACTCCCGTATTGATCTCTTATTAGCCACTAGCACCCTATTCCCATGCTTTAGCAACATCGAAATCCACACACGCATGGTATCCGATCATGCTCCTGTGTCGGCGGACCTCTCGATCTTGGGAGGCCCCGACCCACCTCCCAGATTTTGGAAGCTCAGATATCCTGCAGCTGGACCACGTAATCGGGGGAAAGGCGGAAGACGCCTTTATCAATTACTTCAAGGAAAATCAGAACCCTGAAGTCATGGTTGGGTTATTATGGGAGGCTATGAAGCCAGTAATAAGAGGGGGTATTTATCAGCGCTGCTGCTGAGCAGGCCAGAGTCTGCAAGATCCGTACACAAGTCTTGAATTCCAAAGTCTCCACTCTAGAAAAAGAACTTGAGTCCCAATACTCTAGAAGGGCGGACAGGGAGCTAAAAAAAAAGCTAGAAGGGTGCTAGAGATGCACTGGGTCGACTGCACCGCGAAGGTCTTACAACAGTTTTATTACTATAAAAGCAATAAGGCAAACCAGCTACCAGCATACAAATTCCGAAAGACACACAGCAGAAACGACATCATGAGCCTCAAAGGACCGGATGGGAAAAGCAAATTCACCACCCCAGACATAATAGAAATCCTGGTAAACCACCACAAGGCGCTCATGCAAGGGCCACCCTCATCTCCAGAGGTTAGAGCCCAACAGCAACACTACCTAGCGTCTTTTCACGCCCAGGCTGTCACATCCCACCTCGACTCCCTAGAAGCCCCGATCTCCGCAGAGGAAATCCTAGCAGCCATAAAATCATTAAAGAACACCGCCACAGGCCTGGATGGGCTGACGCCTGTTTTATAAATCATTTGCACGCATCTTAATTACGCACCTAACACTGCTATTCAACTCCTTCCTCTCCACCAATACGGTAACAAAATCCATGGCCGAATCAACCACCATCCTACTCCAGAAATGGGGGAAGGACCCTGAACAGGCGCCTTCATATAGGCCAATAGCTCTGATGAACACCGAGGGGAAAATCTACTCTAAGGTTCTAGCAGCTAGGCTAGGCAGGATTCTCCCCGAGTAATACACAAAGATCAAACAGGCTTTATCCCAGGCATGGGGACACACGCTAATATTAGGCGCACGTTAAATATCGAATCTGCAAACAGAATGAAGACCCCCGCTGCTGTTAATATCCCTCGACGCACATAAAGCGTTTGATCTAGTAAACTGGGACTACATTCGGAGCACCTTAGCTTGCATGGACCTGGGCCACAATTTATCTTGGACAATGGCAAACTACGCACACCCGTCAACACAACTCCGAGTCAATGGGAGGAAATAGGCGTCCATCCCCATATCCAGTGGGACCCGGCAGGGGTGCCCGCTATCGCCCTTGGTGTTCGCTCTGTCTATGGAGCCGTTTGCCGAGAGGATCCGCCGTAACCCAAACATCAGGGGGGGGATCACCGTGGGCGGGATTGAGCACAAAGTGGCACTCTACGTAGATGTCCTCCTGACGATCACTGATCCGGATAGGTCACTGCAACCCCTGCTTGAAGAACTAGTCATTCGGTGCAATCTCCGGGTTTAGAGTGAACTTTGACAAGTCCTCAGCTCTACCGATTAACCTACCAAAGCGACAGAGTAACACACTATGTCCGACCTTCCAATCCCATGGGCCAACACCACACTGGAATACCTGGGCGTTCAAATCCCCAAATCCAGCGCACTGGTCTGCAAACATAATTTTCCACAGCTATTTAAAACGCTCCGAACAGACCTGAAACAGTGGAACAAACGGGAGAATTCCTGGCTGGGCCGAGTGGCGGCAGTGAAAATGAACCTACTCCCCAGAGTGCTGTACCATTGCCACACACTCCCAAACCATGTTCCAGAAGCGGACTTTATATCTCTGCAGCGAGAAATCATGAAATTCATCTTGGGGGGGGGGGGGGGGGGGGGGTGTGACGCGAGACATTGCATTGCCAGGAAAATGATGACGCACAACCGGCAACTAGGCAGACTAGGCGTCCCGGACATCGGCCCAGCTCGCACATGCTTTTACTTGGGCGCGGATCGTAGATCGCCCAAGCTGGCTGCAACTGGGGAGAAGCATGGTGCAAGTTACCCCTGACTGACCTGCCACATATTCAGTCCCGGAGGAACGCTGAATCCGCTTCCAGCAACATGCAACACGGTGGACAGCTGGAAATCTGCGATTAGGAAGTGGGGAATCGAAAGCTCACTGGGCCCACTGACTCCAATCTGGGGCAACCTGGGCTTTTCCCCCGGCCTCTGCAACCGCAGCTTCGCTAAGTGGAAAGAGGGTGGCCTTCATAGTATCTCTGACTTTCTAAATGAGGGTCATCCGCTCTCATTTGAGGACTGCAAGGCGAGGTTTAACATCACAGAGGAGGAATGATTCCGCTACACGCAGATACGTCACTGGGTTTCTCAACGCACCATTAAAGATTGCGGTTCCAGGGACGTCACACTAACGTCCTCCCACCCGGAGGGGAAAGATTTACGATCTCTACAAACGTTTGGAAAAGTCTAGCCCAGAGTCGAAAGAGAGATACATGTTGAACTGGGAGAGGGACCTGGGGCGTTCCCTGGAGCCAGAGGCATGGAACAAAATATGGGCAAGACTTCACAGAAGCACCCAATGCGTTACCAACCAGGGAAGGGGGGTTTATAAAGTGTGCTTCAGGTACTATATCGCACCAGCCCAACTGTATAAGACGGGCACAAGCCCATCACCGAACTGCTGGAGAGGCTGTCCGCAGGAGGGATCGCTTTTCCATCTTTTGTGGGAATGTCCCAGGTCGGCGCATTATTGGAAAGGGGTACTGACCAATGTCCAAGCAATCACAGGTCTCAGTATTCCGTGGGACCCCGGAATCATTCTGTTGGGAGATACGGGGGATCGGGTCTTGCCGCTGTCGGGGAACGCAGCCTGCTTGTGTACACATCTATTAACAGCTGCCAAGATGGCCCTCGCCCGTCTCTGGAAGCACCCTGAGCGTCCCTCTATCCCATTATGGTCGGCCATGTGTTGGGACATTGTCATAGCGGAAAGAATCACTGCAATTCGCATGGGCAACCTCAATCCCTTCCGAAACACCTGGGCCCCATTTATGGACTATGCAGATCGCTATCCAGCCCTTAAGCATAAGCCGCCCACCACCCGTTGGCTAGACTGAAGCGCTAGCCAAGGCACCCACCCCGCATGGAGCTCTTCTCCGCCACCCCTGGTTCCACTGCTAAGCAACACTGTGAATGAAGTATGTTAATTTTATGATTTTATTATCACTTCAATGAAGTGTGCCCTCTTAAGCTTATGCCAATACCTATGTCTGCTTAATTGTTATTTTTTGGTTAATATTAAATAAAATATCTATGTTGGAAAAAAAAAAACACAGTACATAGCTAATAAAGTAACTTGTATACTTTCTGAAGGGGTCTTAAACTACTCAATGAGAAGTATGAACACTCAATAATAATTTTAGAATGCACTAAGCAATTCAAGGAAAGCAACACCCAATTACACTATAAGACAATGTGTTTCAAGATAAGTAATTGACCCTATGACTATTTTAGAAATGTTCCACGCAGTTCCAGCGAAAGCACATCCCTTTGTTACAAGATTATAAGAGCAGCAGTTATTCAAGGAAAGGAAAACCATATACTTCAAGCAACTCATAAGACAAGTATTAACTTAAAGACTGGTTTAGGTATGCCTACAGCGGATCCGAGAAAGCAAAACCCTATTAGTCAAGATTGTATGCAGTACCGTGTGGGAGACTGCACCAGCCCTAATAGTTAACCCAACATTTGCTATAAGCATGTACTACTACTCAAGTTGGTCGAGTGACTGAGCAGCCAGGCTTATCTGAAGAGGGTCAATGTGAACTGTAGGGTTGCAACATAGTTTCACAGTGACAAGTATCCAAATAAAACCTATATTCAAGGTTTCTTGATTAAACAATTATTTAAGTCAGTTTGAATAAACCTTCTTTAGAAGGGAGCAAATATGTAACACTTAAACTTCAAAAATACACACTCTGTTTTAATAAATCAGATACCCATTTGGGGTGGCACACAGACACTTCCTACACCCTCAGGTGACTTCACTCGCTAGGACACTGTGGATATTGATATATCACTGGTACATTTACAGCAATACTAAGTTTGGTGCAGATGGGGGGGCGAGGGGGGAGTTAGTGGGAGAAAATATTGGTTAACAAGTTTCTCAAGCAGGTAAGTATTTTTAGCCCCCCCCCAATGAAATGTAGATTAACCCTTGCCCAGCTACACAAGTAAAGAATGTGTGACTTTTTGGAAGGACAGATTGAAACACAAAGTCAGAGGTTGGAGTCCATCAGGGAGCCAGGACAGCCAATGTCAATTGAGCAACGTCTAGGGGAGCTGAAGTTCTTCTTGAAGGTAAGTTAAAGTCTTGCACAACGTTTTGTTACAAATTAAATCACTGTTGGGCCACAAGCTGGGAGGCTTGTGATGGGCAAAGCTGCAAGCAACTCTGCAAAAAGTAATTCAGGCAATTGAGAGCTAGCAAGTTACACAAGGGATATCCCTTAGTTTACACAGTACCTTAGGTCTGAAAGTGGTTCCAGCTGGCTTCTGTTCCTGTTGTAGTATGGCAGATCCTGTTGTTCCTGGGCCTCAGTCGTGGGGATAAGAGGGAGGACCTCTGGGGACTCCTGCACTACGGTTTGAAGGTTGGTGGCAGCAATTGTCAAACTTCAGATCAGCTGCACTTCACGGTTTCAGCATCTCGCAAATAGCACCACTGTGGTTCTCAGACACTTGTGGACTTTCCTTGCTTCTGGACTCCAGCACTCTGTTGAGGTGGCTCAGGCTTGGTTAGTCCTGCTTCATGGGAGTCTGGAGAATCTTTCTGGAGCTTGGGTCTGACTTAAAAACAATGCACTCAATTCTGGTGTTCCTCTCTCTGGCACTCGGTTCCTGCTGCAGCAAATGGAAGTACAGCCAGCTTCGAGAGAATATCCAGATAAGTTAGTCTTGGGGTCGATTTGGTCCCACCAACCCAAGGGGAGAAGTCGTCCTTTGCAGGGCTTCTTTAGTCGAGGCGAATTCAGAGCTTCAGCACTGCTACTGGGCTTTACCGGGCAAACCAATGGGCCAGGAGTTGGAACAAGCTTCTCTTCCAAGTTCCTCTCTGGATTCCTTCATCCAGTGGTCGACTCTGCCTTCCAAGCAAAAGACCTTGCCTTTTATGCAGGTTTCTACCATTCGCAGCCTAGCTCTCAATCACACCGCAGGGTGGCTGTCCTCCAAGGACAGCCAGCCGGCCAATCACCTTTGGGTGCATTCTTGTAACTAAGGAGACTAAGCACAGGGAGTTTCGGGATTTTCCCTTGCTTCCAGCCATGCAAGACACGCTGGAGCCAGAGGTGGGCTTCACCAGTGAATCCTGCCAAAGACAAAAAGGAAACCGCCCTTGTTCACCTCAAAAGTCAGATTGATGAACTAAGATAAAGGTAGAGTCGCCATCCTACTCCTCTTAGACCTCTCGGCAGCCTTTGACTTGGTTGACCATAAAATCCTTTGTGACCACTTGTCATCGGCAGCACACTTCTCCAACTCCGCGGTCATGTGTATCCACTCCTTCCTTGCAAATAGAACTATGCGTGTTTTCTCACCCATAGCGGAGGCAGACCCGATCCCAATCACCTGCGGTGTCCCACAAGGCTCTTGTGTCTTGGCCACTTTGAATAACATCTTTACAAAGCCCCGATTTGACAAACTGGACCGTCTGGGTGTCACCTACAAAAATTATGCAGATGACGCCCAGATACTCCTAACATTATCGGGCATCTATGAGGTTGTTGGCGGCCGGATCAACAAAGTCTTCTCCATCATTCAGGCATGAATGGCCACACATGGCCTCTGCCTGAATGATGACAAGACAGTTACTCCTGGTCCGCTCACCCAATAACTTGCTAAAACTCAGTCCTATTACACTAGCATCCTCATTGATGGTAACATACCTATTGTCAAAAATGTAAAAACCCTTGGTTTCTACCTTGATGCCAACACTAACCTTGCCAAACAAATAACACCTTCAGCCACTGCCTATACTGGCAAGCTGATCAGAGCTAGTAGACCGCTACTGTCACCTTATAGATGCCTCATACTGGCTAGGGAACTCATAATCCAAACTGGATTATTGCAATGGCCTATACTTAGGAGCTAACAAATCCATAATCAATAAGTTACAGGTTCTACAAAATAATGCAGTCCGAGCTGCATTAAACATACCTAGGAGAGAGCACATCTCTGCCACCAGAAAATCTTGCAAATGGCTATCCATATAAGAACAAATTCACCTCAAAACTTTCTGCCTTACCTGCAAAGCATTGAACCACCAAGCCCCTCCCTATATCACAAATAAATTCACTTTGAAATTATCAACCAGAATTACCAGATCCACCAACAGTTCCTGCCTGGTGGTGCCCAGGTACACCCTAAAAAGAGCTGGCGGAACCAGTTTCCCGAATCTAGCCTCCAAATTATGGAATACACTCCATGACATCAAATCCATACCTACCTTTCAATCTTTCAGAAATCACGCTATTGCATGGTTATTGGACAAAAACTAACATGACCCTCCCCTCTCCCGACTTCACCTTGTCCATCACCCCTCTAACAGTATACTATTCCGTCCTGTCGTTGCCTTTGTCTGATTTGTAATATATCTGTATATATTGTAATATACCTGCATAAAATGTATAAATTGTACCTTGTAAGCATTAACTTCAAGCGCCCAGATACCTCTGGGTCAGGTGCAGTATACAAATAAAATAAACAAACAAAACGAACATAGGGACCAAACCTGGATTGGCGCACAGAGTAAATCCCAAGAAGGGCCTGTCCAAAAAGAAATGACGAAAAAAAGACCAGGGCCATTTTGACAAGATGGGCACTCATGGATGCAATACTGCAGCTGCGAACGCAGCCCGCAGAAAAACACATTGGTAGTGAAAATTACATTTGTAACTTTCTCGACCCAGGACACATTATCTCACAATAGGATGCTGGAGGGGTTACTTAGTATCACCTTTGTCTAGTTTCTCATGTTGTCAAAATGGCCCGTTTTTTTTTTTTCTCCATTTCTTGTCGGAAAGGTAATTCTAGAGTTTTTTATCTACACGCCAAACCAGTTTTTTTTTTTTTTTTTTTTTTTTTTTTTTTTGGTCTTGGCGGGGTTCACGAGTGAATCCCACCTCTGGCTCCAGTATGTCTGGCAGGGGCAGTAAGTGGGGGACGTGCCCGAAACTCTGTGCTTAATCCCCTTGGTTACAGGAATGTACCCAACAGTGATTAGCTGGCTGGCTGTCCGGCAAGGACAGCCACCCTGCTGTGTGATTGACAGCTTGGCTTGAATGAATGGGAGAAACCTGCATAAAAGGCGAGGCTTTTTGGCTTGGAAGGCAGAGCTGACCACTGGACAAAGGAATCCGTAGAAGAACTTGGAAGAGACACCTGCTCCAACTCCTGGACCGTTGGTTTTCCCAGTGATGCCCTGCTGCTGTGCTGAAGCCCCAAATTCGTTTAGACTACAGAAGCCCTGTAAGGACGTCTTCTCCCCTTGAGTTGGTGGGACCAATCCACTCCAAAGTGAACTCGTTTGGACATCCTCTGTACTTCTGCTGCTGCTGGAACCGAAGTGCCAGGGAGAGGAGCACCAAACGGAGTGCATCACTTTTAAGACGGACCTGTGCTGAAGGAAAATCCCCTGGACTCCCTTGAAGTGGGACTGACAAAACCTGAGCCACCCCAGAGTGCTGGACCCCAGATGTGAGCAAAGTCCATCCGATTAATAGAAGTTTGTCCTTTTTTGCCGCTGAACATTGCATTACAGTGCTGGAGTCCCCAGACGTCATCCCTCTTGTCCCCACGACTGAGGCCCAGAAACAAAAGGATCTGCAGAGCTGCACAGGAACAGAAGCCAGCTGGAACCATTTATTCTACCCAAAGGTACTGTAAAGTTTGAGAGGACTTAACTTGTTTTTGTAGCCTTACTTGATCTCAGTTGAGACTTGTCTTGGTTTCTTCTTTAGAGTTGCTTGCATCTTCTACCTCTCGCAAGCCTCCCAGTTTGTGGTCCTACATTGATTCTGCTTTTTCCACAAATACTTCTAAAACATTGTGCATGACTTTTACTTAACTACAAGAAGTGCTTCAGCTCACCTAGACTTTTGCTCAGTTAACATTGGCTGGCCTGGCTCCCTGAATAACTTCTTTCCTCTGACATTGTTTATCTTTACTTCCAGGAAGGGGTTAACTACCTTTGCATTGGGGGTTCAAAAGTACTTAACTGCTTCATAATGATTGTGTGATCACTTGTTTTATTCTATAACCCTTTTCTTTGACATGCTTTCTGAAGAAGATTTATTCAAACTGACAAATTAATGATTGTTTAATCAAGAAACCTTGAGTACAAGTGTTTATTTGGATCCTTCTCACTGTGAATCTGTGTAACAACCCTACTGCTCACATTGATCCATCTTGAGATAAGCCTGGCTGCTCAGCAACATTACCAACCTGTGTAGTACAGAGTTATACCAAAGGTTGAGTTCCTCTTGCCAGGAGGTCAAGGTTGTTGTAGTGCACCCAAAGGGTACTGTTCCAGATGTTGCCTAACAGCAAATAATAACTTTTAGACACTTTGTAACTTTTCTGTTGCAGATATTAAATTACCATACTAACTCTTTGACAAGTACGTACTGTGGAGCTAGTCCGTGAATCTCATAACTTGGACTATTGCTCACAACCTCTGTAGGCAATTCAGAGGGCTGATGAGAAGTTAGGTGTTCCTGTCGTAAATCAAGAGTGGTGTCATACTCTAGACACAAAGGCATGGTCAGTTAACTCTGAATTAGCTGAACTCCTTGAAAGTCCACTTACAGTGTAAGTGGTTCATAAAACTCTAAAGCTGGATACACTTGAAGACCCATCTACCGTGAAGGTGATCCTGAGGGATGACCAACCCTTAGGTGTTCTTGGCCAATCTGCTAGGGCTAGGTTTAATCTTGACTGAAAGGTAGAAATTAAGCTTTCTCCTTCAGTGCAGAGTGCCCAGAAGAAAATGTCCATGTCTGAAAAACAGAACATGAAAAGGTTATAAGTTGGCTTTCTTACTAGGCCTTCTTATTTAAAGCCTGCGACTCAAACTACTTCTATAGAAGAGATGGATAGGTGTTCTGAAACGGATGGGGTCTCTGTTTCAAGAGATCCTATAAACTATACATCTTTGGGATCCTCTACAGAGGACCCTACAGGAAGTCCTAATGTTAGCCTGGTAATCTCCTAACAAATGTGAATATAAACCTAAAGGGAAATGGGAGCCTAAACCATGCTTCGCCATTTCAATTCCAATTATAAATCCTTTGACCCACACTGCTTCTGAGGAAGAGGTGGTTAGGAATATTGGAAACCTTTCATAGTAGGTTGTCCCCCCACTGTATTTCTCATTTGTTATTTAATGTTTCTCATCCCTTTTGCCCTGTGTGCTCTTTGAAACAGAAAGTATTTGCTATATAAGCATTGAACCAGTGAACAATGAATACATTAGCTTGAACCAAGAAGTCGCTCCAGAGTGACTGGAGTGTGTGACGAGGTGTCCAGGGTGTCCACCTTACCTCTGACCCAAGCTTGCCAGCGTGTGTCCCTTTTAGGAAGTCCTTTTGCAGGATCCTCCTTGTTGTGTTATATTGCCAAGTAACTTATCCTTGAGACTGAAAGTATCCTGAGGAGTGTTTGCTGTTTTGCTTTTTCTTAAGACTTTGGAGCCACTCATACACTTTTTCGTATAGTTAAGGATTGGACTTTCAAAGCTGAAAAGTGTCTCTAGAATGTTAAGCTCTGCTGCTGTGTGATTAATCAACCATTTTCCTTCCTAAAAGACTCTATGGTTTTGCTAAATAAAATTACTGTATATCTGTGAAGTAAGGTAAGTGCGTGCTAGTACCAATAAAACAGTAGAAATGTCATTGATGTCAAACTCTGTAGCAATTGTAACTGCAAGCAACTACCATTTAAGCAATGGGCTTTGAAATGTATTAAGAATTCCTGTGTTGGTTAGTGAATTAGGTATTAATCTACCTTGTGTAAATATAATGTATATTTTAATGTAACATTTTGTCTCTTCAGTCTACTGTATTTACTGGATTCAGGGTACTTACCTACAGATCACATCTTCCTCCTATGATGAGCCTGTCTTCTCTGCCATTCTACCAAGATCCTTTGGGTAGTACAGACTTATACTAAGAGTTGGGGACCTGTATGCCAAGGGATAGTTTTATGAAGTCTTACCACAAGTGGACTTTAGGAAACCCCCCTAACACCCACCTCTTCTTAGAGGTGCTGTTTTGACCCTTCTCGGGGAAACGATCCCTGCAGATCCGGGGAAATATTGTGCTTTTGCGAAACCCCTAGAGCTAAACCAAGGCAACGTGGATCCAAGCAAGTTCAGAGAATAACATTGTGCGTCACTGTCCCAATGTTAACATTCTTGCAGAAAATGGACAATATGTCCTTTGAGCAGCATTTGAAGAGCTGAGGTCCATTGTGTACAGAAGCGGCTGGGTCATTCTGGTGATGTTAGCCTTTTACACCTTTTGATAATTCTGTCCTGATTTATATTAAGATGGATTTTCAGAACCAGCCCTGTGAGTGGCATCTGAGAGGCCACCCTAGTTGATGACTAGGGTCATTGACGCATTGGTCTAGCAAACATCTATAAAAATAACAGACTGAGCAATAAAGCAGACTTCAGGACTATGGGGGCGAGAGTAGTAGTTACCCAACAAAGAGCACCCAAATAAGACGAGCAACATACCAAAACGTACACATTTACTAGGCCTTTTAAGCAGGTAAAGTAAAGTAGTTGGCAGTGAAGCCCTTTCTACACATGGGTACGCAGTTGAAGGGATCACCTACACTTGACACTGGAACACAGTAAAAACTGTTCAAATTAATGAAGCCGGAAAACAGTAAATTGTGAAAAGCAGTGCATTGAAACATATACCTTGAATTATAATTGAGGTACATGTAGCTTTAGTAGTCCTTCCCAACCAGGTAACTAGGCAAAGGGAAGTCTGTTTCCTTAGAACAAGCTTTGGCAAAGACAACCTGTTGTACTCCATTTCCTAATAAAGCACTTTGGGAGTTTGAAAGGGAAGTAGAACATTGTTATGGGCACTCTTCTAATCGCACCCCACTAGGGGTGGTTACCCTGTGTGGGGTTCCTGGCCAGAACTCTACGGCTCACAACCAGGCAAGGGAGAGTTAGGGAGCAGATTTCATACTCTTGCATTCCCCATTTTGGGGTGCGGTGGGGTTAAAACTGGTAAGTACACTTCCACCTCTTACTCCAATCCTCTGAGTGACCACCCCTAGTATACTGTCAATAGCTGTGTCCACTTCTGATGTTGATCCAGAGGCAAGGGGTTCGGGGGCTGCAGGTGCAGAGGCTGAATTTAGGATTGGTACTAGGTAGATGGTGGTACCAGGCTCCGGTTGGCTGGTCCTAAAGATCTTCCAGCAGGACTGATCAGGCACTTTTGGCCTGAAGTCACAACAGCTCCTACAATGAGAAGACCCATTGGAGACAGAGACGCGCTGCAGCAGAGTTCACCCTCATGGGTCAGCAGACGAGGCACATGGCAGCAAAATAGACTGCCCCAGGAAGGCCCCTCTTCTTGCAGGAGAGAAGCTACAGTAGGCGGGATGGTCTTAGGACAGGAGCTGATGAACTGCAGAGTCGCAGGCTTCCTACTTGAGACTTGTAAAAGCCTTTTGCAAAGCTTGACAGCCCACAGGAGGGTACTGGGGACACTTCCAACAGCAGGCTTTTCATGCAGGGGTCCAGATTGGTTGTTCCCGACTAATGTCTTATTGGATTGTTTCAAGAGATGCAGGACTTGGTTTTGTCAACCTCAGCAGTAATCTTCTGGGTCTTCTGAACATGGTTTTTCTTAAGGTCCGTGATCTGATGAAAGGCTGCAGCACACCCTCATCACAGTTCAGGTTGGGGGCTACCTCAGCCATTCAATGGCAAGGATCTTCACTATTCGAACTGGCCAGGGCTGCCCAATTATGGACCCCCCCCTGTTGCTGCACATCTACCAAACCATAGACCTCCCTTGGCTGGAATGTGGATTCGAGCAAGACCGTGCCATCCTAAGTGGCACATTTTGCTGGGGATCCAAGCTAGATTATACAACATTTCTTAACTTGTATGGCAATTTCGAACCTGAGATGGTAGGAAGAAGCCAAATAAAACAACATGGCTGGAGGACAGGGTAAAAACCATGTCATGTCCATTTTCAGTACATCGTACTGAAAATGGCATCTGCAGTACAAAAATAGTGCACACGATTAACATGAAAAACGGGTAGAACTTAATCTTCATCCACTAGTACGTCCTAGACGCAGCAAAAAGGTTAAAAAGTTACTTTTGAAAAAGAAAAAGGGATTCATAGTAACCCTGCAGCACTTCACCTTAAGGTGATGTGTGCAACAGTAAAACAGTACAGGAATCTCACACTGGAGACAGTTCCTTGGTAGCCATATGGAGCGACCATGTACTGCCATCCATTGCCTCTGGACTCTGATATGGAAACATGCTACACTACCTCCAACAGTAGAGGACATGGCTGTCTGCAGACAGTTTTGAAGTCCTCCATTCTTAAAGAACTCTGCAGATGTTTCGGTAGATGAGACTGGTTTTCCCATCGAATAATATTGTCTCTTGTCCCTATCGAAATCTGGCAATTTTAGCCCTCGTCCAATGGCTTTTGGTCTGTTGAAATGGTATTTATCATAGCACACTAAAATTCTCTATTCAAAGCTTCCAAATGCAGCTACAAAACGTTATGAAACTCTATCCTGCAATCCATGCATGGGTTTAGTATGCAAAGCATATTCCCTTTTAAGGCATTGTATGGCCACATGACGCTATTAGACAGGCCGCCTATTCTCTGCCTTAAATTCATAGTTTAGACCGTTATTCCAACCTAGCTGTTTGGCTTCCTGTTGCATAATCTGAAAAGTAAAAGCGGGTGGTAAGATTGGCCAGTCCACATATGTGCTGGAAGGACCACCATCGACTAATGTCCGTTACCTTGATCAAATCACTGTTAGATATAGGCTTTTTCATCAGATTGGTAGTGACTTGTCATGTCAACCTCTAATTGGTTGCCTTTGTTAAAGTGAAGGTTGTATATAATGGGTGAGTGGGGATACTTTGCCGATGCAAAATGGCTGCCTTTTAAATCACTATTGCCTCTGTTTCCTTCCTAGATAATGCAATACCTATAAAGTCTTGGTTCAGCGACCCCAGTGACACAGCGTTACTCAACTTGCTGCCCATGCTTGACGCTCTGAGGTGAGAAGGGATTGATTAGGTACCTGGAATGAGTGAGGTGGGGAACCCACAAGGGCCATTCTTTGTGCCAGTATGTGGACTACAACTTTCGTTTTATTATGCCTCTGTAAAGGTCTGACATGGAATACTCCAAGCCTTTTTCCTTTTTAATAAGACTGTTTAAACTGTGCTCATTGCCACCTGCTCTATTGTGCCCACTGAAGGAAAAAGGAGACAACTTTGTCATTCCAAACATTACACTATGCCTCTCTAAAATGGGTGTCTTTCACTGTTTCACAAATGTGCATCTCATGACATGTATTGGGTGATGCTGGAACTTTCTTGTGAAAGTCTAAACCATTTTGAAAATGGTCCAGACCCTACAGTTCACTTAAAATCCATGGAAATGGTGGCCCTAATAGTATAACTCTATGCTACAGATTCTGTTTCTTTAGATGCAGACCTAGATTAGATCTGGCAAACGAAATCACCACCAGGGGATGTATGTGCGACTCTACAGTTGTCATGGGTACGGCTGGTGCTCGATGGGTCCTAGCTGCGGTATGTGGTGCTGCAGCGTACTTTGTCTTCTTTCCCTTTTTAGGTCTGGCTGAAGTCGGACACAGCTGTTTTGGAAAAAATTAAACGGTAGGAAAAGAGCTCAGCCATTCCAAAAAGCAGTCTTGTGATTCCAGCAGAAGCTGCTGTAATTGGTTGTCAGTGTCTCTTCTTGCATGAATCCGTCCCGGTGGCATGGTGCCATGGCAGAACTGTCATTTCTCTCTTCAGTGGATGGTCACCTCACTCTGCCTTACCACCCCTGCAACCTCCACACCCCATAGTCCTCAATCAAAGGAAGGCTGCATGGGTCACTGTTTCATCTGCGGTGCACACACACTTCCTCCTTCAGTGGGGGAAGTGCATTTTGTGATATGACCACACAATGGGCAGAGGGCTGGATTCCTGGATAGTTTGGTATGGTCAACAGATGGTAGAATAGGTGGGTAGCCCAGAACTGAAAAGTTTAGGTTATTCCCCTCAAGACTATTGCAATATTTGGAACCGTCCAAACAGATACTAAATCTCCTACAATACGCGGTACTGGTCAACAGCAAGACTTCGAACCATTATATCTGTATTTCGTCCCTACAAGACACTTTGCTGCACTGTTATTATATTGTAATCCTTGGAACAGGAATATGCACTTTACCATTCTGAGACGTTTGCTGCATATCGTGCAGTGGAAAAGTACAAGGCTTGGCACCAGATTCCACGTGTTTGAGCCTTCTTTTAAAGTGGTTTAGTAAATGTAATGTTATGGATGGGTGTCAGGCTAACGCATGAATTCTGGAACATGTACCCCCATTTTGGCAGAATTTTTCATACTAGTTTTCCACTTTCATTCTTCGACACCCACTTCTAACTGTTTTCCATTTCCTTGTGTTCAGTCCTGTCCCACCACTATTTTCAGTCACTTGCATTCACTCTAGTTATTCACTCACTCTTCGCAATCCCTGAAGCGCCATCTTCTCACAAGGCCGGAGCTTCAGGGACAACACCCGCTCAATTTGAAAATGCACTTAGTGAGATTTGCAGCATGTAACATCAGGGCTCTTGTTTGAGGTACATATTTGGTACAGAAGTGTGCAAAAAACATCCTATGCTTCCCTTTACTACCGTTTAAGTTATTTTGCTCTTTGCTTTATTGTGCTTGGATAGGCTTTGTGTTATCAACATGTGGCATCTGTGATGAATCCAGTGTAGTTGTCATGGATTCCCCGGCGGTCACACCTCCCATGTGGCCAGCGTATGGCAGCCAGTACCTGATCCTGACCCTGGGGGTGGTTTCATGAGGGAGGATGCAAGGAGACAAGTACTGGGGAGATATTTTGACTCCATTGGCAAATTCCTGCCTACAGAGGCGCAAGCAGCACTCCGTCACTGGAAGGAACTGTTGAAGTCTGCCCAAAGCTGCTGGGGACTCTGGGGTAAGCGCACCATCAAGTGTTTGATACAATTGACACGGAAAATGCATGAAGGTCGTCAAGGCAAAGTATGAAGGCAAACCCCAAGCAAGTATAGATGCATGACATGCCAAGGTGGGGGAGAAGATTGTACAGAATTGTGAAACACAGTAAGAAACGTTCTAGCAGACCAGTATTCCAAGCGGCTGAAATTGTACAAAGATACCTGGCAGGGGAGTATACCAGGTGGTCTATGAAGTATCAAATGCTACTGAACGAGTGTTACAGAACAAATTTGTTTAAAAAAAAACTGTTAGTCCAGTGAAGACACGAAGGAACCATTTGCTAAAAATACATTCTTCCAGTTGATCTAAGAATCCTGGGGAAGGGCAACAAACTCTGTATCAAACGGTCTTCTGCTTGGAGAACATTTTCGTTGGGGTGATCCTTTATGCTTTCGATTTTGAACACTTTTTTACCAAAATCAAGACGCACATTTCCTTGCACCCTTTTTAAAATTTTAGTGTGAGGGTCTGTATAGGACGTTTTGGACACAAGGACGACTTTCCTTAACTAAACTGAGTGTCGGGATGTCATTTCTAGGTAGGGATGTATCTCTTTATAATAGGGGTAGAGCTGTATTATCTCACCCCGTTTTGTTTAATAAAATGTCTGATTTTGAGAAGCTGACAATTGTGTCCGGCTCTCATTTCTGACCCATCACACATCACATCTACTATATTTTTAAGGGTATATTTATATTCATTCTGGAACATTTTGTTTTGCATGATGTCTTCCATGCTGTTAGAGTGCATCCTGGGACCTGTTGTGGTATGCTTCTCCAGGGTACAAAATTGAGGGGAGCTGGAAGCTATTTAGTGCCTGCTTGTAGCCTAGAAGAATTGGTTAGCTTGACACCAAGCCACTACCAGGAGCTACCTTTGGCTCTACATGCCAACTGATGCTGAACAAACGCACTTATGCAAATGGAACTCTGTACGTTCCAATCTATAAATACGTTTTAGGACACACCTATTCAACATTTACAGTATAATGGGTCATAAATAATGGACAAAATGATGGCTTTTCCCTCTTATGTGAAAGTTAAATTTGTACTAGCTCCTCGTTCCCCAGTGGTGGCCAATGGTCATTCGTTAATGCTAGCTACCCAGGTACCTCTTTTAGCTCCTACTTATCCAATCTTAATTTCAAACCGTGTTCTCTGTACTTGGCTCTGAGGGGAGGAGTGGGTGCTTGCTTTGGTATGTAGCAATGCTGGGATATACCATTAGGCGAAGCACAGTGCATTTTCTAAGTAGGAACCGCCATATCGAGTTCAAACAGCTTTCTTTGAGATGCATCCCTTTAAAGAGGCTCTGAACTGTGATAAACACAGAAGCCTTAATAGGACCACCTTCGCAAAAATAGTCTTAAGGATAATTTGCAGTTTCTGTGCCAATTCTCTTTAACGAGAGACCACCAGCACATTTGATGGACTCTGGAATTGTTTTCATTTTTATTTTGAACTCCTGAGTGAGTGGATATTTTTACCACTCGCTCATTCTGTTAGGGTAGTTTCTGTGTAGGCAAAGCTGTGCTAAGGGTCCGCAGACCCCCCCAGCTCACGGAAGGCCCCAACTCCTTCCATTGTCCCAAAGAAGTCGAGGTCCACACAAGTAGCAAAGGGTTACTGTGGTTTTATTACAAGCAACAAAACACACAGGGGTCATATTCACGGATGAAGGTCCAGGCACATCTCGCTGCATTCTGGCTCGCCGGCCAGTTTTGTAGACTTGTGACATCATGGTTTGCGTCACACAGCAGGCTCCCTCCCCAAACCTAACCGCACTCAGGATTGGCCACTGAGTGGTAGTTCCAGTATAGGAACCTATAGAGAAATATTAGTGGATGCCACTGTCAGGTGGTGTACTTGGATCAGCCCCGAAAATTGGTACTTGAAAATGTTACATTAGGTAAGCCCCGTGATTATTCGGTAGCCCCCACCATCTGCCCCTAGACCCAAGGGTCCTGATTGGTCAGACCGCGGCCCCAAACCCTGGGACAAACTCTGTTCCCAGCCCGCGAGACACCTGTTTGCGTTACATGTATACTATGTGTCGGTGTGGTGCAACTATGGGTCTGCATTATACAATAGTGTGTAAAAGACGAATGCCACAAGAGCATAACATTCCCATTGCACAAGGTAGCTGCAGAGTAGCGAGTATGTTGCGAACCGTTGTCTAGTCGTGGGACTGCTGCTCTTTCCCAGCCTCCAAGCCTTGGCCCAATATAAGGTCGGCCGAGTCACGTGGTTGGAGACCACTCTTGCAGGCTCAATTGCTTCGAATATGCTTGTAGTTTGCAGAGAATAGTCTGTGCTGCAGCCGGTGTCACCTTGGCTCTGTGTGTGGAATGTTGTTCGCAACATTGTGTCCTTGTCGGTCGTTGCTCCGGCCAGGGCTATTCTGCTTGCACAGCACCTTGTGGCTTGGGATTTCTCCGATCCGATCATGGCCTACTGTATTTTACTAAGGCCTGCTCTGGCTTCTTTTAGGTTCTCCATAGGGTCCATAGGTTAGTGTGCGTCATGGTCGGTCAGTTCCCTTGAGTGCTCCTGTCCTTCCATAGGGTTAGTTGCATGCAAGCATCTGCAAGCAGGTACACAAGCTCTTCTTGCATGTTGCGTTTCTACGTTCCTGTAGCAAGCCTAATGGCAAAATAATAAACATGCCGACAGTACATATATGTCCCCGTCTTCTAACTCGTAGAGCTGTACGCGTGTGTTCTTCGTGTAGATTGGGTGCATGAGTGTCCTGTATGTGCGGATTGCACGTGTGCTTCTAGTCTAACGTGGCTTTGTCATGTCTCTAACGACTTGAGGCATGGATTCTTGGTGCGGTTAGTCGATTCTGTCCATGTACTAGTCTCGGCTCTCTTGTCTCTCCTCATCCAATCTAGGTAGGGTTTGAATTACTACAGGGTTGTATGGTCTGCTAACAGGGTACCTTTCATGGTGGGGCAGTAGGAATTGGTGTAAGCATGTGCGATTGACGGCCATTTTGTTGTTGGTGCTTCTTCCAGGGGGGTTTGAGGGAGGTGGTCTTTCAGGAGGAAAGGCAGTTTCAGATTTTCCCTCCAATTCCTTTTCTCCGACTGGGATTTTTATTCTGTTTGATGGAGTTTGGTAACTTCCATATGGGAATACAGGGCTCGGTGTTTTGCTTGGTGACACCCAGCACCCTCCCAGGCATGGCATAGTAAGAGCTTTTTCTTGCATACCCTTTTTTCTTTGTGGGTCCAGCACACACCACCCTGCGTGGAGTGCTGGGGGGGGGGGGGTTACATTGTAACTCCTCCCACTCATGTACCTTTTTGTTACAACTGACTAACCTATATGGCTGCTGACAGTGGTTTCTTTGTACTACCTTTTGTGCAGGTTACTGACAGGCTGATTTCTCAGCTTCAGTACAGCACCCATGGGTGACAATTTTTCCAAAATTGCCCCTGTCTTTTCTAGTCTCTGCATTTTCTGTTTGCCAGTTCCTTCTGTGCTTTTCTTCTATCCTTTTTAAGTCATTTGAGTTTTGCCTTTGACAGGCTCCAGAGTGTCTGAGAAGGCAGGAAGTGAGGGAGGAACCCGAAATGTCACTGTCCTTTGCCTGTAGGTGTGCCTGGCTAAACCTAGTTCCAACTGGGCGGCTAGCTGATCTGGGGGACAGCCTACCCCCAGATGTGACAGATCTATGGGAGTGAATTGATGGGTTCCAGGACATAAGACGAGGCGTTTTGGACAAGTCAGTCGACCACTGGAACAAGGAATCCGAAGCAGAAGACTAGCAGAGACCCCAGCAGCACCTTCCAGGACCACAGAAACACTGTTGAAGCCCTGCAGCTGTGCTGACTCTGTTTTCAAATCGACAGGGAAGACCTGTTGGGGAGAATTCTCAAATGTGCTAATTCCCTCTACCTTAGAGACCGCCAGGAACTTTGCTGGATTTTGAGTACTTGATTTTTTTAACCTGGAGAGAGTGCCACCCTTTTTCCCCACCCTCATGTATTTTAAATTAGATTTTGTACTGTTTCTTTTGGTTGTGGAGTCTGACAAACTCCATAGGCATCATATTTTACATTGTCACACAGCACCTTCAGTGCAGTGACACATGGAGGAAGTCTTCCAGATTTCCCAAGATGTAAATACCTTCTCTGGGATAGACTGTTTCCCAGAGCAGTAAAGTGAAATTTACTTTACTTGCATATGTAACTTTCTAGACCAGCACACACTATCTTACAATAGGGTTCTGGAGAGGTTAACTAGTATCCCCTTTGTCTACCTTCTCATGTAACATTATGTTAACTTTTCCTCATTGAATGGCTGGTGACAGTGGTGTATGTTTTACTACCATTATGTGATTTTACCTCGGGCTGCGTTCACAGCCACTGTAAAACACCCATGGGTGCCATTTCTGTCAAAATGTCCCTGGTTTTCTTTTTCCGCCATTTCTTTATGAAAAGGTCCTTGAGATTTACTCTGCGCGCCAAACCAGGTTTGGTCCCTTTGTTCGCTTTGCTTTTTTGTGGGATTCACGGGAGAAGCCTGCCTCTGGCTCCAGGGTGTCTGGGGTGGGCAGGAAGTGAGGGAGCTGCCCGAAACTCCCTGTCCTTAGTCTCCTAGGAGACCCATATGCACTCTGTAGTGATTGGCCCGGCTGACTGTCGGGCAAGGACAGCCACCTTGCTGGGTGACGAAGAGCTAGGCTGGAATCAATGGGAGAGAACTGAATAAAAGGCAAGGCTTTTGGCTTGGATGGCAGAGACGTGCTGCAACTCCTGGACCGTTGGTTTGCCCGGTGAAGCCCTGCTGCTGTGCTGACACTCCAAATTCGTATCGACAGAGAAGCCCCTGCAAGGACGACTTCTCCCCTTGAGTTGGTAGGACCAATCAACTCCAAAGTAAGCCACCTGGACATCTTCTCGGAGATGGTTGAATTTCCAGAGTTGCTGCTGGAAACCAAAACACCAGGGAAAGGAACACCAGATTGTGTGCGTTGCTTTTAAGCTGGCCAAGAGCTCCAGGAGGATCCTCTGGACTCCCAGGAAAACAGGACTGACCGAGCCTGAGCCCCCTTAACAGTGTGTGGGACCCCAGAAGCAAGCAAAGTCCATCTTGACAGCCAGGAACCGTGGTGTTGCTATTTACGGTAGACACGAGAAGCTGAAACACCGAACAGCCACTTGATTGACGATTGCGAGCGTTGACATCCCATCCCATTGCAGTGCAGGAGTCCCCAGAAGTCCTCCCTCTTGTCCCCATGACTGAGGCCCAGGAACAGTGAGATCTGCAGAGCTGCTCAGGAACAGGAGTCATCTGCTGCATTTTTTCTTCAATACAAAGGTACTGTAAAAGCCTGAGAGAACTTACCTCTTGCTGTAGAGTTGCTTGCATCTTCTACTACTCGCAAGTCTAACAGCTTGTGGCCCTACATTGAATCTTCTTTTTTTTTCAAAGACTTCTAAAACATTGTGCAAAGACTTTTCTTAACTGCACAGAAATGCTTCAGCTCATAGACGTTTGCCCATTGACTTTGGCCTAGCCTGTTCCACTGAATGACTCTTATTGGGGGATCTGAAAGTATTTGCCTGCTTAAGAATATTTGTGGTCTCTTGTATGTTCTAATCACCTTTTCCTTTGACTGACTCCTAAGTGATTCTAAATACAACAGTGATATATGGATGTCCCCAGAACCCTAGCTATTGAAGTCTGAGGGTGTAGGTTGCCTGTGGGCCATCCCAAAAGGGTACTCACTGATTTAGAGATATTAAGAGTTTGTATTTCGAGTGGATTGTGTCCTCCAACGTATTCCTCATCTTAGATGTATTCCATCCAGCTTTGCTGCTCTCAGAAAAAAAATTCGGCAGAGGGCGCCGTGCGTCAATGTCGTTGAGTCGATGGTCCCTCGAAGGCCTCCGTCGAGGGTGACGTCATAGGGTGTATAAGTAGCACGCGCAGCACCCGTTGGCCTCAGTTCCGTTTTTCCACAGTTACGTTGCTTTGGACATTCGACGCGCCTCGAGTTCTGTCAAGAAATATAATATAACGAGAAGTAATTATGTCCAAGTCATCGACGCCGACCACGAGATTGCATTTTAAGAAATGCAAGTCGTGCGGCTCAAAAATGTTGATCACGGACCCGCACTGCGAGTGTTTGTGGTGTCTCGGGGATGGCCACGACATTGAGGTCTGTTAGAAGAGTCAGGCGATGACGGGGATGGCCTTGCGAGAAAGAGGAAAGCTACAGGTAGGTCGGAAGGATTGAAAAGCGTCTATTTATTTATTTATTCGGATTTATTTAAAGCGCACATCAGCCCGGGGGCATCGTGGCGCTGTTACATGAATACATACATAGTCTGGTTACAATGGAAGGAAGATGGTTACAAAGCAATTTACATTACAGGAAGCATTTCGTGTCGAACACTTTTCGTATCAGATGTGTGCGGGCTGAAGTGGGTGAAGGGAAGGTGGAGTTAGTTGAATAGCGTGGTTTTGAGGGATTTGCGAAAGAGATACAGAGATGGTCTCGCGTCGAGACCCCATGGGGAAAAATCTCCTCGACGCAAAAGGCATCGATCTAGATCCTGAAGCGATTCTCATTGCACGTCGTCTTCGTTGGAAAAAGTTGAAACTACGCCATAGGTCTTCCTCACCTCGTCGTCAGACGAGTCTCCGAAAATGAAATGCCCCACAAAACATTTGTCTACCGAAGTGGGAAGCATTCAGGGTCAAAATGATGGAGGTGTTTGAGAAAGCGAAGCCTCGGTCTGCGCCGCCTTTGGAAGCCGGCCAGGAGTGTCATCGCTCCGACACGCACGCCCTCGAGCCCGGATGGTCGTAAAAGGAAGGCTAGGATACCTTCCAGGACGCCGAGCGAAAAACACTCGAGTCGACCCCTCGAGGTCACCGACACCGTCCGAGACCTATCACACCTCGAAGGGGAAACTGTCGAAGGCCGCCTCGAAGCAGACCCTGTCGACGACCATTGTCATCGTTGATGCCTTTATTGACGTCGAAACCCTCGGCGCCAAAGGCTCCAACCAAGCCAGGGCAGCCAGAAAGAGAAGGGAAAAGTTGCATGTAATTCCTTCAGAGCCTGGTACTACACCTCTTCCTCCTCCTCTCCCAGAGAAGGTTTTCAAGCCTCTCCCTAGGAAGTTTTTCAAATCCTTGACCTCAATTTTTGAGGAATAGGGGAGATCCGAGGAGGAAAACGTACCTTTTTGGATTGGAGTATGGCACCCCGAATGTCCCAGAATGCTTGATCTCAGAGGAAAGCAGAATGAAGGATTTGGTGGAGTCTATACACAATGCAAGTGGCATTGACACCTCTCCTGAGAATGACTTCGGTAGACCAGATCCAGGAGAGCATGCCAGTCCATCTTACCGTCAGTTAATGGCCTAGGTGGTAGATTACTTGGGATGGTCTAGACCACCAGCCCAATTCTTCCAGGACGATTTAAGACATATTGGACCATGGTCCCACTGACGAACCAGTACTACCTTTTCATGTTGCCTTGCAAAACAGGGTGTCCAAGAATTGTGAAACTCCGGATTCTGTTCCTCCGGTAAATAAATCCCTCGCATCAAAATACCGCCCAGCCAGTAGCGGACCCGGCTATATGTCAAAACATCCAACTCCCAAGAGTTTGGTAATACAGGCAGCCACAGCTTCCAACAAACTTGCGTACCCGTCTATCCCTCCAGACGGACGATAAGCGTGTGGATGGTTGGGCACAAGAGGTATTTTATGCCGGGAGCATGGCATTAAAATCTGCCAACTCCACATGTGCCTTGGCACAATTTTCGTACACTCTATGGGAGTGCATTGCAATGGCGGCGGAGCACATACCAGAATGGGAAGAAAGGGAAGGTTTCCTAGCCATCGTTGGAGATGGAAAGGAGGCCATGCAGGAATCCCTTCAATCTGGATTGGACACTGCGGATAGTGTAAGCAGGTCCATGGGCACTAGCACGGTAATGCGCAGGTTTGCGTGGTTACGGAAGTCTGGTTTTGCACCTGACGTTCAGAACCGCCTACTGAACATGCCTTTTGACGGGACTCACCTTTTTGGCAACAAGGCTGACGAGAGCCTTGAGAGGTTGCAGACCTCAAACAGCGGCAAAATCCTTAAGAGCTGCTATTAGGCAACCTCAACATTTTCGTGCGCAGGGGCAATCATGGAGGGGACGATCCTATTGTTATTACACCTCATACGGAAAGACGAGAGGAATGGCCAGTTAAAGGGGCCAAAGAAAGGCCACTCGTGGTGGACGAGGAAAACGTGCTAAGCCAGCTCCAGCTGTAGCCTCTTTGCCATCAGCAGCTGCAACGTCCACCACAAAACCACTTTGAGGACTTGCACCACTAAACACCTGTAGGATGCAGGCTGTCGCAGCATCTGCAAGAATGGCGAGCCATTACTTCAGATGTTTGGGCTCTAGAAATAATAGCCCACGGCTATTGCCTTCCTTTTCTAAAGCAACCTCAAAGCAATCCACCCGGGAGACACCCGTTGAAACTTTCAAACCCACTCCTACCACTGGAAGTTCTAACCCTGCCGGAGAAAGGTGCTATGGAACCAGTACCTGCAGCGGAGAGGAACAAGGGTTGGTACTCCCCGTATTTTTTGATCCCCAAAAAGGACGGGGGACTGAGACCCATCTTGGACTTAAGAAGCTTGAACAAGTTCCTCAGGAAAGACAAGTTCAATATGGTTACCCTTTCTCAGATCCTTCAGGCCCTTCAACTCCAGGACTGGTTGGTGTCATTGGACCTCCAGGATGCTTATGTTCATGTGCCGATTCATCTCAAACACAGAAAATACCTGAGGTTCGTAGTTGGCGACTCACACTATCAGTTTCGAGTCCTGCCATTCGGGTTGACCTCCGCCTCGAGGGTCTTCACCAAGTTAATGGTAGTGGTGGCAGCGCACCTCAGGAGAGGGGGGGGGGGGTTTCATGTCTACCCCTACCTGGACGATTGGTTGATCGGAGCACGCTCTGCCGAGCAAGCACTGGATCATCTGAAAGTCACCTGCCACTTCCTCCACAAACTGGGCTTCTCCCTCAATTTCAAGAAGTCTCAAATGACACCTTCCCAACAGCTTCAGTACATAGGAGCTGTACTAGACACATCCTTGGGAAAGAGCTCGCCTCCCAAGTCGAGGGCTCAAGAGATTCTTCAGATGGTTTCCAAATTCCAAAATGCCCAAAATCTCCAGGCATACGACTTTTTAAGGTTGCTCGGCCTCATGGCATCCTGCATCTTTCTGGTGCCAGAGGCGCGCTTGAGGATGAGATCTCTTCAATGGGCCCTAAAGACTCAGTGGTCCCAGTTCTCGGGTCAAATGACAGATCTGCTTCAGATTCCGAACAAGGTCAGCCAAGACCTTCTATGGTGGACCTGTACAGAGAACATCCTAAAAGGAGAACCTTTTTGGCAACCATGGCTGGAGATCACAGTAGTGACGGATGCCTCTCCTGGGGTGGGGAGCTCATGCCAACGATTTGACAATCAACGGTCATTGGTCTCCATCGGAGTCCAAACTACATATCTACCTTTTAGAGTTTAGGGAAATCAGTCTAGCGCTGAAGGCCTTCCTGCCATCTGTCAGGGGAAAGAATGTCCTGATAATGACGGACAACACAGTGGCCATGCACTACCTAAACAAAAGAGGAGGCGTGGGGTCTCTACCCCTGTGCAGAGAGGCAATGCAGCTCTGGTATTGGGCGATTAAGAAGGGAATCTCTAACGGCAATTCATCTAGCCGGGGAAGAGAATATGACGGCAGAGGCTCTGAGCAGGCAGAGCACGGTATCCCACGAATGGGAACTGGCTCAGGAAGTCATTCAAGAGATCTTCGCCCTTTGGGGAACCCCTCAAGTAGACCTGTTTGCAACTGGAATCACCCGAAAATGCGAAAGGTATTGCTCAAGGGAAATTCCCCCGAGAGGTGCCCTGGGGGACGTGTTTGTGGTGGAGTGGAATTTCCCACTATTGTACGCGTTCCCTCCGATTCCCGTCATTCCTCAGGTCATCAGGAGGCTGAGAAGGTTTCGGAGCCGCATGATCCTAATTGCCCCGGATTGGGCCAGGAGAACGTGGTACCCGGACCTTCTAGACATGTCCATCTGTCCTCCAGTGCGTCTTCCTCAGAGAGAGAACCTCTCTCAAATGGAAGGTCAGGTTCTCCATCCAGAGGTCAAAACGCTCAACCTTCATGCATGGTTTCTGAAAGGCTGAGATGCAGGGATTGGAACCTTCCAGATGACGTTATGGCGGTGTTGCTTTCGGCAAGAAGGCCAGCAACAAAGTCTCTATACCGTTGCCGTTGGAAAGTTTTGCAACTGGTGCAGAGAAAAGAATGTCGATCCTTTTCTATGTTCTATCCCGGAAGTATTATCTTTCCTTCTGACCCTAGCACATAGAGGTCTGAATATTGGAACAATAAAAGGTTACCTTGCGGCGCTTTACATTTTCAAGCGCTGATCAGAAGAATGCTCCTACTTCAAAATTCCTTTTAATAATACAATTCTTAAAAGGACTCGCTAATGTGTTTCCTCCTCACCCATTTCAAGTACCGATCTGGGATATAAATTTAGTCCTAAAATTCTTAATGTGCTCCTTTTGAGCCTATGCACACGTGTCCATTAAGATTACTAACGTGGAAAACAGCCTTCTTGGTTGCTCTAACATCAGCAAGAATGAGCGAATTGCAGCCACTGTCTTCTGGGCTACCCCCCTATACTGTTTCCATAAGGACAGAGTTGTGTTGAGGGTAAAACCATCATTTTTACCGAAAGTAATATCTGATTTTCATTTAAGTCAGAAAATTCTTACCCACATTCTATCCTCCACCCCATCCTTCGAAGGAGGAGGAAAGATTACACAGGTTGGATCCGAAAAGAGCTTTAAGCTTTTACATCTCTAGACTTTCCAGACTTGGAGTGGACAACCAGCTGTTTATAGGTTACACAGGAAGGAAACTGGGGCAATCGTTGACAAAACAGACAATTTCACGCTGGATTGTGCTTTGCATTTCAGAATGCTACAGACTAGCTCAAAAACACCCTCCGGAAGAGTTAAGGGCTCATTCCACCAGAGGCATCGCCTCCTCCACGGCCCTTCAAAGAGGTGTTCCAATAAGATCCATTTGCAAAGCAGCAACTTGGTCTTCGCTACACACCACCTCAAAATTCTATAACCTGGATGCTTCCCGTCTAGGGAGCTAACTTTTGGAAAAGCAGTACTATACTCAGCCACCTAAGAGTATCGAAAAATCTACCCCCTCCGCCAGAGGAATTATCCATACTGCTTTGGGAGTCTATCTAAGATGAGGAATACGTTGGAGGACACACTCCACTCGAAGAACAAGTTACTTACCAACTGGTAACGTTCTTTGATTGGATGTTCCTCCAACGTATTCCTCATCGCCCTCCCAACCGACCCCTCTGTAGATTTTTCTGAGTTATTGCCATCTCAAATCTCGCAATGCTCATACCTGTCTGCCGGCACAATCTACACAGTACAAGATCAAAGATAAAAAGGGGGAAAAACAGAACTGAGGCCAACGGGTGCCGCGCGTGCTACTTATACACCCGATGACGTCACCCTCGACGGAGGCCTTCGAGGGACCATCGACTCGACGCACGGCGCCCTCTACCGAAAAAATTTGCATGAGCAGCAAAGCTCGATGGAATACATCTAAGATGAGGAATACGTTGGAGGAACATCCAATCGAAAGAACGTTACCAGTTGGTAAGTAACTTGTTCTTTGTGAAGTATATTTGAGTGTTACTGTTATGTTGCTCCCTTCTGAAGAAGCTTTACTCTAACTGACTGATACATTACACGAGGTTTCTTGAATAAACAATTATTAGTGTTTTTAATACTTGCCACTGTGAATCTGTGTAACTCCCCTACAGCTCACATTGACCCCTCTTGAGATGAGCCTGGCTGCTCAATTACGATACCAAGCTGTGTAGTACAGACTTACACCAAAGGTTGGGTTCCTATTGACAGGAGGTCAGGGTTGTTGTAGTGCACCCAAAGGGTACTGCATACAACCTTTTTTTTAAAAAGATCCGCCAAGGAAGACTTCCTCCCTTAGGCTGGTGGGACAAACTAGCCTCAAAACCTTCATTCTGGGCCATTCCCTGACATCCTGCAACTTTCCCGGGCGGCAGAATTCCATACCCAGGGTACCTGGACCATTATGGAGTGCATAGTCTTCTGAAGATCCGTGTGGACCTTGGACTTTAGAAAAACATATCCAACAGTGCATTTTGTGAATGTACTCCTGAGGCATCTGTACTGTCTAAGGGAGCGTGCGTTCATAGAAAATATAGTCCTTAGCATCTGAACTGTGTAAGCAGTACCCAGAGCATACAAAAATACTCAGTGGGGTTGCACAATAATTCAGTTTAGACCGGTATGGATAGTTTTCTTTTTACAAAAGTACTTGTTGGAGAGAATTTTCGTTTCTGTGGCAATTCCCTTTAACCTTAGAGACCCACAGCTCTTTTGCTGGAATCAGGGCTTTTTAAACTTTACTCCTGAGTGAGTGGGACATTCTTCTCACTACTCTGTTTTCCTGACTGATTTTCTAGGTTCCATTCTGTTTTAAGGAGTCTCGTAAACTCCATAGGCATCTGCTTTTGCATTGTGAAAAACAGCACCTCTTTTGCAGTGGGGACTTCACTTAATGTTTAACAACATTTTCCGAAGTGAACAACTGTTCCCAAGAATAGTAATATGGCCTCTGTCTTAACTTTACGGGTCCAGCACACACCACCCTATGTGGAAGGCTGTGGTGCGGGGAGGGAGGGGGTCAGGTGCGGCAGGCAGGGTTTGGTGGTGGAGAACCAAAACTAATTCCTTTAACCCATTCCTCATGTAGCATTTTGTTACACTAACCTACTTGAATGGCTGGTGGCAGTGGTGTCTTTTTTACTACCTAGTGGCATATATCTGCAGGCCGATACCTCAGTTGCAGTGCTGAACAAAAGGGTGACCATTTTCCCAAAATGGCCCAGTCTTCTTTTTTTCACCATTTGTTACTTTCTTCTAGGCTTTTATTCTGTTTGCATTGTGTTTGAGTCCTTTGTGTAGTTTTCCTTTGGTGGGCTTCAGCGCTGAAGCCCGTCCAGGCTCCAGTGTGTGGAAAGGCAGGAAGTGAGGGAGTGTCCTGGAACTTCCCTGTCCTTTGTCTCTAGGTGTGCCTGGGTGAAACCAGTTCCTATTGGCCGGGTGGCGGCACTGGAGGACAGCCACCCTGCTGTGATTGACAGCCTAGGCCTGTGTTTAGGAATGGGAACTTGCATAAAAAGCAAGGGTTCTAGGACTAGAAGCAGTCGACCACTGGTGAACATAATCCGAAGCACAAGATCAGAGAAGACACCAGCAGCACAATGCTGGACCGCGCAAGCCCTCTGTGCTGACCCCTTTTTCGAATCGACAGGGAAGAACCGTAAAGGACGACTTCCTCCCTTAAGCTGGCGGGACCAACTAGCCTCGAGACACTCTATTTTGACGCAACCCCCCGACTTGCTGAAACTTTCCAAGGCTGCAGAAGCTCAATACCCAGGGTTCCTCGACCACTTGTGAGTGCATTGTCTTCTGCAGTCTGAATCCGGCCAGATCTTCGTTGGCATCCTGAGGACCCTGTAGAAGCAAGAAATTGGTGTCCAGAATCCCTTCGCCAGAGTCCAGGACCGAGGGATCAAGGAAATCCTAACTGGAGCTTTTCGTTCTTTAGCGCTGAAAAAAGGTGCCAAAACCACAGAGCTGCTCAATCAACGGAAATCCATTACTGCCGACACACTCCTGAGTGCTGCCGCAGGGTCTACAGCATAGCATCGTGAAGGCATCCAGCTGGAACACACTTAATTTTCAAGGTACTGTGGGCTTGGGGTATTTGATCCTTTTGCCATTTGTGGTGCTTCCTACCTTTTTGGGAGTGCTATTTAACCAACACCAAGTTGACCTCAACTTACTTGCATTAGCCTTACAGCTTGTGTTTTCTAAAGGAGACTCCTCTTGAGTTGCTGTGATTTCTCTTTTGAACACTATTTAAGAACATTTTTCTAAAATGAAGAGCATCATAACTTTGTCTATTGACTCTGACTTTGGCTGTCCTGGCTCCCTAGAGGCCTCCTTCTGAACCCATTGTCTTTGGCAGTGCTTGTTCCCTTACATGTCTTAAATGTTGAATGCTTTAATGCTGTGATAATTGATTGCCTGCATCCCTTTGGGAGAATCCAACTGTTCTTATAACCGATCAGTCTGTTCTGATCTAACATTTCCTTCCTGAAAAACTCAATATTGCAAAGTTGATACTATATAAATGCGATACTGACCTCAAATGACATCACCTCCGGGTGCCGGAACATGTGTAACATATGACTGAATTACTCACCTGCTTTATTGTTCACCTTTTTAATTGAATCCTAATTCGGGATTAATGTTACAGCTGATTACTGCTTTTTAAAGTGCTTTAAATATCTTGATGTATAAATAATGAATGCTTTATAACTTTAAGTGTTTAATTGGATATTTGTATTTACTTGTTTCATTGTACAGCTCTACAGCTCACATTACCCCTCTTAAAATAAGCCTGGTTGCTCAGTCACACTACCAATTTGTGTAGTGTGTGCCTAGGGAAAGAGAGCTCTTAGGCCCTCAAAGCTATATTAGCTTGGAATAAGCTTCCAATGAACCTGCAATGTGATAGAAACCTACCTACGTGCAAAAAATTATGAAAACTATTCTTTTCTCGTAAATTCACCCCTGTCGAGCTTCTCAGTCTAGTTACCTGTCGCCTGCCTATAAGCTGTTCTCCACGTCCTGATGCCCACTGGCTTTGGCGTGTTAGTAATAAATTATTAAAACGTTGGTTACCTAATACCTAGCAGAGGAGTCTTGTGCAGTCCTACATCGGTTGGATTGTGCTAATTCTTACTTAACAGTACTATCTGAGACGACACTTGGGGAAAGTCCACCTTGGGTGAACGGATGTTAAACTATTGGGTTTAGACTGAACCACATAAGGGTTTGATGGACTAAGCATGGCTCCTTGGCATTCTAAGGAGTGAGGTGCGCTGTAGTGAGGTGCAAAGAACTGAGCATACGCTTAGTCCAAGAAAACACTGATACGCATAGAAGTTATAGCAAAAAATTATTTAATATATACACTAAGGCACACTAACTTCATCAAGTTAGCACTATAACATAGTAAAACAATACAACACTTGAAGTATTCTTTGGAAACCGCATTAGAATAGCTTTCTCAGTAACAAATCGCTTAGTAAAACCATCTGGAACATGTATACAAATGTTTCGAAACATACGTTTAGTAACTTTGTTCCACACTGTCAGAGTCCAACCGTATCTTATGAGCTGCACAATATTCAGAGGGGACACTGGGCCACCAGTGACTAGGAGTTGGGCAGGAAAACGAGACCAGTTTAAGTGGGTTAGTCCAACAGGATCGCTTCTTGGTTTTTTAGACAAGTAAACGTTGGAGTTTCACAAGTCAAGATGTTTTTTTGAAGGGTTGCCCCAATGTCCTAATGCAGGATTGGAGTAAAATGTGTTGTCTACCGCAATGTAATGCTATGGAGGCCTTGAGGGGTGCGAGATAAAGCCCACATGATAAAGCAAGCAGACTCCATGTAAGTTGCACTAGGAGCTGGACAGTGCCTTCAAGTAAAAAACAGTTGCTGCAGGAAGGTGCCAGCGGTGAGGCGACAGCAGACCAAGTCAATTTGTTGGACTTGGCCACAGGAGAATGGAACATCATTGTATTTGGTGAAGGCTCCCGTGCAGCCAGATGCCCCTTTTCAGGCTTGAACGAAGGACTGTTATCACGGGGGAGACTGTTCTCCATTTCTCAGTCTTTTACTCTGGTGAGGAGACTTTGGGGAACTAGCTTGAGTCACTCTGCTTAAGAGGATGCCCACACATTTCCAGGCAAAACATTGCTTTATGCAGCCAAGCGATGCAGCACAGGTCTCTGGGTATTAGTGAATTGCATGCTGTGTAGGTCGCAGCTCTTCCAGGGATATGGTGCAAATTGTAGTTATTGTTGGGACTGGTTAGGCCCACTAGATCAAGGCAGGAATTTGTCATGGTCTGATGTTTCCTGTCACTTAGAAGTTGAGGTTGGTACAGTAGCGATTACTCTGGCTCTGGCAGTGTCCTTTGTTCTTCTTCGGAATCTTCTGTTCAAGTGGTCCAGTGAGTTTCATCTCCAGGCCCTCAGAAGTTTTCAAGAAACACTGCCGGAGTCCTCCAAACATGATCCATGCTCCGTTCAAACGAGTGGTTGCCAAATGGGGACAGCCAGCCTCCCAGTCTGAACTGGTTTCAGTCAGGCGCACTGCATAACAAAGGACAGGGGAGTTTTGGTAACCCCCCACTTCCTGTCCTGCCAGTCACTCTGACCCTTCGTGGGCTTTCATTGGGAAGCCTGGCAAAGACAAGGGACCAGAGAATCCTCTCCCACGCAGAAAAGGGCAAGTCCTGTTTTGGGCTTAAAGTACAACCACCAGTTTGGGTAAATGGTGTCTCTTGTGTCCCCTACTGCAGCTGCAAAGACAGCTTATGATAAGTCCACAAAACATTGTGCAAAAGGTTACACTGCCACCAGCCTGAACACAGAACCAAAAAGTTACTGGGAAGTTGCTAAAAAGGGGATACATTAGATCCCCTCAGTGCTCCACATGAGGTGGGGGTGATCTGATCTCTGAAAAGAAAATGTGTATGATGAAATGTGCCCCCCTGCCTTGGTAACTGTGTTAACCAAGGGTAAAGACACAAAGCGCTCTAGAAGCTCCCAGTAACACAACATTGAAAGTGTGGTGTGCTGCTTTACTAAAACATAGTCAGAAAAGTTGGAGGAAAGCATGACTCCAAAAAGAAATACCAAAAAGAGGTCAAAAGGTTCTCAAAAGCATAGTGAAATAATGGGCGAGTGTGGAAAACGTTCCCACTCACTCGGGATTAGTCCAACATCCAGTGGTCCAGCAAAATGTGCTGCGGGACTGAGGTAGAGTAGATTTCCCTTTGTGTGAAATTCTCCAACACCGCCTCCCCCTCCCCCTTCAGACTAAAAGACAGGAGGTTTTAATCTACTTCTGGATGACTCCTGTTCCAGTCTTGTCCTACCTTCTGGAGAGTCCATCCGCATTCTTATGGTGTGATCCTGCCATATGCTCTATGGTGAAGTCAAACCCTTGCAGGCTTATTGACCACCAGCTTAGGATTTCCCCCTTCATCTACATCAGCCATCTCAGTTTGATGGTCACTCTGAATCCTGAAAGTAGATCCATGCAGGTATGGTCTAAACGTGTCCAGTGACCACACAATGGCAAAAGATTTGTGTTCTATTGTTGCCAACCTCTTTTCCCCATCTTTTAATTTCTTGCTGATGAAGCAGATGTGATGCTCCCTGCCTTTGTCATCCATCTGACTGATTACCTTGAATTGATAAAGGACTTCTGGAGTAGAAAATGCTCCCTTCTCCTTGGCATGGTCAATCGAGCTTTTTGCCAATAGCCTGTTCGATCAAATGTGCTGATGAATTTTGTTGAACCCCGCTTATCCACAAGCTAATCTGTTTGTAATTGATGGGCATCAGTCTTGGTGACTGCATTCAGGACCCCGTAGTCCACACAGAATCTAAGCTCCTTAGTTCCTACCTTTGGTACCAGCACCACTGGACTGGACCATGGACTCAATGATTCCAAGGTCGTCTTGACTTCTGACTTGATGTGATTTCTCAGTTTTGGACATCTTGTAACCCCTGCTTTTTACAGGGACACCATCACCAATGACTGTCATGCTGGCTCCAAGGTGTCAGGCCTGGTGTAGTAGAAAGCAGGGCAGGGGGCGCAAATAACCGAGCTTTGCACTCCTTTTGCGCTCTCTCCTTCGGGCCCAGGTACCTGCTCACCCTGCCACCCTCCCGCACTGCCTCCTGGCCCCCCCTTGCACTGGGGCCTGTATCTGTACCCATACAGCCCCCCACCCACTCTTCTGCACTTATCAGATACACCCTATCTGGCTAACCTAGCACTTTATGCCACTTACCGGCTGCACTACCACAGTTAATCACCTTTATTTAACGTATTTATTTTGTTCTCTCCTATGCTCCGCACTTTCCAATTTCTCCCCCCTTCCATGCACTTCCCTCTTTTTCATTCCCCATGCACTTACGCGTTCTCAATGTCACTGGGCCTAATAAGATTGTTTTTTTTCTCCCTTATTCCCCTCTCTTCGTCTGGTCGCGCTCTAAATCACCTGTGCACAAGCGCAATATAAATAAAATATCACATATCTTCTGCTGTTCCACTGTTCGATTAGAAGAGATTTGTACTCCTTCTACTGAGCCATCTAAGGGGTGTCCTTTTTAGAAGGTGTGGGAAAGGTTCACTCTCCTAATTGTGGTCAGATGCTAGGAGCAAAGCACTGATCTCTACCCTGGGCACATTCTGCCTTCAGAAGATTGCCGTGAAAGACCCTAGAGGCCTCATTGGGGTTGCCAAAGTCCACCAAATAATTTACCTCCCCAAGCTTGCCTACAACCTTGAAGAGTCCAGTCGACTTATGTAATTGGGGTTTGTGTGTTGGTGCTGCCAGGTGTAATTGCGCCAACCCTCTGGTGGTACTTTGTCTTGAAATGTGTTGTCTGGACTGATTGTCTGCAGCAGGTGGGTGGTGGGGGGACGAACACCTAGCCAGTCGGTTAGTGAAAGGTTCACAATAGTGCGATTGTTGTCCAGTTAACCTTAAATACTTTCTGTCTTAATTTGTCTTTCCTTTTTGGTGTATTTTAGTCAGTTGTATGTTCGAAATATTGATTCATATCACAAAGAGACATACATTGGATTATGTGACTTCTGTGACTTTGTCAATGTATTACATGCATTGGTGTGCTAAGCCAACAATCGCCTATGGCGCACATGCATCAATGTTTTGTCAATTAATTGGCTTTGTCAAAGCTGGAGTTTATTGATTCTTACAGCATTCTCTTTTTTTTCGATATTGACCCATTGGGTTTGCTACTTTGTTTTTATCCAATCGAGTTAAATTCAATCTTATACATGATGATCAGTACATTCATAACATTCTATGGTGTTGATAAACGCTGGTTTTTCACTAGGAGACTGTACTTCCACAAATGGACAAATTTCCTGAATCCTTAAAGTCCCAAATCCAGAAAACAGTGAGGGCAAACCAGTTGCCAACTGCGTCCTTAAACAATTTAGATGCTGCAGATAACGCTGGCTGTATTATTGCTGAAGGGACACTTTTAAAGCTCAACTCTTGGTTATGCCAGTCTGACATCAGGACAGATATCAAATAAACACTTTATACAACGGGTTATTTAACACACGCTGTTCCTTTCGCGGGCAGCAATTCCCACACTCGTCACAGGCAGGATACAATCTGGGACAGTCCTCTTCTTGGTTTACCTCTCCAAGTCAATCCACCCCTTATCAGTCCAGTTTTCAATGGGGTTACAAAAGAACTTGAGGTAGAGCTGCCACTGCTACCGGCGCCACAGCCTCCAAGCAATGACGTTCCCTCCCTTGTCTCCCCAGTTGGAGATCCTATTCGCCCACGAATGGGAGGGAAATGCATTGGATTAGTGGGTTCTATCAACAGTGGCAAAGGGTTACTCCATTGAGGTTTTTTTTAGATAAACCCTGTTGGGCAAGATTGTATGCAGCACCCTTTGGGTGCAGCACCCCTCGGGTGCACTACAACAACCCTGAGTAGGTACCCAACCTTTGGTATAAGTCTGAACTACACAAGTTGGTAGTGTGGCTGAGCAGCAGCCAGGCTTATCTCAAGAGGGGTCAATGTGAGCAGTAAATTTGTAACAGTTTCACTGTGACAGTCATTCAAATAAACACACTCAAGGTTTCTTGATTAAACAATGTATTTGTGTTATGTAAGCATTCTTCAGAAGGGAGCAAATCACATGTAACATTAAAGTATACAAACACACGTGGCTACTCTTAAATCAGATGATACCCATTGGGGATGGCACACAGACACCCTAAACCCTCCGGTGACTTCACTAGCTAGGACACTGTGGTCATTTATTGATCACTGGTAAATTTAGAGTTATACTGTTTGTGTTGTAAAGGTTAGATATAGAAATAAAAGATGGGCTAATACAACACTTCATAAACTGGTAAGTACTTTTTAAAACCCTCCAATGCAAAGTAAATTAACTCTTTCCTGAGGAAAAGGTAAACGCAGAGTCGGAGGTAGAAGAGTCTTTTAGGGAGCCATGCAAGTCAGTGTTAGTTGAACAGAGTCTAGTGAAGCTGAAGATCTTCTGGTAGTTAAGTAAAAGTGTTGCACAAAGTTTTAAAAAGAGTTTGTGGGGGGAGTGACCACTAGGGGGTGCATAATTTAATGGCTGCCTAAGCTTCGGCTCCTGTGTTACCGGGGGAAAAGAGTATTTAGAGCCGATTCCGGCCCAAATTTGATCAAGCAACCGACTGAGATTGGTGTGACAGGAGACGAGCACCCAGTGTCACCCCGGACTCGCACCTAGCAGGAGAAGAAATGGTGAATTCCGACAAGAAATGACGAAAAAAGACCGGGGGCCATTTTGACAAAATGGGCATCCATGGGTGTTTTACCAAGGCTGCAATTGCAGCCTGCGGTAAAAACACACAATGGTAGTAAAAGGTAAACTACTGCCACCAGCTATTAATTGTGGAAAGGGTAACATAAAAATGTTACATGAGAAACTAGACACAGGGGATACTAAGTAATCCCTCCAGCACCCTATGGTAAGATAGTGTGTGCTGGGTCTAGAAAGTTACAATTTGTAAGTAGTCAATTTCACTTCACTGCCCTTGGAAACAGTAGTTTCACCAAGGGAAGGTATTTAAACCTTTGGTAAATCTAAGACTTCTCTGTGCCAATGCACTGAAGGTGCTGTGTCACAATGTAAAAATGCCTGTAGAGTTTGTCAGAATCCAAAGTTAAAAAGAAACACAAAGAATGAATCACAGGAAAAATACATGAGAGAGTGGGGGGAAAATAATCTTGCTCTCCAGGTAAGAAATTAAATTCCTAAAGTCTAGCATAAAGAGCTGGGGGTCTCTTGGGTAGAAGGGAAATTGGCACATTCCTGATAAATCTCCTTAACAAACCCCAACATCATCCACCAAGACTTAAGATGTCTCCTCAACATCAAGAAATCCTGCAGGAATAAATAGTCTACTACAAAAAGGTGCAATAGAGCTGGTTCTATCTCACAAGGTTATCTATTCGGTATACTTCCTAGTGCCAATACAAGTTTAATTATGTGCCCTGTGTTAGACTTGCGTCCAGCCAACACATGTGAAATTGCAAAGTTTTCATATGACAACACGTTGAGAAGTAATTCCCCTCTTAGAAAAAGGGATTTACATGGCAACATTGGATATGAAAGATGCATACTTCCATATTTCAGTGTTAGCGCACAGAAAATACCTGTGCTTCAAATTAGGACATACCCACTATCAGTTCAAAGTGCTCCCCTTTGGCATTTCATCAGTGCCAAGGGTGTTCAAAGTTGCGATGGCTATCCATCCCAAGGTACCCTTATCTGGACTGGCTCCTAACCAGAGACACCACAAATGTGTCAAGGCAACAATCTATTCTTCCAATTGGAGTTCTCCAACAAGAAAGTCCAAGTCTCGTCCCCAGCCAAGTAAAGCAATTCCTTGGAGCACCAATAAAAACTCAAGAAGGCTTTCCATCAAACGAAAGAGTCCAAAATTTCCTGTTTCAAATCTCTCATGTTGCCGGTCGTCAAGGGAACTTGCGTAAGGCAGTTGCCTTCTCGGGATGATGGCTTCTTGCTTATACCTTATGCCACACACGTGACTGCGCGTGCGTCCTGTGCAAGAGTGGCTAGCGAAACAATAGTATCAAGCAAGTGGTCAGTGGGACGATCTAGGGGTAGTTTTGCCGCCCTTAGTACAGGCTCTATACTGATGGTCCAGTGACGATATTAAAAGGGGAAACCCTTTTGCAACCCTCCAGTGCTTGCCACTCTCACAACAGATGCCTCACTCTCAGGATGGGGAGCACATTACCGTCCTCGCACTGTGCAGTGTGTGGACACAATCCACAGCAAAAATAAATCACATCAACCTACTAGAATTGCTAGTAGTCATTAAGGCCCTACAAGCTTTTCAACGTCACTTGGCAGGACAAATCGGTCCAGTCATCACAGACTGCACCACTGCCATGTTCTACCTTTTAAAAAAACAGGGTGGTATACACTCTCCAAGTCTGTCCAGGTTAACCCAAAAGATTTGGAAATGGTCTCGCCAATGCTACATTCAAATGCATCATCCTCCCACATATTACTCATCTTTGATATATCCAAGTCTGCTTGCAGCTTGCTTTGGAAAAAATGTTTCATAGGGTCAAGTGTCTTGCACCGTTGAGTTATGGCCCTCAGCCTCCATAGCGTCCCTCGCTGTGACGCTGGTGTATGAAGCACTCTCCGTGACCATTACCTCAGTTCTGTTTTTCCACATTGCTGCGTGCTTCAGAGCCATTGCCTTGGTGAAAATTCAACTGAGTTTCACTTCGATCAAGTCTGATTCTAAATTCATTTGAACATGACCTTTGACAACGAGGACTGGTTTTAAGTGGTGTGCAGACTGTGGGGCGAAAATGTCCCATAACAGACCCTCACCATGTGTAGCTCTGGTGTTTGGGGATAGGTCACAAGGGGGGCGACTGTGGCTCATGTCAATCCATGACAGTCAAGGACTTGCAGGAAAGGAAGAGGATACTTGAAGCAGGTAAGCCCTTTCCCAAATCCCCATCCATTTCCCTGTCCAAAAGAAAATAGTCTTCTGACTTCTGGTATGTATCTGTTGGGTGAGTTTTCCTAAGGTCCTACTGGTAGTAAGACTTTAGTAAGCTATCCCAGTGGTTTCTAGACTCCCCCCTCATAGTAGCAGCCTGCACTAGCTCAGGACCTTGGTAGAGTGGCAGAGCAGTCAGGCTTATCTTCAGAGGAAGATGTGAGCTGTAGGTAAGTACATTGAATCTTAGCTAGATGGGCACAACAAATACGCACTTGCACATTATTAAATATGTACTTTTTTATATAAATATATGTACACCAGAATCACTTTAAATACTTCAGACGTCTGCGGTAGAACACTTAGGAATACTTGATAATACACTTCTAAGGGCACTTTCACATGTTTGTTCGCGTTTACATTTGCATCAATGTCAGATGGGTAAGAGAATGTTATCGTCCTATTAGTTATTGCACACTCATGTGGTTTTCAATGGTTTATACAGTAGTACATTTACTGTGCAAACACATAATACAGTCACTTAAAGGGAGGAGAATGGTTAGTTAGTGTAGCCTGAGCTTAGTTCAATGTTCTAGAGACAGTATCTTCGCCTAGTGAGTCTTAGTCCAAAAAATGCAACCCTAGCTAAAGGCAGTTCGTAGAGGGTTTGAAGTCTTGACAAGCAGCCAATAAAGAAGGGTTCCTGTGGATTTCCTCCAGTGTCTCGAGTTATTGAAGCAGCAGGTTAACTAACAAAGGAGACCTAAAATTGACTTGATAAGGGGACAGAAGCAGTAGCTTGGGTTGGAGGTAATAGGGGGTTGCCCTGGACAAACCTGCGTGCACACCAATGCTCTGGAGCCCTTCCCCCCCCCCTCCGCCCCCAGTAACTTAGGTTAGAAGAAAAGGTTCATGCTGGATGCTCTGATGTTGCAGCTCTGAGCCCGACCTCTGGATTCCTTGGTCTGGTGACTGAAGGCAGGACAATGGACGGGATCTCTCAGCAGTAGTCTCGAGGGATAATCTGTAGCATGACTTTCAGCAACTTGTTAGTTGCCTCTGCGGTTTTGGTGCCTTTTCTGCAGCACCAACAAAGGGCATGGATTGCCTGGTCATTCTGCTTCGCTTCATGCAGTCCCACACTCTGGTGAGGGGCTTCTGGCCTAGTTGGATTGGATCTCTAGAGTGTCCTTACGGGTTCAGCAAAGATTTGGACAGATTCAGTCTTACTCTTACAGCCTGTCCCCTTTCCTCCATACTGTATGGGTGTCCCTTCCCAGGGACGGGAGACGGAACCTTTTTCACCAGCAAAAACCATCTTCCCCTTTAAATTTAGAGGCACGCGGGGGGGTGCGTCCCAGGGAGCGTGCACTGCCCTGACTCCGCCTTCCGGCGCCACACCTTAGTCCCCTTTTCCGCGTCGACTGGAACGGGCCGAATTCACCAGCACTCCTGGGTTTGGCTTTGGCCATGTAATTCCACACACGGATACTTCTTTGTCTTTTTTGTCTTATCATTCAGGTTCTCGGTCCTCCGGCGTCCCACTCCTTCCCGGCGCATGCTGACTTCTACAGGGTTCAGCAGGTGTCCATCCTGCAAAGGGCTCTTCCCAACTTCAGACCCCCACACCCTCTGCCTACATTGCCTTGGCCCAGACCACGGTTGGTAATATTGTTCACCGTGGGACTCGCCGACCTCGAAAGCGCTGAAGAACAGACTAGCCAGGTGGAGGGAGGGAGTTCCTCCAGAAGTCGCCTCCAAAGGATCTCAAGAACTTTGTGAAGCATCGAACCAGGCCCAAGGTAGGGCCCATATTCACCATCACGCCCTGCAAGGGAGACTCCTTCCCAGGGACTCTCCCGCACAGGAGGGACCAGTCAGGTCTTTCTACCAGCACGTCCACCGAGATTGCTTCAGCTACCGGCCTTCGGGTCGAGGGATCCTCCTGGTGGCAGTGTTGAGGGACCGGAACGTTCTTTTACCGGGTCTTCACCTGAGGGGCTCTGCCCTTTTACCGGCACCATGGCCGAGGGGCTATGCCCTAATACCGGCAATACACCAGAGGGGGCACCTAAACTCGGCTCCATCGACCCCCGGGTCGAGGGTGTCACACCTACCGGGCCTAGGCCGGAGGAGCTGGGTAGGCAGCATGATCCACACGCAAGTGTCTTTTGGAGGAGGCCGGACCGAGCAACACGTGGCAGGCAGCTCGACAAAATGGCCGCCGCGCCAGGAAGAGGCACCCATTCGCCATGGCAGGAGTTCGGCGAACGAGTGACAGGGAGCATATTTTCACACCCACCGGGGATCGGGTGGGCTACATTATCTCCCAAATGACGGGACCAGAACTAGCCTGGGCTACCCCTTTGGTAACCAATAATAATCCAATTCTTGATTACCATACTGCTTTCTGCAACAGTGTTAGGGCTATGTTTGGAAGGAAAGCGATACGGGTGGACTCGCAAGAACACCTGTTGGACCCAAGACAAGGGAACCAAGATATATTGGCATATATCAAATAGTTCAAGCAGATGGCTAGTGAAACTACTTGGTCAGATGATGCCTAAGTGACGCTGTTCCGAAGAGGGCTTTCTGAGGAACTAAAAGATGAAGTCTCGAGTGCCTCGTCCTACATCTTTGACCAAATTGATTGCATTGGTGATGCAGATGTTTTTGTTTGTTTTGTTTGTTTATTTATAGCGCGCGCCAGACCTGAGGGTATCCGGCCGCGTGTTCAAGAATACTTTAAGCTTATATGTTAGTTACACATTTCAGAAGGTTACAGGGTGCATTAACAGTAAATGATGACAATATACATGGTTACATACACAGGTGATTGTACACAGGGGTGTGTACACAGTATACATTGAATGTCAAGGAGCAAGGTGGGTTAAGCAGGGGTAATGAACAAGGTATGCATTCAGCTGCAGATTAACAGGTGGGTCAGATGTGAGTAGTCCTAGTCTGGTCAGTTATAGGTCATTTTCTTGGAGCCATTTAATGCAATTAAGTCTGAAGTGTAGATAAGATTGGTCAGACCTTAAGGATGATGGGAGGGAGTTCCATAGCTGGGCCGCTTTGACAGGGAAGCTGGTGCCTCCGGCTGTGCTCAACCTAAATGGGGGCACAGCTAGTTGGTTGGTGTATGCTTCTCTGGTAGGTCTGTTAGAAGTTCTTCTTTTGAATCTTTCTGTTAGGTATTTGGGGGCTAGGTCATTAATACTTTTGAAAGTCAATGATGCTGTTTTGAGTTTAATTTTGTCAGATGTGGATAGCCAGTTGGATTGTCTTCTGACGTCTGAGATATGCTCTCTTCTTGGGATTCCTAGGACGGCTCGAAGGGCGTTGTTCTGCAGGGTTTGGATTTTTTGCAGTGTGTTTATTGGACCCTATGTATAGTGCATTGCAATAGTCCAATTTGGATAATACCAAGGCTCTAGATAGGGTGAGGCAACTGGTGGTGGATAGATATGGTTTAGCTGCTCTAATCAGCTTACAGGTGTAAGCGGTGCTAGAGGCCATCGCATTCACCTGCTTTGTTAGAGAGAGGCAAGAGTCGAGGTAAAAACCTAGTGTTTTTACTTCTTTCGCTACTTTAATGGTGTTGCCATCTATGACAAATGATGAGTAGTCATCGTTCAGTTTCTTGATATTTTGTGCGTTCCCCAGTATGATGAGTTCCATTTTGTCATCATTCAGGCATAGACCATGACGGGCCATCCATGCCTAGATGATGAGGTATATTCTGTTCACCAAGGCCAAATCCTGTTCATAATCCCCCGAAAGTGGGATGAGAATCTGAGTGTCATCTGCATAGTTTGTGTAGGTGACACCCAGAAGGTCCAGATCATCGAACAGGGGCTTCGTGAAGATGTTATACATAGTCGGGGAGACACAGGATCCCTGGGGGACGCCACATGTGATAGGTACTGGGTCAGCCACTGCGGAGGTGGAGAAAACCCTCATGGTTCTGCCACTTAGGAATGACCTGATCCATGCAATGGCATGTGTGGAGAAGTGGGCCGCGGTTTCCAAGTGGGTACAGAGCACATCATGATCCACCAAGTCAAATGCCGCTGAGGGGTCCAGCAGGAGGAGTAGGGCAGTTTTTCCAAGATCTCTCAGCTCATCGACTTGGGTTTTGAGATCGATAAGCGCAGTTTTGGTACCATGTTGAGGCCTGAAGCCTGGCTGTCTGGTACCTAATAGTTGGTGCATCTCCAAATATTTTTGGATCTGTAGGTAGGCCACTCTGTCTAGGACTTTTAGCAGGAATGGTACCGTAGTGATTGGCCTGTAGTTAGTCGGGATGGAGGGGTCCAGGGTTTGCTTTTTAAGGAGGGGGAGGACCCATGATTGTTTAAGATTGTCTGGTATAGTGCCTGATGCAAAGGAAGCATTAGTAAGTTTGGAGATAAATGGTAATAGGTCTCTGGCCGCGTCTTATCAGTTGGGCTGGGCATGTCGCCTCGACGGTTGGTTTGAGCGAGAGTATTTTTTCAATCTCTAGGATGGTTACTTAGTTGAATTTGTGTTCTGGCTTGGTAGAGGTAGGTGGTTTACCACTTTGATTGGTTGAAGTGGGTATATTTTGTTTCTTTTTCTCAATTTTGGTTTGGAGTGTGGCAATTTTGTTGTTTAGAGCTTTTTGGATGTTAGAACACCACGTTTTATTTTTGTCGCAGTTGTCTGGAGCAGGGATAGGGCTTTCCAATTCCTTTAGTATAAGAAATAGCTCTTTGGTTCCAGATTTAGCCTGTAGTATTCTGTTAGTTTTCTTTTTTGGCCCTCCTTATTTCATTTTTGTAGATCTTAGAGGCCCTGATGAGAGCTACTTTGTTGGTCTCTGATGGAGTTAGTCGCCAGGCGGATTCGCATTTGCGTTTTTCAATTCTTAGGGATTTGAGGTGAGGGGTGAACCAAGAGTTTGTGTGCTCTGGGCTTGCTTTTTCTCATTTTCAATGGGGCGATAGAGTCCAAGGCTGTGGCCATGGTTGAATTGAATTTGTTCACTAGGGCTGTTGGGTTTAGTGATTCAGATAAGGAATTTAGAGTTGGGAGGATAAGTGGTAGCAGTTTGTCTGCAGTTATGTTTTTTTTTATTTCTGGTTGGTAGGGGGGGCAATACAATTTCCTTCGGTTGGGTGGTGTTTTCATTTATGAGGAAGGTTATTAGTGCATGATCTGTCCAGATTTGTGGGCAGACATCGGTAATTGTTAAATTACAGTTGTGGTTGGCTACCCAGTCGAGTGTTCGACCTTTTTTGTGGGTAGGTTGTGAGATTCTTTGGGTAAATCCCAGTTCTGTGATGACATTGGCGATGTTAGTCGCTTGCAAGTCTTTGTGGTCGTTGAAGCCATGTCTCCCAGGAGGATGGCTTGCAACGAGTTTTTTAGGTTGTTTGAGAGGATCATAGAGATGTCCTCCTCAAAGGTTCCAATGGGACCTGGAGGCCTATAGATGAGGTGTATATTGATAGATTGAGACAGTGATGTTGAGAGTTTGGCGGTTAAGGATTCACAAGTTTTGGTGATTGAGGGCGTTTCTATTGTTATGGCGAGGTTGTTTTTAGCGATGATTGCTAGGCCGCCTCCTCGAGAGTTGGTTCTGTCCTCTCCGAGAATGTTGTAGTTAGGGGGCAGGGCAATTAGATTACCGATTGAAGGAGCGGAACAGCGAAAGACGTATGGGAAGGATGTCACGCTTTTTCTACTTCCCCATCCTTGAACAAGACAAGTGCATCCGATGAACCCATGCAGTTAGGTACCACAGCCAGAGGTCCATTATCTGCTGAGGAGAGGACCCACAGATGAACTCGGGGCCTTTGCATGCACTGTGGGGCTAATACTCATTCGATTCAGGAGTGCCCTATTGCTCCCCCTAGATGGTCGGCAAACGCCCAGCCGTAGGAGGAACCACGGTTCGGGAACCCTTCACTGCATTAGGTTCCTCATCCAAACTACAGAATTCTATGTGTACCAATCCACCCTACGCCCAGATGTTGGTATTGCGAATAACTCTAAGATTCGGGGATAACATTCTTAATGAAATCCCTGCACTTGTGGATAGTGGGGCGGCTGGTAATTTTATAGACTATCATTGGGCAGAGCAGAATAACATTCCCCGCTTGGCTAAGGCAGAGCGATACCTGTGGAAAGTGTAGATGAGAGTCCCCTAATATCAGGCCCTATCATGAGTTCAACATGTCCGTTGACCATGTCAATCTCCACACACCACGAAATACTCACTATGGACATCATCCGGGCCGCACACTATCCAGTTATATTAGGGTTGCCTTGGTTACAAAAGCATAACCCCTTCATCATTTGGACTGCAGGATCTTTCTTTTTGTGCTCTGAATTCAATGTGTTTGGCACATTGTGTTGGGAATCAAGAGAAGGTACCAGCCAAGACAGATTCGACACTGCCGAGTTCCCGAGGGATAAGTATGCTCAACCTTGTGTCAGGCCTCCCAGAGATGTATATCAACATTATGCCGAAGTATTCTCCACCCCCGAATACACACAACTACCTCCTCACCGAAGGGATGACTGCGCCATAGATCTGATCCCAGAGCAGCCCCTACTGTTCGGTAGGATGTACATCTTCTCTACTACAGAGAAGGAAGTTCTTCAAGACTATCTGGACACCAATTTGAAGAATGGGTTAATTACCGAATCAACATCCCGAGCGGCAGCATCCTTGTTTTTTAACCCTAAGAAGAATACAACTGAATTTAGACTCTGTATTGATTTTCGGGGTTTGAATAAGATAACTGTTCCTGACAAATATCCCATGCCATTGATCCCGGATTTTTTGGATGCTGTTAAAGGAGCCAGCCTTTACACAAAGCTAGATCTCAAGGGGGCATATCGCCTTATAAGGATAAAGCATGGTGACGAATGGAAGACTGCTTTCAGGACTCCGTTCAGACATTTCCAGTACCGGGTAATGCAGTTTGGACTCTCCAATGCACCGGCGGTCTTCCAAAGATTTATGGCCCATCTCTTTTCGGACTTGCTTTTACACTACGTCATCATTTATCGAGAATATATTCTTGTATTTTCTAAAAACCCTTCCAGAGCATGAGTCTCATGTTAGAGAGGTTCTCACTGTGTCTCAATCATCTGTATTGTAATCTGGAGAAATGTTAATTTCATCAATCCAGGGTGACCTATTTAAGTTACCTTTTGTCAGCCCAAGGTATTGCCATGGATCCTGAAAAAGTCTCAGCGGTAGAAAACTGGCCGGTCCCTACGTCTTGCAGAGATATTCAAAGGTTTGTGGGATTCTCACACTTCTACAGGAGGTTTATCCCAAACCTTTCTACTCTCACACAGCCTCTGATCAATCTACTCAAGAGAGTTCCATATATCTGGACAGAGAAAACACAAAAGGCATTGATGATCTTAAATTGTTTACTACCACACAGATATTGATGACACCTGATCAGACCCGGAGATTCATCATCGAGACAGACGCGTCCCAGTATGCCTTGAGAGCCATTTTATTACAAGAGGATGAACAAGATCAGCAACGCCCTATAGCTTATCTATCTAAGACCTTGTCTGCGGCAGAGCTGAATTACAGTTCTGGAGAAGGAGCTGTTGGCAATAAAATGAGCATTCGAGGAATGGAGAAATCTGTTAAGAGCAAGGTTTCCAGTAGAGGTCAGAACCGATCATCAGAACTTAAGAATCTTTCAATACGCTCAGACTTTCAACAGCAGAGGGGGCCCAGTGGGCACATTTCTTTTCTCCTTTCCGGATCACTTTCTCATTCATTCCAGGGAAATATAACCTACAGGAAGATGCTCGGTCTCGAAAAGACCCAACTCCTACTGACTTCTTTAGATCAGAACCGGTATTTCCACTTTTGGCCATGGGAGTGTCAAGGACTCCCGATTTCTTAGGCCGTTTAAAACAGCAATCTGGTATTACAACATTACGTAAACTCTCCAAATCACAGCAGAGAACCCTGACCAAGGAGGACGGTTATTTCCATGGTCAACAGGCATACATACCAACAAAAACCTTGCAAAAGGAGGTTCTCAGGGTGTGCCACAATTTGAAAACCGCAGTTCATCGTGGACTTACAACCACTCGGGAGCTAAGCTCCCGCTACTTTTGGTGGCCTTCGGTGAGAGGAGATGTCTGACTGTATGTGGAGGCCTGTCCAACCTGCCTTCAGACTAGGACCCTGCAACATTTCCCTTTAGGGGCTCTGGTCCAGATGCCCTTGCCTACAAGTCCTTGGCAAATTATATCCACAGACTTTGTGGTGGAACTACCTCCCTCGGGAGGGTGTTCCACCATCATGGTGACCATCAACACATTTAAAAAGATGGCACTTTTTGAACCACTCCCAGGTCTTCCTTCGGCAGCCCAAATGGCCAGGATGTTTATCACCAAGATCTTTACTCTACACGGGCTACCAGAGACTATAATCTCAGACGGGGGATCCCAGTGCACGTCCCGTTATTGGAAGCATGTTTGTCGCATACAGGGAATCACACAGGCTTGGAGTTCCGGGTACCATCCTCAGACAAATGGCCAGACCAGGAGACTCAACCAAGCCCTGGAAGGATACTTGAGAAGTTATGTCTCTGCCGCGCAAGACAGTTGGTTGGATTTATTACCTATGGCCGAATATTCCTATAATAACTCGTATCATTCCGCTATTAAGACCTCACCTTTTCATTGTATGTATGGATTTCATCCAGCCTCTTTTTCCAAAGACTAGGCTTTCTGATGTAAAATTCCCAGATGTTGAACACCTTATTGGACAAATAAATCAAGGACACCAATCCGCTAGGAAAGGACTCTCGGGACCGGGTGAAACAGTTTGCTGATCGTAAACGTACCCCCGCTCCGGTCATAGTGCCTGGAGATTGAGTTTGGTTATCTTCCCGTTTTCTCCCGAGACACATGCGACCCTCCAAACTATCCCCAAGATACATGGGTCCATTCCGAGTGTTGGCAGCAATCAGAACTGCAGCTTTCAAACTCTTGACTCCCAAAAACATGGGCACATATTCATCCAGTTTTCCATGTCTCTCAGCTGAAACCAGACCGACTAAGTACATTCCATCCTCGTATCTCCTCGCATCCACCACCCCTTCTTTCCTCTTCCGAATATGAGGTCTCGGATATCGGCGACTCACGATACCATCACGGAAGATTGCTATATCTAGTGTATTGAAAAGGGTACACCCCAGCTGACTGAACATGGGAATCCGAAGCTGGAGTGCATGCCCCTTGATTAGTGAAGTGATTTCACCAGAAACATCCGGAGAAGCCGGGGGGGGGGGAGAGAAGCCCTAAAAGGGGGCATACTGTGATTCAATTCTGCAGCAACACTGTGAGGGTACTGATCGGGATCCACATAACACGGCTGTGCAAGAAACGGGATGCAGAAGTCTAATATTTCAAGCACCAGTGTACGAGCAAGTGTCCACGCACCCTGAGCGGCAAGCAGCATATCCGGAAACACAGCAATCGCTCTTACGCGTTGCTACTCTCTCCCGAGTCGAGCTACGCTCCGTGAGTACGATTCCCTTCGAAACCTCCCCTTATTCTGCCTGTTTCCTCCTTGAGCTTCCTGGTTTACTTTCTGTCTGTTTCTGTGTTCTTTACATATGGTCACTAGACTTGAGCCAGACCCGTTTACACCGAGAGCTTTTTCACAAAGACGCATTCTACCTACCTGTGCAGCTCGGTACATGTTAACCGTTGTGCATCATCTCTCCTCCGTTCGATCACGTCTCTTCATTAGTGTTTAAAGGTTTCTACCTTACCTATTATATTTTCCAGGCGTGTCCGCTGACCGCCATTAGGCAACTTCAATATCCAAGCAAGAGTCATTCAGCCCTTCTAGGGAGCGGAAATCCTAACGCCCTTGCCCCTTGCACCTGGCGGTACGATCCTCATATAGTCACTCCCAGAACACAACTATTCTTCCCTTCTGGCTGTATAGTTCCGTCTGTCTCCTTAACCTCTCTACCTTTTCAGTTTCTTCTTCGTTATCAGCTATCTCTCATATCAGATCCAGCTCTGTTTCTACGACACCACACCCCTGGGCAGACTTCCTCCTTAAACGGGTAAGCCAACCTTCAACCTCACTTAGTAAACGTTCTTCAGCTCTCACTGTCCACCTTCCTTTACACAAACCTCTTTGTGTTCATATATAGTCAACTACGGATTGAAGACTAATCTGCCACATTGAAAGCCACTGCAGACCAGACAACTAGACAGCTGCTTACCAGAGACCACGCACTCTAGCAGCTCTACGCAGGGGTTTTTCCCCTACAGGGGTTTCCCTGGAGGTCCCACCACGTTCAGACCTTTTCTGAGTTGAACCGTGGAGGGGCTTCTGGATAAATACTCACTCACTCCAGCATCATCTGGTAGGATCCGTACAGTAAAAGATAGAGGTAGGTGTTTTCCAGTGTATGCTTGAGTCATTTTTACCAGTATTGGATATTCGAACATAACACACAACGCCCCTCTGCCAAATCGGGGATTCCTATGCAGACCGATGTAGTCTCCCTTGCCAAGAAGGGCAGGCTCAAACCCCACTCGGCCCAGCCGGTCAATTGACACCGGAACACCAAGTACAGGCAGGTGGAGGGGGATACACGCTTGCTCTCAGGCCATCCTCCTCGATCTTTGCGGCCTCACTATACTGCAAGCCCCAGTTGTCCTCAGCCTCTTCCTTGGCTGCGCTGCTGGGCAAGGAGTAGATCTTGGAAGCTTATGGCAAGAAACTCTATTCCAACGCCTCTTTACATCTGTGTCAGGCCAACGCTGATGCCATTCTAGCAGCCTCCAACCAAAGATTATGGTGGGGAATTGCAGACTTCCTCCTGGAACTCTCCACCCAGAGCCAATCGCGCTTTAAGGCAGGGCTAGCTGATGCCAAGCCAGTCGTGCATGACCTCATGGAATCCACAGGGGCCCATATTGACACCTCAGGCCGTGCCATCTGTATTGCCATGGATATGAGAACAGCCTGGCTCCGGCAAACAAAATTCAATCCGGATGTCCAGGAACGCATACTAGATCTTCCATTCAAGGGGTGGCGGGGGGAGAGGAGCAACCTCTTCCACTCCTATGGATGAAGAGCTGGACAAAAAGAAAAAATGCTCACAAACGGCTAAGTCTTTGTCCATCCTTACAAAGACCACACCCAAATCATACACCCAATCTCAGCAATGCTCCGAGAGGAGGTCGTACGTACGGAGGGTACCGGGGCTTCCAGGAACGGAGGTCCAGGTAGCCGGACTGCTCGCCGTCTCGGAAACGGCGCAATCAACAAAAAGGGAGGTGGGGGCTGAGGTCTTTTTCCAGTCCCCCTCCTCCGTGACAGCCTTCGAGGGTCCACGTGTCTCCGGTGGGGGGGGCGGGCTTGTTCTCCATGCACACTTCTGGTGCCAGAATTTTGTGGACGCCTGGATCCTATCCATAGTATCCATGGGGTACGGCCTACCTATCCCAGCCTCTCCTCCCGCCTCCACTCCCAAAGTTTGGGACAGCAACTCTTTTGGCGGAGATCCGGTCACTCGTAGAGAGCGAGCGGGTGGAGGAAGTCCCAGCCTCCGAGCGAGGCTTTGGCTTTTACTCCAGGATTTTCGCCATTCAGACGAAGAACCAGGCGAGCCTGAGAGTTGTGCTGGACCTTTCCACACTCCATCTCCTTAACCCTGCAAAAATGCAAGATGGTCACGCCAGCTTTTATAGCAGAGACATTGGAGACTGGATGTGCTCCCTGGATCCGAAGGACTCGTACCTACACATCCCGATTTGGCAGCCCCATCATTCTTTCCTACGGTTCAGGATCATGGGCTTCCATTTTCAATACAAGGTCCTTCCTTTTGGCCTCAGCTCAGCCCCTAGGGTCTTCACCAGGCTCATGAATGTGGTGGCAGCCCTCCTCAGAGCGCAGGGCCTCCACATCTACCCATACCTCGACGACTGGCTCGTCAGGGCTACATCTTCAGAAGGAAGCAGTTCTCCTCTCTTCCAATGCCCTTATGAACACACTGCCCGATCTAGGCTTCTTGCTCAATTCCAAGAAGTCACAGCTGCAGCCTACGCGGTCTTCAATTAGCCGTTCCGCACAAAAGACGAAGGATGAAGAGGATTCAGCTGCACTTCGCGTCCTCATGGAACCAGGAGCGGGGCTCTCAATCTGAAATGATAAATGTTCCTCCATTTCTCCACCCGGACCTGACTTGGTGGTCCAGAGACTGCAACCTGTGGACGGCCACCATCACCAGATTCCTCACTCTAGGGCTCGGGAGCCACCCTGGACAATCTCTCGGTCCACGGCACCTGGACTCAACAGGAGCAGGAATACCACATCAATTGGTTAGAGCTGAATGCCATCTGGCAGGCGCTCGGGGCATTCCTACCAATTCTCAGAGGCAAGGTTGTCCTCATCCAAACGGCCAACTCGACCAGCATGTACTACGTCAACAAGCAGGGAGGCACCAGATCCCAATCTATGCAGACTGGCGATCGGCATGTGGTAGAGTCCACCTCCTGGGGGAATCCAACCTGGAGGCGGACAGGCTCAGCAGGCTGGGGGCAGACAACTACAAGTGGCAGCTAAACTACCTTGTTCCGATTTTTCAACAGGTGGGGTCACCCCCAGGTGGATCTCTTTGCCACCTGGCACATCAATAAGTGTCCCCAGTTTGCATCCTGGCAAGGTCAGGGCTCCGGCTGTCTGGGCGACGTGTTTCACCTTCAATGAACTAGCATGAAAGCCTACGCCTTTACCCCCACTCCCCTGAGTAATTTGCAAAATCAAGATGTCTCGCCAACTCATCATTCTAGGCCATGGTTTTCAGAGCTGCTCAGTCTCTCTGAAGTGCACCCGATTCACCTCCCGGCGGGCCAACACATCTTCTGGCACAGCAGGGGGGCAGAGTCATCCACCCTGTACCAGGGAAACTAGCCCTCACAGCGTGGTACCTGAGCAGGTAACGCTTCTGCACCTTAGCCCCTCACAGGACAATCTGGAGATCATACAAGGTGCCAGGAGCAAAGCTACCAGGGCCAGTACAAAAGCAAATGGACCAGATTCTGCCACTGTGCAGACTCCAAGGGAATCGACCCCCCCCCCCGGCATGCGCCTTGGATGATGTGCTACTTTTTCGGCGCACCTCACTCATTCAGTCTTGCAGATAGCCTCTGAACCATATACCACCCGTCACAAGGACAAGGTAGTCCTGCGGACACACCCAGTTTTTCTGCCCAAGGTTCCGTCTGCTTTCTACTTGAACGAGGAAATAGTCCTTCCTTCATTTTTTCCCGATCCCAAGGACAAAGCACAGAGTGCTGCACTGCCTGGCTGTGAGGCATGCCTTGAAATTCTACTTGGACAGGACCAAGGGCTTCTGCAAGGGGTGTGCCCTGTTCGTCACTTTCGGAGGCTCAAGACCAGGCTTTCAGGCCTCTAAGGCTTCCATATCCCGCTGGATGTTCTCTGCCATCAAAGAAGTGTACGAGGGCCAGTACAAGCCGATCTCGGCCAACATGCATGCCCACGCAGTCGGGGCCAAGGCAACAGCCATCACATTCCAGTGCCATGTCCCTTGGAAAGTCATAAGCAGGGCGGACACTTGGGCCTCTCCCTCGGCTTTCTGCAAGCATTACTGTTTGGATGCCGGCTCTAGATCTGATGCAGCTTTCAGACAAGCGGTTCTCGGGAACCTGTTTGCTTAAAGAAGGTCTCCTCTCCTGCCTGGGGCTACAATCAGTTGTAACCGCCCATACAATATGGAGGAAAGGGGACGGGATATAAGAAGTTACTCACCATACTGACTAACATACTCAGTCCATAGTCCCCTTTCCTCCATACGTCACCACCAACCTACCCCCTAATAATACTGTTATCATTAGGCAATGTTAAATCTATTGTCAACGCGTCAATGGGGACTGAGGCGTGGCGCCGGAGGGCAGGGGTCAGGGCAGCACATGCTCCCTGGTCCAAACCCTGCACGCCCCTAATTTAAAGGGGAAGATTTTTTTTCTGGTTAAAAAGGTTCAGTCTCCCGTCCCTGGGAAGGGACGCCCATACAGTATGGAGGAAAGGGGACTATGGACTAAGAGTATGTTAGTCACTACACTGGTAACTTATAATTTCCACAATACACTCGAAATGGGCAGCACGTCTCCTGGTATTGGGTTTCCACAGCTCTGGAAGCTCCTAAGACCTTGGGAGATCGCTAGTTTCAAATTTTGTCTTGGAACTGGTTTTTCCCACCAGCCAAAGGGAAGGAGTCCTCTTCGGCGCTTCTGTCGCATAGAAAATGGGGTCCGGACAGGAGTGGTTGGTTCAATGTTGCAAAGGGTCTGCAGGCATCTCTGGTAGTCTTCTTGTTTGGTTACTTCTGTTTTCAGTACTTGGCTTGCTTTTCACTCCAGAAGCCTCACCTTATATACAGTTCCAGCACTCCTTTGCAATCTCTCAGCATTTTACAGAAGGGTGTGTTTGGCTGTCCAATTGGGACAGCCAGGCCCCCTGTGGAAGCTGGACCTATTCAGGCACTCTGGCAGACAAAGGTCAGGGGGGTGGGGGGTGGAAGATTCCTCCCCCCACTTCTTGTCTGCCCAGACACTCTGGCGCCTAGGCGGGGTTACCTACTGGTTACCGCCAAAGGCAAAATACACAAACACTGACCTCCCCTCCCAGAATGGTAGAAGGGCTAGCAAAGAACAACCACTCTAGTAATTGTGAAAAAATGGAGCCCCCAAGTTGGTACTTGGGTGCCCCTATTGTGCACTACCAGGGCTATGGATGGACATAGCCTGCAGTAACAGAAATCACACAATAGTTGGTAGGACATGTCCACTGCCGCAAGCTATAACTATCATTTTGTCAGTGTGACTAAAAAGTCACAGGAGCAGAGAGAAGGGATATACTAGGTATCCCTTTGGCACTCCACATAAGGTGGTGTGTGCCAATCTGACTAAAGTTTTAGGAGAGATTAAATACTAGTAACTGTAGTTACTCTAGGATAAAGATTATCATCTCGGAAGACCCAAAAGGAGCGGTGTTGCAATAGTAAATTACATATGCCTTTGTGGAGGAAAATAGACTCCATGGGACGGATAAAATACAAAGAATAGAGTTCGAAAAGACCAAGCCCATCAGAATGAATGAGTGGAAACAGGATCTACTCATTCAGGATTAAATAAAAAGGTCCAGAAGTAGAGTAAAATGTGCTGGGGTTCTCACTAGGTGAGGGGATGAAGCATAACAATGATAAATCTCCATAACACCTTCCCCTCTTGCTTGCCTAGAATTCCTGTGTCTTTACACCTTTGTTTCTAGCAATGTCAAGAACTTCTCCTATGCCACAGCATGCAAATTAAGGGGTGGTGGCAAGAACTGAGGTAACTCAACACGTGTGCTTCTATACCAGTGCCGACGTCAGGATGCTATGGAGGACATGACTCGACGATGCTCATCACTATTAAAAATATTTCTGAAGCAAGCAAACTTGGAGCTATCAAGATGAGGAATATGTACGAGGAACATCCAGTCGATAGAACGTAACCACCGGTGAGTAACTTCTTCTTTCCTACTATCTCAACACGTTCCAGGGCAACACAATTCACTAGCAGACAATTTAAGCAGAACTCTGCAGTTTCCTGCAGAACACGAGTAGCAAATTCACACAGATAATTTAAACCACGTCTTTGCCCAATTAGGCAACCAGACTTAGATTTTTTATTTCAACTCAGCAAAACACACAATGCCCAGACTTTGCATCCAGGTATCCCCAGAATCCAAGGGGGAACGCCCTGTGGGTGAGCTGGCTAGGAAAAATTTCTTATCCACTCTCTGCTTACAACGCCCCGCAGAGCAAAGTCTCTGTTAGGCAAGATTAGGTGCCGTGCCCTTTGGGAGACTACAGCAACCTTAACCTCCTGGCAATAGGAATCCAACCTTTGGTATAATTCTGTACTACACAGGTTGGTAGTTTCGCTGAGCAGCCAGGCTGATCTCAAGAGGGGTCAATGTGAGCAGTAGGGTTTTTACGGAGATTCAGTGTGACAAGTATGCAAACCAACTCTTACACTCAAGGTTTCTTGATTAAACAATTATTAAAATAACTAACACATACACTCCAAAATACACACTTAGTTTCTCTAAATCAGCAAGTACCCATTTAGGATGGCACACATATGGTTCCTACACCCTAAGGTGACTTATATTAATGTCCACAGTGTCCTAGTTATTTATCACTGGTACATTTAGAGCAATACTGCTGGTGTCAAAGGAAAGAGGTTCAAGAATAAAACTATGGTTACACAAATAATCTGAAGCAGGCAAGTACTTTTTAACCCTCCAATGCAAAGTAAATGAACCCTTTCCTGGAGGAAAAGTAAAGCACACAGTCGAAGGTAAGAGTTTCTCAGGGAGCCAGGCCAGCCAATGTTAAGTTGGCAAAAGTCTGGGTGAGCTGGAACACTTCTTGTAGGCAAGTAAGTCTTGAACAATGTTTTAGAGGTCTTTGTAGAAAAAGTAGAATGGATGTAGGTCTACAAGCTGGGAGGCTTGTGAGGTGCAAAAGCTGCAAGCAACTCTGCAAAAGCAACCAAGACAAGTCTCAACAAGAGGTAAATCCCTTAGTTTTACAGTTCCTTTGGTTAGAAGAAATGGTTCCAGCTGGCTTCTCTTCCTGTGCATCTCTGCAGATCCTGTTATTCCTGGGCCTCAGTCATGGGGACAAGAGGGAGGACGTCTGGGGACTCCTGCACTATGAATGGAAGGTTGGTGGCAGCAATGGCAAACTTCAGAACAGCGACACTTAGCAGTTTCAGCTTCTCGCAAATGGCACCACCGCAGTTCTCGGTTACCTTGATGAACTTTCATAGCAATTGGGATCCAGCACTCTGAGGTGGCTCAGCCTTGGTCAGACCTGCTTCCTGGGAGTCCGGAGGATCTTCCTGGAGCTCTGTTCCGACTTGAAGACACTAACTATTCTGGTGTTCCTCTCCCTGTCACTTGGTTCCTGCACCAGCAATGGAAGTACAGCCAGCTACAGGTGGACTTTCCAGATGAGCTTGTCTTGGGGTCGATTGGTCCCACTAACCCAAGGGGAGAAGTCATCCTTTGCATGATTTCTCTAGTCGAGGTGAATTTGGAGCGTCAGCACTGCAGCAGGGCTTCACTGGGCAAACCAACGGTCCAGGAGTTGCAGCAGGCGTCTCTTCCAAGTTCTTCTTCGGATTCCTTCGTCCAGTGGTAGACTGTGCCTTCCAAGCCAAAAGCCTCGCCTTTCATGCAGGTTTCTCCCATTCATTCGTAGCCTAGCTGTTAATCACACAGCAGGGTAGCTGTCCTCCAAGGACAGCCAGCCGACCAATCACCTTTGGGTGCATTCCTGTAACCAAGGGGATTAGGCACAGGGAGTTTCGGGCACCTCCCTCACTTTCTGCCCCTGCCAGACATGCTGGAGCCAGAGGTGGGCTTCACCAGTGAATCCCGCCAAAGACAAAACTAACAAAGGGACCAAACCTAGTTTGGCGCATATAGTAATTCTCAAGAAGGACCTTTCAAAGAAGAAATGGCGAAAAAAGAAGACGGGCCATTTTGACAAAATGGGCACCCATGGGTGCTCATTTTGACAAAATGGGCACCCATGGGTGCTTTACTGCAGCTGCAAATGCAGAACGCGGTAGAAACACACAATGGTAGTAAAAAGTAAACAACTGCCACCAGCCATTAATTGTAGAAAGTGTAACCTAAAAATGTTACATGAGAAGCTAGACCAGGGGGATACGAAGTAGCCCTCCTCCTCCCCCCCTCCCCCCCCAGCACCCTATTGTACGATAGTGTGTGCTGGGTCTATGATGTTACAAAATGCAAGTTGTCATTTTCACTTCACTGCTCTTGGAAACAGTTTCACCAGGAGAACGTATTTAAACCTTTGGGACATCTAAGAAACTTCCCTGTGCCACTGCACTGAAGATATGCCTATGGAGTTAGAGTTCAAATTAAACAAAAATGCATGAGAGAGTGGGGGGGTCCTCTCTCTCCAGGTTAGCAATTAAGTCCTAAAGTCTAGCAAAAAGAGCTGGGGGTCTCTACGGTAGAAGGGAATTAGCACATTTCTGAAAATTCTCCCTAACAGTCTGCCCTTCCTCCCCTCTTGGAGTTGACAATGCATGGATGTCTCACCTTTATTTTTTCTACCTTGACTTTCTGTAGCAGAAGACGCATTACTATAGCACCACGCTTGGTTGTGGCAATAAGGGTTTAACCTTGAGACTCAAGCAACCTTAATCAATATGCCTATTGAGGTGAAAATGTTTGGAAAGGCCGGTGGATGACTCCTTTGAAACTGCTAAAAAGGAGCATGAGACTCTCAGATCGGATTTCTAACCAACCCTATCTTCAGCGGGATGTTTTTAACACAGGTTTTATCGTGTACAAACACATACACGCACAACACAATTTGATTTCAACTAAAGTTTCCCATCACCCTGGTACTCCTTTTAGTCAACCACCTTTCAATCCACTTATGAAAGGGATTTCAGACTGGGTAGAGGTCGCTCTAGGGCAACAGCGGTTAAAGACTCAGCTGCCCAAAAAACAGTGACAGTCCAAATTAGGTTCCCTCCCATGTTTCCCCGGTTGGGGGGCTCGTAACTCACAATTCACCCACACATGGGAGGGAATCCCCTCAGACAAGTGGGTACTTTCTACTGTATCCAGGGGGTACCCCATGTAGCTCCTCACAAGTCCTCATTACCATCCACCAAAGCAACAAAAAATATTGCAACAACTCCAGCGAATGGAACTCTTCTACTAAAAGGAGCGCTAGATCTGGTCCCTCCTCATAAGGCAAACAAGGGTATTAATTCGACTTACTTTCTTTATCCCAAAAAGAATTAAATGATGCACCCTGTTTTAGACCTGCATCCAGCAAACACATTTCTAACCACAAAAGTTTCTAATGACAACCCTTCAGGAAGTAATGGCAACATTGAATATGAAAGATGCGTACTTCCGTATTTCAATGGTGCCAGCGCACAGAAAATATCTGGTTCAAAGTTGGAACGACTCATTACCAGTCCAAGGTGCTTCCCTTCAGCATATCCTCAGTGCCAAGAGTATTCACCAAAGTCCTTGCAGTGGTGGGTGCCTGCCTGTCCATTCCAGTGTACCTCTATCCTGACGACTGGCTAATTACAGGAGAGACACCTAAAAATGTCAGCAAAACACTTAAGAGACGATCAACACACTCTTAAGTCTAGGGTTCTCAATCCACGAGAAGAAATAGTCTCGTTCCAAATCAGACAAAACTGTTTATGATGCTTGGTAATCTGCTTAGAATCACATGCTGCGCTTATGGTCTGACATCCAGTGTTAACCGCAGATTATTGCATCTTGTCTTTTGGGGACCGAAAGGAGACGTCGGCATAGGCGTGTCTGTAACACTATCCCTATCGTGACGTGTAGTGTACCCAAAATCTCACGCGCCGAGGTCCTTTGGGTAGTTTTTTTTCCACCCAGATAACTGGTCGCCCTATAGCGGAGTTCTTACATAAGACATTGTTTATCTTTATAACAACTTTGTTGGTTAATTCCCTTATGTCACTTCAGTGATTAAGAACTTCAAAGACTGCGGGAAGTTTCTACGGCAGTGGATTTCGGCGCCTAAGATCCGGCGGCTGAGGCATGAACGTGGCCGGGCCATCTGGCCGGCCTACACGGTAGGGAAAGTGGGGTCGGGGTGGCCATATCTTTCGTTATGTCTTTCCTCTTCCCCCTCTTTGTCCTAGGTCTGGTCATCTTTGTTTATACCTTTCACTATGGAAAGGACTCCATTTAGGTTCTGCCCTAAGTGTAGGGTCAGATACCCGTAGCAAGACTAGCACAGAACATGTAATTCTTGTCTCCACTTAGATCGCGACGAGAAGTGGTGTGTGGCTTGTAGCTCCTTCGGCCTAAGACCCTTATGGAGCGCTGTGTAAAGTGCTGGGCTGCATACGGTATGTTGCGGGCTGAACCCTCTTCTCCAACCCCCCTCCCCTCCGCCTCCACCACCACAACCGCTGAAAGTGACGGGGGCACCTCCGATGACCAAACATCCGTATTGGATGTCATAGACCTTGAGGCGGACACTTCTAGGTCTGCCACACCCGTCACCGACCTTTCAAGGGCTGACGCAAGTCTCGCTTCAGGGACAACACCCCGACATCGGGGGCGTACAAAAACCACAACACACTAAGCACGCAATACCACCACCGAATTCGACGGTTCGGTCGAAAAAGGTGAAGGCGCCAGCAGGGCTGTCAGATTTCTGCGGTTTCCTCTGATCGGGTAGATCAGCAGCCTTCCCTGCATCCGCAGCAGCGTCTTGCGACTGGGCACTCCAAAAACAAGGGCGCTACCCCTAAATCGGGTTTACACATCGAATCGCGGTCATTCGACACTCGGACAGCCCCTAACGGCCCAAAACCTACTACTAGGCCTCCAGGCGAAAAATCCACCGCTAGGCCTAACGCCGCAGTAGGTGGTAAATCTTCCGATAAGCCTTCAAACCCGTTAACACACGCGGATTCGGCGCAGATTGAAGACAGTATCGCAAGAAATACTTTGGCAGTTGGGCTGGTACCTACACCGTCGAAACGCATGGGGCAGGCCGCGGACAAGTCTAAAGATACGCCATGGTGCCCCGATAATCTCGAAACCTACGAGGACAGTCGGGAGCCTCTGTCCAACACCCTTGGAGACAAATTTGAACACCAAAGGGCGGAAAACATTTTTCCACCTTTAGGCCCTTCTGGTTCCTCCAAGTGGACTAGGGAGAAATTCGAAGGGTGCATGGATCGTCTTGAAAGGATTCTCACTTCCTGAGCATCCTTCCCCTAGAGATCTCGTGAGGACCCTCTTTTAAGATCAGCTTCACGTTTCCAAGAAAATCTCGACTCTCAGCCCTCGGTTTCTGTCCACCATGAAGATGTGGTCCAGATGGACACTTACCAGGACATCTACAGCGAAGACCCTTCCTTCAGGACTACACTGAGGACCAGGCGGATGCCATGGACAACTGGGAGGAAACCCAGCAAGTGGAAACTGATGTTCTATGCCTGGATTCTCCTCCATCCACCCCGGCTCGCCAGGCCTCGCCTGTAGACTACCAAATGGCCTTCAATGCCATCTTAAGGAAGGCAGAAGATCACTTTCAGATCACTACTCAGGAGGCGGTACCCAAACAAGACTTTATGGACGACATTCTCAAGGAGAAACCCCCCCCCCCCAAGCCAAGCCATTCCCCTCCTAAATTCGGTTAAAAGATTCGCCCCCTCCCTGGTCACGCCAGCTCAGACCCGGGAAGTGAACCCAAGAGTGGAAAAAACTAATTTCGGCCAGCTCCTTTGGACCCTCAGTATATTAAAGGCCACGCCACCCCCGACTCCTTGGTCACTACCCCCTGGAAACGGGCAGGAGTACCCCCTTGCTACTGGGGAGGCACCTCCGGATAAGGGATCCAAGAGGTTGTTTGCCCTAGGTAAGCGTGTTACCTCGGCAGCTGCATACACCACACGCATAGCGAATAACACCACAATGCTGCCCAGTTATGCAGACGCGCAATGGAACCTGGTACAAGAAGGTCTACAGGAGGTTCCCGAACCCATTGGGTCCAGGCTTCTCGCCATAGTGGCCGAGGGCAGGCAGGTAAATCGGAATATAATCAAGAACACTGGACACTGCTGAGACAGCAGGCAGGTCTCTGGCCCAGGGCACTCTACTTGAGCGAAACGCTTGGCTTGCCAACTCTGGGTTCAAGCCTGAAACATAAGCCGCACTTATCGACAAACCCATATAAGAGACCAATCTCTTTGGGAAAGCGGTTGACGATACCCTGCAGACGGCCAAGAAGGAGCATGAGACTCTTAAGTCCTTGCCACAAATAACTCGGAAACCTCCCCCCCCCCCCCAATGGGAGGTGGTTCTCTCGATCCTTTCGAGGGCAGTCCCGTGCAAGTCAGAACTACATCACGGGTAACTATAACTCTGGACAAACATCAGGAAGCCCTGCCTGCTACCCACCTAGGAGTCAGCGACGCGGCAGAGGTAGAGGCCCCAATCCAAGAGGAGCTGCAGCCTCTGGTCACAAATTACCAACAGATTCAGTTCCCTCCCATGTCACCCCGGTTGGGCGGTGTTTAACATCTTTCCTCACGGCACGCGAGGGCATAACTTCAGACCAGTGGATTATGAAGACTGTTGCCCACGGATACTGCATGGAATTCGCCTGACCACCACAGTTCAGACCACCACGCTCACGGCGCCTCACCGGACCATCTGCAGATCCTGAATCAAGAGGTGGAAGCACTGCTGGGAAAGGACGCCATAGAAGCTGTCCCTATTCTTCGGGTAAACAAGGGTATTTATTCAGTGTACTTCCTTGTACCCAAAAAGGACCTCACCATGTGCCCTGTTCTAGACCTGCGCCCAGCGAACAAATTTATAAAACCTCAGTTTCGTATGGTATTGCTACAGGAGGTGATCCCACTGTTGAAATGGGACCACATGGCAACATTGGATATGAAAGATGAATACGTTCATATATCAATGTTGCCAGCGCACAGCAAATATCTAAGATTCATGATAGAGGACAGGCATTACCAATTCAAGGTGCTCTCCTTCGTCATTGCCTCGATGCCAATGGTGTTTACAAAAGTCCTGACAGTAGCGGAAGCACACCTGCGCTGGCAGTCCTTCCCGGTTTAGCTTTACCTCGACGTCTGGCTCATAACAGGGGACTCTTAAAACACATGCTTTTTGAACACCCAGAAGATCGTAAACCACCAGTTCAGTCTGGGATTCTCCATTGAGAAAAAATCCAGTCTAGTCCCCTGTCAAGTAAAACCATTTCTGGGGGCTCTAATCCGGACGAAAGACTGCCTCGTCTTCACCTCCAATGAGAGGGTTTGCAACATGCTTTTTCAGATCCCTCAATATGTAGCCAGTCGTGACGGTATGCAAAGCCATCTGCTTGCTAGGTATGATGGCATCATGCATATACATGGTTCCCCACGCGTGGCTGCGCATACGTCCCATGCAAGAGTGGCTCAACAGCCAGTGGTGTCAGGCCAGCGGACAATGGGAAGATCTGGTAGTTCTTTCCAGCCCTCGTTCTCTCTGCATTGGTGGTCGAGGGGAAAACCCTCTTGAAGGGGAAAACAAACCTCCACCACCCCTGCAGTGGAAGCCACTCTCACGACGGACTCCTCTCACGGGGTGGGCTCACCTGCTTCCGCAGACAGCGCATGGAGTGTGGTCCCCACAAGTAGCATCCAACTATATAAATCTACTGGAGCTATTGGCGGTGTTCAAAGCACTAAAAGCCTTTCAGACACAGCTACAGGGGAAGACAGTCCTGGCCCTGACAGCAACAAAGCCATGTATTACCTGAACAAACAAGGGGGGGGGGAGCACACACTCTCCAGGGCTATCCAAGCTGTCCCAAAACATTTGGATGTGGGCTCTCAATCACAAGATGTTTCTGTTGTCCCAACACGTTCCAGGGGAACTCAATCTTCTGGCAGATGTACTCAGCAGAGATTTCCCACTGCCCATGGAATACGAATGCCGTCTGCACGAAGACATCGTGTCCAACGTCTTCGCAGAATGGGGCTTCCTAGAGCTCGACCTGTTCGCAACTCGGGAGAACGCCCAATGCCAAGACCACGCCCCCAGAACCACTCCAAGGGGGAACGGTCTATGGATAACATGGTCATGGAAATTTGTTTACGCTCAACCAGCCGACTCCCCTAGCCGACTTCCCCTTCGCAACAAGAGGTTCCAGGAACCAGTCATCATGATAATGGTAGCCCCCATGTGGGCCCACCAACCGTGGTTCACTCATTTAATGTAAATGTCCCTCTCCCCACCAGTAAAACTACCCTGCCGTACAACATGTCTCGGGACGAGGGGAGACCCTACACCCATGCCCTCAAACTCTGAAGTTAGCAGCCTGGCTCCTGAGGTCATAGTTTGGACACCTTCAGCTCCTTCAGAGATGCATGGACATTCTTGGGGAAGCTAGGAAACCTAACACCCGCTATTGCTATTCCAGCAAATGGGAACAGTTTCATTGGGTGTAATACCAAGGGCGTCGATCCCATCACTTGCTCACCCACAGATTGTGCTGTACCTAACCCATTTGTTGGACACAGGGTTGGTCTTTAATTCCCTAAAAGTTCATCTTGCTGCTCTCTCAGCCTACACCACGTCACAACAGAAGGTGTCATGGTGGAAATACTGGCGATTAAAGCTTTAATGGAAGGGGATAAGAAGATTCAACCTCCCATTTCTCAACCAGCTCCTGGATGGCATCTAAATGTGGTTTTAACCAGACCCATGTGACCTCCCTTTGAGCCAATGCATAAAGCCAGTCTAAAAGACCTTCCTTACAAGACGGCCTTCCTAGTGGCTATCACTTCTATTAGAAGGGTTAGCAAACTACAGGCCCTTTCTGTTCTAGACCCCTTTGTTACAGTCCACAGGGATAAGGTAGTTCTGCGCACTCATCCCAGATTTGCGCCTAAATTCATCTCAAAGTTCCATGTGAACCAATTGATCGAACTACCTACCTTTTTCCAGAATCCCACTGCCATGGCCGAAAGAAGCCTAAACACACTAGATGTGCGCAGGGCAGTCATGTTTTACCTGGAAAGAACGAAACCACTCAGAAAAAACAATTTTTCATTTAAGTGGCAACTGGTAGAGAAGGGGATCCTGTCTCTAAATCAGCTATCTCAAGGTGGATTGTCAAATGCATCACATTGTGTTACGCTCTTGCTAAGCGAGAATTGCCCTTCAAGCCTAGGGCACACATTACTCTGGGAACTGGGGCTTCCATAGCATTCATTGCAAATGTTCCCCTAGAGTCCATTTGCAAAGCGGCAACCTGGAGTTCTGTACACACCTTTACAAAACACTATTGCCTAGACACCCATTCTAGGTCTGATTCTCAGGTGGGACAAGCAGTACTAAGACATCTCTTCTCTACTGTTCCTTCTCACAAACCACCACCAACTCTGGGTACTGCTCGCTAGTCTATGCACAGCATGTGATTCTAAGCAGATTAACAAGCATTAGACGACATGCATTACTCACCGTAATGGCATTTCTGATGATTGTATCTGCTTAGATTCACATGTACCCTCCCTACCTCCCCGCTCGGGGTGTAAGGAACATAGACGTCTTTCTCTCTTAATGTACTCACTCACAATAGCCTTGGGCTCCCTCATGGCAGAAAAAATACAATCAGAGGGACCTCGGTACGTGAGGGGTTTTGGGTACACTACAATTCACGATCGGGATAATGTTACAGACACGCCGATGCCGAAGTCCCCTTTGGATCCCCGAAAGACCAGATGCTTTTTTAAATAATTTTTGGGAATTCTAGAATAGCCACCCCCTCTGAAAGACTCCTTAGACCCTTTCGATTCAGGAAATCTTATAGGAATCTCCAAATCGATAATTTCTTTTAATAGATCCCCAGTTGCGCCAGCCATTTGCAAAAAAAAGTCGTCCATATCCTCCCCACACACTCTAGGCTTGGATATTTGCTGTCCCCACAATGGAGGCATCTTTCAGCTGGGTTTCCCGGCCCCCCATGTTTGGGAAGTTTTGCCTTATATCGTTTTTGGTAGTACCAAATACAAAAACTGTGCCGGAATGCTGGGCAATGAGAGTCTTGCCCGCAGTATGTTGCCCAGTAATGCCTTCAGCCTCCCCCCCGCCCCAACTTAAGGATTCAAAGAAGGGGAAGCATTTCCCCTTCATTTTTAACCCTTAGATTTGCCTCCTGTAGTGGTGTGGATGCATGAAATTGTACTACCCTTCTAATAACAGGCACACATTCCTGTAAACTCTCTGCGTCGGTTAACTCATATCTACTAGTACAGAGGCCTGTGTTTTCTATTGAGGCCTCTTTAGACAAAAACAATTTTTCCTGATGCTGAAGACCATTTGAATCTGTTATGGTTGAGACGAAAGAATTATGGAGAAAATGCTCAGACTGTCTTCTTAGAAGGCTCCTTCGCTAGCAAGGTCTCGTCCCCTGCCAGGTTTTGGGGCCTTAGGAGGAAGAGAGCATTGCTCCCCATCTATGGGAATCTCCTCCCCACTTACAGCCCTGGCTAATATAACTTTCTGAATCTCTGGCCCCTTTGTTGCCTGTTCCTCAGTAGAGCCAAAGCTGCTTCTTAGAGCCAGCATAATTGCGCTATGGATGCCCCCAAGATACAGAGAAAGGTAAGGGAAAATGGTATAAAAGGATACTATCAGAGGAGGTAATCAGTCAAAGTGCCCCGTAATACTGAGAGTCAGTTGTGGGGCGAGGAATAGTCACCGTTCTCCTTTATACCAGTATGTGAGTTTTTTTTTTTTTTAACTCTGCAAGATGTATCAACTATGAATCAAAAAAATACCCTAAAATCACATATAATACAAGCAAAATGCACATTTTTAAAATATCAATAGACATACAAAATACAGGATGTAAGATCGTCAATTCCATAAAGAGCTCCTAGGGGGCACTACCCAATGAATAGTATAATATCTAATCGGGGAGAGGAAGACCTCGCAACCCCATTATAGAAATATATAAAATATTAGTACAATGCAAAAGGTGTTATGGGACCCAGTGCAAAAAACGCAACACAATATAAGTAACTTGCCATTCTGGGAACGTCCGATGGCTTGGGGAGCTGCCTTAGTCCGTCTTCCCCTCCCCCCACCCCCACTGGACCAGCAAGTGTCTATGATCTTCTCACACAGAATCTTGTCCAAACGGTCAATTTCTATTCCAGGTAAATGGATCCTGGCTCTGAATAGTCCAAACAATCGGCCGCTCAGAGTGCCAATTCCGCAGTCACGACTGGTAAAAAAAAAAAAAACCTATGAAAATTGTGTTTCTGCTTTTACTTTCTACAGCATTCGTATACACAGTTATCGATGTGATTCCAGTCTACGTAGTTCAATTAAATACTGCAATGTTTAAGGTTCAATGGGGCGGAGCTCCAGCATACTTCTGTAGTATCCCAAACCGTAATGTGCAGATGTCAATAAAGGTGTTCTCCTTACCGCCTGCTCTCGAGACTTCACTGGCATCCAGATGTGGTGCAAGAGGTTATCGGCCTTCACCCGTTCGGGAATGTGTTCTGTCCATCTACCCCAGCACAAACAAAAAAAACAGTGTAATAGACACTGCGCCCTTGTCTCCACAGGCGGGCTCCTCGCCACAAGGATAGCGGACTGGATATTTATCCACTACTTCCTGGGGGCATGTCCTTCTGCCACGAACCTCCTTAAAGGTGCACTAACGGCATCCCGGTATTCCGCCTTTTAAATCGCTCAGACAGGGAAAAAACTGTAATCGATACAGGGCCCTTGTCTCCACAGGCGGGCTAGACAAGATGCAATACTCTGCAGTTACCACGGTATATCGGACCGTATGCACAGCATGTGAATCTAAGCAGATACAATCATCAGGAATGCTATTACGGTGAGTAATGCATGTCTTCTTGGGGCTCAAATTCGAGCTGAAGCTGCCTTAGTCTTCCTCTCCAATGAGAGGGAACATAATGTGTAGGGTTAGAAAATAAACCAGTGATCTGCGCTCACCATGGGTTTAAATGACTCAAAATGACCTATTGAGATGCATGCAATAACACCCAAAATTGAGTATGCAATTAAATATATTGTTGGGACAGTTTTTCTGAAGTCCAACTAATGGTTTAGTAAAACCATTCAACTGAGGCAGTACAGGACTCCACTTAATATAAAGCTGTATCACCGGAGTATATGATAGTGTAGACAGAGCAGCCAGGCTCAATTTATGAGGGAGAGAGGGCTGTAGGAAAGTACACAGAACAATTTCAATAGAAACACTGACAACCAGAAGTATTATAAAAAATAAAGGTTCATTTTGAATACAAGTAGGCCAAGTGAAGTCTTGGGGTAAAGTACTGGTCAATCATAAACATTTATAAAAACACACCACAATGTTGGAATGTACACCGACCAAAGCATAAAACCTTCAGAATACTGAACACTAATTCTAGGGGCGTCAAACCTCTTCATGCACATTCAGTATAGGTCGCACCTATGCTTGGGAGTAAAAACCTTTAGTTACTTTTACATTACTTTCTGTAATACAAGGCTAGTATACCCTAGCAGTTGTACTGTGACGCTCGCCAAAGAAATCACTTTGTTCCACTGTTAAGAAAAGTATACTTGCAGGTTGGTGTACTCTCATTCAAGGAACAGTGGAACCTATAACTACATTTATTATAAGTTGTACTAGGTGAGTAAGACCTTTTTTGGCGTAATATACAATTAGTTGCTTTTCAGCTCAGTGTAACGGTCTAAGAAGCAATAACTTATTAAACTATTTTAGGATGGCACACCACTAACTCAAGGATAGTAAAACCTATATACTTTTTAAAAGGAGCTATCCGCAAATTAAGGGTAATTATAACCCAAGGCAGACTTAGCCAGTCCAGAATAACATCAAGTCGGGGGAAGCAAGACCCAATTTGGGAAACTCTTACGTCTATACCCTAACAGAAATAGTAAAGTGAAGCCAAAAGAATTACTTTTTGGACAAGGGGGACCAAATTCACAGGCGAGTAACCTTACATCTACTTTCTGTTGGAATAGTGAAACATTTTGAGGAAAGTAAGACTTTACATATACTTTCCAGAATGGCAGAACATTTCCAAGGTAAGTACAATAACCTTGCATATACTTTTACAAGTGGCAGAAACACGTTTGTCTGGTAAGATTGTATGCAGTACCCTGTGGCAGACTACCTATTGCCAGGAGGCCAAGGCTGGGGCAAACTATCCTTTGGTATAAGTCTGTACTACACAGGTTGGTAGTGTGGCTGAGCTCAAGAGGGATGTGCAGGGTTTTTACAGAGATTCATTGACAAGTATCCAAAAAAACACTTACACTCAAGGTTTCTTGATTAAACAATTATTTATTAATTTAAGTCAGCTGAATAAGCCTTCTTTAGAAGGGAGCAAATATATGTAACGCAAATATGCCTTAAAATACACTCGGTTTCAGTAAATCAGATCCCAATTTGGGATGCCACACACTTCTTTTAGGGAATAAAATATTCTTAAGCAGGTAAGTACTTTTGAACCCTCCAATTCAAAGTAAATGAACCCTTTCCTGTGGGAAAGGTGAAACACAAAGTCAGAGGTAAGAGTCTTTCAGGGAGCCTGGACAGCCAATGTTAATTAAGAAAAAGTCTAGGTGAGCTGAAGCAAGTAAAGTCTTGCACAATGTTTTAGAATGCTTCACAGAAAACGTGAAATCACTGCCTAACACAAAGGGCTGCAGAGTTTTGGACTCCTCTCTCGCTTCTTTCCTTCAGACACTCTGGAGCCTGGGCGTGGAATCCCCAGGGTCCCTTCCGAAGACAAAATTGGCACAAAGGATTTACCTGCCCTGGAGGTCAGGGGAAGGAACAAGAAAGGACAAGGAACACTAAAATGGCCAAGAAAGAAGACTGGGCCATTTTGGTGAAATGAGCACCCATGGGTGCCTTTACCGGGGCTGTGAAAACAGCCTGCAGTAAAAGTGGACCAAATTAGTTCAAAGGTTCACTGCCACCAGCCATTAAAGGTAAGCTTGTCCCTGTAACAGAAATGCTAGTTAGGAGAAAGGGGATACATTGAATCTCACCACCTCTCCATAGGTTGGTGGGGTGTTAGTTTCACTTGATAAAAAATGAAAGGGATCCAAAGATCCTTTCTACCCTTGGAAACTGTACTTCTCACAAGGTTAGCCAGAGAAAGTTAAAAGGGGCGGGGCCCAAGGGCAACCCAGCAATAGGCGGTATGTGCCACAAGTTGTCAAAGCAGATACAATGGCACCCATTAAGAGTAAAAGACTGAGTGTTGAAAAAGGTTCCCACTCACTGAGGTATAGGGAAAAAAAATCTACCACTCAAGCAAAAAGTTCTGGGGTTGACAAAGGTCAGGAAGATTTATGTGATATGAAAATCCTACCTAACATATTGTGATGTAGTCCTTGGTCTTCTCAGATGTGGTAGTCCAGCAATAAAAGACCAATAGTAATTCTTAAAAGGATGAATTTAATCATGGCCACAGCCGATGCGTGTTTCGACCCATGGTCTTTCGCAAGGCTGATAATCGGTATCAAATCTGTCTTAATAAATATCATAAACCTGACTAATGCCAAAAATGTGTGTATACATACCATGGTCAAGAAAGGAGACAGACAAATAAGACAAACAAAAGACAATTAAAATGAAAATCCAGGGCATTAAATACATTTGCCATTTTGTGATGATATGCTTGGCATACCCTATGTATGTACAAAACCTGATTGCTACCAGTGATCATGTGGATTCAGTGAAGCACCCAAGATACAAAAATGTATACTGAAAGTTTCTTAGAAAAATAAACTTGTACTGCACCCATGCAAAAGGGCCAATGTATCCTTTGGTTTGTTAGTACAGGAATGCTATTGTGTCCCTGGTCTGGAATTAACTGGTACCGAATTTCAGTGCATTTTTCCACTTCGTTGCCCACCTAAAAAGTGGAGTTGCGTTTGGGCCCTAAAAGCTCACCAATTACTGTTACTTGAACTGTTCTGTAATTGAAAATAATATATTTTTCCCCCAACACCAATATATTTCAAAACACACACTCTTTAGTTTCTAAATCAGTAAGTACCCCTTTGGGATGGCCCACAGTCAGAACCTACACTTTCAGGTGACTTCAATAGTTAGGGTGCTCGGGACATTAATATATCACTGTTGCATTAGGAGTATTCTTAGGACTAGGTCAAAGAAAAAGTTTATTAGAACAAACAAGAGATCACAAATAGTCTTAAGCAGGCAAATACTTTTGGATCCCCCAAGCAGAGTCAGTCAGCGGAAGTCAATTGGCGAAAGTCTATATGAGCTGAAGCACTTCAGGTAGGTAAGAAAAGTCTTTGCACAATGTTTTAGAAGTCTTTGAAGAAAAGAAGAATCAATGTAGGGCCACAAGCTGTTAGTTCTCTCAGACTTTACAGTACTTTTAGATTGAAGAGAAGTGCAGCAGGTGACTTCTGTTCCTCTGTAGCTCTGCTGATCTCGCTGTTCCTGGGCCTCAGTCATGGGGACAAGAGGGAGGACTTCTGGGAACTCCTGCAATTGGACGGTCACCGCTCGCAACCGGCAATCTTCAAACAAGTGGCACTTTGGTGTTTCGTCTCCTCTAGACTACCGCAAATAACACTGCGGTTCCTGGCTGTCTATGGACTTTCCTTGCACTCTGAGGGGGTTCAGGCTCGGTCAGTCCTGCCTCCTGGGAGCCCGGAGGATCTTCCTGGAGCTCTTGGCCAGCTTAAAAGCAACGCACGCAATCTGGTGTTCCTCTCCCTGGCTATTCGGTTTCCAGCAGCTACTCTGTGGAAATTAAACTAGCTCTGAGGATGTCCAGGTGGCTTACTTTGGAGTGGATTGTTCCCACCAACTCAAAGGGAGAAGTTGTCCTTGCAGGGGCTTCTCTGTCGATACAAATTTGGAGTTTCAGAACAGCAGCAGGGGGTCACCGGGCAAACCAACGGTCCAGGAGGTGCAGCAGGCGTTTTTAAGCTCTTTTCGGATTTCTTCGTCCAGTGGTCGTCTCTGCCTTCCAAGCCTCGCCTTTAATGCAGCTTGCTCCCATTCATTCCAGCCTAGCTGTCAGTCACCCAGCAGGGTGGCTGTCCTTGCCAGACAGTCAGCCGGCCAATCACTACAGAATGCATTTGGGCCTCCTAGGAGACTAAGCACTGGGAGTTTCGGGCACCTCCCTCACTTCCTGCCGTCAGACACCCTGGAGCCCGAGACTGGCTCCACTCGTGAATCCCAGCAAAGGCAGAGCAAACAAAGGGACCAAACCTGGTTTGGCACGCAGAGTAAATCCCAAGAAGGACCTTTCCTCAAAGAAATGGTGAAAAAAGACGAGGGCCATTTTAACAAAAATGGCACCCTTGGGTGCTTTACTGCAGCTGCGAACGCAGCATGCGGTAAATGCACACCACGGTAGTAGTAAACCACTGCCACCAGCCATTCATCGAGGAAAGGTTAACATTAAAATGTTACATGAGAAACTAAACCAAGGGGATACTAGGTAACCCCTCCCGCACTCTATTGTAAGATAGTGTGTGCTGGGACTAGAAAGTTACAATTTTAAGTAAAGTCAGTTTCACTTTACAGCTCTGGGAAACAGTAGTTTATCCCAGAGAAGGTATTTAAACATTTTGGGAAATCTGAAAGACTTCCCTGTGTCACTGCACTGAAGGTGCTGTGTGACACAATGTAAAAGTTGCCTATGGAGTTTGTCAGACTCCACAACCAAAAGAGAGTATAAAATTGCATTAAAATACCTGAGTGGGGAGGAAGGGGGGGGTGGGTCTCACTCTCTCAGGTTAAAAAAATCATGTCCTCAAAATCCAGCAAAGTTGCTGGGTGTCTCTAGGATAGAGGGCTTTGGCACATTTCTGAGAATTCTCCCTAACACCCTGATACAGCTCTAACCTGTTACCCCATAATTAGGAAGATGTACTGGCATAATTGTACCCAATATCAGTATGTGTATCATTCCTTGCAAAGTGCATTATTATATAAGAACTGCTGCAAAAATGTGTTATCCAGATTAGTTTTGCAAAAAGTCTTACCTAATTCAGTTATCAAGTGCCAGTTATTGAATCTTGTAGTATAATACTGAAAGGACTTACCCCAGAGAATTTCTGATAGCATGCAACCAGTGTATTAAGCAAGCTATGTGTCTTTTCCAAAGATTGGTATTATAACTGAAAGGAGCATAGATGGTGTGAATGGCTATTTGTCATACTTAAATCAATGATTATGCATTTCCCCAAATTTCACTAAATACTAATACGAGCTGTAATACTTGTGCTGATAATTATTTCTGTATGCCAAGTTATATGCTTGATCATACTTGTCCCCTTTCTGCCATACTTGTGCGACATTCCATCCATTGGGAGGTGGCCTCAGCACTTTAAAGCATCAACAAAAATATTTTTTTTGTACTTCTATTTTCACGCAGGGCCACTGCATGGGACAATAGCCCTGCATTCCTGAGCCGCACCCCATGCATCGCCCTTCATTCCTTTTCTCCATGTGGTCAGGGTCTTTTTGCTCCCTTGTCCCTCATTTTCCTGCTCCGGTTCCACGGTCATCTTTCTCCTGTCTGCTGGAGAGTCTATGATTTGTGTCCTGTTCATGCGAACGTCGTTTTGCAAGGGCGGATTCCCCCTCTTTGTCTGGAGTTCTTAGGCCCGGAACACCTGTGGGACTTGTGCTTCTACTGCGACTCCCTCTCCGTCCGGGCACTCCAGCGTCGATTTGTCAGGTGGGAGAAAGTGTTCCAGCGCATTCCTCCACCACAATCGCAGCATTTCGTTGAAGGGGAAAAAAGGAAATGGCCGGGAATTTCTCTTTTTAGGGCATACCGGCCAGGGGGACTCCTTCCTGGGGGTCTTCTGGGTCCGGGAGGGGCTCAAGTAGCTCTGTTACCAGGGATTTCCTTGGGGTGTCCTGCCTGAAAGGGATTTAACCAGCGGTCCAGAGTTTCCTCCGATGCCCCCTGCAAAGGGGTCGCCAAGACTGGATCTTCATCAGAGGTTCTCTTTTTGGCGGCTAAAGTTAGGCCCAGTACTTCTGGGGCTGTTGTCCCTGTGGTCAGCCCCAAGTTTTCCACATCTGGAACTAAGTGTAACGATTCTCAGCTTGAGGTTCCTGTCAAGGTGACTAAACATACTGGGGTTACCCCCGAGGTTCCACTTCTTGGGGCTATATCCAAGACAAGCAGGATTGAGGGGCCCCTTTTGAGTATTCTGGCTTCAGGGGGTGACTCTAAGTCTTTCCACACTCAGACCTGTGGTCGAACCGATCCTGCTGAGGGGGCAAAGAAGCTGGTTAAACACTAAGTCTTTGAGTACTGGCTCCTCTGATGTTCCCTCACTTGTGGCCAATTCATCAGCAGTATCTAAGGGGTCGCAGAAACACTCTAGATCTGCTAGCACAGTCTGTGCCGAAGTTCCTTGTCACAGGGCTAAAATGGAAAATAAGTCCACTGATTCCTCTGTGGTGACTACAGCCTCACTGACACCTGTGACGCAGTTCACCTCAGGTGTTCACAAAATGGCAGTCCAACCCCTGTGATCCACGGCGGCCATTTTGACTACCTCTCCCACGCCAACATTCACAAAGGCTGGTACTGAAGGGCCTGTTTTTGCGGCAGAGCAGCCTTTTCCACGTGTGGATGAGAACCCGTTCTGCCCTCCAATGGATTGGTGTGCTTGGATTCTGCTGCCTCACAGTGTCGCTCCCTCCTACGTCTGCTCCTTCGGTTTACATGGATCCAGTTGGAGGTCCATCCTGGCAACCATCCTCTTTGGGATCCTGGCGGTATGCCCCTTCCGAGTGGCCTCTACCCACTCCCACACCTCTGAGGATGCATTATTTGTAAATTTTCAGGCGCTTATGCATTCTGATCCCATGAAGGCGTACTTTATTTGAGGAAATGTATCCTAAGCCGCCTGAACCAGTACCTGCTATGGCAATCCCTATGCAGGTCCCAGTGGTGCCACCTCCTCCTACGCCACTTCCTGTGGAACCTCCTCTGCCTCCACTTTCCCCTGTGGAAAAGACACCAGTTTTGCAGTCAACCCTGCCCTCGGGGCCTGAGACGCCACGTGCAGCGGATCAGATTTCTGCTCCTGCGTCACTGGATGAGGAGCAGGCAGATCAGGACAGCAATGACCCTCCCCCCGCTCTATTAGAGCCTTTCATGACCGGGTTGTGGGTAGGCTGACGTTGCTAGATATCCCAATACCAGAGCCCCCAGCTCCACAAGAAGGGGTGCTTTCTGGAACCTTGACTCTGTTGACACAAGAGCACTGGCCTGTTACTTCAAAAGATGTCCTGGCTGAAGCCCGTAAGGTCTGGGAAAAACCTCAGATCAAGCGACACCTAAACAAGATGACACTTGTTACAAGCTACATGCGTATGAAGACATCCTTGTCTGCATGTCCACTCCCCTCACCGGTGTTGGCAGCAGCTATGCTCCAGTCGAAACCAGCCTCTACATCCTCCACTGCTGCATCTCAGAATCTTTCCAAGGAGGACGAGCTTCTTGATGCCATTGGGGGAAAACGGTATTTTCTAATTCAGCTCTTTAGCTGTGTCGGGCTAATACCAAGTTTCTCCTGGCAGCTGCTAATGTCAAGTTGTGGAAGGTGTTTGCCGAGTTTCAGGAATGTATTCCTCCTGATAGACTCGAAGACTTTAAGGACGGCTTATCTGATGTCAGAGTTCTTGCGCAGGATCTAATGGAGGCAGCGGCCCATCATGTAGACTCTTCCGCTCGGGGCCTTTAGGTCTGAATAGACATCTCCCGCAAGCGTGGCTGCATGCTACAAAGTTTTCAAAGGAAATTCAGGACAAGGTGCCTGATCTCCCCTTCGAGGGTAAGTAACTGTTCCACTCCTCCACTGACAGGGAACTTGGAAAAAACCAAGGCAAGTGCCCAAACTGCCAAGTCATTGTCCTTGCCAAAACCCCAGCAAAGGCACCCTATGCTCAGAGGTCGGGGTCTCAAACAAGGTCGTTCTTTGGTTTCAGAGGCTTTCAGGACTGCCGTGCACTGCGGACTATTGGCCCTCGCTGTAATCAGCAGAGGCAAGATGACCGGTTTTTCTCTCGGTGAACAGCCTCCTCTTCAGCAATGGAGGATGAATTTCGTCTCATCTGTAGGCGTGGCAGAACATCAGAGGACCAATGGGTTTTGTCCGTCACCTGGGTGAGCTTCTGCTTGCCTCTCCACCCTACCTCACCCTCCTCTCAAGCAGACTGGGTCGCCCTCACTCAGAGCTGAGGTACAGAAACGTCTAGACCTCAGAGCAGTTGAACCTGTTCCCTTGCAGGAGCAAGGGGATGAGGGGGGGAGGGAGGTGGCATTTAATTCCGTCTGTTTGGTGCCCAAACCCAACCAGGCTGGCCTGCGCTCTATCTTCGACCTCTCCAAGTTCAATCTTTATACCCCAAGAGAAATTCAAGATGATTATGCCCTGCCAGATAAAGTCCTCTCTCCGGAAGAGCGATTGGATCAGCGTAGTTGGACTTCAGGATGCCTACATGCATATTCTGATCTGGAGCCCGCATCGACGGTATCTGCGTGGAACTGAACACTTTCAATATTGTGTGCTTCCATTTGGGCTCGGCACTGCGCGTCTTTACGAAGATGTCAGTCATCGCAGCATTCCTTAGACTGCAGTGATTTCATTTATATAAATGGCTCCTGCGCAGTCCTTGCCGACAGACAGCTATGGCCAATCTTCAGTCACACCTTCAGCTCCTGTTCCATCTTGGGATGTCGGTGAACTGGTAGAAATCGTCTGACTGTTGCTCAAGACCCGATCTTTCTGGATTTCCGTTTAGGATACAGTCAGTACCAGAGTGTTCCTGACTGAGGCCGGATTACAGCCCTTTAGACCACATGCCAGCTCTTTCCTGCACTCCTCCCACATGTCGGCCTTGTGGTTCCAGAGACTTCTGGGCCTCGTGTGTTAGCTCTACCTCTTGCATGCCTGAAAATGAGGCGCACTCGGCCGGCACTTCAGAGCTGCTGGTACCAGGCTACGGATCCGGACTCCAAGATGATTCCAGTCACATCCTGCATGACGGTGGATCTTCAATGGTGGTCGTCCGCCAGCAACCTTTCAGTGGGGACCTCCTTCCAGGAGCCCTGCCCACAAGTAAGTTACTACAGACTCCTCCCTTCTGATGTGTGGAGCGGCACTGCGTCACCTCGAGGTGCATGATTTGGGGATGCCCCAGGACAGGTGCTTCCATATCAATTACCTAGAACTCCTGGTAGTTTTCTGGTGTGGTTCGAATTCGCACATACAGTTCTGTAGCAATGGTCTACGTCAACAAACCGGGGGGGCACCAAGTCTCCTCCTCCTGGTAGACCTTCCTAATCAAATGTGGCATTGGGCTATCCAACACAATGTCGGACTCCAAGCTGTGCACATTCCAGGTCACATCAGTGTAGCTGTAGACTCCCTCAGTCGGCAATCTGCGGTGAGTTAAGAGTGGTAGATGAACATTGATCTCACCAAGATCTTCCAGCAATGGGATTCTCCAGCGGTGGACCTCTTTGTGACCTCATCGAACCGGAAACTTCTTTATGCTTCCAGGGACGGGCTTGGAGTGTCTTCCTTGGGGGGGATGCTCTCGCGATCCCGTGGGACAGCATGAAAGTTTACGCTTTTCCTCATGCTGATGTACTGGTTGCGCTGGAAACATGGGAGTGCCTCAAACTGCACTACTTTTCATAGCTCCTTGGTGGCCAACCAGGTTCTGGATTTCAGGAACTGCAGCACCTGTCGGTGTGTTCCCGATCAGGTTGCTGCAGGTTCCCGACCTTCTTCTCCAGAGCAATCACCAGTTGTGGCATCCCTCCCCACAATCCTTCAGCTTGGTGACCTGGTGCCAGAGTTCCGATCATTACTGCAGTTAAAGTTCTCCGAGTATAACGTGTATAATTCAAGCGGCGCGTAAGACTTCTACGAGAGCTCAATAAAGGAGCAAGTGGCTCTGTTTTTGCCATTGGTGTCTCGCCAAAGAGATTGATCCCACACAGGCTTCTATTGACTGTCTTGTCTTTTGTATCTGACCTTGCAGCCTCTGGCATCCATGTCTTATCATGCAGGACATACTTATCAGCCATTGCGACTTATCTGTTTACAATGTTGCTCTCTTTCACTGGCGAATCCTGTCATCAAGAGACACTTTGCAGGTCTTCATCTTTTTCCGCCGTTTCGGGCCCTCCTCTGAAATGGATGTGATCCTCGCTGCTTTGTCATAAGCCTTTTGAACCTGTGGCAGCTGCCAAACTCAAGTACCTTTCTTGGAAGGTGGCATTTTTGATTGCGGTAACATCTGCAAGACAAATAAGTGAGCTTCAAGCTCTGTCAAACATCTGTTCCTAACTTTCCACAAGGATTTATTTATTTGCATTTGTAGAGTGCGCAGCAGCCCGAGGGCATCGTGGCGCTTGTTAGAGAGTGATAGAAACTTAGTAAAAAAAAAACTCATACAGGCATGATATTGTATAATTGCATATGGCAGTTTGTAACACATGTAGTAGTGTGCATTTTTGTTAGAGTAGTTTTAAGGTTTTTTCTGAAGGCATTTGGAGAACTTTCTGCTCTTAGTGTAGTGGGGAGCGGGTAGGGATAAGGTTGGGAAGGAAAAAAGGGTGAGAAGGAAAATGGGTGAGTGCGAAGCACAAAGTGGTTTCTGAATTCCCTTTAAACCAGTCAATATCTTTACCGGGCTTCTTCCTGAACCCGGTCTCCGATGCCGAGAGGGTTTTACACAACCTAGACGTCGGACACGCTCTGAAGTTTTACCTCGATAGAACAAGTGAACTCGAAGTTCTTCACAACTCAGTTACGTTTGGTGACTCAAAAGGGAAACCAGCCTCGAAAGCATCAATCTCGTTGGATAGCTTCATGTATTTCCGAGGCCTACAAAATTCACGGCCTTCAGCCCCAAAGGGCATTCATGCACATCTGGTCCGTGGCTAAGCGGCTGTTGTTGCCTTCCAAAAATACATCCCTTGGGAGTCCATTGCCAAGGCAGCTACGTGGGCCTCCCCATCGGCTTTTTGCATACATTTTCTTGACCTCTGCTCCATGGGCTGATCCCCCTGATTTGTCCAGGCAGTTCAGAATGTGTTCCAATATGGGTGGATGGAAATTCCCTTAATACATATGGTCCGTGCTTGGCAATCTCCCACAATTATGGAGTAAAGGGTACGAGACGTAGGAGTATGACAAAGTTACTCACCGTAGTGACTACCTTACCCCTAGTCCATAGTCTCCTTTCCTCCATACGCCCGCATCCCCTCCAATAAGTATCCTCTATTGTTGCTAAATGTTCCTGGACCTGGTGATAGAAAAGGACTGAAGGGCTATGTGCAGGGCGGGGCTATGGTCATGTGCGGTGGCACAGCTTAAAAATAAAAGGCCAAAAAAGTCACTTTTTCTATGCTCCGGTCCTGATGGATGGAATGTCGTACAAGTATGGAGGAAAGGGGACTATGGACTAGGAGTAAGGTAGTCACTACGGTGAGTAACTTTGTCATCCTCTCATGCGGTTAAACACTATTTGAAAAGATTGTGCCCCACTAGTATTGTGTACAGCTTGTATCAGATGTAACTAGTGGTTTGTCCCATGAGCATATATGGGATCTTATTTCTGACACTTCTATCTGCTTAGGTTCACATGCGTGTCTGCGTTGCTGGTTGCCCCTCTTAAAAGTATACAGGACTTACCTTGATTAGCTGCTGCTCATCTCAACTTGTAACCTTGAGTTGTGCTTCCCTGAATTGCTTTGGCGCTATTCTGAACATTCTTACTTACCTTAAAAACAGGATTATGCATCTCTTAAAAGTATACTGGGTATAACTAGCTATTAGATAAAGGATAGTTATGTACCACTAGGTCAATTACTTTCCACGAAATATATTGTCTTTCTTAAAGCGTAATTGAGGTTTGCTTTCCCTGCTTTGCTTAGTGCATTCTAAAATGTTGAGTGGTCATACTTCTCATTGAGTAGCTTGAGGCCCCTGCAGAAAGTGAGTAGTTCTACTAGCTCTGAACGGAGTTCTAAAAAGTAAATATTGCAAGGTGTATACTTGTAACTGGTTTGGTTTATTATGCGATAGTGTCCCTGCATGACTGACAGGGTCTACAACCCTTGTAATACTGATTGAAGTATATCTGACCTGGTCTTATTCCCCAAGAATAGTATATTGCTGTCCTGGATGCATAGCATTAGGTTTGACTTGCTTCTGGCTGCTCTAAGGTTGCACCTTGGTTTGCATACCATAGGTATTGAGTTGGTTTTTATGATTGTGCGTACATGATGATCTAGTTCTTAACCAAGAATTATGTTGGTCTACTTTTATTTACATAAATGTTATATTTTTACAATACATAGTGTTTCTGTGGACCATATTTACACTACAATTTCTTTGTATCAAGCTACAGCTTTCGTGTTGTATAGAGACCGCCCTTAACCTGTGGAGTTCTTTCCCACGCACAATCAAGGAGCCCTGCGATACTCGCTTAAGTTTTTTTAGTGCTGGCTTTACTGAAGACTCATTTAGAATCACACAAATGTCCATGCCTGTGCCTACAGCGAGCCAAAACCAGGCCAGGGTATAAGAAATATATTTGTTTATTTGGGAGATAAGTAATGGGGCTCACGCTGAAGCAACACATGCCACCCTCTTTGTGGTTCACAATTAAACATCTTGTTACACATCACGCAAGTTGGTTGGAAAAAACACAAATCACAATACACAGATTTCACTTCATGAAATAAACTGGTCAATGAAGAAAAGCAATTTACATATGTAGTGCTGTGCAATTTCGATTTTCTTTTTTTTCTGAGCACTTAAAAGGCTGGCAGTTTGGTGTATAGATTGGTGCAAATACATATGGCAATTATGATTTCACCCTCACTTTTGGTTTAAAATAAACACTGGGTGATATCAGTTTGTTTTCAGACACCCCACACTGAAAGGCCTGTGTTGGGGAAGCTGGACAGAAAGATTGCCCAATTAAATTACAGACTATAGTTTTCAGTGTAAACTGGGAATGAGCTTTATTAATTTGGAATTTTACCAAAAATCACACTGTGGTGTTCTGCCAAGCGGAATTAATTAAATTAATAATTTTAGTTAAATAGGCTAAGGATCTAAAGTTTTGCCCCCTCCCCCTCTCCACTATGAGGGTAAAGGATTTAAAGCTAGCAGATTCCCCATCTTCGGTTTCAATTAAACCATTTCTATTTGCATTGAAAACTTCTGTTTAATGTTCAGGAAAGCCTGCTGCATTTCAGGACCCTCCTGGAGAGCAGAGAAGGGGTCTGGTCACTGCACACTCAAGAATGTTCCCCAGCTTTTCACAATATGACCCTGTCTGCTTTTAGGCCTCCCTGCAATAGCCAGCTCTGCCCAGAGGAATGTCGGCAATCTCATTTTGTGTTTCTTGTGGCTGTCGGGTGGTCATTTTTATCAGCTTCTTATAGTGCATCCACTTCATATACCAGTGATGGCACCATCAAGATTTCAAAACTGGTCAGTGCCCTGCAAGAATTCTCACAACCAGGATTGAACAGTTACCCCTTGCTACCCACTAAGTCCAGCCTCTCTCCAAGGATTAGTTTAGGAGTCTGGTGCAGACATATTGCAATTCCTCTCCTTTTTTATTATCATGTCAACTTTTGGCAAAAGCCTAGTTGTGTGTTAAAAAAAAAAAGTTGTTCTTTACTAGTAAATATATTCCGCTTCAACTAATCATGTGGAATTTAATAAAGCAGCTGGCTTTGCACCATGTTGCACGGCTCTTTGGCAATGTTCTGCATGATCATTAGGAACATGAAATTTACCTGCCACGTTCATAATTTTACACTGTAACAGTTTGCCAACTCTCACATTCGGAACATGTTAAGAGCAGCAAGGAACACCTTTTTAGCTACTAATTACAATTCCCTATGTCGCTGGGTACCTAAAGAAATGACACAGAAATTAAGGCAATATGACTTATGGTTGCTGAGAAAAATGCCTTAATGTTGATAGTCCTTTTAATAGCAAAACTTCAGGTTATGCAAATAGTAGCTCTCTGGTCTCCAGGCCATTTGCAATGCGGGCCAGCCTGTGACAGGTTCTTTTTTCCTTTTTGTTAAGTCTTTGTTTGAAGTATAGGCTGCAGCTCTTAAATACCTGTGATGCACCGGCCAACCCTCTTACACACATTCCAGTCATGCCCTGGCTAAAACATTTGGCCTGTACAGAACTGACCTCGGAGAGTAGGTGTAGGGAAACTTGGTTTTTGTCACCCTTTGGGCCGGCAGCATTTTATTGCAGTTGTAAATAGTGGGGGGTGCAGGCCACGGTTTAAGTGGGGGCGTCCATTGTGAATTTTGCCCAGAGAACCACCAATTTGTCCTTGGCTGAAAGCAACTCACATATTGCATTTTCTAACATCAGGCTTGATTCTTTGACAGTGTGTTTTACTGATCAGGGTTCACTTTGCTTTTGTGCTAAAAGGACAGGGCTGTCTTTCATTCCTTTAATAAAAATACACTTTTAATTATCTGCTTTTCATTTTCTGCTGAAAAGTGGGTCTGAATTGTCAGTGCACTGCCTTTTGTTGGGAGCCAGTGTCCGTGTCGGGGGAAAATGCTGCATTTATTTCTCAGCCAGTAATGTGATCTGGTTTTCCAATTTACTTGGGTTACTTTTTTACTGTATTAGCTTTCTCTGGATTTCAACTGCAGAATGACACCCACATAGTCTGCCTAAATAGGCCCCTTTTCAGTGTTCAGGTTTCTGAATGATGGCAGGCCATTTCCGCACTGGGATCTTCAGTGCTATTGGTTTGGGACCTTGGATTACACCCCCTCCCCCACACAGCCCCCTCTCCTGCCTAAGATGTCTGGCTGCTCTGTCCATGCCACTACATTCCCAGGTGGTACAGCCTTATACTAAGAGGTGAGCTTATGTACTGCCTATGTATGGTTTTATGAAGCTTTTAGTTGGACTTTAGAAAAACTGTCCTTGACTCCTTTGTGCACATCATTGAACAAAGAGGAGCAAGAGCCCTACACCCTTATTGGCCACACCAGATAAGGAGGTACACTCTTGGGTTTTTGCTAAACAACTGTACAGGAATGCGTTTTTCCTGGATCCTGGTAAAAGAGCTAGGCATTCATTCTAAAGCGCGAGTGCCAGACTTTTTGTGAATCTGCTTCCTACTGGAAATGGAGTTTGTGGGCGTTTTCCCTTTTTGTTTCTCTGAACTCCAAAGCTCATCTAAAAGGTCTCACAGCTTTTGATTTAATCTGATCCTGGTGGACCCTCTGACTATATGGCTGCTTTGATCTTTATCTGGGGTCTGTTTCTGTTGCATTTTCGAGGGATGGGGCAGGGCACTGGGGGCGGGGGATGGAATGTGTGCTTCCTAGCAAGAGCATGGTACATTTCCCGCCTTGCCTTGAACAATGAGCGTAGCTGTATGGTGCCTGATGCCCTCACCTGTGAACACAATGGTCCACCAACGTGATTTCTCTCCAGAACCAGAAAGAATCTTAGAAAGTCTGAGGTGGTGCTGCTGAGCTCTGCAAACTAAACTTCATCTGCTGTCTGGCTTGATATAAAATTATTTTTCTAAGTTGGTCAGTTTTGCTGTTTAGGTTTCGATTTGTTGCTGAAAGGTGCCTATAGGATTCTGATGGAGAATTCTTCACCTTACATAATCTTATTACACATTTGTATTCCTTTCTTTGCTTTGTTCAGAGACCCCAGGGTTTTTAATGTTTTGTTTTAGCTCCATGAGTCCTTTGAGTCTTCTGCCCTGGAACATTAAAATGACGTTGCAAGACATTGTTTTTATGACTTTGGCCTGGTGTGTCAGCGGGTTGTAGTCTCCTGTTATTTCATATGGACCTTCACATTTGATCTGGTTTCTTTCTGAATGTTGCTGGCTTTTTATTTCTTGACTGCTGTCGTGATGCATTACAGAGTCTTTGAGCCTGCCAAATATTTATCTCGAGTGCATCCATTGTACACATGGTGGTATTAACGGCAGTGACTCTACTGTGGCAGGGCTGCATCTAAAGCCCTAGTTGTTCATTACATAGTCTTTTATTTTCCGGCATGTCATTTGATTGGGGGGGTTTCGCGGGGGGGGGGGGGAGGAGGAGGTCCTTCTCCAGAAGTAAGCAATTGCCATTTAACACTGTTTCATTAGACTGCTCTTGGCTTGGCCAGGCTTTGATTGCAGTGGGTTGTTTAATTGATGAATCCCCCTTCCCTCCCACTGCAATTATTTTGATACGGGATATGCACATAAGTATGAAAGAAGGGGAGTGGAACGCATGCAAGAATTTAGTCATTTGCACTATTTCAGACAACTTGCCACTGCCCTCTGAGTTTGCTTATAATGGTGGGGGGAATCCAATGTCCATGGCATGAGTGTGATTAATCTTTCATTTATTTGCCATGGCAAGTGCGCTGGTCTATTCAAAGGGAAGGACATTGCACTAGTCCGAAAGAAGACGGGTGGGTGTCAACCTTGTTAGTGTGTTGCTTTTTCTACTGCGTTGACCTGATTGCAACAGGTGGATGGAGCAGTTGTTTTGATTTTAAAAAAAATGTAATGTTTGTTGTAAACATCTGCCATTGACTGATTATTTTGTCTTTTTCCATCAGGTTTACAGCAGATGTCCGATCTGTGCTCAGCCGAAATTTACATCAGCATCGACTATGGTGACAGCTGCACCTCCTTTCTTCAGGGCATGACCCGTGGCCTCTGCCTTAGCCCCTCATGGGCCCGGTGGTCTTCTCCTCAGGCACCCCCCACCACCACCTCCATTACATGTACTTATTTGAACTCTTAGACTTTGAGGCGGAATGTGGGGTGAACAATGACAGAGTGCAACCAGACTGACTTTTCTCCCTCTTTTCTGACATTTGTGCCAGAGCCTTGCCCCAGGACATTATGCTAGGATTGTCTGGAAATTGAACTCACTGGACCCAAGGACTCTGGGATGGAGGGGATGGAGCAGGCACCATCATATTGAGGGGCCTGCAAGGATGGGGGGGGGATACTACAAGAAAGGAGGCTCCAGACCGTGTTTAAATTGAACATTATCACGGAGTGAAGCGCTGCAGGTGACTGAGAGAACATGCTCTTGGGTTTTAAAGATTCTCATCTTGTGTAAAGATTTTTTTTGTTTGATTTTTCTTCAGAACCATTTCTTTTTTTTTTGTTCTAACAGCTCCCCTATCCAAGCAGGAAAATCACTTTGGCTGATCCACTGCTGGGTCAGCTCCAGTTCAGCAATTGGTGTGTCAGTTGTGCTGTCAAAAAGGTGTTTTAATTATTTTTTCTTCTTAAAATCCTCTCTGGCTACAAACACCATGTGGTAGGTATAGTCTGATGACTGAACAGAGAAACCCTTTTTGTGTTCAGTGAGGGTTTTTTTCTCCCATCCATATTTTTTGAATGTTTGATTAAAACAATTGAGATGAGCTTGTCAAGATGTCGGCCAGCTGTTTGCCATAGTCCATAAACAGGATCACTGGCAGAAATGAAGTAAGGAACATGCAGGGACATTTGTGGCATTGAATCTGCTGATATCTAACTTTCAGGGCCCACTTGTAGTGCTAGCTGTTGTGCATTGCTGTTCCCTATATTCACTGACTTGTTTTCTTTGGCCTTTTCCAATTGGTACATTAAGGTCGCTTCTCATGGCCATACCTTCTTTGAGAGGGAGTCTCCCTCTCCAACATCTACCTTTTGCCCCTCCCCATGCTCATGTGCTCCCAGAATCTCACATGTTACAACTATGCTGATGACATTCAGATCATGCTCAAGATTCCCAACTCTGCCTTCGCAACGCACCCAGAACTAGCATACTGCCTCTCAAGCACACAAACATCTATACTAAGGGGTATACACACACACACACACACACACACACATGGCATTTACTAGATACTGTCATGTAGCAATCTCCTTACAATTGTTATCACATTCTTTATTTTATTTGTACATAGAAAAACACAATGAATACAAAAGTCATTCATTTAAAAGACATTTAAAATCAGTGGTTCCACAATTGTTGTGAAATGAACACACCCACTCACCTATCTGTAACCAATATTTTGATCATGGATCCAAACCACTCATTTCCATAAATTATTCATTCATACAGTGCAAAAATGCTAAAATACAATTTTTAAACAAAATAGGTCCCAAAGGTTGACCTAAAGGGCAATGTGCTGTATTGACCATAAATGCACTGTTGTAGTCGAGTAGTGGCATATATCAAATGTCTATTCTGATACAATGAATCGCCTCAAAATTCATATAGGGCTATCCAGCGTTTATCCAAGGGAACTTGTCAACAGGTGTCTACTTGAGTTTCAGCTGTGTAATCTAGCTGCGTCTCATACCTCAGCCATCTTCAGAACGCAAGAAGTAATTCCTGGTCACAATAGTTTGTAGCAAACTTGAAACAATAATAAAGACCAGTAACTGGAGAAAAAGAAAGGGAGAAAGAACAATTGAGTCCTCCAAGTGCATGTTGTATTTTTTTCAATTACACATTTAACACAGTCATTGTTAAGGATAGCTTTAAGCCATCCCATGATTTATTTGTAAAATGTTAAGGGTCGCTATTGCCCCTTGCTGATCCTCGGGGTCTCGCATCTAAAACTACCAAATGGACATGCTGTTAACTGATCAAATGTGCTGACGGCACTTAGGTGACAATTGGTAACAAGTGCGGAAAATTATCACAAATTGACTGCAAACACATATGTTATCTTTGATCCTACATGGTCATGCTTGTCGCAAATGAAATTGGTCAACAATATAGAAGTGGGCAATTATGGATTAACGAAATTGTTTTGTGTCAAAGAACCGGCATGGTAGATTGTCACTCAATTGTGAAGTCATACCTGGTAGCTTGTGTTGCAGAAGCGTGGGAGGAAATTCATCCAACTTGAGAATCAGAAATGAAATGCCTGAGGTGGCCGGATGGTTTAATCACTCAAGGAGCCTGCTCGTGTCCCAGTCTCAGTACTTTAAGCATCAATACTAAAACACATTGCAAAGTGTGTGTGTGTGTGTGTGTGTGTGTATATGTATGTATGTATGTATATATATATATATATATATATATATATATTTTGGAACATGTTCCTAAACAGTATATTGGAAAGCAACAAGGCCCGTTGTTGCCTCCCATATACCAGTCTGAGGAGCTAAACTGATGCTCAACTTGGGGCTTGTCATTTGGAAGGCCCAAATAACTCCGAGCCAATCTGTTGCAGCATAGTTTGCATGAATTACGAAGGAAAGTGTTGTGCATATGTCCAATAACCCATTACTGTGCAGGGTGAACTAAAAACAAAAGATCCAAGCTAGGGGCTGAAAAGCAACTTAACTGTCACCCGCTCACTTGTCACTGAAAAGTTCCTGCAAATTGCTTACCATGTCATTCTTTGCTGCGTCGTGGAGTGCAATTAACATCTGCTGGGGATCTCATCCATGGGTTGCCTGGCCCCAAATGTGTTTCACTCGTTGTCTGTTCCTTGTTCGAAAAGGCGAATAAGAAACCAAGGTCTGTCTTCATGTGATACTTACTGCCTCCACAGAGAGTACACCTTTCACATGTTTTTTTTTTGGTACTCTACCTTTCGTGGTGGCAATGTTGGATGAGGAGCTGTTACTACCTCAGATCTATTTAATACATGACCTAGCTCGATGTAACTCAAGTAAGGCACGATTAATGGCACTTAAGATTGAAAAATTCTGCATTTAAGGTGAAGCCTTGGCAAATACTAAGTAAGTATGGAGGGGAACACCTAATGAGATGGTCAAAACTAATTTTCCACTCCTGATATTTAAAAAAAAAACCTTTTATTTTAGCTGAACCCTCTAACACTAAAGAATGTGGGGCACTGATTCATGTATCAAATACTCCATTTTGTCTTTGAATGCCTATTATCAAAGTTTAAACGGAGCCATTGTTACCATGAGTGTCCCCTCTACTAGACTGTTATCTTATAGTAATGATACTGGCCATTGTAATTCCTCATTGAGGCTTACCACGCGAGTCTGCAGTCTGTGTGTCCATTGTTGTTCCAACCTCAGTAACCTATTTTACATGGAATAATCCCCAGCATCCTGTCAATTACAGCCCACTGAATTTAGTCTTCTGTGTGATTTGCTAGACCAAGGGTGTTGTTGGAGGTTTTGTCTGAATGTGTGATCGATGTTCATTTATGCGGGTGACCATTTTTGTGGTCATCATGACAGATCCATTCACAAGGATATCTGATGACATATATAACATTGGATGATTGGCAATTAGTAAATTGGCTTCTGATGCTTGTTAATCTGCTTAGAATCACATGCTGTGCATATAGTCTGACATCCAGTGGTAACCGCAGAGTATTGTATCTTGTCTTTCGGGAACCGAAAGGGGACGTCGGCATAGGTGTGTCTGGAACACTATCCCTATCGTGATGTGTAGTGTACCCAAAATCCCTCACGCAGCAAGGTCCCTCAGATTGGTTTTTTTTCGCCCAAATAACTGGTAGCCCTATAGCGGAGCTCTTCATAAGAGACATTAGCTTTATACTGGCTTTGTCGGTTATTTCCCCATAAGTCACTTCGACTACGATTCCAGCAACTTCGGTGAAGACTTAAGGAAGTTTGTACGGTGGTGGACTTCAAAGCCTAAGATCCGGTGGCTGAGCCATCCACGTGGCCCGGGCCCTGTGGCTGGCCTACGCAGTAAAGAGTGGGGTTGGGGTGGCCATATCTTTTATGTCTCTCCTCTTTGCCCTCTAGTTCTGGTCATCTTTGTCTATACCTTTCGCTATGGAAAGGACACCATTTAGGTTCTGGCCTAAGAGTAGGGTCAGATACCCGTGGAAAGACAAGCACATTATGTCTATCCCTAGATCACAACGAGGAGCGGTGTGCAGCCTATAGACTCCTTTGCCCTAAGACACTTAAGGAGCGCTGTGTGAAGCGGTGGGCTGCGTACGGCATGTCACGGTTGGAATCCTCTTCCCCCACCGCAACACCTGCCGAAAGTGACAGGGGCACTGATGATGACCAGACATCCGTGTTGGATGTCATTGAAATTGAGGGGGATGCTTCTAGGTCTGCCACGCCTGTCCCCGACCCCTCTAGGCCTGATGTAAGTCTCGCTTTGGGGACAACACCCGGTGATAAGGGCGTATAGAAACCACACACTAAGCACACAAACCCATCACCGGTTTCGACGGTTCTGCTGAAATGGGTGAAAGCGCCGACAGGACCGCCGATAATTTTGATGGAATCCCCTGGTCTGGTAGATCAGCAGCCTTCCCCTGCATCCGCAGCAGCGGCTTGCGACTCGGCACTCCAAAGTTAAGGGCGCTACCTCTAAATGGGGTATGGACACCGAGAATCCGGTGCCCCCCTAAGGCCTGAAACCTACTCCTATGCCCCCTAGCCTTTCCGCAGGTGACAAATCTACCCCTAGGCGGTAAATCTACTGCTGACCCGTTCACACACGCTGATTCAGCAGAGATTGAGGAAAGTCTTGCATGGATTACTTCGGCGGTTGGGCTGCCGCCTAATAAACTGTTGAAATTCATGGAGTGTACTGCGGACAGGTCTAAAGACACGCCATGCCGCCACAATACTTGTGAAACCTACGAGAGCAGTCAGCAGCCTCTGTCCAACACCCTGGGGGACACATTTCAACACTGAGAGGAAGGCAACATTTTTCCACCTTTTGCCCCTTCTGGACCAGGGGAAAAGTTTGAAGGGTGTATGGACCGCCTAGAAAAGATTCTCGCGTTCAGAGCATCCTTCCCCTAAGATCTCGTGAAAACACTCTTTTGGTGTTGGCTTCATGTTTCCCTGAAAATCTTGACCCTTCTGCCTCTGTCCACCTTGAAGATGTGGTCGAGATGGACACTTACCAAGACATCTGTGATGAGGGAGAAGACCCTTCCATCCTTCCTGCAAGACTACACTGATGACCAGGCGGATGACATGGGCAACTGGGAGGAGACCCAGCAAGTGGGGACAGAGCCATGGGCGCTCCCTACGCAAGATCAGGACACTCGTGTCTTATGCCTGGATTCCCCTCCTACCACTCCGGCCCGCCAGGCCTTGCCTGTGGATGATCACTACCACTACGGCCCGCCAGGCCTCGCCTGTGGATGATCAAATGGCTTTCAATGCCATCTTGAGGAAGGCAGCAGAGCACTTTAAGATCACCACCCAGGAGGCGGTACCTGAACAAGATTTCGTGGAGGACATTCTCAAAGAGAAACCCCCGCCAAGCCATTCCTCTCCTGAAGAAGGTTGGCCCCCTCCCTGGTCATGCCAGCACAGACCCGGGCAGTGAATCCAAGAGTGGAGAAACTATTTTGGCCATCTCCTGCTGACCCTCAATATATTAAAGGCCATGCCACCCCCGACTCCTTGGTAGTCACTACCACCTGGAAATGGGCAGAGTTAACCCTTGCTATGGGGGAGGCACCTCCAGATAAGGAATCTAAAAGGTTGTACTCCTTAGGTAAACGTGTTACCTCGGCAGCTGCGTTCACAACACGCATAGCAAACACTACGTTGCTTGCCAGTTATACAGACGCACAATGGAACATGGTACAAGAAGGTCTGCAGGGAGGTTCCTGAACCTGCTAGGTCCAGACTACTCACAATTGTGGCCGAGGGCAGGCAGGTAAATCAAAATATAATTAAAAACACGCTGGACACTGCGGAGATGGCAGGCAGATCCCTGGCCCAGGGCACACTACTCAAGCAGAACGCTTGGCTCCGTGACTCTGGTTTCAAGCCTGAAACAGGCTGCTCTTATTAACAAACCCATAGAAGTGACCAATCTTTTCGGTAGAGCGGTCGACGATGCTCTGCAGACGGCCAAGAAAGAGTACGAGACTCTTAAGCCCTTACAATAAATAACACAGAAGCCTCCCCCTGCACCTCCCGAGGGGATGCAGTTCTCGTCGGTCCTTTCGAGGCCAATGCTGTGACGGTCAAAACAACTACAATACAGGAAACTGGAACTATGGACAAGCATCCGGAAGCCCCGCCAACTACCCACCTAGGGGTCAACGACACAACAAAGGAAGAGGCTCCAACCCCAGAGGAGCTGCAGCCGCTGGTCCCCTCCCATGTCACCCCGGTTGGGGAGGGGGGGCGGCATTTAACATCTTTCCTTGCGGCATGGGAGGGGATAACTTCGGGCCAGTGGGTCATAAAGACGGTTGCCCACTGTGTGGAGTTTTCCCGACCGCTACAGTTCAGACCGCCACGATCACGATGCCTCACGCTGGACCATCTGCAGGTCCTGATTCAAGAGGTGGAAGCGCTCCTGGGAAAGGACGCCATAGAAGCTGTCCCTATTCTTCAGGTAAACAAGGGTATTTATTCAGTGTACTTCCTTGTACCTAAAAAGGACCTCACCATGCGCCCTGTTCTAGACTTGCGCCCAGTGAACAAATTTATGAAACTTCAAAAGGTTTGTATGGTAACGCTACAGGAAGTGATCCTACTATTGAAACGGGGGTGGGGGGGCACATGGCAACACTGGACATGAAAGATGCATACTTTCATATTTCAATGTTGTCAGCACACAGGAAATATCTAAGATTTATGATAGAGGACAGACACTACCAATTCAACCTGATCTCCTTCGGCATCGGTGCCAAGAGTGTTTACAAAGGTCCTGGAAGTAGTGGCAGCACACCTGCGCAGACTATCCGTGCCGGTTTACTCTTACCTCGATGACTGGCTCGTAACAGGGGAATCTTACAACACATGCTTTTTGAACACCCACAAGACTGTAGACCTTCTGTTCAGTCTGGGATTCTCTATCAACGAGAAGAAGTCCAGTCTAGTCCCCAGTCAAGTCAAACAGTTTCTGTGGGCTCTAATTCGGACGAAGGGCGGCCTTGTCTTCTGCTCTGAGAGGGTTCAGAACATGCTTTTTCAGATCCCTCAATATGTGGCCAGTCCAGAGGTGACGGTACGTAAGGCCATGCGGCTGCTAGGTATGATGGCGTCATGCATATACTTGGGTCCCCAGGTGTGCCTGCCTCCCATGCAAGAGTGGCTCAATAGCCAGTATTGTCAGGCCAGCGGACAATGGGAAGATCTGGTAGATGTCACGCCAGCCCTCTTTCTCTCTCTGCATTGGTGTTCAAGGGAAGACTTCTTGAAGGGGAAATCCTTCACCGCCCCCGCAGTGGAAGCCACTCTCACAACAGATGCATTTCTCACAGGGTGGGTGGGTGGGGGGGGGGGGAGGAGGTCCTCACCTGCTTCTGCATACAGCACATGGAGTGTGGTCCCCACAAGTAGCATTCAACCATATAAACCTGTTAGAGATATTGGCAGTATTCAAAGCACTGAAGGCCTTTCAGACACAGCTACGGTTCTGATACTTACAGACAGCACCACAGTCATGTACTACCTAAACAAACGGGGCCAAACACTCTCCAGGGCTACCAAGCTGTCCCAGAACATTTGGATGTGGGCTCCCAAACACAAGATGTTCGTGCTGTCCCAGCACGTCCCAGGAGTACTCCATCTTCTAGCGGACATGCTCAGCAGAGATTTCCCACTGCCTTTAGAGTATGAATGGCATCTACACAAAGACATCATCTCCAATGTCTTTGCAGGATGGTGCTTCCCAGAGATCGACTTGTTCGCAACTCAGGAGAACGCCCAATGCCAAGACTACGCCTCCAGTTACCCCAGAACCGCTCCAAGGGGAACAGACTCTGGATAACATGGTCAGGGAAATTTGTTTATGCTTCTTCTCTCCTTCCAGCCCCCCTGACCCCCCCAAACCCTCTGCTCAACAAGGTTGTGCACAAGATGCACCAGGAACCAGTTACCATGATACTGGGGGCCCCTATGTGATCCCGCCAAACCTGGTTGTCTCATCTGATGGCACTGTCCCTCTACTCTCCTGTGAAACTACCCTGTCCGTACAACATGTTGTCTCAAGGGGAGACGCTACAACTATGCCTGCAAACTCTGAACTTGGCGGTCTGGCTCCTGAGGTCATATAGTTTGGACACCTTCAGCTCCCTCAGAGATGCATGGACATACTCGGGGGGGGGGGGGGGGGCAGAAAACCTAATACTCATTATTGCTTCTCCAGCAAGTGGAAGCGCTTTGTCATCTGGTGCAATAGTAAGAGCATCAGTCCCACCCACATTGTGTTGTACCTGACACACTTGTTACTCGGGTCTAGTTTCTAATTCACTAAAGGTTCGCTTGGCTGCCCTCTCAGCCTACACCACGTCACAACAGGTGTCATGGTGGAAAATACCTGTGCTTGAATTCTTTTAACCCCTTCCACAAAAGCTTTATCGCCCCCCCATTTCTAACCCAACTCCCAGATGGGATCTGAATGTAGTTCTAACCAGACTCATGGGGTATCCTTTTGAACCAATGCATAAAGCAAGCCTAAAAGATCTTACTTTTAAGACGGCCTTCCTAGTGGCACTCACTTCTATCAGAAGAGTTAGTGAGCTACAGGCCCTTTCAATCCTAGACCTTTTCGTTACAGTCCACAGAGATAAGGTGGTTCTGCGCACTCATCCCTGATTTGCGCCAAAGTTCATTTCGAAATGCGACGTGAATCAATCGATTGAACTACCTACGTTCTTCCAGAATCCCACGTGCATGGCCGAGAACAGCCTACACACACTGGATGTGCGCAGGGCAGTAATGTTTTTCATGGAAAGGACAAACCCACTGAGGGAAACAAACCAGTTTTTCGTTTCAGTGGCAGCTGGCAGAGAAGGGGATCCTGTCTCGAAGTCATCTATCTCAAGGTGGATAGTTAAGTGCATCAAACTGTTATACTCTTGCTAAGAGAGAACTGCCCTTCAAGCCTAGAGCACACTGTACTCGGGGGCACTAGGGCTTCCATAGCATTCATTGCAAATGTTCCCCTTGAGTCCATTTGCAAAGCAGCAACCTGGATGTAAACACCTTTACAACACATTATTGCCTATATATTTATTCTAGATCTGATTCTCAGGTGGGACAAGCAGTATGAAGACATCTTTTCACTACTGTTCCCTCTCGCATCCCACCTTCAACTCTGGGTACGCCTCTCTAGTCTATGCACAGCATGTGATTCTAAGCAGATTAACAAGCATCGGAAGACATGCATTACTCACTGTAATAGCATTTCTGATAATTGTAGCTGCTTAGATTCACATGCGCTCACCCTGCCCCGCTAGGGGTGGAAGGAACATAGACGTCTTACTACTTCCTCTCTTTATGTATTCACTAACAATAGCCTTTAGCTCCCTCATGGCAGAAAAAATAAAATCGGAGGGACTTCAGCGCGTGAGGGATTTTGGGTACACTACACGCCACGATAGGGATAGTGTTACAGGCACGCCTATGCCGACGTCCCCGAAAGACGAGATGCAATACTCTGCGGTTACCACTGGATGTCGGACTATATGCACAGCATGTGAATCTAAGCAGATACAATCATCAGAAATTACGGTGAGTAATGCAGATCATAATTGCCCAGGGTCAATACCAATGTTTTTGACATGAATTGGCCAACACTACAGTTGCCACAAGCATGATGACCCAGTGCTTGCACTCTTTGATTCCAAGCTGCACAAAGGGTGTTTTGAGCAAAACTAATATTTGGCTTCTGTAACCGGGAATTAACTAAGCTGTCTTGGATATTTTTTCCTTGCTTATATGCAAACAAGGGAAGGCTTGTAGTGCATCCTGTGCTGGTGACAAGGTTCTAATGTCTAATTAGTTTCTTTAGTTGGTTGGTTGTTTGGAAAAGGTGGTCACGCATACTATGTGTTCTGATTTGGTTTTCCTTTTCCTTGGACATAGGGAGCATCTGCTATGAGTCAAACGAGCTTGCTTAGCTCATCTTTTAGTTTACGGTACAATTGCACCTAAGGCCTAAACATTGTCTGTAGGGGTAAGTTATCTTTCTGAAAGTATGGATGTTGACGTGAATACTGCAATAAAGTGTTACAGTCAGTGGGTTTTGATATAATTTGGTATAAATGTGCCTGTCATGGTGGTATATTGACAGATCCAAAAAAGCAAATTTCTGATTGTCTGGATGGCAGGTGAATTCAAGGTTGATATTACAATGGTTCAACCAAATAATACATTTGTCTAACTGTTCTTTTGTTCCTTGCCAAATGAAGAACATTTCGTCTAGGTACCTTTTCCAATGGTGTACACAATTGCTGAAGGGGTTGTTGTAAACAAATCTATCCCCAAAATCAGCTATGTAAATATTGCCAAACTGGGAGCAAACGCCCCCATGGCAGTACCTTGTTTCTGTAAATATATTTCATCTAAGAATTGGAAAAAACGATTACATAGAGCGATCGGTAGGAGATTTAACACAAAATCTGTTGGTATTGACTGTGGTATCGGGAGCCTATACAACCTCTGTTCTATGCAGCTGAGTGCCTCATTTTGGGGAATATTGGAACGCTGTTCTGTCCAATGTAACTAGCAAGCTATTCTCATGTTCAAATGCTAGTCCTTCATAGAAATTAATGGTTGCCATTGTATCTTTTTTTAAAAGACAGTGTATTTTTTGACTCACATAGTGATGCAATAGGTCTGCCTGGTAGATTTACACAGTTTGTATGAACTTTGGGGAGTTCATATATGGTAGGCAGTCTGTAATCTCTGGGTGTCAGAAAACAAGCTTCATCCACAGTGAGATATCCTTGTTCAATCCCTTGCGTGCATAGTTCCTGCAGGGTTTTCATCAACTCATCTGTGGGTTCCACTGATATTTTATAATAATGGTTCTCATTGTTGATTAAGGTGCGTGCCATGTTAATGTACTCCTCCCTATTTAGGCCAACAATTCTGCCGCCCGTATCAGCTGGTTCAATTACTGTTTCTTTATTGTGAGATGAAGATAGTAGGGTGGAATTCTCTCCTGTTGAGATTGTCGTGAACCTAATGAGTTGCTGTTCCTGGTGATCTGGGGCAATGACCGAAGGATCATGTTCTCAAAAGTAAATTTCTCTGGGGGAATGTCACTTACTCCTGAAATAAAGGAGGACTTAGGTCGAAAACCTGCAAGGGATGGATTCTCCCGATCATCCTTGTTCAAGGAAAAAGGCCCTTAATCTAACTGTTCTGCAGAACATCATTTATTCAATTTTCATGTTCTTGGCTAAATTAACACTTGTTGGAATGAAACTTAATCCCGTCTTTAAAACTCTGGTTTCAGCACTTGTAAGAAGGTGTTTAGATAAGTTCTACCGGGTATGACCCCGTTGTCTGGTATTGAATATTTGTAGGCGGCCCACTAGTGGGCCATTCCCTCTGTTGGGTTTGCATCTATCTCTGTTGGTCCTGCATCCTAAAATATTCTGAGATGCAGCATTAGTTGCTAATGCTGCCTTTTGATTGCCTGAGTGTTAGGGACAATTCACAGAAATGTACTAATTCCCTCTACCTTAGAGACCCCCAGGAACATTGCTGGATTTTGAGGACTTGTTTTTTTTTTTTTATAACCTGGAGAGACTCTTTTTCCCACTCATGTATTTTCATGTGATTTTTTTTTTTGTTTGTTTTGTTGTTTGGTACCTTTTCTTTTGGTTGTGGAGTCTGACAAACTCAGTAGGCATCATCTTTTACATGGTGTGTCACAGCACCTTCAGTGCAGTGACACAGGGAAGCCTTTCAGATTTCCCAAAGGTTTAAATACCTTCTCTGGGATAAACTACCGTTTCCCAGAGCACTAAGGTAAAATTAACTTTACTTTTGTAACTTTATAGACCCCGCACACACTATCTTACAAAAGGGTGCGGGAGGGGTTACCTAGTATCACCTTTGTTTAGTTTCTCATGGAACATTTTTATGTTGGCCTTCCTTCGATGAATGGCTGGTGGCAGTGGTTTACTTTTTAACTACCGTGGTGTGCATTTACCGTGGGCTGCGTTCGCAGCTGCATTAAAGCACCCATGCGTGCCATTTTTGTCAAAAAGGCCCAGGCTTTTTTTCGTCATGTCTTCGTGGAAAGGTCCTTCTTGAGATTTACTCTGCGCACCAAACCAGGTTTGGTCCCTTTGTTCGCTTTGGCGGGATTCACGAGTGAAGCCCGCCTCTGGCCTCCAGGGTGTCTGGCGGGGGCAAGAAGTGCGGGAGGTGCCTGAAACTCCCTGTGCTTAGTCTCCTAGGAGACCCAAATGCACTTTGTGGTGATTGGCCGGCTGACTGTCTGGCAAGGACAGCCAACCTGCTGGGTAACTGACAGCTAGGCTGGAATGAATGGGAGAAACCTGAATAAAAGGTGATGCTTTTGGGCTTGGAAGGCAGTCGACCACTGGACAAAGGATCCGAAGAAGAACTTGAAGAGGATGCCTGCTGCACCTCCTGGACCGTTGGTTTGCCCGGTGAAGCCCGGCTGCTATGCTGAAACTCCAAATTCATATTGACCGAGAAGCCCCTGCAAGGACAACTTCTCCCTTTTGAGTTGGTAGGACCAATTAACTCCAAAAAAAGCTACCTGGACATCATCTCGGCGCTGGTTGAATTTCCACAAAGTTGCTGCTGGAAACCGAATAGCCAGGGAGAGGAACACCAGATAGTGTGCGTTGCTTTTAAGTTGGCCAAGAGCTCCAGGAAGATCCTCCGGACTCCCAGAAACCAGAACTGACTGAGCCTGAGCCCCATCAAGAGTGTGGGACTCCAGAAGCAAGGAAAGTCCTTCTCGAAAGCCAGAAACTGTGGTGTTGCTATTTGTGGTAGTTGTGAGGAGCTGAAACACCGAAGTGCCACTTGTTTGAAGATTGCTGGTTGCGAGCGGTGACCGTCCCATTGCAGTACAGGAGTCCCCAGAAGTCCTCCTTATTGTCCCCACGACTAAGGCCCATGAACAGTGAGATCTGCAGAGCTGCACAGGAACAGAAGTCATCTGCTGCACTTTTTCTTCAATCCAAAGGTACTGTAAAGTCTGAGAGAACGTACCTCTTACTGTAAAGTTGCTTACATCTTCTACTCACAAGCCTAAACATCTTGTGGCCCTACATTGATTCTTCTTTTCTTCAAAGACTTCTAAAACATTGTGCAAAGACTTTTCTTACTTGCCTACCAGAAGTGCTTCAGCTCATATAAACTTTTGCCCATTGACTTTGGCATAAATTGTTATACTGAATGACTGGTTAGGGAATCCAAAAGTATTTGCATGTTTAAGAATATTCAATCTCTTGTTTGTTCTAATAACCTTTTCCTTTGACCAATTCCTAAGAATATTCTAAATGCAACAGTAAGATATTAATGTCCCCAGCACCCTAATTCTTGAAGGCACCCAGGGGTGTAGGTTGATACTGTGGGCCATCCCAAAAGGGTCTTTACTGATTTAGAAATTTAGAAACCGGGTGTGTAGTTTTGGAGTGTATTTGTGTGTTGCTTCTATATTGCTCCCTTCTGAAGAAGGCTTATTCTAACTGACTGATGAATAAATTCATAATTGTTTATTCACAAAACCTTGTGTGTAAGAGTTTATTTGAATACTTGTCACTGTGTTACTTCCCTACAGCTCACATTGACCCCGCTTGAGATGAGCCGGGCTGCTTAACACGTTAACCTGTGTAGTACAAGCTTATACCAAAGGTTAGGTTCCTATTGGCAGGTCAGTTGTTGTAATGCACCCAAATGATACTGCATACAATCGTGCCTAATGCTGAGTCATCACCTGAAGATCTGGTATCTGAAAATGTTCCATTGGATAACAAATGCTGGATAGCCCTATACACATTTTGAGACATTTTATGGTCAATACAGCACATTGCACTTTAGGTCAACCTTTGGGACCTATCTTCTTTAAACAAATTGTCCTTTGGCAATTTTTGCACTGTATGGGAATGAGTGTGGTTTGGATTGAATGATGGAATATTGGTTACAGATGGTGTGTGTTCATTTTGAAACAATTGTGGAACCACTGATTTGAAATGTCTTTTAGATGATTTTTTTATTCATTGTGTTTTTTCTATGTACAAATAAAATAAAGAATGTTGTGATAACAATTGAGATTTGTTCTGTTGTAAGGAGATTGGTACTTGACAGTATCTAGTAAATGCCATGAGACTTTGTGTATATACCCCTTGGTATAGACGTTGTTTGTGTGCTTGACCCATTAGCCTTAGACTCTCAGCAGAAAACAAATATTAGATTGGCTGGACCACGTCTTTTTTTGGGTATGTATAATCCTGCCACTCGGACATTAACCTCTGGAAGATGCATTACCATCAGAGCCTCAACCCTGGATAAACAGAAATCCTAATATGTGGCAAAACGGCACTCCTGCCCCACCCCTATCCCTTGGCTGCCTGCATTACGACCAGCTCCCACTGCATCCCCCTCAGTCAAAAACCTATGATGCACCTTTAGCTCTGACTTGACCCTCTGCTTTCACATCAATGCAGTATTCAGATTATGCATCTTCCACTAAATCAAGTGGATCAACCATATCCCTCCTACTGCCATAGAGTCTCTGCAGCCATGGCCGTCATCCTCTTGCACCTAGACCACTTTAACTCCCTTTACCTAGGCGCTCCTATATTTAAACTCAAAGCTCAAATGGATCCAAAACTCTGCAGCAATACTCCTTCTTGCACTCTCTTCCAGAGAACACATCTCCCCTGCTCTTAGGGTACTTACTGGGCCTCCTTCAAAGCCATGTGCCTTAACCACCATTCCCCCCTAGCCCCCCACCCCCTCCCGATCCTCGGACCACCACCCACTTACTGGAACTCACTCCTGTGGTCTCAGAGTATCACCTAGACTCTAGGAACGCCCTCAAAACCTGGCTGTTCCTTCCACATCCTGATCCCCAGTTCCCCACCTTGCACAGAAGCTTCATCCAGCAATTCCCCCCCCCCCCCCTTTCCTCTCAACTACCTGCCTTGGCTCTTCTCCATCTCCTGCACTCTGCCACCTCAAATACTGCACACTTTAAGAATCCTGACAGTGGGTTGGGTGTTGCATCCATAAGGGCTTGGAAGGTGGCCAATGCAATGCATTGCATTTTAATGCTGCATAGGAAAACAAAAAAAAACTTGGACAGTCGGGCACATCGGATCCCACTTTTGTAGGCTTCACTGTATGCAAGTCTAAAAGCACATGAGGCTGGGCATGGGGGTTGGGGGCATGTTCACATTAGAAGGAACTAAGGATGTCATTTTATCACTGTAAGATCCTCTCAGGGTGAAGGAAGCCAGCATTTGGGGACCGAGTGGGTTTTGAGCGAGGAAGCACAGATGCAGTAGAACACGGCATCTGATTGCATTGGTAGAGTTTAAATTATATCATTACTCTGTGCTGCCTATTTATGAGGGTTTGAGGGAGAGAGTGCAGCTACAGTCTGTGATTGAATTCTCTGGAGTCCCCGAAGACTGGGGACTATGGCAGATCTGATTAGGAGTGTGGTAGTACTGTCTAACACTATACCTGCCTGACAAGTGTCAATACTTAGCTATTAAAAGCAGATCACCCTTATCAAAACTTCTGATAGATATTGAACTACTGAAAGTACAGCAGTGCTGTATGTGCTTCACCCCTACTAGCTTGTCTCTGCACCAGCTGAAAACCTCACATTTAATCAGCTGTCTGGTATTTGTGGAGCAGTGGCCTTGTACACCTACCTAATTTGTTTACAGATTGTTCAATCCTGTCCTCCTTACAAACTGTAGTTCATTCCTGCATTCTAACACCATGTTGTGCCCCCTGAAATTATGTATTGGCTTCTCTAGTTCCGTACATGACCCTCCACCCTATCAAATGCCAACTTTTATGTTTGCATATTGTGAAAGTCTTTTCTGCATTGCCATGTGCTTTTGCAGCTTTGCATAGCTAGCAATGTTTGTTGTTGGTCTCCCATTGTCGTGTGAGCCGATTGTTCAGTTTGCATGTTTTTATGGCTCCTAAGGAATCCTGAAGCTTGGCAACCCCCTTCTCCCAGGGAATACAGTAGACAGATGCATTGAAATATATATATTTCTGATGCTTGTAAATCTGCTTAGAATTGCATGCTGTGTATATATTCTGACATCTAGTGGCAATTGCTGAGTATTGCATCTTTATTTGAAATTTGAATAGGGATGTTGACATGGGTGTGATTCTAACACTAGCCCTAACGTGATGTGTAGTGTACCCAAGATCCTGTGTGTCTTGGCCACAACCCCGCACCCACTGGGTTCCCCCTCCCCTTCCGCCTTTCTGGTTGGTTGCTTTATGCGTAGCTTATATTTTGAGATTATATTGCTGTTTCCTGCGTCTTTGGTGCACCCTTCAGTGAACATTCTCGATGACTGTTTGATTAACCTCTTTGACAGCTCTTCCTGTTTTGCTGCTCTGCAACTCTTTTCTGCCTCCTGTGAATGAACGGCGGTTTCTTGGCCTTACAGTAGGGACATGTTTTCTCTTGACACTTGTCTTATGCCTTTTCTTTTCTATCCTTCCTCTTCTGGCTGCTTTTCCACTCGATTATGCAGAGAACACCTTTTAAATGTAGCTCTTTCTGTGGAACAAGACTCACAATGAGTGCAACAGCTGTCTCCCTTGTGACCACGACAAACTGTTGCGAGGCCTGTAAACTCTTTAGGCCTAAGATGCTTAAAGACAGGCTTACAGAGCAGTGGTGGCCTTTGCTATGCGGGCTGAGAGTCACTCTCCCACTGGCACCTTGGGTGAGGAGTCCATAGTTGAGGCTCTGTTTCGGAGCCCGAAGATGTTACTGTGAAGTCTGCTGACTCCTGATTGCCTGGCCTTGCTAAGCATGCCTTTTTGGCAGTGCAATGGCGAAATCGCACTCTGGTGACTAACGCACACATTCTGTTCTGAAGGCCAAACATGCAATCCCTCTGCTTCCTTTGGACTTGTCGAAAAAAAAAATTGGTGCCCGTAGGCCAGTCAAATTTTTGGTGGGCTTACTGAACCTTCTGGTTCAGTACACGCTGCGCCCCCACCATTGTACCTGGCACAGGGTCCCTAAGCTTCAGCCTTACAGAGCACTGTCCCTAAAATTTTGGGCATTTTCTGGGGTTATAGAAAGATGTGCTGAAATGTGCTTCCCTTGTGAAAACACTCCCCAAACTCGGGGAAAAGCTGTCCTGGACCTCTTTTTGTGGGCCTGGCCCCAAGAAGGCCTTCCTTTTGCCTTTAGGGTAGTCCCCGGACTCCCGTCGCAGGCCCTACAACTGGATCCTGTTTCTTTTGACTTGTCTTTTCCGCTTCCTGAAGACTCCTCTTTATGCATTGAAGAAAAGGTTGAGGCCTGTGTGAACAAAATGTCAGAATGTATTTACTTTTTTTCTTGGAAATTTGATGATATCCTTAAGAGGCCACGTCCCTTGGATGAATGTCCTAGGACCTTGACGTCCCCTAGGGTTCAATCTCCTGAGGCACCTCCTTCCTCTTCTCTGAGACATAGTTTGCCTGGTCCTCCTGAAAATATTTTTCAGAATCAATATGACCAAAACAATGCCGTCCCCTGCACTTTTCCCCTTGCGCAATCTCAATGTCACCTGGCCTAGTAAGATAGTTGTCTCTGTTCCCCCTCCGTTGCCTCGTTGTGCCTTGAAACACTTGTATATAGGCGTGTTATAAATGCCATATCATTTCATGTCCCGGTTCCAGATGAGGACTCCCAGGACTCGGTTTCTCAGGATCCAGATACCTGGACCCCTGCAGATGACCAGCCGAATTGTCCCACTGTTGCTGAATTCGGTAATATATTCTTAGGTGCTCCTCCTGTCTCAACCCTGGGAGGCTTCACCAATCAATGAGCACATGCTGTCAAACACCCAACTTATGAAGGCAGCGGACCACTTTAAGATTGTGATGCAGGAGATGGTGCCCGATTTTAGATTCCGTTGAGGATATCCCCATCAGCCAGACCATCCCACTTCTGAACTCTGCCAAAAAGTGCATTATCCCCCCTCATTGCTCAAGCCCTCCCTTACCATCAATCCACGTGTCAAGAAGATGTCATGCCCCGTGCCTTCTGGTCCATTATACACCAGAGGACACTCCATTCCAGACCCCAGAGTTATTACCATGACCAGGAAATGTAGGGTGGTTCCACTGTCTTAGTCTTCCTTCCGTCAAGGACTGCAAGAAGCTTTACTCCCTTGGCAAGTGCATCACTTTGTTGGCTGCTTACAGTACCCGCATAGCTAACACAACACTACTTGCTAGCTATAGTGACGTCCAGTAGGGGCTAGTGCATGAATGCCTGCAAAATGTTCCAGAGCCTACTAGATCACAGCTTCTGGCAGTGGTGCACGAATGGTGTCAAGTGATGCAAAACACATTGAAACACACCCTTGTCTGAGCAGAGACTGCTGGTAGAGTACTAGTGAAAGGCATCCAGTTGAAATACCACGTGTGGCTGAAGGATTCTAGCCTGAGACACAGGCCAAAGTTATTAATAAACCAGTTGAGTACTCGGTCCTCTTCAGCAAATTGGTGGAAGAAGCCTTTGAACCCGCTAAGAAGGAGCACAAGACTTTAAAGTCGCTTAATGAAATCTCACCCAAACCATTTGTACCATGCGGGGGTCATCAATACCCGCCTGTCCTTTCGCAGGTAATCTTTTCCCTGCTGAGTGCAAAGGGCCTATGGAACTGGAGGATCTCCCTGGTATTCTAACTAGGGTACATCCAGCAACTTTCAGACCCCCTCAACAGGGATTTTGGCGTGGCAAGGGTAGGGGGAGCAATGCAGCACCCAGAGGCGCTCCTGCCCTGGCCAGTAAATGGCTCTATAGTTCAGGACCCCTTCCGTGTTTCCCCCAGTAGGGGGGATGATTAACATCCTTTACCTGCGCATGAGAGGGAATCACCTCAGACCAGTGGGTCCTCAAAACCGTCAGCAGTACCTATTGTCTAGCATTTCTCCATCCACCCTGATTCCAACTGCAGAAATCTGTCTCCAGAACATCTCCACATCCTACTGGAAGAAGCACAGACCCTGCTGCAAAATGTAACCATGTGCCCTGTATTAGACCTGCGTCCTGTGAACAAGTATGTCAGACCTCAAAAGTTCAGGATGATGTGCTCCTTTTGCTAAAGTAAGTGAATTACATGGCCACATTGGATAGGAAAGAGGCATACTTTCATATTTCAATGTTGCCCGCGCAGACCGTACCGCACTCACAAGTACTCCCCTGCGGCATTGCATCAGCCCTGAGTGTGTTTACCAAGGTACCGGCAGTGGCGGCAGCTCTCCTACGCAGGCAGTCCATTCCCGTGTACACTTATCTCGATGACTGACTCATAATTGGAGACTCACAAACATGTCTAGAGAATACCCAAAAGACAATAGATCTTTTCAGCCTGGGGTTCTCCCATCGAGAAAGTCAGGTCTGGTCCCCAGTCAAGTCAAACAATTTCTGGGGTCCCTAATTCGGACAGAAGACATGCTTGTCTTCCCCCACCAACGAGAGGGTTGAAAGTATGTTGTTCCATAGCCCACAGTATGTGGCCAGTCATCTGGTAACCATATGGAAAGCCATGCAGCTATTGGGGACGATGGTGTCCTGCATCTTGCGAGTTCATCAAGCATGCCTGCGCATGTGTCTCGAGCCAATGGTGTTAGTCAAGCGTTCATAGGGGAGATCTAGTGGTTGTCTTGACAGCCCTTGTTCAGTCTCTGCAGTGGTGTTCAAAGGAGAAACTTCTGCAGGGAAAAATCCTTCACCACCCATGCAGTAGAGGCCACTCTCACGACTGGTGCATCCCTGACCTGTTCCTACTGTCAAAGCATGTTCTGGGGAAAACAGTCTTCTGACAGATATGTATTCAGCAGAGACCGTAGAACACCAGTGTCACTTGCAAGAACACATCTTACACAACGTCTTTGCAGAATAGGGGTAATCTAGACATCAACCTTTTTGCATCACTGGAGAACTCACAATGCCCAGATTACGCCTCCAGGTACCCACAGACAGTCCAAAGGGTACGGTCTCTGGATAACATGGTCACTGAGATGTGCTTACGAAGTTCCCCTACTCAACAGGATAGTTCACAAGATACGCAATGAACCGGTCACACTAATCCTAGTAGCACCAATGAGGGCTTGACAGCCATAGTTCTATCATCTCATTAGAATGCCAATGTACTCGCTGAGGAAACTGCCTTGCCCATAAAACATTCTATCACAAGACCAAGGGACAACATCACACCCATGCCCTCAAACGCTGAACTCCGCAGCATGGCTCTGGCAGTCATAGAATTTGGGCACCTCCAACTGCCTTAAAAATGAATGGACGTTCTTAGAGAGGCATGGATATTGCTACTCCAATAAATGTAAACATTTTGTCATTTGGTGCAATACTAAGAACATCAACCCTATTGATTGTTCACCTAAAGATCTAGTCCTTTAGCTAACACACCTCATAGATTCAGGACTTGTTTTCAACTCACTAAAGGGCCACTTTGCTGCCCTCTTTGTTACACCACATCTCAGTGCAAGGTTTCCTGGTTGAAATTTCCAGTGATTAAAGCTTTCATGGAAGGGGTAAAAAGACTGCACTTTCCTATTTCGAGGGGATTGGGTCCTCCGACGTATTCCATATCTATGACATGTAATCACCACAGCTGTGCTGCTTCGGAAACTTTTTTCGGCTCCTGCGTCGATGCGCCGTCGTCGAGGACCTCCTCCGACGTCATCCGATGTGATAAGTAGGACGCACGACGCCCGTAGCCTCAGTTCCGTTTTTTCCGCGAACGTGTTGCTTCGTGTTTCTCGGTTTAAACGCCTCGACTCTTTGGAGTTCTGTTCTTCTCGGTTCTTCGAACCTGTTCGTTTTGTGAAAATCCTTCAGAAGATGTCTTCTAATTCGTCTTCGACCCCGCGTCCGGGTTTCAAGAAGTGCGGGGAGTGTGGGTCCAAGATGTCAGTGACGGACTCGCACGACGCCTGCCTCGGGGAGGCCCACGACACGGATGACTGTATCGACTGCCAGTCGCTCACGTCCAAAGCCTTACGCGAACGTAAGAAGAAGTTGTCGGTAGGTCGGGTGTCCAAGCCCCGGAAGGCGAAGTCTGCGGGGCTTTCGACGGATGATTCGAGGGGTGACTCTCCGCGTCATCGTCGGAAGTCTCGTGAGTCTCCTTCTAGGAGTCGGTCTCGCCACTCCTCAGCCTCTTCGAGGCATTCTCGGAAGTGCCGACACCGGTCGTCTTCCAGGTCCTCTTCGGAGGACTCTGCCCGGCACGTCGCTTACCCCCTCCAGCCGTGCGACGCCGGAGGAATGGGCTTCCTTCGGGAAGAAGATGCTGGCGATTCTTGAGTCGCAGGGTACTCAGCCGTCCGCGCCTCCGAGTGGGGTCGATCGTGTGAGGTCGAGAGACACCGCTCGCAAGAGTGGTCGGCACGAGTCACGGGAGAGGTCCCGTTCGGACAAGGGGACTCGTTGTCGACGTACCCGTTCCAGGTCCCGGTCCTCGACGCGTTCGAGACCGTGTACACCTGTGAGGTCTTCGAAGAAGGCATCGACGTCTGAGGCGTCGAGGGCGTCGACAGGCTTTCTCGAGGCTCTGGCTCCGAGGAAGTCGTTGATGCCGTCGACGCTCAGGTCGTCGAGGGACACGCTCAGGGCTCCGGCCTCGAGGGCTGTGTCGACGCCGCCGATTCTGGAGGCGCTGCATCTGACGTCGACGCCGATTTCCTCGACGCCGATCCTCTCGGCGCCGATGCCGGTTCTCTCGACGCTGGCGCCGATTCGCTCGACGCCATCGACGCCTTTCGTGTCGGAGGTACCCTGTGGCACGGGTGGACCCCCTAGGAAGGCTCTGGTTAAGAGCAAGCACTCTCGGGTGCCTTCTTTTCGCCACCTGGAATATATTTCAGAGGCGGATGAGGATTCTGATGGCCTGGTTCCTAGTCCGGTTCCGGATGAAATTGTCTCGGGCCATAGTCAGTTTGACGAGTTGAGACAGTCACTGCATGATGCCAGTGGACTGGACACCTCTCCGGAGGTGGAGTTTTGTAGGCCTGAGCCTGGCTCTCATGCTGATTCCTCGTACCGGCGCCTTATGGCTAGGGTTTCTGAGTACTTGGGATGGTCTGCTCCCCCAGGGGAGTTTGTGCAGGATGATCTGACGGACATACTTGATGTTGGTCCCCCAACTGACCCGCTTCTGCCGTTCCATATGGCTTTACAGAGAAGGATGGCGGCGGCTTGGACTGCTCCGGAGAGTCTCCCGGCGGTGGGCAGATCCTTGTCGCGAAAATACCGTCCAGCCAGTGGCGACCCCTGCTACTTGACCAGGCACCCCACTCCGGAGAGTTTGGTGGTGCAGACGGCCACGGCCCCGGTGAAGCAGGCGTCGTACCCTACCATCCCTCCCGATAGGGACGACAAACGTTTTGATGGCTGGGCGAAGAAAGTGTTTTCTTCTGGTGGTATGGCGCTTCAGGCGGCCAACTCCATTTGTGCCTTGTCGCGTTTCACGCACACTCTGTGGAACTGTGTTGCGTTAGCGGCTGAACATAGTCCCGAAGGGGACGAACGGGATGGTTTCCTTGCTATGGTAAGGATGCCATGTGTGAGTCCGTTCAGTCGGGTTTGGACTTAGCTGAATGCGTCAGTAGGTCCATGGCGGCGAGCACCGTGATACGCAGGTTTGCGTGGTTGCGGAAGTCGGGGTTTGCTCCGGATGTGCAGTCCCGGCTCCTCAACATGCCCTTTGACGGTGAGCACCTTTTTGGCAGCAAGGCTGACGAGAGCCTTAAGAGGTTGCAGACCTCGAAAGCTGCAGCGAAGTCGTTGGGCGCTGCAGTTTGCCAACCTCTGCCTTTTCGTCCTAGGGGACAGCAGTGGAGGGGTGGTTCCTTTCGCTATTACTCGTCCTTCGGTAAAGCGAGAGGAGCTGGCAGTCAAAGAGGCCAACGCAGGGGTACCAGAGGTGGACTACAGGGTACCCGTGGTGCCAAGGCCGCTCGGGCAGTTGCCTCTTTGCCCTCAGGTAACGCCACAGCCGCTCCCACTCAGTCATGAGGCCATGTCCCATGGTTCGCCGGTTGGGGGAAGGCTGGCGCAGCATCTTGTAGAGTGGCAAGCCATTACTTCAGATGTGTGGGTTCTGGAGATCATAACCCACGGCTACTGTCTTCCCTTTCGGCACAGGCCTCACGACAATCCACCGGGGAACCTCTCTTTGCGGTGTCCGGATCCGCTCCTTGCGCAGGAAATTCAAGCCCTGCTGGAGAAAGGCGCCATAGAACTGGTGCCTGTAGCGGAGAGGAACAAGGGATGGTATTCCCCTTATTTTTTGATTTCCAAGAAAGACGGGGGATTGAGACCCATCATGGACTTGCGCGGTTTGAACAAACTCCTCAGGAAGGACAAGTTCAAGATGGTTACTCTCTCTCAAGTCCTCCAGGCCCTTCAGCTTCAGGACTGGTTGGTGTCCCTCGACCTCAAGGATGCTTACTTCCATGTGCCGATCCATCCCAAGCACAAGAAGTACCTGAGGTTCGCGGTTGGCGACTCGCACTTTCAGTTTCGGGTCCTGCCGTTCGGATTGACCTCCGCCCAGAGGGTTTTCACCAAGCTCATGGTGGTGGTGGCAGCGCATCTCAGGCAAGGGGGGGATTCACGTCTACCCCTACCTGGACGATTGGTTGATCAGGGGGAGCTCTCCCGAGCAAGTCCTGGATCATCTATCGGTCACCTGTCGCTCCCTTCACAGGCTGGGCTTCTCCCTCAATTTAAAGAAGTCCCATTTGACGCCAACACAGCGGCTCCAGTACATCGGAGCAGTGCTCGACACTTCCCTGGGGCAGTGTTTTCCTCCCCAGGTGAGGGCTCTTCACATTCAGCAGATGGTGCACAAGTTTCAGCATGCCCAGACGCTCCCAGCGTTCGAGTTCTTTAGGTTGCTCGCCTCATGGCATCCTGCATTCTTCTGGTGCCAGAGGCTCGCCTGCGGATGAGATCTTTGCAGTGGGCACTCAAGACGCAATGGTCGCAGTCCTCCGGCAGGATGTCGGACTCGATTCAGGTGCCGTCCTCGGTCGCCCGGGACCTTATGTGGTGGGCCGTCGAAGGCAACTTGATGAAGGGGGCTCCATTTTGGCTTCCCTGGCCGGAGGTGACCATCGTGACGGATGCATCCCTCACGGGATGGGGAGCTCATGCCAACGGGCTGACAGTCAGCGGTCGTTGGTCTCCGTCGGAGTCCAGACTCCATATCAATCTGTTGGAGCTGAGGGCCGTCAGGCTAGCCCTGAAGGCTTTTCTGCCGTCTGTGCGAGGGAAGAATGTCCTAATCCTGACGGACAACACAGTGGCCATGCAATACCTCAACAAAAAGGGGGGGGGCAGGGTCACTTCCTCTGTGCAGGGAGGCGATGCAGCTCGAGTTCTGGGCCATCCAGCAGGAAGTTTCGTTCTCGGCAGTTCATCTTCGACAAACTTGACAAATTATGGGTAACCTACACAAATTATGCGGACGATACGCAGATTCTCATACCTCTATCACGCAACTTTGTCGAAGATACGGCTCTAGTAAACAAAATCTACCTCCTCATTCAGGCATGGATGGCCTCCCACGGCCTCTGCCTAAATGACGACAAAACTGAGATATTAATACTGGGTTCCGACTCTAACCTAAAAAAACTGAGCCCCAACTATCGTAATTTCAACATAGATGGCAACACAATCAAGGTGGCCACCGAGGTAAAAACCCTGGGCTTTTACCTCGATTCCACTCTATCCCTCAAAAAACAAGTTAACACCCTGGCATCCTCTACAGCGTACACCTGCAAATTAATCAGGACCTGTAGACCTTACCTCTCTAAAACCAACTGCATCATGCTTGCCAATGCATTAGTCATGTCCAAACTGGACTATTGCAATGCCCTCTATGCAGGTGCCAACAAATCCATCATAAATAAAATGCAAATCCTTCAAAACAACGCTCTTAGAGCAGCCCTTGACATACCCCGCAAAGCACATATCTCAAACGTTAGGAAAGACCACCACTGGCTCAAAATCAGCGACAGAGTCCTGCTCAAGACACTATCGCTTACCCATAAAGGGCTCAACAACACTGCTCCCCCCTACATCTCAGCCAGACTGACTAGAAAATCATCCAGGCACTATACTAGGGCTACTAACCACTACCTGCTCGAAACCCCTAGATTCAGACGTTCCAAAGCGGGCGGAGCAAGCTTCCCTGTCAAAGCTGCCCAGGCCTGGAACGCACTGCCCATTGCACTGAGAGCCAACCTACCCTACTCCAATTTTAGATGCAAGGTAAAAAACTGGCTCTGGACAAATGACAACTAACTCTCGTGGCACCCAATGACCATGATACCGTTGTCCAAATCGATTCTGTTCTCATACCTACACCTGTACACTCCCTCAAAACTACAATATGCTAGTTTTTTTTCCTTCCACACGGCGTGTATTGATATGTTCTTACTGTACTGTTATGTTGTTTCTCGCCTATACTCTGTATGTAACCCAAGCTTAAGTAACCTTGTACCTGCTGCGCCCGGCTACCCCTGGGTTTTGTGCGCATTATCAAATAAACAATACAATCTGGCCGGAGCCGAAAACGTGACAGCGGACGCTCTGAGCAGGCAGAGCGCGATCTCTCACGAGTGGGAGTTGGCTCAGGAGATTCTCCTGGAGATCTTCGCCCTTTGGGGGACCCCTCAAGTGGATCTCTTCGCCTCCAGTGTCAACCGGAAGTGCGAAAGGTTTTGCTTGCGGGAATTTCCTCCAAAAGGAGCCTTAGGAGACGCGTTCGTGGTGGAGTGGTCATTCCCGCTGCTGTACGCGTTTCCTCCAGTCCCCGTCATCCCGCAAGTGCTGCGGAGGTTACGGAAGTTCGGTTCCCGGATGATCCTCATTGCTCCGGCGTGGGCTCGGAGGATGTGGTACCCGGACCTTCTCGACTTGTCCATCTGCCCTCCACGTCGTCTTCCCTACCGAGACGATCTGCTCTCACGGGAGGGGGGTCAGGTTCTCCATCCAGAGGTCAGATCCCTCAACCTTCACGCTTGGCTTCTGAGAGGTTGAGGTAAAAGGATTGGGACCTCCCTGAAGACGTGATGGAGGTGTTGCTTTCGGCCCGAAGGCCAGCAACAAAGTCTCTGTACCGTTGGCGTAAGTTCTGCGACTGGTGCAGAGTTCAGAATGTGGATCCTTTTGCATGTGACATCCCCATGGTTCTGTCCTTTTTACTTTCTTTGGCCCACAGGGGCTTGCAAGTGGGTACCATTAAAGGTTACCTGGCGGCGCTGTCCATCTTTAAGCACTCGTCTGAAGAGTGTTCTTACTTTAAAATCCCTTTAATTTCAGTTTCTGAAAGGGCTCACTAATGTGTTCCCTCCGTCACCTTTCCTGGTGCCTGGTTGGGATTTAAACCTTGTTCTTAGGTTTCTTATGGGTGCTCCGTTTGAGCCTTTACATTCCTGCCCTTTGAGGCTGTTAACTCTGAAAACTGTGTTTTTAGTTGCGGTTACTTCCGCTCGCAGAGTGAGTGAGTTACAGGCACTTTCAGTTAAGCCTCCCTTCACTGTATTTCACAAGGACAGGGTTGTCCTTCGTGTTCGTCCTTCTTTTCTTCCGAAGGTAGTGTCGGTATTTCATTTGGCCCAGAAGGTTGTTCTTCCGGCATTCTATCCTCCTCCGCATCCTGGTAAGGAAGAGGAGAGGCTCCATAGGCTTGATCCTAGGAGAGCTTTAAGCTTTTATGTTTCACGCATGTCCCGGGTCAGAGTGGACGATCAACTCTTTATTGGTTACGCTGGGAAGCGTTTGGGGCAAGCTGTGACGAAACAGACTTTGTCTCGCTGGATTATTTTAGCCATCTCGGAGTGTTACCGTTTGGCGGGTAAGGACCCACCGGCTGGCTTGCGGGCCCATTCTACCAGGGGTTTGGCTGCATCTACTGCACTGCAGAGGGGTGTTCCTATTCGCAACATCTGTGATGCAGCCACCTGGGCTTCAGTACATACATTTGTACGTCACTATTCCCTCAATTCCATCCGAGGGCAGGATCTGGCATTTGGCAAGGCGGTCCTTTGCTCTGCTATTTGATTGGCTATTCTAAATTTTGATTCTAAATTCTTTCCCTCCTCCTTGCTCTGGTACTGCTTTGGGAGTCTGTCATAGATATGGAATACGTCGGAGGACCCAATCCCCTCGAAGAACAAGTTACTTTCTTACCTGGTAACGTTCTTTCGATGGGATGGTCCGATGACGTATTCCATATCGCTCCCGCCCTGCCTTCCCCGCTGCAGAATTTCTTTTGCGATTGCAGCTTACGTTCCGCAAGGCTTTGTGTCTGACTGGCAGTTGACTTATGTCACACGTTCTAGGAGAAAAAAACTACAACTTAGGCTACGGGCGTCATGCGTCCTACTTATCACATCGGATGACGTCGGAGGAGGTCCTCGACGACGGCGCATCGACGTCATCGACGCAGGACGCAGACGCCGAAAAAAGTTTCCGAAGCAGCACAGCTGTGGTGATTACATGTCATAGATATGGAATACGTCGTCGGACCATCCCATCGAAAGAACGTTACCAGGTAAGAAAGTAACTTGTTCTTCTAACCCAACTCCTCAATGGGATTTGAATGTTGTTCTTACAAGACTAATGGGACCACCTTTTTGAAGCCAATGCATAAAGCTAGTCTTAAGGATCTCAACTATAAGACTGGTTTTCTGGTGGCTATTGCCTCTATTAGGAGAGTTGGTGAACTGCAGGCTCTCAGTCAAGACACATTTGTTACCATTCATAAGGACAAAGTGGTACTATGCACACACCCACACTTTGTGCCTGAATTCATTTCCAAGTTCCACGTGAACCAATCCAGCAAACTTGCAACATTCAGTATCCCACTAACTCATCTGAAGAAAGTCTCCATACACTTGATGTTAGGAGCCATGGCGTATTACCTTGATAAAAACAAAACCAAGAAGAAAGACAGACCAATTCTTTGTCTCTGTTGCTGCTGGTATAAAGGAAGACCCTAAGTCGGCAGTCTCTAGATGGATTGTTAAATGCATCCAACTGTGTTACTCTCTTGCTAAGAGATTTTTCTGATGCTTGTTAATTTGCTTAGAATCACATGCTGTGCATATAGTCCGGCATCTAGTGGTAACTGCAGAGTATTGCAGCTTGTGTTTCGAGGATCGAAAGGAGACGTTGACATGCGTGTGTCTGTAACACTATCCGTAACATGACGTGTAGTGTACCCAAAATCCCTCACACGTTGATGTCCCTCAGGTAGTTTTTTTGCGCCCAGCTAGCTGGTTGCCTTATGCAGACCTCTTAGCTAATTGCAATATTGTTATATTTCCCAACCTCGGTCATATTATATGATCATCCGCTCCTCGATGATTGCTTCCTAAAGCACCGCTGAAGACTGAGCAAGAACACGCTTTGATGGCTGGTGCCCCTGTGTGGCCAACCTATACAGTAGGGAGAGTGGGGTCTAGGGGTTTCTATTCTTTTCAAGAATGTCTTTCCTTCTCCCCTCTATTTGTTCCTTTGATTCTGTTGCTTTAATATCCCTGAGCTATGGACAGGACACCATTTTAAATTTTGCCCTTTCTGTAAGGGAAAATTCCCATGGAAAGACGAGCACTGGCGGTGCAATATGTGTCTTCCCCTCGATCACGACGAAGCGTCCTGTAAGGCCTGTAAGCTCTTGCATCCTAAGACTATCAAGGAGTGTTGAGGGAAACGGTGGGCAGCCTACGCTAAGTCGAAGGCCGAGGGTAGCTCCCCCTGCAGCTGCTGAATGTGATGAGGAGATGAGCGACGACCAACGCTCCAGTTCGGACGCCATTGACCTTACATTGGAGCGCTTGCGCTCCACGATGTCCGTACCCGGCTCGGGTAGGCAGTCCTGCTATGGGAAATGTACATCCCAGCGATGGGGACGCACCCACTACTCAGGACACTAAAGTACACAACCCCGATACTGCTTCGGTGGTTCAGTCAAAGCGTTCCAAGGCGTCAAAGGGTATGTCTGATTCTTCGACATCCGCTGATTCGCGTGATCGGCAGCCCTCACTGCAGCAGCACATGCCGATGGGCATTCTGCAAGTAAGGGCGCCAGCACCAAAAGCCACGTGGCTGTCGAAACGCCTATGAAGAGCGCACCAACGCCGCTTAAAGCCTTGGTTGCGTCAAAATCCACAGCGCAACCGCCTACCTCCCAGTAACACCGAACATCAGCGAGAGTATTGCTAAGATTGTTTGTGGTTAACAGAAAGACCGGTCTAGAGACACGTAGAACCGGCGGAAAGATTGCTGAGAGGCCCCTTTCTTTATCTAAGACTCTGACAGAGAAATCTCGATATTCTAGGGATGAGGATAATTAGGATGAGCCCTTTCCTCCTCTAAACCCCTCTGGTTCCTCATCATGGACCAGAGAGAAGCTTGAAGGTTGTATGAACAGGCTCGAAAAGTTTGTAGACTTTTCTGAAAGGTTTACTCCTAAGAGGCCTCGTGAGGAAAGCCCTTATATGCCTATATCAAAATTCCAAAGGACCTCTGACTTCATGAAGAGGTCTTTGACCTTTACAGATCAAGAAGGCGTTCCTGTTGTTCCATATTTACAGGATGATGATCCCACCGATCAGACCCAGGGATGTCGGGATGACTGGCCGTAGATAACCCACCTTGGCTGACCCCCTACTCATACCACGAAACCTGTCACCATATGTATGGACTCGCTTTCCTCCCCACCATTGTGTCCGGCATCAGCTGTAGATGACCAGATGGCGTTTAACACCATCCTAAAAAAGGTGGCAGAAAACTTCCAGATTGCCACTTGGGAGGCAGTGCTGGATTCAGATTTTGTTGAAGACATTTTAAATGGAGAAGCTTCCGGCCAGCCAGGCTATACCATTACTCAATTCCATTAAGAGGCGCATTTCCCCTTCATTTTTAACGCCTTCACAAACCAGGGCTGTTAACCCACGGGTGGATAAACTTTTTCACCCCTCCTCTACTGACCCCCTTTATATTAGGGGGCATGCCACCCAGGATTCTCTGGTGGTCACGATGACAAGGAAGAGGGCAGGTGTCCCCTTGTCCACAGGCAAGACACCGCCAGACAAAGAATGTAAGAAATTGTACGCTCTCTGGGAAAGAGAATTACTACTGCAGCAGCATACTCCACCTGCATAGCCAACAACACCATGCCGTTGGCCAGCTATTCGGATGTCCAATGGAACCTGCTGCAGGAGGGCTTACAGGAGGTCCCAGAACCAGTGTGTACTCGCCTGCTAACTATTGTATCTGAGGGTAAACAGGTGAACCATAACATTCTCAAGAATACTTTGGACGCTGCAGAGATAGCGGGAAGGACTTTAGCCCAGGATACCCTGCTAAAACGTCACGCCTAGTTGAAGAACTCGGGGTTCCAACCAGAGACTCAGGCGTCATTAATCAACAAGCCAGTGGAAGACTCCAACCTGTTCGGCAAGGCTGTTGATGAGGCGCTGGAAACGGCAAAGAAGGAACACAAGACTTTGGAGACTTTCAATCAAATTACTCAAAGACCCTTTCAACAGAAAGGGGGAAGTTCTCGCTGCTCCTTTCGTGGGCAGTCCTACTCTTGCTCCCCTCACAGCCAATACGGTTCTGGGAACAATTGGTCCTCAGGACAGGGGTCTGCCTCCTCTACCCCGGTATCCTCCAAGGGCACAACGCTGTGGGAAAGGAAGGATTTGTAATGCCACCCCCAGAGGCTCCAGTCAGAAATTACTTTCAGATCCGGGTCCCCTGCCATTCCTCCCCGGTCAGGGGACATATAACATCATTCCTGCATGTATGGGAGGATATTACAACAGACCAGTGGGTGCTCAAGACCGTCACCCACGGTTACTGCCTCAAGTTTAGCCGACCGCCTCGATTCAGATCTCTTAGATCAAAACGCCTAACATAAGAGCTCCTGCGGATCCTGCTGCAAGAGGTCGAGATCCTGCAGGAAAAGGGGCGCTATCGAAGCTGTCTCTCTTCTACAGGTAAATTAGGGTATTTATTCAGTGTACTTCCTTGTACCCAAAAAGGACCTCACCATGCACCCTGTGCTAGACTTGCCCCCAGCTAACAAATTTGTCAAACCTCAAATGTTTTGTATGGTAACGCTGCAAGAGGTAATTCCTCTGCATCTTTCACATGTAATCCCCCCTGTATCAGCAAACTTTCATATTTCAATGTTGCAGTCACACAGGAAATATCTAAGGTTCATGATAGAGGACAAAAATGACCTATTCAAGGTCATTCCTTTTGGCATTGCCTCAGCCCCAAGTGAGTTTACAAAGGTATTAGCAGTGGCAGCAGTACAACTGCGCAGGCAATCCATCCCAGTTTATCCTTATTTTGACGACTGACCTCCAACGAGAGGGTCCATAACATGCTGTTTCATATCCCTCAGTATGTAGCCAGTCGGGAGATGATTGTATGCAAGGCCATGTGACTGTTAGGGATGATGGCATCCTGCATTTACTTGATTCCTCACACATGTTTGTGCATATGCCCCATGCAAGAGTGGTTCAACAGCCAGTGGTATGGGCCAGCGGACAATGTGACGATCTAGTGGTTGTCTCAGCAGCTCTCGTTCTCTCTGCAGTAGTGGTCAAGGGAAAACCTCTTGAAGGGGAAAACCTTCACCACCCCTGCAGTAGAAGCCACTCTCACGACAAACGCATCTCTCAAGGGGCGGGGGGGGCACACCTCCTTCAGCAGACGGCGCACAGCGTTTGGGCCCCAGCAGTAGCATCCAACCACATAAACCTGTTGGAACTGTTAGCTGTGTTCAAAGCACTGAAGGCTTATCAGGCACAGTTGCAGGGAAAGACAGTACTGATCCTCACGGACAGCACCACAGCCATGTACTACCTGAACAAGCAAGGGGGCACTCGCTCTACAGGGCTGTCCAAACTGTCCCAGAACATTTGGGAGTGGGCTCTCAAACACAAGATGTTACTGTTGTCTCAACACGTTCCAGGGGAACTCAATCTTCTGGCAGACATGCTAAGCAGAGACTTCCCACTGCCCTTGGAGTACGAATGGCGACTACACGAAGACATCGCCTCCAACGTTTTTGCAGAATCAGGCTTTCCAGAGATTGACTTGTTTGCAACTCTAGAGAACTCACAATGCCCATATTACACCGCCAGGTACCCTCCGAACCGATCCAAGGGGAACGGTCTCTGGATAACATGGTCAGGGAGATTTGCTTGCACTTTCCAACCTCCCGACTCCCCTACTCAACACGAGTGTACATAAGATGTACCAGGAACCAGTCACCATGGTATTGGTGGCCTTGTTGTGGGCCAGCCAACCCTGGTTCTCCCATCTGATTGAGATGTCTCTCTCCTCCGATGAAATTACCTTGCCCATACAACATGCTATCTCAGGACACGGGTGATACTCCTACGTCCCGTCCCCTTTCCTCCATACTTATGGGATATTTCTCCGTCCTGTGGGACGGGACTGGAGCACTTTGTAAAAAGCATCCACATTTTTTTTTAAAATGTTGACCCTCCTCTCTTTCCTGCGCGGGGCCCAGGACGCGGCTGTAACCCTGCCCACCTTGGCTCCGCCCTGCGCATCGCCCATTAGTCCTTTTCTCCGCACGATTGGGGCCGGATGCACTTGCATCCTCAGAAGTTTTCTTCCGTTTTTCCCCTCTCTGGCTCTCGCTAGCATTCGTTTACTAGTCTGTCTGTCTGTCAAAGTAGATTTTCCAGACTGTTCATCGTGTCACCATCGCTTCGCGAGGGCGGATCCCCATCCTCTTTGTTTAGAGTGTTTGGGTCCGGAACACCGTTGGGACTCCTGTTTTTACTGTGACTCCCTTTCGGTCCGGGCTCTTCAACGTCGGTGGGAGGAGGTGTTCGGTCGGACTCCTCCTTCGCATTTTCAGACGTTCATCGACGAGAAGAAAAAACGCCCAGTAAGTTCTTTGATTTTCAGAGCACCCCGGCCGGGGGATACCTTCCCAGGTTCCTCTTGAGCCGGGAGGGGCATCGATCACTCTGTTACTGGGGTTCGCCCTGAGGTGCCTGTCGGGCCTAATAATTCTACCAGAGTTTTCTCCGAGTGTCTCCGTACGGGGCCTGTGTTCACCGGAGTACACTCCGAGGCCCCTCCTGTGGGGGCTGTGTGTAGACCGAGTTCTACTGAGTCGTGGGGTACCGGAGCTTGCTCTGAGGCCGTTCTTTCGGCTTCCCTCAAAAACAAAACCGGGGTACGCCCTGAGGTCTTGGCTGGGCTTGAGGTTACCGAACGCATTTTCGAGGCCCGTGCCGATAAGGCTTCTACCGGGCCTAGGTCCGAGGCTCCTCGTACAGAGGCGAAGGCTACAAACAGTTCTGAGGGGCCGGGCAAGGCCCTGTCGGCGACAGCGCACCGTTCCTGCTCTTGTGGTGACACCAGATCTGTTGAGGGGCAAAGAAGGTGGTTTCTTCTTTTACCGGCAGTGCCGAGGCTCTTCCTTCGAAGGCTCAATTGGCGGTTGGTATGTCACAAACATTCCAGGCCTCATAGTACCAGCTCTGCCGAGGTTCCTTACGTTAAGGCTAAAATTAAGACCCCTGATCCATCGACTGGGACCCCTGCCTCACTTCCTCACGTGCCGCAGTTCCCCTCAGATGAGGACAAAATTGCACCCGTTCCTGCCACGACCACGGTGGCCATTTTAGGTACTACCCCTACAACTACGCCATCGGCCCCTGGTGTAGGGATCGGTCCTTCGGGTGAACCTAAGGTCCCTTGTGCGCATCCTTATTGGCCAGTTTTTGATTGGAACGCCCGGATGCCTCTTCCGCACAATGTTTCGTTGCCCGCGGGGGCGGCTCCCTTGATTTATGTGGATACGTCGGCGGAGGGGCCGGTGTGGCACCCGTCCCCGGGTTTGTCCACCTCATGGAGGCCTCTTCAGGTTCCGAAACAATCTCCTGAGGACGCCTTTTTCGGTAAGTTTCAAGCGCTTGTGCGCACCGACCCCATGAGGGAATATTTCAAGGGGCTTTTCAAGGAGATATGTCCACCCGCGCCTCCGGCTCCAACCGTCCCGTCGGTGGTTCCGCCGGCGCCTCCCTTGCCCGTGGTGCCTCCCCCCTGTGCTTCCGCCTGTGCCGCCGTTGTCCCCAGTGGACAAGGCAGTGCCTGACTCGGCTCAGCAGGAGCCGGACCTGTCAGATGACCCTCAAGGCGATCAGGACAACGAGGACCTGCCCCGCTCTACCAGAGCTTTCCATGACCGGGTACTGGACATGAGATTCTTGGATGTTCCGGTGCCCGAGGCATGCTTTCTGGGGTGTTCACCTTGTCTCCTTTGGAGCGTACCGGCCTGTTCTTGCAGAAGGACGTTCTGGCCGAGGTCCGAAGAGTTTGGGAAAAGCCACACTCGGGACTTTTTGTCAATAAAAAGATTGACCCGAGGTACAGGCTACATTCCTCAGAAAGAAGTGGCCTTGTCGTCTTGCCCGCCTCACTCCTCCACAGTGGTGGCTGCGGCCACGTTGCAATCCAGACCTGCAGCTTCCTCCTCCGCGACGGCGACTCAGGTCTTGGGGAAGGAGGACAAGCTCCTGGGCTCCCTAGGGAGGAAAATCTTTGCCAATTCGGCCTTGCAGCTCAGGCAGGCCAATGCAGAATTGATTTTGGCGGGAGCTAACATGCAGATGTGGAGAGGTCTGTCGGAGTTTGAGGAGCATATCCCGGTTGAGAAGCTGGAGGATTTCAGAGGAGGCCTTTCCGATGCCAGGGTCTTGGCCCAGGATCTCCTGGAGGCTGCGGCTCATCAGGTAGACACCTCGGCTCGGGGTCTGATGTGAGGGGTTGATACCTCGCGGCAAGCATGGCTCCATGCCACTAAGTTCTCGAAGGAGGTTCAAGACAAGGTCCTGGACCTTCCATTTGATGGTAAGGAGCTTTTTCACTCTTCTACTGATGTAGAGCTCACCAAAACCAAAGACAGCACTCAGACGGCTAAATCTTTGTCTGTTCTGGTTAAACCTCCCTTCAAGACTGAAAGGCCGTTGTCGCAAGGTCGACCGTCCTCTGGTTTTAGGGGCTTCCTCGACCGCCAAAATCGCAGAGTGGCTACTCCTACGGGGAATAACCGCCGTAGACAAGAGTGTACGTGGTATTTCTCCTGCTCCTCAGCCTCCTCATCAGGTTCAGGTGGCACCGCCACCGATAAACCTGCCAAATTAAGGTTTTCCGTGCTCGCACGAGGCCCCGGTGGGAGGACGCATTGCGTCTCATTGGGAGGCGTGGCAGACCATCACAGAAGACAGATGGGTCTTGTCAGTCGCTCGAGCGGGCTTCCGCTTACCTTTACCCCCTACCCCACCCCTCAACCCTCCCTCCAGGCCGAGGTTCAGAAACTTCTGCTCCTCAGAGCTGTGGAACCCGTTCCCCTTGGGGAGCGAGGGGAGGGCTTCTACTCCTGGCTGTTTACGGTGCCCAAACCCTACCAGGCTGGCCTGCGCACCATCCTAGACCTTTCCCAGTTCAATATTTCCCTACCCCAAGAGAAATTCAAGATGATCACGCCCGGCCAGATTCGCTCCTCGTTGCAGGCGGCTGATTGGCTCAGCGTGGTGGATCTTCAGGATGCATACATGCATATCCTGATTTGGAATCCACACAGGAGATACCTCCGCTTCTCTTTGGGAGAGGAGCACTTCCAGTTTCGAGTGCTTCCTTTTGGCCTCAGCTCGGCGCCGCGAGTCTTCATGAAGATGACGGTGATTGCGGCCTAACTTCGTCTCCAGGGTATCCATGAGTATCCGTATTTGGACGACTGGCTCTTATGCCGGGGTGCGCCCCGAGGCCTTGGTGGGGCTTGGCGCTACCGAACGGATGTTCGAGGCCCACGCGAGTAAGGCTGTTACCGGACCTGGGTCCGAGGTCCCTCGTACAGAGGCTAAAGCTATCAACATTTTTGAGGGTCTGGCAAGGCCTTATCGGTGAAGGTTGTTTCTCACCGTTCCTGCTCTTGCGGCGACACCAGATCTGTTGAGGGGGCAAAGAAGGGAAATTCTTCTTTTACCAACAGCGCCGAGGTCCTTCCTGAGAAGGCTAATTCGGCGGTTGGTATGTCGCAGAAACATTTCAGGCCTCCTAGTACCGGGTCTGCCGAGGTTCCTTATGTTAAGGCTAAAGTTAAGACCCCTGATCCATCGACGGAGACCCCTGCCTCACTTCCTCACGTGCCGCAGTTCCCCTCAGGTGATGACAAAATGGCACCCGTTCCCGCCACGACCTCGGCAGCCATTTTGAACACTACCCCTACAGCTGCGCCATCGGCCTCAGGGATAGGGCTGGTTTCTCGGCCTTGTGCGCATCCTTATCGGTCAGTTTATGACCGGAATGCTCGGATACCCCTTCCGCACAAAATGTTTGTTGCCTGCGGGGTGGGCACCTTTGGTTGATCTGTCCATCCAGATAAAGGAGTGGGCCATGCTTCATGGCGTCTGGCTGCTTGCGGTGCACATCCCGGGCCAGCTGAATATCCCAGCAGATGCCCTCAGCCGGCGGACAGTGGTCAGCTACGAGTGGGAGTTGGAGGCAGAGATCTTCTCATGGATTTTCTTGCGTTGGGGCACACCGAAGGTGGACCTCTTCGCTACGGTGGTAAACAAGAAGCTTCCTCTGTATGCCTCCAGAGGGGGGCTGAGAGCCTCCTCTCTGGGGGATGCTCTCTAGATTCCATGGTACAACATGAGAGCTTACGCCTTCCCGCCTCTGCCTCTAGTTCATCGAGCAATTGGAAAGCTGAAGAACTCTATGAACTGTTCCCTTCTGCTCATGGCCCTGTGGTGGCCGGCCAGTTTTTGGTTCTCAGAACTTCAACACCTGTCTGTGTTCTGCTGATCAGGTTACCAGTAACCCCAGATCTTATTCATCAAGGGGAACAGCAGATGTGGCACCCCTGCCCACAATCGCTCAGCTTGGCGGCATGGTGCCCGAGTTCAAGTCTTAGAGCATTTTAACTTGTCTACGGATAACATGCGTATTATCCAGGCAGCCAGGGAACCCTCGACCAGATCCCAATACAGGAGTAAATGGCTCAGGTTCTGTCGTTGGGGTTTGGAAAAGCAGTTGGATCCAAGGTTGGCTACAATTGATAAGGTGCTGTCCTTCGTGTCCTCCCTAGCAGAGTCGGATGTTTACGTTCTGTCATGCAGAACTTACCTTTCAGCGGTTTCCGCTTATCTTGCTGTAGACCAATGCTTTTATTCTCTGAGTAACCCAGTGGTGAAGAGGCATTTTGCTGGCTTGACACGCCTCTACCCTCCGGTTCGTAATCTGCACCCGCCATGGGACCTAAATGTAGTTCTGACGGCACTGTGCCATAAGCCCTTTGAACCAATGGCTACGGTAGACCTCAAGTACTTTTCTTGGAAAGTGTCCTTTCTGGTCGCCGTTACGTCAGCAAGGAGAGTGAGTGAGCTCCAGGCATTGTCGGTAGAGCATCCTTTCTTGGTTTTTCACAAGGACAAGGTAGTCCTTCGGACAAACCAGGCTTTCCTACCGAAGGTAGTGACCGAATTCCATCTGAATCGGTCGATCTCCCTTCCGGTCTTTTTTCCGAACCCTGCCTCAAAGGCTGAAAGAGTTGTAGACTGTCTTGATGTCCGAAGAGCTCTTAAGTTCTACCTGGACAGGACTTCCGAACTTAGGAGTTCTTCTCAACTTTTTGTGACCTTCGGTAACCCTCAGGGCAAGCCGGCGTCTAAGGCAACTATTTCCAGGTGGATTGCCGTCTGCATCAGTCTTTCACTGTCCAGAGGCTGAAACCTCCTAAAAGTATCCATGCACACCTGGTGCGGGGCAAGGCAGCCGCGGTTGCTTTTCAGAAATGTTTTTCTTGGGAGTCCATTGCTAAGGCAGCTACTTGGGCCTCCCCATTCTGCTTTCTGTAAGCATTACTGTCTCGACATGAGCTCTAGGGCTAGCGCTCAGTTTGGTCAGGCTGTGCTGAAGAACCTGTTTCAGTGAGGTGTATTTCCATCCACCCGTAGTTCCTGTAAGGAGTGCTTGGGAATCTCCCACAAGTATGGAGGAAAGGGGGCGGGACGTAGGAGTATTACCAGGTTACTCACCGTAGTGACCACCTTACTCCTAGTCCATAGTCCCCTTTCCTCCATACGCCCGCCGTTCCCTCTAATAAGGTTCCTCTGTTATTGCTAATGGGTCTTCGACTCGGCGATAGAAAAGGACTGATGGGCGATGCGCAGGGTGGAGCCAAGATGGGCGGGGTTACGGCCATGTGCCGGGCCCCGCACAGGAAAGATAGGAGGGACAAGATGCTTTTTACAAAGTGCTCCGGTCCCGTCCCACAGGACGGAGAGATGTACCACAAGTATGGAGGAAAGGGGACTCTGGACTAGGAGTAAGGTGGTCACTACTGTGAGTAACCTGGTAATAACACAACGCTATTAGCCCGTTAACAACTGTCACTGGTCGGATGAGATTGCCGAACAAATTTAATCTGTCCCAGAGCCCCTCACCATCGCAGAGGGGAAACAAGTAGCCAACTGCATCCTCAAAAACAACTTGGATGCAGCAGACAATGCAGTAAGAATTGTGGCAGAAGGCACACTAATTGAAGGCCATGCGTGGCTATGACAATCGGGCTTCAGACTTAAAATACAGGCAACCCTCCTTAACATGCCCATTGAACCCAACGCTTTTTTTTTGGCAAAGCGTTGGAGGACGCTCTTAAAAGTACAAAAGAGGAATATGACACCCTCAAATCATTAGGGCAGCTCACCAACAAACAATTTGGACAAAGAGGAGGTTATAACGCTCGCCGTTTTAGTGGTCAAAACTCTGAACGGGCATCAAATTATAGTCAGTGGCCAAAGCTCATCCTGGGGTTCGTCACAGGGACAATCCTCACAACGGGTTGCAAAGAGGCCAAAGAAGGACTCGAAGTAGGGACAGATCCTCCTCCTCTAGAGCGAGCTCAACCCCCACTCCAAACAATGATCACCCGCTACAGGTTCCCTCCCATGTCACTCCAGTAGGAGGCCGTATTTCACACTTTACCCACTCATGGGAGGGGATCACTTCGGACACGTGGGTACTTTCCACCATGGTGACTGGTTATTATATAGAGCTGATCCAACCACCTGCCAATACGTACCTCCCAGGAAGAACAACGTATCCTGTTGGAAGAGACGAGGGCGCTGCTTCTAAAGGATGCCATAGAAATCGTCCCGGCAAACCAGGTAAACAAGGTTATTTTTTCAATCTACTTCCTTGTGCCAAAGAAAGACCTGACAATGCGCCCTGTCCTAGACCTGCGCCCAGCGAACACCTATGTCAAGCCACAGACCACGCTACAGGAGGTTATCCCGCTGCTAAAGCATGGGGACTACATGGCAACCTTGGATATGAAAGATGCATACTTTCATATTTCAATGTTCCCCGCGCACAGAAGGTTCTTTCGTTTCAAAATAGCGAACCAACAGAACTAGTTCAAGGTACTACCCTTCGGCATAGCCTCTGCTCCAAGGGTATTTACCAAGGTACTAGCGGTAGTGGCAGCGCGCCTACGCAGGGAATCAATCCCAGTATACCCTTATCTGAACGACTGGCTGGTAACAGGGGAATCCCCCTCAAATTTGCAAGCAAAATACCCGGAGAACAATCAATATCTTGTTCAAATTGGGGTTCTCAATCAACTAGAAGAAATAAAGTCTTGTTCCAAACAATTCTTAGGAGCTGTCATAAAAACAGAAGAGGGTCTAGTCTTTCCACTCCATCAACGAAAGAATTCAAAACATACTGCTGCAAATACCTTGGTATCTAACTGGTCGCCAAATAACTGTATGCAAAGCAATACGTTTGCTCGGGATGATGGCATGCATTTACCTGGTCCCACATGCACTACTGCGTATGCATCCAATGCAAGAATGGTTAGCAAAACCGTGATCTCCGGCAAGTGGTCAGTGGGCCGATCTAGTGGTAGTTTTGCTAACCTCAGTAAAAGCTCTACGCTGGTGGACAAAGGAGAACATGTTAAAGGGAAAACCTTTTCACAATACATCAGTGGAGGTAGTTGTCAATACAGACACATCGCTCACCGGGTGGCAAGCTCATTACCTTCACCACACAGCCCATGGTCTGTGGACGCAGATCACATCACAGAACCACATAAATCTTCTGGAGCAGTGCTCAAAGCCCTACAAGCTTTCCAAGTCCACCTGTCAGGCTAGACAGTTGAAGTCCTCACGGACAGCACCATCGCCATGTTTTACATAAACAAGCAGGGCGGCACACACTCTCCAAGTCTGTCCAGGTTAACACAAGAAATGTGGAAGCGGGCATGTTTCTAACATCACAACATGTTCCAGGGAAACTTAATCCTCTGGCAGGCTCACTAAGCAGAGATCCTCTACCAGAAGAGCATGAGCGGTAGCTCGACAGAAATATTGTAGACAAGGTCTTTGCACTGTGGGGGTACCCCCTCTAAACTTGTTTGCCACAAGACAAAACACGCCAAAACTTTGCATCCAGGTTTCACTAACAATTCCAAGGGGAACACCCTATGGATGAACTGGTCAGGGAAATTTGCCTACACTTCCCCCCCCCAACTCCACCAATGAGCAAAGTAGTCAACAAAATGCACAAGGAACAAGTAACACTAATCCTAGTTTCTCCTATGTGGGCAAGACAACCTTGGTTTCCACATCTGCACAAACTGGCGATGTGCAATCCAGTCAAACGCCTGTGCCCCTACAATATGCTTACGCAGCACGGTGGGACAATATTACACCCTCAACCTCAGTCTATGAACTTGGCAGCTTGGCTACTGAAGTCATAGAATTTCGACATTTAAACTATCTCAAAGAGGCACGTAGACCAAACACTAGGCATTGTTACTTTAACAGGTGGAAACGGTTTGTAATATGGTGCTAGTCAAAAGAAATAAATCCTATAGAATGTACTCCATCAACCATTCTTCATTACATGCTCCACCTACTAAACTTAGGGCTAGTGTTTAACTCAGTCAAGGTTCACCTAGTGGCACTATCCACGTACACCACTTCTCAAAATAAGGTCTCCTGGTGGGAAATCCCGGTCATTAAGGTATTCATGGAGGGAGTAAAAAGACTCCACCCTCCCATTTTCAACTCGCTTCCAGGGTGGGACCTAAATGTAGTGCTTGCTAAGCTCACAGGACTCCCCCTTTGAGCCTACGCATAAATTCAGCCTTCTACACCTCACATACGAAACAGTTTTTTGTGGCTATACCCTCCATAAGAAGAGTTGGTGAACTACAAGCTTTGTCAGTGCAAAACCCTTTCTTTGTCATCCACAAGGACAAAGTGGTATTGAGAACACACCCTAGGTTTTCACCTAAGTTCATTTCTAAGAGCCATGTCAATCAGACCATCAAACTACCAGCTTTCTTTCAAAATCCATCAAGCTCAGCTGAGAAAACACTCCATACACTAGATGTAAGGAGGGGGCAGTCCTTTACTATGTAAACAAGACAAGACCGCTAAGGAAAACAGACCAACTGTGTGTCTGCATAGCTCCTGGCTGGGAAGGAGAACACGTTTCCAAAAACACCATCTCTACGTGGATAGTCGGATGCATACAGCTCTGTTACTCTCTGTCAAATAACTCTGCCTTTCACACCAAGAGCACACTCTACCAGGGGTACAGGAGCCACCTTGGCCTTTATCGCAAATGTCCCTCTAGATGCCATTTGCAAAGCAGCTACCTGGAGCTCTATCCATACTTTCACTCAGCACTACTGCATTGACACACGTTCTAAATCAGATTCCCAGGTGGGACAAGCGGTGCTGAAACCGCTATTCTCCGCTGTACCGTCTTACAACCCACCAGCTTTTCCAAGCACTGTTTGCTAATCTATGCACAACATGTGATCTAAGCAGATTCCACAAGCCTCAGAAGGGATACATTGCTCACTGTAATTGTATTTCTGATGCTTGTATCTGCTTAGATTCACATGCTGCCACCCTTCCTCTTCTGTGGAGTAGAAAGTGCATAGATATTGCTGGGCTTGATAGGTAATACATCTGCTTTACTACACCTGTATGATACCTGTATGATATGATATGGCATTTATAACGCGCCTATACACAAGGCAAGTGAGGGGAAACGGGGGGGGGGGAGAGACAGACAGCGATCCTACTAGGCCAGGTGTCATTCAGATCATGCAAGTGCATGGGAAGGGGGAAAGTGCAGGGGGAAGGGGAGGGACAGTGCAGTACATGGGATAATAGAATAAATAACAATAAATAAAAGTACGGCCAGCAGGTGGTAAGTGCAGACATCAGGTGTCGAGTGCTGGTAGTGGGACTGTAGGGATACAGAAACAGACCGCACGTGCAGGGGTGTGTGACTGGCGGGGGAGGGACCTGGGCCTGAGATCAGAGGGTGGCCAGGTAACAATTTCAGTTTCAGCCGGGAGGTCAGCAGGGGGAGGGGGAGAAAAAGCAGAAGCAAAGAGAAAGGTTTTGAGGTGCTTACGGAACCGGAGATGATTCTCAAGTTTCAGGGGGGCTGTTCCAGAAGGAGGTCTCAGCCGAAGAGAGATCTACCACCAACTCATTGCTTGGAGAAGTGACTAACCCTGAGGGAGTTGGAGGTGGATGACCGAAGAGCTCGGGAAGGAAGATATTTAGGAAGAGAGGGTTGGAGATATTGAGGTCCCAGAAGGCCTTGTGGACAATGCAGAGTGTTTTGAACTTAATCCTTGCAACCACTGGGAGCCAGTGCAGAGATTTCAGTCCTGGAGAGATATGATCCCTGGGCTTGAGGCCAAGGACAAGTCTTGCAGTACTGTTCTGGATGAGTTGCAGAGGGCAGAGAGTGGAAGCGGGCAGATTTAGAACGAGGCTGTTGCAATAGTCCAGCCTAGAGAGAACCATAGCTCTGGAGACAGTGAGCTCCTGGGAGAAGGAGAGGAAAGGAAGAATACCTCTGAGGAGGTGCAGCTGGTGGTGTGACTTCTTAAAGACGTCAGAGGTGTGAGGAGAGAAGGAGAGTGTGGAGTCGAAGATGACCCTGGGGGTTTTAGCTTCACATGTGGGAGCAGGAAGAGGGCCAAGAGAAGCCGGCCAGAGAGTGACAGGAAAGGAGGGAGCAGGTGTGCCGATGAGGAGAATCTCAGTCTTACTAGCATTAAGGGAGAGATCATTGGCGGCACACCTCTCTTGGATAGCAGACAGTCATCAGAGATGAGAGAGGGAGAAGAGGTGGCTAAGAGTATCCTGAAAATGAGCTGAGTATCATCCGCATAGCACTGGAAGTTGGTGCAGAGCGCAGCAATACGGTGGGCAAGTAGTGCCAGGTATTGGTTGAGTAGAGGAAGGACCCAAGTTGAACCTGGGAGGGTCAGTCAGAAAGGAAAGAAGTCAGCCACACCAGGGCCTGACCGGTGATCCCCAGGTTATCATGGAGACAGTTGAGCAGGATAGCATGGTTGACCGTGTCAAAGGCAGAGGTGAGATCAAGTAAGATGAGGACACAGGGGGTGTTGGAATCAAGATTGGAGAGCAGGTCTTCACGGATGTTCAGGAGAGCAGTTTCCATGCTTCTGGCAGCTCTGAAGCCAGATTAATGATCATGGAGACAACCAACATATTCAGTGTGAAGATTGACCTGGGAGATGGCCAGCTTTTACAAGAGTTTGCCCAGGAAAGGAGTGATGGAGATTGGGCGATAGTTAGCCGGGCAGGACATGTCGGCAGAGGGTTTTTTAAGAAGAGGGTGGACAAGAGAGTGCTTCAGGGGGGGGAAGGGAAGACTCCAGTGGCGAAGGAGTGGTTGCAGAAGACGGCCCGGGCAGGAGCCAGGGAGTCGATGTGGTCCTTGATGAGTTTGGAGGAACCGGGGTGAACCGGTTTTGACAAGACTTTCATAGATTGGACTTGTCTAGACAACTCGTCAGGGGAGAACAGGGGAAAGGCAGAGAAGGAGGGAGGAGAGCTATCTGCAGAAGGGCCGGATTCTCATGTGTGTTAGACGGTGCTAAGACTTCTCTTTGCTGCTGGTCCTTCACACATCCCACCACCATATCCTGATACTGCTCGCTAGTCTACGCACAGCATGTGATTCTAAGCAGATTCACAAGCGTCAGAAGACCTTCATTACTCACTGTAATCGTATTTCCGATGCTTGTATCTGCTTATGTTCATATGCTCCCACCCTTCCTCCCCTCTTGGAGTTGAAGGAATATAGACATCTCACACCTTCTTTTCTTCTGTACTCGCACATTCTATCAGGCTCCCTCATGGCAGAACAAAAGCTGGGGGTGGGGAGGGCGTGCGTGTGAAGAATCTTGGGTACACTAAATGTCACGTTGGGGATAGTGTTCGTCATGCCCATGTCTCTTTTTGATCTTTGAAAAAGAGATGCAATACTCTGCAATTACCACTAGATGTGAGACTATGCACAGCATGAGAATTTAAACACCAGAAATATGATTACGATGAATGTCATAATAGGGCTACACATAAAAACACACAGTTTGCGCAATGGAGTCTTAATACACTAATTCTGTCCCTAGTGTGACTTCTACTGTACCCATGGTGCTTCACGCGTCGAGGTCCCTCAGATTGTTTTTTTCCACCATCATAGTCTGACGCATATCGCGGAATTCCTTCTTGGCTGTCGCCATTATTTAGAAAAGGTTTAACAGTGGTATTTCTTTCTGTCCTTTCGATAATCCGTCTACCGTTTCATGGACAAATTACTATTGTTGCTAACTACAACAGCCTGTCTTCATGATCCTTTGTCAAGGTTTCAACGGGCCTCGGCCCTCACAGTAGGGAGAGTTGGGAGAGCTTCATACTTTAGTCTTGTTAAGCGAATGCATATTCCCCTTGACGCCCACATATTTCGCCAGGCTGCCACCCCATACATAATGAATAATGCACCTTTTAAGTTTTGCCTTTCTTGTGATGGAAAATTCCCCTGAAAAGACTTGCGCCGGGTGTGCAATCTCTGTGTCCCCAGGGACCCCTCTGAGGGACAGTGCAAGTTGTGCAAACTGTTCGGGCCTAAAACATGCTAGGACCGCAAAACCAAACGCTGGGCCTGCCATGCAGGCCGAGGCCGTCATGGACATCAAGGGAGCCTCCAGCAATGGCAGCATCGACGTCTACAGTGATGCTGAGGGCGATCTGGATGCATTGGATACCTGCGTGAAAGCCCCCGCCCCCAACAGCCAAGCTGGCAGTTCTGATACGGGGATGACACCCGGTGGCACTAGCATGACTAAGTCTCACCAGACAAAGCACACCCCACGGATGAAAGTCGATAACACCGCTGACCGAAAGGCCACATGGTGTCGAGGGGGAGGTCCAAAATATCCCTGTCCTCTGGGCTGTGGCGGTCACCACATGACAGGCCCCTGAAACACACGGTAAAGTCAGTTTCTGGCACCATGTCTAAACCCTCGAAATCCTCTGTCGCGTGCAACCAGGCATCGAAAGACTCGTCGACGGCCTCCAAGAAAGGCACACAGAGCTCCAAAATGAGTGTGTTAATCAAAAGACATGTGCCCGATACCTTCTTAATGGGCCGTACGTTGAAAGACCATAAGTCTTCAACGCTACAAGGAAAAAAGCCCAAACTACAGAAAGCAGAATTTTCAGTACAGCAAAGGAGACTCTGTCAGGGGCTAAGCACCATTAAAAAAATTAAACTTACACCAGAGCCACCACCTGCACCCACTTTTCCTACTCCTGGCCCCTCTCCTCTCCCATGCTCCTCTCAATGGACAACAGAGCAATTTGATAAGGTTCTGAGGTGGCCACCCTGAGTTCCTGCAAAACCTTCAGGAAACACCACAAACTACTCAAGACCGGCCAGAAGACACCCAGCCTACAGCCAAAAAAGCCCACCTAGATGCCACCTTACATCAGGACCTATGGCAAGGTACATACTATTGTACCACTTAAGACCCCCAGGACCCTGGCAGTTATACAAACAGTCGACCAAGGGGACACGGCCGTGGACCAGTATTACGATGACTATGATGAGGACGTTTACATCATGCAGTCACGAGATCACACAGACTCACCGGTGGATAACCAAATACAATATAATGCTCCTAAAGGTTGCAGAGCACTTCAAGATGGATACACAAGACACCCAGGTCGACAAGGGCTTTGTTGAAGAGATCCTTGGGCATATAAAATCAGCAACCCAATTTATCCCCTGTTGCAATCAGTGCACAGATGTGTCCAACCCTCTCTGCTCACACTAAATTTAATGCGGGCAGTCAACCAGTGCATTGAGAAGATGTTCAGATCGGCTCCCAGGGACCCCTTATACATTAGGGGGCAGTTAAAACCTGACTCTTTAATGGTGAAGACTACAAGAAAAAGTATAGGACCCCCTCTGGGCTCTTTCAAAGCCCCTCCTGATAAGGAGAGTAAGACGATTTACACCTTTGGCAGGAATGTGGCCTCATCACCAGCTTACCAAGCTAGAATTGCTAATAACACAACGGTATTAGCCCGTTACAACTGTCACTGGTCGGATGAGATTGCCGAACAAATTGAATCTGTCCCAAAGCCCCTCAAAACACAGCTGTCGCTCACCATCGCAGTGGGGAAACAAGAAGCCAACTGCATCCTCAAAAACAACTTGGATGCAGCGGACAATGCAGGAAGAATTGTGGCAGAAGGCACACTAATTAAAGGCCATGCGTGGCTAGGACAATCAGGCTTCAAACTTGAAACACAGGCAACGCTCCTTAACATGCCCATTGAACCCAACGCTTTTTTTGGAAAACCGATGGAGGACGCTCTTAAAAGTATAAAAGAGGAATATGACACCCTCAAATCATTAGGGCAGCTCACCAACAAACAATACGGACAAAGAGGAGGTTATAACTTTTGCCGTTTTAGAGGTCAAAACTCTGAACGGGCATCAATTATAGTCAAAGTGGCCAAAGCTCGTCCTGGGTTTCGTCACTGGGACAATCCTCACAACGGGTTTCAAAGAGGCCAAAGAAGGACTCAAAGTAGGGGCAGATGATCCTCCTCCTCTAGAGGAGGCTCAACCCCCCTCCTGCCCTAAAAAATTATCACCCGCTACAGGTTCCCTCCCATGTCACTCTGTCAAGATCTCCAAAACCCTCCCGATGATCCTCCTCACCTGTGTCTTCCACCGAGCTGTCGAGGACTTCGGAATCCTTCTTCTTGCTGAATCTACGAGGTTCCTTCCCCTTCTTCTCTTTCTTTTGATGCAAGTAGGGTTGAGCTCCCCCGGAATCCACCTTGGCCGGATGTACCACCAAACCCCAGAGGACTCCAGGGAGCAAGCCCCAAAAAGCTCATGGAAAAAGCTAATCTGGCATCAAAAACCCTGATTGAATGTTCAATTGGAGGATGGTGTAATTCTTCTCCTTCTTTTGAGAGTAGTTGGTAAATTGTCCTTAAGCTCACACACAATTGGCCCCTGGATGCAGTAAGAACTCCTCTGCAAACACTGTAGAATGATAGAAGCACCTTGCCTTGAAATAATATAAAATCATAGTCGCCTTAACCACGGAAGACTGAAAGTGGCCGGTAAGTGAAGTAGCAGCAGAGAGAAAACTAACATAGAACGCAAAGAACGGAAGGCTGAAAGCAAACGGTAAATTGAAGAACTGTTTGAAAGTAAACTGATGAGAACCGCGGTGCGCGGAAAGCAAAACGTAAGTTAAAGTAGCGTTTAAAGGTAATCAGATGAGAACCGCAAGAAGCGGAAGGCGGAAAGCAAAAGGTAAGATAAAATAGCATTTAAAGGTAAACAGATCAGAACCGCAAGGAGTGGAAGGTGGAAAGCAAAAGGTAATGAAAGCGTCTCCTGTAGGGGATGCTTTCCAGAATGAAAACCAATACAGGCGCAGACTATCAAATACAAAACTAAGCAAGCGATCATATAAGAAAGAAAGAAAAAGAGGCAAGTAACGCAAAGAGTCGCGGACGGGGAATATACTGAAAGGTGATGAATCCGAAAGCGGGTTAACAGATAAGGTTGAAATAACTGATATTGCCTGACCACAATAGAAAGACAAACAACCAGAAGACAGGAATAATCCGGGAAGAAATGGAAAAGTAACTAGCCAAACAGATACTAGAGGGTAGCAAGGAAACCGGTATGGGAAACGGCAAGCGTGATACTGAAAGTAAACAGATACAACGCCCTCCAGTCTAGGCTCTGCCCACCCTTATAGAGGAAGCAGCCATTTTTGGGGAAGACTAGACCGGTAATCTGGTTTCAAGGCTTGTGTTTCCAATAGTGCCATAGTTTCCAAGGACGCGCATGACACACTCCAGTAGGAGGCCGTATTTCACACTTTACCCACTCATGGTAGGGGATCACTTCGGACACGTGGGTACTTTCCACCATGGTGGGTGGTTATTGTATAGAGCTGATCCAACCACCTGCCAATACATACCTCCCAGGAAGAACAACGTATCCTGTTGGAAGAGGTGAAGGCACTGCTTCTAAAGGACGCCATAGAAATCGTCCCGGCAAACCAGGTAAACAAAGTTATTTATTCAATCTACTTCCTTGTACCAAAGAAAGACCTAACAATGCGCCCTGTCCTAGACCTGCGAACACCTATGTCAAGCCACAGAAATTCTGCATGACAGCGCTACAGGAGGTTATCCCACTGCTGAAGCATGGGGACTACTTGACAACCTTGGATATGAAAGATGCATACTTTCATATTTGAATGTTCCCAGCGCACAGAAGGTTCTTGCGTTTCAAAATAGCGAACCAATACAACTAGTTCAAGAAACTGCCCTTTGGCATAGCCTCTGCTCCAAGGGTGTTTGCAAGCAAAATACCCAGAGAACAATCAATCTCTTGTTCAAATTGGGGTTCTCAATCAACTAGAAGAAATCAAGTCTTGTTCCAAGCAAGACCAAACAGTTCTTAGGAGCTGTCATAAAAACAGAAGAGGATCTAGTCTTTCCATTAAACGAAAAAGTGCAAAACATACTGCTGCAAATACCTTGGTATCTAGCTGGTCGCCAAATAACTGTATGCAAAGCAATGCGTTTGCTCTGGATGATGGCATCATGCATTTGCCTGGTCCCAAACGCACTACTGCATATGCATCCACTGCAAGAATGGTTAGCGAAACAGTGATGTCAGGCAAGTGGTCAGTGGGACGATCTAGTGGTAGTTTCACTAACCCCAGTACAAGCTCTACGCTGGTGGACAAAGGAGAACATGTTAAAGGGAAAACCTTTTCACAATACATCAGTGCAGGCAGTTGTCACTACAGACATATCGCTCACCGGGTTGGGAGCTCATTACCTTCACCACATGGCCTGTGGACGCAGATCACATCACAGAACCACATAAATCTTCTGGAACTACTAGCAGTGCTCAAAGCCCTGCAAGCTTTCCAAGTGCACCTGTCAGGCCAGACAGTTGAAGTCCTCACGGACAGCACCATCGCCATGTTTTACGTAAACAAGCAGAGCGGCACACACTCTCCAAGTCTGTCCAGGTTACCACAAGAAATGTGGAAGTAGGCACTGAAGCGGGCATGTTTCTAACATCACAACAAGTTCCAGGGGACCTCAATCCTCTGGCAGACTCACTAAGCAGAGATCCTCTACCAGAAGAGCATGAGCTTGTAGACAAGATCTTTGCACTACGGGGATACCCCCTCTAAACTTGTTCGCCACAAGACAAAACACGCCATACCCAAACTTTGCATCCAGGTTTCCCTAACACAATTCCAAGGGGAACACCCTATGGATGAACTGGTCAGGGAAATTTGCCTACGCGTTTCCCCCAACTCCACCAATGAGCAAAGTAGTCAACAAAATGCGCAAGGAACAAATAACACTAATCCTAGTTTCCCCTATGTGGGCGATACAACCTTGGTTTCCACATCTGCACAAACTGGCGATGTGCGATCCAATCAAACTCCTGTGCCCCTACAACATGCTTACGCAGCACAGCGGGGACAATGTTACACCCTCAAGCTCAGTCTATGAACTTGGCAGCTTGGCTACTGAAGTCATAGAATTTCGACATTTAAAACTATCTCAAAGAGGTGTCACGATCCATGCCCCTGACCCCCCTCAGGTATAACAGCCCCCTGGCAGCAGTGGGGCTAAAGCCCTTCACACCGGCCCCAAGGGCCTTAATACTCCATCAGAAACATACATGGAGTCAGTCATGGCGCCTGCCGGGCTCATTATCAGGAATAAAGCAATACCAGTTTTGGACCTTAATCCAACATGGAGGCCTATTACACAGCTCAGTTCTTTAGAGTCAAGCCATGTAGTCTAGTGTTTTGGGTGTGGCTGGGCCTGGAACTACTTGGCCTGGAACTACTTTACCTAGGCTATTTAAACCACACCCAAACAGCAGAACACGCTTTGCGTTATTCTGCAATCCTGCAGCGTAACGCTCACTGTGTCCAGCTCCTGCTCATCTGCTTCTCCGGTGGCCCGATCCTGAAGCCCTAGATCCGGATTCCATTAATAACCTGGAAGAACAAGAACAGCATTAGCAAGCAAGAACACTTACCTGTGAAGTAACCGCCTTGAATCCATCCTGCGCTTCGCTTACCTTGCCCGTCTCCGGAGTTCGCCGCAACCTGCAAAGGTAAAGAAACAAGGACCGCATTAATAACGATTCATACCTGGGCAAGCAGCGAATCCTGGCGGCACCCTGTGCTTCTCTTACCTGCCCATCTCCAGGTTTCACTGTAACCTGCAAGGGAGAAGGAACAAGGTCAGCATTAACAAAGCACTTACCTGGGCAAGCAGCACTTCGATCGCTCATCACTCCGGAACATCACTGCAATCTGTACAAAGAAGAGAAGAGAACACAGGTTAGCAATTAACACCAATAAACAGCGCAGCGCTCTGCGCATCAATAACTCACTGTGGTCTTCAACATCGGCGCGGCAAATCCCAGATCGCAAACATCCCTGTGAAAACAAAAAGAGACATTGTTAGGGAACAGCGTAGTGGAGCATGATGCTGAGAAGACAGAGAAAACGGAGGGAAAGAAAGAGACAGAATAAAGACAGAAAAGACATAACTCACCTGGAAGAAAGCAAGCAGAGTCGGAGTCGCAGCCGGTCTGGACCCGACATACGGGCACACGGACCAGTGAAGTAACTAGTTCCACGGAACGCCCGCACCAACCACGCGCCCCTGCACAGAGACGCAGGACGGAGGGTTCAATGCACAAAAACCTAAGGCGCTACCCAACATCTGGAACATAACCAAGCAAAGAGGTTTCTGGGATAGCGCTTCGACCTTCATCCAGTATCGTGTGGTGCCCCTGTGGATACCAGGTGAGCGTAACAAGAGGCACGTAGACCAAACAGTAGGCATTGTTACTTTAACAGGTGGAAAAGGTTTGTAATATGGTGCCAGTCAAAAGAAATAAATCCTATAGAATGTACTCCATCACCCATTCTTCATTACATGCTCCACCTACTAAAATCGGGGCTAATGTTTAACTCAGTCAAAGTTCACCTAGTGGCTCTATCCATGTACACCACTTCTCAAAATAAGGTGTTCATGGAGGGAGTAAAGACTCCACCCTCCCATTTCCAACTCGCCTCCACGGTGGGACCTAAATGTAGGACTTGCTAAGCTCACAGGACCCCCCCCCTTTGAGCCTATGCATAAATTCAGCCTTAAACACCTCACACACAAAACGGCTTTTCTGGTGGCTATCCCCTTCATAAGAAGAGTTGGTGAACTACAAGCTTTGTCAGTGCAAAACCCTTTCTTTGTCATCCACAATGACAAAGTGGTATTGAAAACACACCCTAGGTTTTCACCCAAGTTCATTTCTAAGAGCCATGTCAATCAGACCATCGAACTACCAGCTTTCTTTCAAAATCCATCACGCTCAGCTGAGAAAACACTCCATACACTAGATGTAAGGAGGGCAATCCTTTACTATGTAAACAAGACCAGACCGCTTAGGAAAACAGACCAACTGTGTGTCTCCATAGCTCCTGGCGGGTATGGAGACCACGTTTCCAAAAACGCCATCTCCAGATGGATAGTCCAATGCCTACAGCTCTGCTACTCTCTGTCAGATAAAACACTGCCTTTTACGCCAAGAGCTCACTCTACCAGGGGTACAGGAGCAACCTTGGCCTTTATTGCAAATGTCCCGCTAGATGCCATTTGCAAAGCAGCTACATGGAGCTCTAGCCATACTTTCACTCAGCACTACTGCATTGACACACATTCTAAAGCAGATTCCCAGGTGAGACAAGTGGTGCTGAAACATCTATTCGCCGCCGTATCTTCTCACAACCCACCAGCTTCTCCAAGCACTGCTCGCTAATCTATGCACAGCATGTGATCTAAGCAGATTCCACAAGCCTCAGAAGGGATACATTACTCACTGTAATTGTATTTCTGATGCTTGTATCTGCTTAGATTCACATGCAGCCACCCTTCCTCCCCTGTGGAGTACAAAGTGCATAGATATTGCTGGGCTTGATCAGTAATAAATCTTCTTTACTACACCTGTATGATATGGCATTTATAACGCGCCTATACACAAGTGTTTCAAGGCGCGACGAGGCAAGGGAGGGGTAGCAGGGGGGAGATAGACAACGATCCTACTAGGCCAGGTGTCATTCAGATCACGCAAGTGCATGGGAAGGGGGAAAGCACAGGGAAGCGGGAGTGGACAGTGCAGTGGATGGGATAATAGAATAAATAACAAATAAAAGTACGGCCAGAAGGTGGCAAGTGCAAGGTTAAGTGCAGACATCAGTTGTCAAGTGCTGGTAGTAGGACTGTAGGGATACAGAAACAGTCCACAAGTGCAGGGGTTGCCAGGAAGGCAGTGCAGGGGTGTGTGACTGGCAGGGGAGGAACCGGTGGCCTGGTAACAAGTGCAGTTTCAGCCAGAAGGTCAGCAGGGGAGAGGGGGAGGAAAAGCAGAAGCAAAGAGAAAGGTTTTGAGGTTCTTACGGAACCAGAGATGATTCTCCTCAAGTTTCAAGGAGGCTGTTCCAGAAGGAGGTCCCAGCTGAAGAAAGAGATCTACCACCAACTCATTGCTTGGAGAAGCGACTAACCCTGAGGTAGTTGGAGGTGGATGAGCGAAGAGCTCAGGAAGGAAGATATTTAGGAAGAGAGAGTTGGAGGTATTGAGGCCCCAAATGGCCTTGTGGACAATGCAGAGGGTTTTGAACTTAATCCTTGCAGCCACTGGGAGCCAGTGCAGAGACATCAGTCCTGGAGAGAGATGATTCCTGGGCTTGAGGCCAAGGACAAGTCTTGCAGTCCTGTTCTGGATGAGTTGCAGGGGGCGGAGAGTGGAAGCAGGCAGATTTAGAAAGAGGCTGTTGCAATAGTCCAGGCTAGAAGGAACCATAGTTCTGGAGACAGTGAGCTTCTGGGAGAAGGAGAGGAAAGGAAGAATACCTCAGAGGAGGTGCAGCTGGTAGTGTGACCTCTTAGAGACGTCAGAGATGTGAGGAGAGAAGGAGAGTGTGGAGTTGAAGATGACCCTGGGGGTTTTAGCTTCACTGGTGGGAGCATGAAGAGGGCCAAGAGAAGTCGGCCAGAGAGTGACAGGAGAGGAGGGAACGGGTGTGCCGATGAGGCGAATCTGTCTTACTAGCATTAAGGCAGAGATCATTGGAGGCACACCACTCCTGGATAGCAGACACAGTCAGAGATGAGAGAGGGAGAAGAGGTGGCTAAGTTAACCTGAAAATGAGCGCAGTATCATCCGCATAGTACTGGAAGTTGTGGCAGAGCGCAGCAATACGGTGGGCAAGAAGTGCCAGGTATTGGTTGAGGAGAGGGTGGACCCAAGTTGAACCTGGGAGGATCGGTCAGAAAGGAAAGAAGTTAGCCACGCCAGGGCCTGACCGGTGATCCCCAGATTATCACGGAGACGGTTGAGCAGGATGGCATGGTTGACCGTGTCAAAGGCAGAGGAGAGATCAAGTAAGATGAGGACACAGCGGGTGTTGGAATCAAGGTTGGGGAGCAGGTCTTCACGGATGTTTAGGAGAGCAGTTTCCGTGCTTCTGGCTGCTCTGAAGCCGAACTGATGATCATGGAGACAACCAACATATTCAGTGTGAAGATTGAGCTCTGAGATGGCCAGCTTTTCTTAGAGTTTGCCCAGAAAAGGAGTGATGGAGATTGGGCGATAGTTGGCAGGGCGGGTCGGCAGAGGGTTTTTTAAGAAGAGGGTGCACAAGAGAGTGCTTCAGGGGGGAAGGGGAAGACTCCAGTGGCAAAGGAGTGGTTGCAAAAGTCGGCCCGGGCAGGAGCCAGGGAGTCGATGTGTTCTTTGATGGTTTTGGAGGAACCGGGGTAAACCTGTTTTGACGAGACTTTCATAGATCAGACTTGTCTAGAAAGCTCATCAGGGGAGAACAGGGGAAAGGCAGAGAAGGAGGGAGGAGAGGTATCTGCAGAAGGGCCAGAGGAAGAGCAGGGTGTAGAGGGGTGCGGGGAGAGGACAGGATGTCTTGAGTTTTAGAGATAAAGTGTAAAGCCAGGGCCGTGCAGAGGGCCTAGGAGGCGACGGGAGAGGTAGAGACTATAGAAGGATTGGCCAGCTCCTTGCAGATTTTAAAAAGTTTGTCTGAGTTGTTAGATGCTGTCGAGACGCGGGCTTGGATGTGGGCTCTCTTCTTGGTGCGGACAGAGAGCCGATATTGCCTTTGGAGTAGGCAGCGTTCCAGTTTTTCAGAGGATGTACATGAAGCACGCCATTTCCTCTCAGCCACCCTGCACTTGTGTTTAAGGGTGATGAGGTCTGAGTCATACCAAGAGTTGCACTTGGCTTTGGGCTTCAGGCGGATACTCATGACCGGGGCAAGAAAATCAAGAGTATCAGATATAGCAGAGTGGAGCATGGAAAGGGCTGTGTCAGGGTGCGAGTTAGCCAAAAGGGGAGAGGTGGGTGAGAAAGTGGCTGGCGAAAGCCTCAACTGACACACGCTTCAACTGACACACGCTTCATGGGTCGGATGACCGAGAAGGTGGGTGGCAGTGCTAGAGTTGGCTTGGCCTGAGGGGTAGAGAGGGTAAGCTGGGAGGAGAGGAGAAAGTGATCACTCCAAGAGAGAGGAGTGGTAAGAGGGACAGAAAGGGGATGGTTTGAGGAGATCAGAACATCCAGAGTGTGCCCTGCGGAGTGAGTCGGGCCAGAGGGGAGAATAGAGAGAGAGAGTCGCAAAGGTTGTGAAAGAGTCCAGAGGAAGGACAGGAGGCATCCTGGTGGATGTTGAAATCTCCAAGAAGGAGGAGTTGAGTGGTCGAGACCAGGAGTGCAGAGGAGAGGTCCGACAACTCAGAGAGGAAGGAGGAGATCTGACCAGGTGGCCGATAGATAGTAGCCACAGTAAGGGAATGGCTAGGAGAGAGAGAGCCCGCAGACGAGGCATTCGAAAGAGGAGTAGGCCTGCGTAGGAATGACAGAGGCAGGAATCCACTCGAGGAAGATCAGGGCTACACCCCCCACGGAACAGTTGGACCTGGGCGCGGAGAGGATCTTGTAGCTGTCAAGGAAGAGAGTGTCAAAGCTTGTGACAGAGCTGGCCTGTGAACCATGTCTCGGTGAGACCGAGGACATCGAGGTCAAGTTCCTCCAGAAGGCGGCAGATGTCAGAAGAGTGTTTGACAGCTGAGCGAGAGTTAAGAGTGGCAATATGGAGAAGGTTGACGTCCTTGAAAGACTTCCAGGAAGGGGTACAAATGAGAGGTAGGCCCTGCAGAGGTGTAGAAGAAGCCCGAGGGGGGGCAGAAAGGGAAGGAGGAGAGGGCAAGGTAGACAAGGAGGAGGCAGCAGGAGGAGGTGAGGAAGCCATGGAGGGGGGAGAAAGGACAGCAGGAGAAGAAAGGAAATTGATGAGGCGCGGGAAGCGTCTATCGAAGCGAAGAGGTTTGGCCCGAGGGCCTTGGGCCAAGACGGTACCATTCACATAGACATTAATGATGACCTTAGAGGAGTGGAAGGAGGCCAGGAGGGCCTCCCACCGGGTGCCACCATTAATGGGAGATGAAGAGAAGGGAGAGAGCACAGAGACCATATGTAGGGTCCATAGGTCTGGTCCATAGGTCTGGTGAGGGAACGACAAAGAGGATGTCGGTGAAAGTTTGCCTGCAGGAGGCACTGGTATAGGTGTCAGCGATAGGGAGGCCTGGGTTGGACACCAGGATGTCTTTTTTAAACTTCTTCCTACCAGATTTAGTGAGGAGAGCAGGGTAGTCCATAGAGAAACAGTTAGAGAAAATAGGAGAGCACCATAGAGTAGGTAGGGGGAGGGAGAAGTGGAAGGGGGAGGGAATGGGAGAACACTAGGGAAGGACACAGGGCAGGGAGCAAGCAGACGAGACAGAGAGAGGCGAGAAAGTTGAACAACACGACGACAGGCTCAGATTTAGAAGACTTTCACAATGCACTTTTAAAAGCAGGAGAAAAACACATAAGTTTGAGAGTCCTGAATAGAGGGGAAAAGGGCCTAGGTTTCACAGGCCTAGGTACTCACGCTACACTTCATGCAACCGCAGTCAGAAACAAAACAATCTGAGGGACCTCGATGCGTAAAGCACCATGGGTACAGTAGACGTCACACTAGGGATAGTATTACACTCACCCTGTCGACATCCCTTTTCGAGTTTCTAAAAACAAAAACTGTAATACTCTGCAGCTACCACTAGATGTCGGCCTATGCATATCATGTGAATCTAAGCAGATACAAGCATCAGAAATACGATTACGATGAGTAATGTAGAGGCTTGTGAATCTGCTTAGGTCACATGCTATGCATACGTCGACATCTACTGATAGCTGCAGAGTATTACATTTTTTGTTTTCGAAACTCGAAAAGGGATGTCGACAGGGCGTGCCAGTAATAATAGTGTGACGTCCACTGGTCCTGCACGCGTCAAGGTCCCTCAGATTTATTTTTTCCGCCATCGTAGTCAGACACATATCGCAGAGTTCCTTCTTGGCTGATGCCATTACTTAGTAAAAGTTTAAACTTGGTCTTTTTTTCTGTCCTTTCGACAACCTTTTACCACAAGATCTCCGGCAACGGCTTCAAGGACAAGACCATCCGTCGATGACAGGGACTCACATTTCGACAAACTTTTGCCAACAGGCTTTGGCCCAGCACAGTAGGGAGGGGGGGAGGTTCATGTTCAAGACGCACTAGAAAAGCATATTCCCCTTTACTCCCATTTATTTCACCAGGCTGCCATTCTTATAGATGATGGAAAACACGCCTTTCAAATTCTGTCCTTCCTGTAACAGGAAGATTCCCTGGAAGGATTTGCAGTGTGTAACCTTTGCCTCCCTAGGGACCATGCCAAAAAGCAGCCCAAGTCTTGCAAACGGTTCAGACCAAAAACTTTAAAAGACGTTGAGGGAGCCTCCAGCGATAGCAGGATCGACGTCCTAAGTGACACCGAGGGCGATCGGGATCCATTGGGTTCCCGCGTGCGAGCCTCTGACTCAGACCCCAAAAGGCAGACTGGGGGTTCTGCTATAGGGGATGGCACCCGGCGGCTCAAGCAGTACCAGTTGTCACCACACCAAGCACATCGCCCATGGCCGAAAGTCGACCACGTCATCAACCGATAAGCCACACCCAGTGTCGTGGGGGAGATTCTGAACATTCCCTGTCCTCTGGGCCATTACAGTCGCGATCACCACATGACAGGCCCCTGAAACGGACGTTAAAGTCTGTTTCCAACACCATGTCTAAATCTGGAAAGCCGTCTGGTTCTGGCAACAGGGCGTTGAAAGATGCGTCGACGGTCTCATGGGAAAAAGCTCTATATTAAGAGCAAATTAATTTTAAAAAAAGTTACCGACACCCTACAAAAGGCCAGAACATCAAAAAATTCTAATTCTTCGATGCCCCAGGTTTTAGGGAGAATTCTCATTTTATAGCTAATTTCCCTCACCTAGTGAGTCCCCCAGCAGCTTTGCTGGATTTCTGGAGTTATTTTTTCCACTTGGTAAGAGTGTGAGCTTTTCCCCCACTCTTACCCATGTTTTGCCATGTGTATTTCATCTGTTTGTTGTGATTGTGGACTCTGGAGTACACCACTTCAGTAGCCCCCTTTTGTGTTACATAGCACCTTCAGTGCAGTAACACAGGGTTGTCTTTTAGACTTCCCACCGACTCCATTTTCTGAGGCTGACTACTGTCCCCCCAGAAAAAGGTAAAGTTGCCATTAACTTTACCTAGTCATTTAACCACAGATCCAGGACACCCCATCTTACATGGAGTACTGGAAAGGGTTACTCCGTATCTCTTTTTATCTGTACCTCCTAGAGCATTGTTTCGTTCTTTTAACATTTAGACTTGACTGGTGGCAGTGGTATCTACCCTAACTTTTCTACCGCGATCATATTATATAAACGTGGTATTGTTTTAGGCTATTATATTAGCCTCGAACATAAACCCGCTTCACCAGATACTTTTTCTTTTGGCTCCGGTCGGGTTTATTCGCCATTTCTTTTTGTTAAAGTCCTTCTTGTGTTTTACTTTGCGCGGCAAACCAGGTTTGCCTCCTTTGTTCACTGTCTTTTGGCGGGCTTCTGCCAAGAAGCCCTCGTCCAGGCGCCTGGGTGACCTGGTGGGCTGAATGCGAGGGAGGGGTGTAGTCACCTCCTGCACAGGGTATCCTAGGAAACCCAAGTCGCACTTTGCCATGATTGGCTGAGGTGGTTGTCCAGGCTGGACAACCCACCCCTGCTGCGTGATTGACAGCCAGGCTGTGTGAATGGGGGATTTTCGCATAAAAGGCAGGTCTCTTGGCTTAGAAGTCAGTCGCCACTGGAACTACAAGGAACAGAAGAGAAGCGGAGAAGAAGACGGCTGCTGCAACTACCCCGTCCCGGTGAAGCCCTGCTGCAGTCCCGAGCTATCTACCCTTCGACGACCAGAGAAGATCCAGTCCGGAGTCTTCTTCCCTTGAGCCTGATGGGGAAACCCAGCTCATCTTCCGCAGCCAGAGGATCCTCTTCTTGGTCAAAATCGCTGCTCACTGCTGTAGTGTTCCGGATAGCCATCTGAAGAGCCTCTCCAGTTTTTAAGGAGCGCTCCTTTTATTCACCGTCGCTGCTGCCGGCTGCATCCCTGTGTGGTGCAGACCCATCCAGACGTCCTCCTTCGCGCCGAAGCTCCAGGAACTGTGGGTCTGCAGGAAATTACCAGGAACAACTGCCGTGGCACCAGCATCTTCATTGAATAAGGTACTGTGTTCTGCTTGAAGAATTAGGGTGAATCCCTTTTCTTCGCCTCCAAGGCTTGCCCTTGTCTTCCCTCCTTCTTATAACTTTTGCTTCCTCTGTTGACAATATCTAAGTACTCCTGACAACGTTGAATCTTGAACTGTCTGACTGTGTGATCCTCGACAACAGGAACCCGGTACCATTTGATGCTGGCTCCGGACTATTGACTCTTGAATTCCTGTCAACTAGTGTTCTCTGATTCTGTCTGTCTTGACAAGTATTGCCTATGATTTTTGCCCCCAACTCTCTCTGGTTAACTCAGGTGCTAAGTGTGTTTTTGCCCGGGTAACATTTCTTGCCGCGGATACACGTTTCTTTAGTAAGACCGAACTGTCATTACTGTCAAAAAGTGATCGCAAGTGTATTCCCGGTAATGTCTTTTGTTTCACAACACCGGTCTGTTAAAACATAGGGTACTTACCTTGAGTTCGAGTGTACCAAAGTGAATTGGTTGGTTGTAGTGTATTTTACGTGTGATTTTGAATTAATATAAGTGTTGTGTTTATAACAAATGGTTTAAAAATAAATGTACTTATATTTTTTGCCTGAAACCTTGAGTCAGTATTTGCTTGAGTCACAGTAATTGTGGTCCCTTTGTGTAATCTAGGCTACTGCTCATATACTCTTGAGATAAGCCTGCCTGCTCCGCTACTGGACGTAGAGTGATTACACTTGGAGTGCTGCTATTGCTTGGGTTCAACTAACCACAAGGCTAAACACCACTAATTCTATTTAACTGAGAAATCATGTCAAATATGGATAGCTACACTGAAGAGGGTCTCTTAAACTACACTGCTGAGGTTTTGAGGACCATGTGTTGGGAGAGGAGTCTCGCTGGTAAAGGAAAGGAATCTGAATTGGTTGCAATGATAATAGGAAATCAAAGTCTGGAGAGTGGGTCAGAAGGGCCTACCCCTCCAGCAAATGTGGATACTGATGTTTCTGATTCTGAGAGTGTTACTTTAGAAGGAGTAGATGAGTCCTTGTTAGGAAACCCTACAACTCATTTGCCTGCTCAGAAAGCACAACCTCTGTCCACAGGGACCCCACAGGTCCTGCACTTACTCCTGAGTTTATTGCACTTGAGAAAATGACTTGAATTGGAAGTGAAACGTATTGATGCACAAACTGCCATGAAACATCAAGAGTTAAGGCTCAGAGAAATGGAGCTGAATCATGAACTAGAGATGAAGAAATTGTCTTTAGAAAATGCTTCTCTCCAAGAGTCTTCTAGGTCTTCCAGCCCTAAGATACCCTGTATGCCAAAGGAAATGCTTGGTATGTATGAGACTAAAAACTTGATGTTTTGGATTGGTTAGCAATGTTTGAGTACAATCATGGGATTCAAGGTATCTCAGGGAATCGGCTGATTCTCTGGCTTTTCTCTAGGCTTCTTCCCTTGAACATGGTGGGCCTGTTGCAAGTGATGCTGTAATGGATTTGGGGGAGGAGGATAAACAGGATTATGAGTGTGTGAAACTAGCATTAATAGCTAGGTTTGGGAAGACCCCTTCCCAGTATTTTAAGAGGTTTAGAACCCTCAAAAAGCATGATGGTATCCCTTAGGCTACCTGGGTGTGTGAATGTTTGAAAAACTTAGATGGTTGGGTTAAGGGTTACAAAGTGAACACTTATGAAGGTTTGAGGAATCTTGTAATGTTGGAGTCTATTTTTGATGTCTGCTCTCCTGAGCTTAAACAGCACTTTGCTGATTCAAAGGAGATAGATCTTAAGAAGCTAGCTAAGGCTGCTGACTTGTGGGTTGCCAACAGGGCTACTCACAAGGATTCTGGGGCTACTGAGAAAAAGCATGAGGGGAAGCAGCCCAAGAAAGACAACAAAGAGAATTCCAATAACTCCAATCCAAAAGAGGGCCATAAACATAACCAGGGTAAGCCACAAGGGAAACCGAATCAGGCTAGTGTACCATCTGGTCCCAAACCAGATGGAGGTCAGAACAAGCCCCCCATTCCAGAGAGCATTTGGGAAATGCTTTGTCTGTGGGTTAACTGACCATGTGAAAGGAGATCCCAGATGCAAGGGTAAACCTTCAGAGGACCACACTGTCTCCTTAGCCTTCTCCCAGGTCGATGAAGTACCTATAGCCAGTGGAAACTTTCAGTTACTAGCTGATGAGCCCATGGGAGTCTCAGCTAGTGTTTCTTTAGTGTCCTATGGTCTTTGGGAAGAACATAACTTAGATGTCTGTAACTCAATCCCAGATAATACTAAAGAGTATTGCAAAGATAGTGTTCTTGTGAATGGTCAGGCAACCCCTGCCATTAGAGACACTGAGACAGCATAACTGTGGTTGATGAAGGTTTTTTCAAGGTGGAGGATGTTGCTAAGGCACCCAAACACCTAACCAAGTTAGCTGGAGGCCCTTTGCAAATGGTTCCCCAGTTACCAGCTCTCATCCAGTGTAATGCCATGACTGTCAGAATACCTGTAAGTGTGCAAAATAACATACCTGGGAGGGTTCTGCTGGGTAATGACCTTAAAACTCTTGGAGTTGTCTAGTACCCCCAGGCACCCCAGCAGAAGGAAGCAGGAGCTCACTAGGTCTGCAAGGGAGAGAACCATGAGAGGCTCTCCTGGGGACATGATAGAGGAAACTATCACCCCAAGTCCACAGGACCTACTTACTGCTATTGCAGGACAGAAAGAGACAAAGGGGAAACCCAAGTCTGCCAGCAAGAAACCAGCAAGCACCCCTGTGCCCGGAAGGACATCTCCAAGACTGTCCAAAGTCACATCTGTGACTCCTCCACCAGCTGAGGCTGAGTGTGAGGTTCAATCCTGTGTGGTTCAGCTAGATACTGAGGAATCCGATCTAGAAGAAGATCTTACTCTGGTAGGAGATCTTGACCATCCTGAGCTGCAGTCTTTACTGGCAGAAGGTGGACCCAACAAGGCAGATTTCAGCAAAGGACAAAGAGAGTGTCCTACCCTAGAAGGTCTTCACCTACAGGCAGCTTCTCAGCTCAATGGGACTGAGCCTGGGAAGTATAGATTGCACTGGGAAGAGGGCCTCTTCTACAGTGAACCGACTGAGTCAACCCCTGGAGACTGCAAGAAACTTGTAGTACCTCTAGTGAATCGACTCCATTTCCTGCAGTTAGCCCACGAGATGCCATTGGCTGGTCACTTAAGTTTTAAGAAGACCAAGGAAAGGCTCTCTTTACTTCTACTGGCCTAAAATGGGTAGGAGTAGACAAATTCTGCAGAAGCTGATACACTTGCCAAACCTCTGGCAAGAGTGGAGCCAAGAATGTGGCACCCTTGGTGCCTCTCCCAGTGGTGGGAGTTCCTTTTGAAAGGATTGGGATTGACATTGTTGGTCCTCTCGACCCTCCCACATCTTCAGGCAACAGGTTTATGTAACGCTCACCTGATTCCCGTAGAGGCGCCGGTCTTGACTGGGCGTATACCGTATCTTCAAAGGTGATGTGTAACACACGGCTGGCTCTTTGGGCTGGACCTCTGTGCACTGTATGTCTGACTTGAAGGGTAAGATGTCTGCAGATAGAAAATATGGGATTAAGGAACTGGGTTATTGAATGTCTCTCTTCTTCCCTTTCTCTTCTCCTGTAGAACCCCAAAGGTTAACGCTCTCACCTTAGGTAAGTGAACGCCGTGCTCTCCATCTGCCTCGGGGCAGGGTGCTGTAACCAGTTTCTTCACTGGATAAGGGGAGCAGGCCTCTTGACTTCAGAGGACTGCTGTCCGTCGTTTACTGCACGAACGGTAAGTTTCGAGTAATTCTAATGTCTTTAAAGTCTTTAGTAATGATGTTTCTTGTTTTGCAGGGTTCCGGCGATGGCGGATGACGGGCTGAAGAGAGTTGAAGATGGAGCCCGTGTGATGAATAGAAGCGCCTGGAAGCACTAAGTAAGCGCTTGTTGCCTGCTTCACGATGCGCTCTAACTGTCTTTTTATTTTGCAGGTACAAGTTCGGAGCGGCTGCAGGGTGCCGGAATACCCACTGGGTTAGATGTGGAAAGGAGTAATGGCACGTGAGTATTAAAGTTCCCCAATGTCTTTAAACGCACCTTGTTTTGTCTTTCAGATGCGGGATGCAGCGCCGAAGGCCTCCGGAGCGTGCGAAGAGTTGGTAAGCTTTTGTCTTTCAGATGCCGGAATGCAGTGTGAAGACCTCCGGAGCGCACGAAGAGTAGGTAAGCCTTTGTCTTTCAGATGCCGGAATGCAGCGCGAGGCGTTGGTGACAGCCGATGGACCAGGTAAGTGAAGAGCTGTCACTGAAGCCCGTAATGCTAACCTGTTCTTTCTTGTCTTTATAGGTGTTGCTGAAGACTGGATTCAGGATGGTAAGCCTTTTTCCTTAGGCCCAGGATCCGATGCAGAAGACACGATGAGCGTTCTGCTGCAGAGGATGCAGAATAACGCAAAGCAAGATTCATCCATCGGGTGTGGTTTAAATAGCCTCCTGTAGTGCTTAGGTGTCTCCTTCCACAGCCACGCCTAGGTAAAAAAAGAGTTCCTGCTTTCCAGAAGAGTTCCAGTGTTCTGAATCTAGGGAGTGGCTCCTGCCCCACCCAACAGGAAAAGTAGTTCCAAACAGAAGATGATCAGAGGCTCAACTGGCAGGCAAGTAAGCAGCATGGTCTGCTGCAGGTAAGTCCACCCAAGCATTATGAGCCCGGCGCTTCCAGCGCTGGGACTGGGCATATTTATGAGCCTGGTGCCACTGGCGCCAGGACTGGGTCCAAAAGGTCCCAATTGGGACTGGTTGGCACTCGGAACCTGGGTTATGGATCTGCTTCCAAGGGAGTTGGGAAAACCCTGACCTTTTGGAAGCAGAGATCATGACAGTACCCCCCCCTCAAGGCCCCTCCCAAACCGGGCTTCTCCGGGGGTTTTGGCTTGTCAGGAAATGTTCGGTGAAATCTTTTGATTAGGCGAGGAGCGTGGACATATTCAGCAGGTTCCCAGGATCTCTCTTGGGGGCCGTAGCCTTTCCAGTCAATTAGGTAAAATAGTTTAGATTTGGAGATCTTGGAGTCCAGAATGCTTTTGACTTCAAACTCGAGTTCTCCATCAACTAGGATAGGTTTTGGAGATTTAGTTAGTCGGGTTTGAGGTTGCACGGGTTTTAATAGAGAGACGTGGAAGACCGGATGTATCTTCATGTGCGGGGGCAAGTCCAACTTGACCGCTACCGGGTTTACTATGGTAGTGATGGAATAGGGACCAAGGTATCTTGGGTTGAATGTGCGTGGCCCTTTTAGAGGTAGATATTTGGTGGATAACCAGACTTGATCCCCTACTTGATATTGAGGGGCTTCCTTCCGATGTTGATCTGCTCCTTTCTTGTATTGTTCTTTAGCCCTTTGAAGGTGAGAAACAGCTTCCTTAAAGGCTTGGGTGATTGTAGGATGCAGGTAGTCTACTGCTGGTGTTTCAAGATCTTGGAGGGGATCCAACTCCGAGGTTCGAGGGTGACTGCCGTACAAAAGAAAAAACGGGGTTTTCCCAGTTCCCGAATGGACAGAGTTATTGTAGGCATATTCGGCTATCCAAAGGATGTCTTTCCAAGTTTTTTCAGTTTGTTGCAGCATGCAGCGTAAATACTGTTCCAGAGTTTGATTGGTCCTCTCGGTTTGTCCGTCGGTCTGAGGGTGGTGACTGGTCGATAGTCTCACATCAATTTGAGCCGACCGACAGCAACTTCGCCAAAAATGAGAAATAAATTGACTACCTCGATCCGAAATTAGAACCGAAGGAAAACCGTGCAGTCGGACGATGTTTTCGAGAAATTCTCGGGCCAGAGTTGCTGCTGTTGGCAAGCCTTTGAGTGGAATGAAATGCGCCATCTTGGAGAATAAGTCCACGATTACTAGAATCGTATTGTATCCGGAGCATGGAGGTAGATCGGTGATGAAGTCCATAGAAAGCGTATGCCAAGGGCGAGGTGGGATGTCAATAGGGCGTAAGAGCCTGCTGGTCTTTCCTTTTGACTCTTGTTTTGGGCGCATACTCCACAGGACATTATAAAGTCTCTGATATCTTTTTTCCAAGACGGCCACCAGAAGTAGCGCTTGATCTTTTCTGAGGTCTTGGCCATACCGGGATGTCCTTCCATTAAAGAATCGTGATAACAAGAGATTACTTTTTTCTGTAAATCTGTGCTGGGTAGGTATAATCGTTCTTGGAAATACAATAAGTTGTCCTTTACTGCAAAGTCCTTTCCCTGCAGATGCCAATTCTGTATGTCTGCTGGAGTTACAAGTTGCCTGGCTTTATCCTTAACTTCCTCTATGGATTCTGTGGCGATTACACCCAGAATTCTTTGTTCGGGAATGATTGGTACAGGTTTAGGGTTGATCAAGTGTTCTTCCACTCCCATCCGAGAAAGGGCATCAGCTTTACCGTTCTTTGTACCAGGTCGATAGGTAATTATGAAGTCAAACTCGGCAAAGAATAATGCCCAACGGAGTTGTCTAGAGGATTGGGCTTTTGCGGTTTTCAAATATTGCAGGTTTCGGTGATCCGTAATCACAGTAACGGTGTGTCGGGCCCCCAGCAGATAATGCCGCCAAGCCTTAAAGGCAGACTTGATAGCCAGAAGTTCCTTGTCAGTAATCGTGTAATTGATTTCAGGAGGCGAGAATTTGCGTGACCAAAATGCCACGGGATGCAACTGATTGGTTACCGGGTCCTTTTGTGATAGAACTGCCCCCATGGCAAGACCTGAAGCATCAGTTTCCACGATGTAGGGGAGTTCAGGGCGAGGGTGTTTTAAGATTGGTGCAGAGATAAATTTAGTCTTCAAATCCTGGAAAGCTTGTTCCGCCTCGGTAGACCATTCAAAACGTTTGTTTTTCTTTAACAAGGCAGTGATGGGCTGGACTATTCGAGAGAATTCGGGGATAAACCTGCGGTAAAAGTTAGCGAAGCCTAACATGCTTTGCACACCTTTTACGGAGGATGGTGATGGCCATTTGAGAACTGCATCGACCTTCTTTGAATCCATACGCACTCCGCCAGGTGATAATATGAATCCCAAGAATTCAACTTCAGTCACGTTGAAAACACATTTTTCCAACTTAGCGAAAAGTTTGTGTTGACGCATTCTTTCGAGGACCATTTTCACGTGTTTCCGATGTTCAGATTCCGATGAAGAATAAACGAGGATGTCGTCAATGTAAACGACAACACACACATCTATGAGCTCTCTGAGGACATCGTTCATAAAATATTGAAAGGCGGCCGGGGCATTGCAAAGTCCGAAGGGCATGACCTGATATTCAAATAGCCCATACTTGGTGCGGAAGGCCGTCTTCCATTCATCGCCCTCTTTTACTCGTACCAAGTGGTAAGCTCCTCTAAGATCCAGCTTTGTATATATGCATGCTTTTCTGACTTGGTCCAGGAGTTCAGGGATCAAAGGTAACGGATATCTATTCTTAACGGTGATCTGGTTCAGGGAGCGATACTCTATACAAGTTCTAAGGTCTCCTTCCTTTTTTGGAACGAAGAACAAAGCTGAAGAAGCAGGGGACTTGGAAGGACGAATAAACCCATTTGCCAGGTATTGTCGAAGGTGAAGGTTCTCAGGCTCGGTGAGGGCATAAATTCTACTACAAGGAGGAGTAGATCCAGGTATCAGGTCTATCTGGCAGTCATAAGACCTATGAGGAGGTAGAGAGTTAGCCTGATCCTTCCAGAAAACATCTTGGTATTCTAGGTATTCGGGAGGTAACTGGGGAGTCTCTAAAGAAATTGCTGCCAGTGTAACACCAGTTGGAGGGTGACAAGTAGAGACACATTCTGGAAACTGGACCGTTCTTGCTCGCCAATCGATCAGAGGATTGTGTTTCTCTAACCAAGGTATTCCTAGAATAATCTGAAACTGAGGGGCCTTGATCACATCGAACACGATCTTCTCATGGTGTCCATCTTGACTTACTAGCGTCACCTCTTGAGTGGTATGCGTTACTGTCCCGGAGGCTATCTCCGTACCATCCACCGTAGTAATGACGTCCTTTACAGCCTTGGGACAAATAGTTAGATTCATCCTCAAAACCATTTCATGATCCACATAATTGCCGATGGCACCGCTGTCGACGTAAGCTTCAATTGCATGTAATCGATCCGGATTATCAGGGCTAATGAGGACCATAGGTATCACGAAATGCGAGGTCACGGAACTGGTTTTCACGCTCGGCAAGAGGACCTCTATTCTTGTCGGGCGAGGTCGTTTCCCTGCTCAGAGTTTGTAACTTTGGTAACTGCAGCTCCTACTGCCTTCTTGGCAGGTTTCACCGGACAGTCTCGAAGAGAGTGCCCTGAGTTTCCGCATTAGAGGCATAATTGCAACTGTTTTCTCCTTTCCCGCTCCTTTTGTGTTAGAGGACCTTTCAGACCCCCTATTTGCATGGGTTCCCCGGAGTCTACTCCTTTGGAAGGAGTTGGCGGTTTGGAAAATACTCGAGCATCAAACTTGGAACGATCGGCCTTCCTGTTCTGCAGTCTGTGATCTATTTGAACGACTAAGTCAATATAGTCCGAACAATCTTGTGGGGGATTCACTACTTGGGCTAACACATCTTTGAGCTCTCCACGTAGACCTCTATAAAACAGCATAATCCTTTTGTCCTCAGGCCATTGAGTTTCCACTATCAGTCTGTTGAAAGACGCAATATAAGCCAAAAGGTCTTGATTACCTTGTCGCAACGAAAGAAGCTCATTGTCCAAGGCCTGCCCCTGTGAATGTCTTGCGAACAGTTTTTTCATACTGAGCTGAAAAGCTTGAAAATCATGGAGGACCGGATCATCTTGATTTACTAGAGGGATCGACCAGTCTGCCGCATTGCCACTAAGGTACGAAAGCTACTTTAGCTTGATCAGTTGGAAAGGCTGCTGGCCGGCATAAGAAATGCAACCGGCACTGATTGATAAATACTGCAAACCTCTTTGGGTCACCAGAAAATCGTTCGGGCGGAGCCAGAGTTACATTCCCAGGTAGGTTGATCTGCACTGGATTCATAGAGGATGTAGAAGGAAGATTTCCCCCAGATGCGGGTAACGGGGTCTGTCCGGCTTGTGACTGTAGCAATTGTCTAGCGAGATCATCTGTTCGCTCCTTGGAAATAATCAGTTCCCTTCTTAGAGCGTTCGTTTCCTGACGGGCTGCATGCACTTCTGCCCTTAGTTCCCCAAGTAACTGGGCTAGCTGGTCGGTATCCGAGGTTTCCATAGCGCCTGGACGGGAGTTTTGTGGTAGGCTTTGCGTTCTGTAACGCTCACCTGATTCCCGTAGAGGCGCCGATCTTGACTGAACGTATACCGTATCTTCAAAGGTGATGTGTAACACACGGCTGGCTCTTTGGGCTGGACCTCTGTGCACTGTATGTCTGACTTGAAGGGTAAGATGTCTGCAGATAGAAAATATGGGATTAAGGAACTGGGTTATTGAATGTCTCTCTCTTCTTCCCTTTCTCTTCTCCTGTAGAACCCCAAAGGTTAACGCTCTCACCTTAGGTAAGTGAACGCCGTGCTCTCCATCTGCCTCGGGGCAGGGTGCTGTAATCAGTTTCTTCACTGGATAAGGGGAGCAGGCCTCTTGACTTCAGAGGACTGCTGTCCGTCGTTTACTGCACGAACGGTAAGTTTCGAGTAATTCTAATGTCTTTAAAGTCTTTAGTAATGATGTTTCTTGTTTTGCAGGGTTCCGGCGATGGCGGATGACGGGCTGAAGAGAGTTGAAGATGGAGCCCGTGTGATGAATAGAAGCGCCTGGAAGCACTAAGTAAGCGCTTGTTGCCTGCTTCACGATGCGCTCTAACTGTCTTTTTATTTTGCAGGTACAAGTTCGGAGCGGCTGCAGGGTGCCGGAATACCCACTGGGTTAGATGTGGAAAGGAGTAATGGCACGTGAGTATTAAAGTTCCCCAATGTCTTTAAACGCACCTTGTTTTGTCTTTCAGATGCGGGATGCAGCGCCGAAGGCCTCCGGAGCGTGCGAAGAGTTGGTAAGCTTTTGTCTTTCAGATGCCGGAATGCAGTGTGAAGACCTCCGGAGCGCACGAAGAGTAGGTAAGCCTTTGTCTTTCAGATGCCGGAATGCAGCGCGAGGCGTTGGTGACAGCCAATGGACCAGGTAAGTGAAGAGCTGTCACTGAAGCCCGTAATGCTAACCTGTTCTTTCTTGTCTTTATAGGTGTTGCTGAAGACTGGATTCAGGATGGTAAGCCTTTTTCCTTAGGCCCAGGATCAGATGCAGAAGACACGATGAGCGTTCTGCTGCAGAGGATGCAGAATAACGCAAAGCAAGATTCATCCATCGGGTGTGGTTTAAATAGCCTCCTGTAGTGCTTAGGTGTCTCCTTCCACAGCCACGCCTAGGTAAAAAAAGAGTTCCTGCTTTCCAGAAGAGTTCCAGTGTTCTGAATCTAGGGAGTGGCTCCTGCCCCACCCAACAGGAAAAGTAGTTCCAAACAGAAGAGGATCAGAGGCTCAACTGGCAGGCAAGTAAGCAGCATGGTCTGCTGCAGGTAAGTCCACCCAAGCATTATGAGCCCGGCGCTTCCAGCGCTGGGACTGGGCATATTTATGAGCCTGGTGCCACTGGCGCCAGGACTGGGTCCAAAAGGTCCCAATTGGGACTGGTTGGCACTCGGAACCTGGGTTATGGATCTGCTTCCAAGGGAGTTGGGAAAACCCTGACCTTTTGGAAGCAGAGATCATGACAGTTTATCCTGGTTGTAGTGGATCATGCCACTAGGTTCCCTGAAGCCATACCTATGAGGACTGTTATGGCTCTGGCTAAGGCCCTACTTGGTATTTTTTACCAGAGTAGGTTTTCCTAAGGAGGTGATATCTGACAGGGGATCACATTTTATGTCCCACCACATGCAAGACATGTAGAAAACCTGTGGAGTCACCTACAAGTTCTCAACTGCCTACCATCTCCAAACCAATGGAGAGGTTTAACAGAACTGTGAAGAGCATGATAGGTGCTTTAGAAGAACCCCTTGGAAGAAAGTGTCACACATGATGGCAGAGGCAGTGATAACTTGAAGGCTGGTCAAGCTCTGGTCAAACATTGGCATGACCAGAAGGCTAACATGGTTGAGTTCTCTCAAGACCAGCTTGTTCTTGTTATGGTCCCCACAAGGCAGAGGGCCTTGCAGGACAAATGGATAGGACCCTTCAAAGTCGTGGGTAAACTGGGAGAGGTGAACTATCTGGTGGACCTAGGCAATCCTAAGGAGGCTCCCAGAGTCTTTCACACCAACCGTTTAAAGGCTTATGTCTCTAGACCTGACATAGGAGCTCTGTTTCTAGCTTCAGCTCAGGAGGAGGAGGAGAGTGAACCTCTGCCTGACCTCCTCAGAGGCTTACCTTTAGATGAGCAAGTGGAAGGAGTTAATCTCTCTTCCAGTCTCACATCTGACCAGCAGGATGAGTGCAAGTTGCTGTTGAATCAGTTTGCCTCCCTGTTCTCACTTTCACCAGGCTTGACCCCTTGGGGCCAGCATGATATACTCACTGGTGATGGTTTGCCTGTCAAAAGCAGGGGGTACAGAATGTCAGACAATGTAAGAACCCATATAAGGAATGAGGTCAACAAGATGCTTGATCTCGGGGTTATAGAGCCTTCTACTAGCCCATGGTCTAGCCCAGTAGTGCTTGTACCAAAGGCAGGATCCAAGGAGTTGAGATTCTGCGTGGACTATAGAGCTCTAACTGTGGTCACAAAGACTGATGCCTATCCTTTGCCTAGGACAGATGAGCTGGTGGACATACTTGGTGCAGCCAAGTACCTCAGCACATTTGACCTAAAGTCAGGCTATTAGCAAATAGCCCTGAAAGACCATGCCAAGGAAAAAACTGCATTCTCCACTCCAGCTGGCCTCTACCAATTTAAGGTAATGCCGTTTGGACTAAAGAATGCACCTGCAACATTTCAGAGGATGGTCAATCAAGTTCTGAATGGGATGGAGGACTTCTGCATGGCATACTTGGGTGGCATTGAAGTGTTCAGCCCTACATGGAAAGAACATATTGAATACCTAGGATATGTATTGCAGGCTCTGGAACAGGCCCATCTGACTATAAAGGCAAGCAAATGTCAAATTAGTCAGAGTACAGTGGTCTACCTTGGACATGAGGTAGGAGGAGGTGAAATAAGGCCATTGCCTAGCAAAGTACAAGCTGTACAAAACTGGGCCACCCCTACTACTCAAACCCAAGTGAGAGCCTTCTTAGGTCTCACTGGGGTATTACAGGAACTTCATAGAGAACTATGGGACCATAGCTTCTCCCTTGAATGTCATCTCCTCTCCCAAATTTCCTAAAAAGGTCAGGTGGAATGAGGAGTGCAATCAAGCCTTTGAAGGTCTGAAGAAACCCCTTTGTCAAGCTCCAGTCCTAAGAGCTCCTGAGTATCACTAACCCTTCATTGTACAAACGGATCCTTCTAATGTAGGTATAGGTGCAGTCCTTAGTCAACTGGATGAGAAAGGTAGGGAACACCCCATTTGTTTCATCTGCAGGGAGTTAAAGGATCCTGAGACAAGGTGGGCAACAATAGAACGTGAATGTTTTGCTATTGTGTGGTCACTGAAGAGGTTTAGACCATACTTTTATGGATCTACCTTCATCATTCAGACTGACCACCAACCATTGAGATGACTGATGCAAATGAAAGGAGAAATCCCAAAGTTACTCAGATGGTCAATCTGCCTACAAGGATTTGATTTTTCCATTGAGCACAGAGTGGGAATTCACCACCAAAATGCTGATGGTCTCTCTCGGATGTTTTTAACTGACTAGAGGTATGAGATCCATCCAGGAGTGGATTAAATCCTCCTGTCCCTTAGTCTGTGGGGAGCGAGTGTTGGGGAGAATTCTCATTTTATGGCTAATTTCCCTCACCTAGTGAGTCGCCCAGCAGCTTTTCTGGATTTCTGGAGTAATTTTTTTCTACTTGGTAAGAGTGTGAGCTTTTCCCCCACTCTTACCCATGTTTTGCAATGTGTATTTCATCTGTTTTTGTGATTGTGGACTCTGGAGTACACCACTTCAGTAGCCCCCTTATTTTGTGTGTTGCACAGCACCTTCAGTGCAGTAACACAGGGTTGTCTTTTAGACTTCCCCCCGACTCCATTTTCTGAGGCTGACTACTGTCCCCCAGAAAAAGGTAAAGTTGCCATTAACTTTACCTAGTCATTTAACCACAGATCCAGTACAACCCATCTTACTTGGAGTACTGGAAAGGGTTACTCCGTATCCCTTTTTATCTGTACCTCCTAGAGCATTGTTTCGCTCTTTTAACATTTAGACTTGGCTGGTGGCAGTGGTATCTAACTTAACTTTTCTACCGCGATTATATTCTATAAACCTGGTATTGTTTTAGGCTATTATATTAGCCTCGAACATAAACCCGCTTGACCAAATACTTTTACTTTGGCTCCGGTCAGGTTTATTCACCATTTCTTTTTGTTAAAGTCCTCCTTGTGTTTTACTTTGCGCGGCAAACCAGGTTTGCCTCCTTTGTTCACTGTTTTTTGGCGGGCTTCTGCCAAGAAGCCCTCCTCCAGGTGCCTGGGTGTCTAGGTGGGCTGAATGTGAGGGAGGGGTGTAGTCACCCCCTGCACAGGGTATCCTAGGAAACCCAAGTCGCACTTTGCCATGATTGGCTGAGGTGGTTGTCCGGGCTGGACAACCCCCTGCTGCGTGATTGACTGTCAGGCTGTGTGAATGGGGGATTTTCGCATAAAAGGCAGCTCTCTTGGGCTAGAAGTCAGAGTGGCCACTGGAACTACAAGGAACTGAAGGGAAGCGAAGAAGAAGACGGCTGCTGCAACGACCCTGTCCCAGTGAAGCCCTGCTGCATTCCCGAGCTATCTACCCTTCGACGACCAGAGAAGATCCAGTCCGGAGTCTTCTTCCCTTGAGCCTGATGGGGTTAACCAGCTCATCTTCCACAGCCAGAGGATCCTCTTCTTGGTCGAAATCGCTGCACACTGCTGTAGTGGTCCGAATAGCCATCTGAAGAGCCTCTCCTATTTTTAGGGAGTGCACCTTTTATTCACCGTTGCTGCTGCCGGCTTCATCCCTGTGTGGTGCAGACCCCTCCAGACGTCCTTTGCACGGAAGCTCCAGGAACCGTGAGTCTGCAGGAAACTACCAGGAACAACTGCCGTGGCACCAGCTTCTTCATTGAATAAGGTACTGTGTTCTGCTTGAGGAATTAGGGTGAATCCCTTTTCTTCGCCTCCAAGGCTTGTCTTCCCTCCTTCTTATAACTTTTGCTTCCTCTGTTGACAATATCTAAGTACTCCTGGCAACGTTGAATCTTGAACTGTCCCACTGTGTGATCCTCGACAACAGGAACCCGGTTCTGCTTGACGCTGGCTCCGGCCTATTGACTCTTGAATTCTGTCAACTAGTGTTCTCTGGTTCTGTCTGCCTTGACAAAAGTATTGCCTATGATTTTTGCCCCCAACTCTCTATGGTTAACTCAGGTGCTAAGTGTGTTTTTGGCCGGTAACATTTCTTGCCGCGGATACACGTTTCTTTAGTAAGACCGAACTGTCATTGCTGTCAAAAAGTGATCGCAAGTGTATTCCCAGCAACGTCTTTTGTTTCACAACACCGGTCCGTTAAAACATAGAGTACTTACCTTGAATTAGAGTGTACCAAAGTGAATTGGTTGGTTGTAGTGTATTTTACGTGTGATTTTGAATGAATGGAAGTGTTGTGTTTATAACAAATGGTTAAAAATAAATGTACTTATATTTTTTTACCTGAAACTTTGAGTCAGTGTTTGCTTGAGTCACAGTAATTGTGGTCCCTTTGTGTAATCTCTGCTACTGCTCATATACTCTTGAGATAAGCCTGGATGCTCCGCTACAGCTACCACTTTAACATAGTAGTACAGGCTTGTACCAAAGGTAAAACTTGTATTGCCACCTGTAGTCTTAATTGTGTGTAGTGGTCCCTAAGGGCACTGCACAGGATAACACCACGTTACAAAGTTGAAAAACTCAAAATCTTCGACACCCCAAGTTTCAAAGTCACAGGCTACTAAAAGTAGGAATTACACTACCACTGAGGGCACTCTTTCAGGGGCTATGCATCATAAGCAGACCCCTGTTCCAGAACCTGCACCTACTCCTGCTCCCTTTGTGTTTCCAAGTTCCTCCCAATGGACCCCATAACAATTTGATAGGGTCATGAGGAGAATGTCCAGTTTTATAAACTTCTTTGACCAACAACCCGAACAACTCAAGCACCTTCAGGTGCCCCCACAGAGCGGGGCAGCAAGCACACAGCCCGCAGCCAAAATTCCCACCCTGGACACCACACCAGCTACCACCTCGTCATATAAAGACTTGGGTCATGACACCTATTATAACACTCAAGGCTCACAAGAACCTGGCTCATACACAGACCAAGAGGACACAGCAGCGACTTAGACAAATATTATGATGATGACTTATACATCATACAATCTCCAGACCACACCGACCCACCAGTGGCTTACTCCCCGGTAGACCACCCACTGCAATACAATGACCTGCTCCTAAGGCTGCAAAGCGCTTTAAAATAGATACTCGGGAAGCCCAGGTCGATGAAGACTTTGCGGAGGACATCCTTTGTGATGAAAGATATGCAGCACAATTTATCCCCATGCTTCAATCGGTCCAGTGGTGTATTCAGCCCTCTGTGCATACCCCCAATCTGACACGGGCAGTCAACCCACACATTGAAAAGATGTTTAGACCAGCCCGCTCAAACTCCTTATACATTAGACGGCAGCTAAAGCCTGACTCTCTAGTAGTTCCCACCACAAAAGAACGAGAAACCCTCTGGTCTCTGCTGAAGCCCCTCCAGGAAAGTAGCTTCCACGGCTGCCTGTCAAATGAGGATAGCTAATAAATAATACCCTGCAATTAGCCAGCTATGATTGCCACAAGTGGGACGAGATCGCACAACAAATACTCAGTCCCAGAGCCCCTAAAACACAGCTCTCACACACCATTGCTGAGGGGAAACGGGTAGCAAGCTGTAGCCTTAGAAATAACATGGATGCAGCAGACAACACAGGGAGAATCGTGGCAGAATGCACACTGATCAAACGCCACGCAAGGCTGTCAATTAGGTTTCAAACTGGAGACCCAGGCTACCCTCTTAAACATGCCCATTGAGCCCAACTCTTTATTTGGCAAAGCAGTTGAGGATGCACTTAAAAGCGGAAAGGAAGAAAATTATACCCTCAAAACCCTGGGACAGCTCACTAATAAACCCTTTGGGCAGAGAGGAGGCTCAAACCCATGCAGGTTTAGAGGACAAAACTCCCAATGGTCCTCTAACTACAACCAGGATGGGCAAAGTTCGTCCTGGGGCTCTTCACAAGGGCAGTCCTCCCAACAGGGTTTTCAAAGAAGCAATAAAAGTAAGGGCAGATCCTCCTCAAGTGGGGGCTCAACCCCTCCTAAGCAATGACCACCCGCTACAGGTTCCCTCCCATGTCACTTCAGTAGGAGGTCATATTTCACACTTTGCATACGCATGGGAGGGGATCACGTCAGACAAGTGGGTACTTTCCACTGTGGCAGGGGGGTATTGCATAGAGCTGATGTAAACACCAGCCAATCACCCGCCAAGACAAAGACAGACTTCACAGGAAGAACAACACATCCTGTTGGAAGAGGTCAAAGTACTGCTACTAAAGGACGCCATAGAAATGGTCCTGGCAAACCAGATAAACAAGGGTATTTATTTCAATGTTCCCAGCACACAGAAGATTCTTGCACTTCAAAATAGCGAACCAAAACTACCAATTCAAGATGCTACCCTTCGGCATATCCTCTGCTCCAGGGGTATTCACCAAGGTACTAGCAGTAGTGGCTGCCCATTTACGCAGAGAATCAATCCCAGTGTACTTTTATCTGGACGACTGGCTGATAACAGGGGAGTCCTCCCAAATTTGCAAGCAAAATACCCAGAGAACAATATATCTCCTGTTCCAATTGGGATTCTTAACCAACAAAGTCTTGTAACAAGCAAGACAAAACAGTTCTTAGGAGCTGTCATAAAGACAGAAAAGGGTCTAGTATTTCTGTCAAACGAAAGAGTGCAAAACTACTGCTGCAAATACCTCCATAGCTAGACGGTGGCCAAATAACCGTACTCGAACAATGCGCTTGTTCATGATGATGTCATCATGCATTTATCTGGTTCCGCACGCACGGCTGCACATGTGCCCAATGCAAGAGTGGTTAGCGAAACAGTGGTCTCGGGCAAGCGGTCAGTGGGACGATCTAGTGGTTGTTTTGCTAACCCTAGTTCAAGTGACAAAGGAAAATCTGTTAAAGGGAAAACATTTTCACAACCCTATAGTGCAATCGATTGTCACATTAGACGCATCTTTCACATGGTAGGGTGCCCATACATTCACCACACAGCGTATGGCCTGTGGACTCGGATCGCAGACCAAAATCACATAAACCAGTCGGAGCTGCTAGCAGTGCTCAAAGCCCTGCAAGCTTTCCAAGTGCACCTGTCGGGTCAGACAGTGCAAGCAATCACGGACAGCACCACTTCCATGTTTTACATAAACCAGCAGGGGCGGACACACTCTCCAAGTCTATTCAGGCTAGCACAAAAAATGTAGAAGTAGGCCCTCAAGAGGGGCATGTTCCTAATGTCGCAATATGTTCCAGGGGAACTCAATTCTCTAGCAGACTCATTAAGCAGAGATCCTCTTTTTGAAGAGTACGAGTGACAGCTCGACAAAGACATCTTAAACAATATATTCTCCCTATAGGGTTACCCACCTTTAGACTTGTTCACCACAAGCCAAAATACGCAATGCCCAGACTTTGCATCCAGGTTCCCCCAACATGAGTCCAAGGGGAACACCCTGTGGATGAACTGGTCACGGAAAGTTGCCTATGCTCCACCCCCCCGACACCGCTACTAAGCAGGGTAGTGAACAAGATGTACCAGGAGCAAGTGACGCTAATCCTAGTTGCTCCTATGTGGGCGAGACAACCTTGGTTTCCACATCTGCACAAACTGGCGATGTGCGATCCAATCAAACTCCTGTGCCCCTACAACAAGCTCACACAGCACGGGGGTACAATTGTACACCCACACCCTCAGTCTATGTTCTTGGGAGCTTGGCTCCCGAAGTCATAGAATTTGGCCATTTAAAACTACCTCAAAGGTGTATGGAAATCCTCAAGGAGGTTCCAAAACCAAACACCAGATACTGTTATTTTAATCAATGGAAAAGATTTGTAATATGGTGCCAGTCAAAAAATGTAAACCCAATCGAATGTGCTTCATCACACATTCTTCATTACATGCTCCACTTACTAGACTCTGGGCTAGTATTTAACTCCAAGGTTCACCTAGCGGCTCTATCCACGTATACCTCTTCTCAAAGCAAGGTGTCTGGGTGGAAAGTCCCTGTCATTAAAGCATTCATAGAAGGAGTAAAAAGATTTTACCCTTCCGTTTCAAACCCGCCTCCACAGTGGGACCCAAATGGGGTACTTGCAAAGCTCACAGGACCCCCTTTTGAGCCTATCAATAAAATCAGCCTTAAACACTTTACATACAAGACAGCTTTTATGGTGGCTATCACCCCCATAAGAAGAGTGAATACAAGCTTTGTCAGTGCAAGACCCTTTCTTTGTTATCCATGAAGACAAGTCGGTACTAAGAACACACCCTAGGTTTTCACTAAGGTTCATATCCAAGTTCCATGTCAATCAGTCCATTGAACCATCCGCTTTCTTTGAAAGCCCTTCCAGCTCAGCTGATAAAAAGCTCCATACACTAGATGTAAACAAAACAAGATGGCTACGAAAAACAGACCAACTGTTTGTCTCCATGGCTCCTGGCAGGGAAGGCTTCATGTTTCAAAAAACGCCATCTCCAGATGGATAGTGAAATGCATACAGCTCTGCTACTCTCTATCAAACAAAACCCTGTCTTTCACACCAAGAGCTCACTCTACCAGGGGTACAGGAGCTACTTTGGCCTTTATTGCAAATGTACCGCTGGATGCCATTTGCAAAGCAGCTACATGGAGCTCTATTCATACCTTTACTCAGCACTACTGCATTGACAAACATTCTAAAGCAGTTTCACAGGTAGGACAAGCGGTGTAAAACATCTATTTGCTGCTGTACCTTCTCACAACCCACCACCTTCTCCAGACACTGCTCACTAATCTATACATAGCATGTGCTCTAAGCAGATCCACAAGCCTCGGAAGGGATACATTACTCACCGTAATCATATTTCTGATGCTTGTATCTGCTTAGATTCACATGTGCCCACCCTTTCCCCCCTGTGCAATAGAAGGTGCATAGATGTTTCTCTGGCTTACCTACTCTTATCTGCTTTATTACATCTGTACTTGTGCTACCTCATGTCAGAAACAAAACAATTTGAGGGACCTCGACGTGTGAAGGACGATGGGTACAGTGGATGTCACACTAGGGATAGTATTACTGGCATGCCCTGTTGATTTCCCTTTTTGAGTTTTGAAAACAACAAATGTAATACTCTGTGACTACCAATAGATGCCGGCCTATGCGTAGCATGTGAATTTAAGCAGATACAAGCACCAGAAATATGATTACGGTGAGTAATGTATCCCATATTTAATTTCTGGAACTTGTGGATCTGCTTAGATCACGTGCTCTGCATAGTCTGACATCTAGTGTTAGTCCTAGAGTATTACAAGATTTGTTTTTGAAACTCGAAAATGGACGTCGACAGGACGTGTTAGTAATACTATCCCTAGTGTGACATGTACTGTACCCATGATCCTTCATGCCTCAAGGTCCCTCAGATTGGTTTTTTCTCCAATCGAAGTAGGTCGCAAATGTGGAGTTCTCTTCCAGGCTGATGCCTTTAATTAGTTACAAGATTACTAGTAGAGTCTTTCCTTGTTGTTCGCTTTTGTCCCACGGCCAATAGACTGCTTGACCGCTTTCGACCACCCCAGCGTCGATGACTGGCCTGATTGACGACCAGACCCTGCCTCTTCGGGCTTCGGCTCTTACAGTAGGGAGAGGGGGGGAGGTTCTTCATGCTGACCTCTCTACAGAATGTATATTCTGCCATCCCCTTTCCCTTTTTCTCGGCAATCTGCCCTTGCAATAAATGATGGCCAAAACTCCCTTTAAATTGTGCCATAACTGCCACTGAAAATTCCTATGGAAGGACATGCACCGAGTGTGCAATTACTGTCTCCCGAGAGATCACCCTGAAAAAGTTTGGTAAACTTTTTTGACCTAAAAGTCTGAAGGATCAGCGCCAGCAAACGCTTGCCCACTCACGCATTGCAGGCCGAAGGCTCCATCAATTTTATGGAAGACTCCAGTGAGGGCAGTATCGGAGTCCTGAGTGACCCGAAGACTAGCAGGATTTGTCGGAACCCCATATGCGGGCCCCCGAATCCAATAAGCAGGCTGGCGGCTCTGTGATGGAGAAGACACCTGGCTGCCAGAGCACACATAAACCCAAGGACACTAAACACATACCCCAGGGCCGATTTTCGACGGTACCATTGAGCGTCGAAGCCCACGTGTTGTCCACAGAGAAAACCTCAGGTTTGTCACTGTCCTCTGGGCTATTGTGTATGCTTTCGCCTCATGACAGGCCTCCGAAACCGGACCCCAAAGTCGGTTTAGACACCACACCAAAAAAAGACCCTCCTTTCGCGCGCTGAAAAACAGGCGACAAAAGGCTTTTCGGCAACCCCCAAGAAAATGCAAAAAATGCAGAGATAATCAAAAGGCATGTCAGTGCTTCCCTGTTTAAAGCGAGGTCACCGAAAAAGTCACACATTTTGATGCCTTTAGCGTAGAAGCAGCACACAGGCTATAGTCCCCACTAACACCCAGCCCTGTGTAAACACTTTCTCAGGGGCTATGCACCACACAAACCAAACTCCCTCCGAGGCCACTTCTATCATGTCAGGCTTCCCACCTTCATGTGATTATACTCCTGATATGGCATTCATAACGCCCCTATGCACAAGTGTTTCAAGGAGCAACAAGACAAGGGGGGTAGAACAGAGGGAGGACAACACAAAAACAATCTTACTAGGCCTTGTGACATTCAGATCGCGCAAGGGAAGGGGGATAGTGGGGGGGTGGGTGGATGGAGAAGTGCGAGACAAAGAAAGTAGCAGAGTGTGCAGCCAACGGGCGGCAAGTGTGGGTGCTTGCAAGTGCAGCCATCGGGTGGCTAATAAGTGCAAGAGAGCTGGCTGTAGGGTTACAGATACAGACCGCAAGTACAGGGGGTGCCAATAGGCAGTGCGGGTTGCAACTGGACAGGCAGCGACCTGGGCCAGAATTCAGAGGATGGCCAGGTGATCACTGCATGGATCAGACAGGAGATCAGCAGGGGAGAGGAGATGGAAGCAAAGAGGATGGTTTTGAGGTGATTCTGGAACCGAAGATGGTTCTGCTCAAGTTTCAGAGAGGCAGGGAGGCCCCAGCCGAAGAAAGAGATCTGCCCCCAACTCTTTGCTTGGAGAAGCGACTGACACTCAAAGAGTTGGAGGTGGAGGAGCGGAGGGCTCGAGTAGGAAGATGTTTAGGTAGAGAGAGATGGAGGTATTGTGGTGCCCAGGCCCCAGAAAGCCTTGTGGACAATGCAGAGGGTCTTGAACTTTATCGTTGCCGCCACTAGGAGCCAATGAAGAGATTTCAGCACTGGAGAGATACGATCCCTGGGCTTGAGGCCATGAACAAGTCTTACAGTCCTGTTCTGGATGAATTGTAGAGGACAGAGAGTAGAGGCAGGTAGATTTAGAAAGAGGTGCTTGCAGTAGTCCAGCCTAGAGAAGACGAGAGTTCTGGAGACTGCGCTTCTGAGGGAAAGTGAGGAAATTAAGAGTACCTCTGAGAAGGTGCTGCTGGTAGTTTGACTTCTTACAGACATCAGAGATGGGAGGAGAGGAGAGTGTGGAGTCGAAGAGAACCCCGAGGTACCTAGCCTCAACGGTAGGAGCAGGAAGAGAGCCCAGGGTGGGCAGCCAGAGAGTGAGAGGAAAGGAGGTAGCTGGTGATCCGATGAGGGGGATCTCAGTCTTACTGGCATTAAGGCAGAGATCATTGGCGGAACACCACTCCTGAATTGCGGACAGACAATCCAGGATGAGAGAGGGAGAAGAGGTGACTGAGGAGAGCCTGAAAGAGAGCCGACTTTCATCCACATAGCACTGAAAGTTGGAGCAGAGATCAGCTATGCAGTGGGTGAGAGGTGCCAGGTATTGGTAGAATAGCCAGGGAGAAAGATTAGACCCCTGGGGAACATCACAGGTAGAGAGAAATAGAAGAGAGGAAGGACCCAAGTTGGACCTGAGAGTGTTGGTCAGAGAGAAAGGTGGTCAGCCAGGCCAGGGCCTGATCGGTGATACCCAGGTTATAACGGAGCCGGTTGAGCAGGATGCCATAGTTGACTGTATCAAAAGCAGAGGAGAGATCGAGGAGGATAACAACAGAAGGAAGGTTAGAGTCGAGATTTGAGAGCAGGTCTTCACGGATGTTCAGGAGAGCAGTTTAATAAAATCTTAAGGAGGATGTCAAGTTTTGTGGACTTTTTGGACAGACACCCAGATCAACTGTCATCCCTTAGAGATGCCTCACAGCCAGGGGCCTCAGCACACCAGCCCCCTGCAAAAAATCCTTGTCTTGAGCCACAGCCTATCACCCCTTCTCTAGGCACCCCAGCCTCGACCTACCAAGACTCCTCTCAGGACATGTACTATGACGATCCCTCAGGGTCACAAGACAACCTTTATAGTCAAGACCAATTCTATAACAACATTTACGTAATCCAAACCACCAGGACCAGCCAGTAGCAGATTCTCCTGTTGATAACCAACTACAATACAAGGAACTGCTTCTGAAGGCTGCACAACCCTTTATTATTATTTGTTATTTATTTATTCTTGATTAAATTGGGTTCCAATTTTTACAAGATAAAACACATCAAATAGGAGCTTTCTTGTCAATCCTTCAGTTTCAAGGAGTCCAGGAAAAGAACAAAAACAAAAAAAGAGGAGGTAAAAAAGGGACATGAAAGAAAAGCACTGTGATGAACAGTCCACATGCATACATCGAGTTTCGACGGCTTTTCCAAGTTAGCTGTCCGTAAGCCCCTTTGTTTTTCCTTTTTTGTTATATTCTCCATGTTAAGTAGCTCCTGTTGCATTCCTCTGATTCCATTTTTGTCTTTAGTGATAAAATCCCTTACTCTTGTGCAAGATGAATGTTCTGAAAAAAGTTTGTCACTGCTGTTGTTAGTGAGATTTTTACTCCACACATCAGGTGATTCCACCAGTCTTCTTCGTCGTAGATCTAAAAAAAGGTGGCCCAGATAGACGGTTCTTTTCGCACTGAGACCCGGACATCATAGTAAGAGGTGCCGTAATGTTTCCACTTGTTCTGAGTTCTCACAGTATCGACATCTATTTGTGGTCAATTCTTTTCTTATTACCATCAATTCATTGGTGGGAAGTAAATTAAGACGTGCTCTTAAAAAAGTGGTTCTGTGAGATCTGCTTGGAAATCGCTGCATGTACCCCAGCAATTGGTTAAATTTTTTATGATTTGTCGGCCAGCTGCTTATCAATTTGTATGTGGATGTCTTGTCGTTAGTAGAGATCCAATCCCACTCATCCAACTTTTTACTGACCTTGTTTGGGTTCGAGACAAGGTCTGTTTCGGTACAACCAATCTGTGCAAGTGTCATCTTGTTTTTGTTTGACCATGTCGTCAACAATGAGTTATTTTCGCCTTTGAGCTCTGCATTAATGATGTTAAAAATCTCTGGTCGAAGTGATTGCCAGATCTGTCTGTGAAGCATCAGCTTGTTGTGTTCAATCACGGATTGCAATGAGCGCAGGCTCAATTCTCTTCGAATCAACACCATTGGAGTTCACTGGGGCAGGCCCAGGACTCTTTGCCAAAAGTATCTCTCAAATTTTGGACAGATTTTGTCCGGCATATGTGTCAAAGCTTCCATACCATGAGTTAGCGAGGGGACTACTTTGGCCTTGTAGAAGTTTACTAATGGGATGATGGAAAAACTGCCATATTTTCTGTCTATTGCCCTTGTTTGTGTTGCCAGTTTTTTTGTCTTTTGCCAAAGGACCAATTGCATGGGTGCTTCCACTATGCTATTATTTAGGGTGACTCCAAGGTATTTAAAATACGATGTACACGCCTCTGAGTTTCCATTGTACCTTCTCTGATTTTTTTCTGGATTTTTCCCGTGGACATGATTTTAGTTTTTTCTTTGTTGATTTCTAACCTGTTGTATTTGTTTTATTTTGTCAAGCTGTTTAGTTGACGTTGCAAGACGATGGCGGTCTGGTCTACCAGGATCATGTCATCAGCATATAGGAATCGTGTTATTTTTACCCCTCCTATTGTTGGTGGGAATGACCGAAGACTCTTCTCATGATGTTGGAGATCCAACAGGTAAGCATTATAGAGGGCAGGGGCAAGGGGGCACCCTTGCTTCACTCCTCTAGATGTTTTAATCTCTGTAGATAATACGCCTACATAATTTAGGCGAGCTCTCATTGTAGTTCCCGTGTATAAGGCTTGGATTGGTTCCAAGATTTCGGTGGGGGGGGGGGCACCTTAAGGATGTCCACTTGGACCAGGTCAACGGAGAAACCTTATGGCACAACGCCTGGACCAGGTCAACAAAGCCCAGGTGGATCTTCGGCTTACCTTACAAAACCCTTTAGGGCACTTAAGAGTAAGATGTTTGCTATGGTCCCCACCTCTTTCACGAACCCTGTTTGAAATGGTTTGGCACTTCCTGTTCATTTTACCCAAGCCTGGAAGAGGTTCAGTACCAGCGACCCGAAGATTTTACCAATGACATCTAGTAGAGAAATTGGCCGATAGTTCTTCGGGTTGTCTTTCATTCCCTTTTTGAATATAGGGACGACAGTTGATTGCTTCCAAGAGTTCGGAATTGATCTCGAGCTGGTGCATTTCTTCAAGACCTCATGAATAAACTCTGCCCATTCCTTTGGATGTTTTTTCAGATCGGCGTTGGTAATGTCATTGAGTCCTGGCACCCCTGAAGTGTTGTTCAATTTATTAATTTTATTCAGTATTTGTTCTTTTTCATGGGGGATTGCCCACGGAGATGAGGGAGTGTCTTTGATATTCCTTTCCACTTGTGTTGGTTGTTGAAAAAGAACTGAGAAGTGGTCTATCCATTTTTTCTCACCTACTTTGATTTGCAGCGAGTTCTTTATTGGGTTAAATGTTGTTCTCACTAGTGTCAAAAATTCTCTCGCTCTGCTGGCACACACTACTTGAAGCATCTGCTCCGCATCAGCTTGGTACACTTCATCAACCAAGTTTTGTACTCTTTATTCGCAACGGTTGCTTTTTCATTATGATATAGTGTTTCGTACTTTTTCGCCCCATCGTATAGCCCTCCTAATTTTTCACCTTTTTTTGACTAACACTGTGTCGAAAGTGTGTTGTCTTAGAGTCTGGGGACTTCTTTCGTCACGACGATAGGTGACTAATAAGGGGATGATAGTTCACTGCTCCACTTGTTGGTGTGTACTGTTTGGATCTGTAGTCCAATGTTAGTTACCTGATGACATTAACAGAGAGTCGAAGTCTGGTTCACCAGTGCATGCCTCGACTTGTTCTACCATCCCCTCTCTGGGTTCCCCTAATTGGGTCCATGACATTGTTAGCATGTGATGGTCACTATTTTCTGTTCTTATTATGTCGAAACTACTAGTGGCCAAAAGAAGTTCCCTTGAAACGAAAATATAGTCTAATGTTGCACTTTGGTTTGCTCTCTCCCATGTCGGAATTTGCATGGACTGTCTCTATTTAAGGTCGATTGCATGTTGTAGAAATCTCGAGAGTCCATTAGTGAGAGCCATTGCTTCCCTCGCTCCAGCGCTGCTGGACTTTTATTTGAATTTGCTTTCGTCTTACAGACTTTCAGGCATGTGGAGTTTAGGTCTCCACAAATGATCACGTATTTAGTTTGATAGGTGATGTAGATCTCATCAATTTGTGTCACCACAACACTTTAACATCGACACCCAGGAGGTACAGGTAGACAAAGACTTTCTGGAAGACATTCCAGGAGACAAAAGGTCTGCCACCCAGTTTATTCCTCTCCTGCAGTCGGTACAAAGACACATCCAGCCCTTCCTACTGGTACCTAGTCTCACAAGGGCAGTGAACCAGAGAATAGACCAGCGCCCACTGACCCTCTGTATATTAGGGGTCAGCTTAAACCTGATTCATTAGTGGTTACCACTACCCGAAAAAGGGCTGGCACTCCCCCGGCGTCGACCAAGGTCACGCCAGACACAGAAAGCAGGAAAATCAAGACTTTCGGGAGAAAGGTTGCCTTCTTAGCAGCATACTCACAAATCCATCCTCACACAGGGCGCCCCACTGTAACAATACAGAAACCTCTTTAATCTGTCACTCGCAACAGGGAAAGTACAGCGATCTTTGAAATCGGGGCACATCAAACTACTCCTCAAGGACATGAGAGGAGACGTGGAAGACCTCTCCAACTACAGACCTATTTCAAACATCTCCTACCCAGCAAAACTACTAGAAATATATGTCTACAAACTAACACAAGATCACATAGAAAAACACCAGATGGTAGACCAGGCGCAAGTCGGCTTTAGACCCATGAGAGGAACAGAAACGGCACTCCTATCTATCTGGGATGACCTAAAGACAAAGGCAGACTCCAACACAAACTCTGCCCTAATACTACTTGACTCTCTGCAGCATTCGACACAGTCAGCCATGACATCCTCATCAAGAGAATAGAAAAAATAGGAATAACAGACTTAGCCCTACTTTGGCTAAATAAATTCCTAGCCAATAGAACGGAAACTGTTTGGATAAAATCCTTCAAATCTTCTCCACGGGACATTGACTGTGGAGTATCAGAAGGATCATCCCTAGCCCCACTGTTCTTAAACATCTACCTGGCTCCGCTAATCAAGATCATCAAAAACACAACCTTATGTGCTACAATTACAAGGACGACACACAAATCCTCTATAAAATCGAAGATAAACAAGAAGAGAACACAACGCTGGGAGAATGTCTCAAGGAACTCTACTACTGGATGAACACAAATAACCTATCACTAAACCCAAGCAAGACAGAAATCATGATTATATCCAAAAATCCAGAAAATAGCATTTATATCCCATGGCCCACGGAACTAGGAACAGGACCCACACCATCAAAAATAGTCAAAAACCTTGGAATCCTAATGGACAATGCGCTAACATTAGAACAACAAGTAAACACAATAATCAAGAAATGTTTTTTCCTCCTACACTCGGTAAAACAGATCCTGCCATTCCTGTCGTTCACCCATAAGACACTGACAATCATTGCCCTCATGTCAAGAATTGACTACGCCAACAGCCTCCATCTCAGAATGCCAGAACACCTACTGATGAAACTGCAATGGATCCAAAACGCAGTGGCCAGACTCCTCAAATTATCACGAAGAGACCACATCACCACAGCTCTAAAAATGTTACACTACCTTCCAATCAAACAATGAATCGTGTTTAAAACAATGTGCATAACACACAGAACAATCCACAGCCAAGTAGCAGAATTCCTACAAAAGCAAATAACGAATTACCAAATGACAATAACACTCAGATCAAGCAACGACATCCGCCTAGAATCAAAACCTTACACAAGGAAAAAGCTAGGGGGATCCTCCTTCTCTCACCTGGCAGCAAACACTTGGAACACCCACCCAAAAGACATACGCAATACAAAGGACCACCTAAGATTCAGGAAACAGGAAGTCCTTAAAGTGAGTTCAAATATAATTATTCCAATGAAACAGCTCAGTTGTCCGACGTGTATTTTAATCAAAGAATCCTGTGTTCAAACAGCCAACACGTGTTTCGACCTAAAGGCCGTTCTCAAGGCAAAACTGGTTTTGTTTCAATCCTTCGTAATAGTACAATCCAAAAGGGACCAATAAGCGAAATGTATCCCGTGTTCAATGGTACGCAGACTCAAAACCGATAATTCGTCCCGAGTCAAGCCTCTATCTAGTAGTACAACAGAAGAAAAACGTATATTGTTGGAAGAAGTAAAGGCACTTCTGGAGAAGGACGCCATAGAAATCGTCCCAGCAAATCAGGTAAACAAGGGTATTTATTCAACGTACTTCCTTGTGCCAAAGAAAGACCTGTCCATGCGCCCAGTACTAGATCTGTGCCTTGCGAACAAATATGTCAAACACCAAATGTTTTGCATGACCACGCTCTAAGAGGTAATCCACTCCTAAAACGGGGGGACTAATATGAAAGATTCATATTAGATTATCTGTGTTTCAAGATAGCGGTAGTTCACTACCAGTTCAAGCTACTCCCCTTGGCATCGCCTCAGCACCAAGAGTATTCACAAAGGTACTCAGTATAACATTGCCTAATTACCTGGGAATCTCCTCAAATTTGCAAACAAAATACTCAAAAGACAATAGACCTTCTTTTCAATCTGCGCTTCTCCATTAACAAAAAGAAATCAGGCCTAGTCCCCAGCCAAATGAAACTATTTCTAGGGGCTATTCTACAGTACCTCACTTCAAGGTTGGTCGCCAGATAACTTTAAGCAAAGCAATGTGCTTGCTCAGGATGATGGCCTCATACATTCACTTGGTTCCACACGCACGTCTGCGCATGTGCCCAATGCAGGAATGGTTAGCAAAACAATGGTCTCAGACAAGCGTTCAGTGGGACGATCTAGTGGTGGTTTCGCTAATTCTGGTACAGACTCTTTGCTGGTGGCCCAGGGACAACCTGCTAAGACGAAAACCCTTCTGCGTTCCATCAGCACAGGCAATCCTAACTACAGATGCCTCACCTGCCGGGTGGGGGGGGGCTCACTTCCTTCACCACACAGCCCACGGCCAGTGGACACATGCTATTGCCCAAAGACATATCAACTTTCTAGAACTCTTGGCAGTGCTCAAGGCTCTTCAGGCCTTTCAGCAACATTTTACAGGTCAAACAGTGCTGGTCCTCACCACTGCCATGTTCTACTTAAACAAGCAAGGAGCACAAACTCTCAAAGTCTGTCCAAGCTATCCCAAAACATATGGAAGTGGGCACTTCAGCTGAACATGTTCCTAACATCTCAACATGTTCCAAGGGAACTCAGTTCTCTAGCAGACACTCTAAGCAGATGCACTCTACCAGAAGAACACGAGTGGCAACTCAACAGAGATATCCTAGACAGAATATGCTCACAATGGGGTCACCCCCCATTAGACTTGTTCGCCACATGCCTAAATGCACAATACCCAGACTTTATGTCCAGGTTTCCCCAACCAGGGTTCAAGGGGAACACCCTGTGGATGAACTGGTCAGGGAAATGTGCTTATGCTTTTCCCCTGACACCACTGCTGAGCAAAATAGTGCACAAGATGCACCAGGAACAAGTAACTCTAATTCTAGTTGCTCCTACAGGGGCGAGACAACCTTGGTTTCCACATCTGCTCAAAGTGGCGACGTGCGACCCAATCAAGCTCCCATGCCCGTACAACATGCTAACACAACACAGGTAGCATCTCTCTATCCCTGCCCTCAATCTATGAACTTGGCTGCTTGGCTCCTGAAGTCATAGAATTTGGCCACCTGAATCTTCCACAGAGGTATATGGATATCCTAAAAGAGGCACGAAAACCCAACACCAGACATTGTTATTTTAATAAGTGGAAGAGATTTGTGATATGGTGCACATCACAAACACTAAACCCAACAGAATGTTCCCCAGCTAACATTCTACATTACATGATTTACCTACTAGAGTCTGGCCTAGTATTCAACTCTATCAAAGTGCATCTGGCAGCCCTATCTGCTTACACCACTTAACAGAACAAAGTGCCCTGGTGGAAAGTTCCTGTCATTAAGGCATTCGTGGAAGGGGTAAAGAGGCTATACCCCCCAATTTCCAACCCTCCCCTGGGTTGGGATCTTAATGTTGTGCTCTCCAAGCTCATGGGTCCACTCTTTGAGCCTATGCACAAGGTCAGCCTAAAACATCCGACTTACAAGACTGCATTCCTAGTAGCTATGACCTCTAAAATACAAGTCAGTGAGCTACAGTCTTTGTCCGTACAAGACCCTTTCTTCATAATACCCAAAGATGTCCTCAGAATACATCCTAGGTTCTCACCTAAGTTCATTTGAAAGTTCCATGTTAATCAACCCATAGAACTCCCTACCTTCTTTCAAAATCCATCGGACTCTGCAAAAAGAAGCCTCCATTCACGTGATGTACGAAGGGTGGTCTTGTACTATGTGAACAAAACTAGTCATCTAAGGAAAACAAACCAACTCTTTGTTTCCATAGCACCTGCAAGATAAGGCGATCGATAGTCAAGTGTACACAGCTCTGCTATTCCCTATCCAAGAAAGTCTTACCTTTCATCCCCGCATCCCCGGGCTTACTCTACCAGAGGGACAGGAGCTACCTTAGATTTCATTGCAAACGTCCCTCTAGACACTATTTACAAAGCTGCTACATGGATGTCCATCCATAAGTTCACACCGCATTATTGCATTGATGCACACTAAAGCAGATTCACAGGTGGGCAAAGCGGTCCTAAAACATCTCTTTGCTGCTGTGCCTTCTCACTTCCCAGATAATGCTGGCTAATCTATGCAGAGCATGTGATCTAAGCAGATCCACAAGCTCCAGAAGGGATACATTACTCACCGTAATCGTATTTCTGGTGCTTGTATCTGCTTAGATTCACATGCGCCCACCCTTTCCGCCCTACTGGAGTAGAAGGTGCACAGATGTTGCCTGGGTTATCACGGTTTCTGATTTATCACATCTCTACTCACGGTACACTTCATGCAACCTCATGTCAGAAACAAACAATTTGAGGGACCTGGGCCACTTGTTTTTGTTCCTTGACATATATAGGCCAGGTGGTTTTGTTCACTGGCAGTTAAAATAATACAATTTAAAAAGATGCTATGTATCTACATGTTAACCTTGTCATATGTTCTTTAAGTACTTTCCTTAGGGTTTGGTCTCAGCTCATGGTGCACATACATGGGGAAATGAGCAGGCCTCAAACACACAATTCATTTGTATACATGAAGATAAACTTTAATGTCATTAACATTTTCTGATGATGCAGTTTCTTTCTTCCTTTCTTTAGTTTCCCTGTATGTGCCTCTGATTTGTATGCATTGTGGTGCTTCACATGTATTGTTTGTACCAGCACAAGTGCTGTAAGTCTTGAATTGTTAGCTAGTTATTACATGTTTAACATTACTCAAAACTCTGATAAGGGAGCATTCATTATTGTACTATCCAAAATTACAATATTATAAATAGTGTAGTTCTATGGTTCATGCTGCAGTCATTGCCTATGTTTATATATGATTAGGTTTCTGTATTAACAACAACACTCCAATACAATGATATTAGATGAGTACATTCTTTAATAGATTAAGTGGTTCATGATAGGTCTCCCGATCACTCCTGACATCTTGTTATCAACAATATAAACACAACTCCTTGTAGAGACTTCATCAAAATGTATTTCACGTGTGATGTCATCAGTGAAGTCATCAATGACATTTGTGATGTTATCTTTGATATCCTGGGTGGTAGTCTTAGCAGTGCACAGTGGTGGTGCTAGTTATGGGTGCTTAGCTTACCATAACTGCAGATTTTCAGGGGTTTTTCGGTTTTACTTGGAACCATAACGTCCGTTTAACAACGTTTTTTCATTGAATTTCATAGGTTTTTACCAGTGCATGCTATTTTCCTACAACTTACTAATATCATACTTACCCAATATAGCAATATTTGTGTCCAATTTCCAAAGTTTCACCTTAAAACTCTGCCATTTCCCACTATCTGGAATAATTTTTAACACTTCTATACACTTCTTGCAACTATTTCAACTAGTTTTGCATCCGTAGACGTCTACGAACATCTGACTTCATAGAGGACCTTCCGGACAGTGCCACATGGCCATACGCTGGCGCGCGGCATGATGACGTGTCTGACAACCCGTCTGCACTTCATGATAAGATCTCTGCTTGTCAGACAGTTCGGAACTGCATTTTCTACATTTCTAGGAACTTCCAACTTCAAAATTTCCCTTGCACAGCTCCAACACCTATTCCTACTCATTATCCATTAACAATCTAGTACACAGTACATACTTTTAACAAAACTGCTATTTATCTCAAAATGGCATCGGCTAATGCCATCCCTCCTCCCCAAGAGCCACCACCACTGCTGTAATCAAGGAGCATGAGAAACAGTGCCCCCTAACTTAGAAATAACACACACGCAACATTTTCCCTTGTCCACCTACCCCCCCCTATTAGTGTTTGGTTGCTTTTCCCCTCATTTCCCTCCTCACCTTTTGTTCTCAGCTCTCCTGCCAAAAAAAATACATCCAAAAACAACAAATGACATATTCCTTTAGGAACCACCTTTCACAGTTAAAAAAATATAACTAAAAAAATAAATTATAGACTCCATCTACTTTATATTTCTCAGTAAAGTACATGGGCGTAATTTTAGGGGGGGACAGAGGTGTTTGTTCCCCCCCCCAACTTTCATGGCACACCATTTTGTCCCCATTCATTTGGCTGTGGCACCTTTTCTTCAGATTCCATGTCCCCCCCCCCAACTTTTTCAGCAAAGTTACTCCACTGGTAAAGTACATAGACTAAATAAGATTTTCCAACATTTCCATTTGCATTTTGTGTTATGCTAATGGGAATATTGTGGCGTTCATCCTCTGTTCCAGGGACTTGAACAGTGGATACCGGCCCAGAAGCCCAAGTTATCAGCCCAAGCGAAGCGAGGGTGGATAACAAGTTCTCTGGATCATTATCCCCCATTCCAGCCCCTGAAATGGGGGATGCAGGCCATTAGCACCCTAGGTTCCCAAAGCGGGATGCTAAAAAATAGGATTTTTCTTCCAACACTGGGACGCCGCAGGCGTCCCGGTGTAGGAAGGAAAATCCTTTTCTAGGATGGCCACCATGGAAAGGGAAGGTGAGGGTTCCATACAGGGCCCCTCTTCCCTTTCCATAGCAGCCAGCAGAAGGCAAAAAGAGAACCCTATGACCATATTACCAAGAGCACATTTTTCTTCCCTTTCAAATCTATCCTAATTTTGAATACCTTTACCACAAAGCCAGTCCCAGGTGGACATGGCCACTTTAATCCTATGTTTTGTCCCTTGTGGTCATGGCCAGTAGCCAGATTGTCCGGATCATGACCTTATTCCGTGACTCAGACAATCTGGCCACTGCCCATGTCCACAGGCTACCCCTCAGTCACTAAAGGTATATCGCTATTTTTTGTAGCTAGATTATGACACTCGTCAAATAATAAAACACTTGCACATTCGCAAAACCATGCTTGTAGGTCCTTGCCAATGCTCCTTACGCAGGTTTTCTGGCAATCCACCCATGTTTTATTTTTTCAAAAGTGTCAAATGTATGCACATACAATCGTCATATAACCGAGCCCCCACTTGACAAAATCCATTCAGACTTTACGAAAACATCTAAATCTAGATCTATAATCTTTTTGCAAACCTTTGTGTAGATTTGTCAAATGGCACCACATTTATAAGCCTTCACAGTATTTTGGGACCACCCACTCTAATGTTGCTCCCTCTCGACAGAATACCCATAAACTTCGCAAAAACATGTATATCTTGATCTATTATCAGTTTTCCAAATGAAGTGTAGATTCGTCAAATGGCACCTCATATAAGCCTTTACATCAGGGGTGCACAACTGATTTTGACAGAGGGCTGAAAGTACCTTACATGAGGGCTATAGTGGGCCGAAAAGTAAAAGTGGGCGGGACGGTAGGCGGGACATGTCAGGAGGCTTTTTCAACCCCCAATTTGTATTAAACACATGGAAAAAGATATGTTTTTGAGGGGTAACGATTTTTATTGCATTTCAAACTTACCTTTTGTACGACACATTTTCCATTGCTATCATTTATTTCGATTTAGTTATTGTATATCGTCTGTTTAATTAAATTATATATATTTTATTGACCCTTGATTGGACATTCCGTTATTTTGGACTGCTATAGTTTGCTGTTTGGGTTACCCAAGAGGAGTATGGCCTTCGTTGAGTCAGGTTTCCTCAAAAAAGCAAAGGATGTACATCTCCTAACTGTGCCTGTTTTAGCTTTATTATTGAGTTCACTCTTGGAGTGCAACACTATGCCCCATGGCTCCCATCCCCAACCAAACACTATGCCCCATGGCCCCTTCACCCCCAACCAAACACTATGCCCCATGGGCCCCTCACCCCCAACCAAACACTATGCCCCATGGCTCCCACCCCAACCAAACACTATGCCCCATGGCCCCCACCCCCAACCAAACACTATGCCCCCTGTCCCTCACCGCCAACCAAACACTATGCCCCATGGCTCCCAACCCCAAACAAACACTATGCCCCATGGCCCCCTCACCCCCAACCAAACACTATGTCCCATGGCTCCCACCCCAACCAAACACTATGCCCCATGGCCCCCACCCCCAACCAAACACTATGCCCCCTGTCCCTCACCCCCCAAGCAAACACTATGCCCCCTGTCCCTCACCCCCCAAGCAAACACTATGCCCCCTGTCCCTCACCCCCCAAGCAAACACTATGCCCCATGCCCCCTGTCCCTCCCCCCCCCAAGCAAACACTATGCCCCCTGTCCCTCACCCCCCAAGCAAACACTATGCCCCCTGTCCCTCACCCCCAAGCAAACACTATGCCCCCTGTCCCTCACCCCCAAGCAAACACTATGCCCCATGGCCCCCTCACCCCCAACCAAACACTATGCCCCCTGTCCCTCACCGCCAACCAAACACTATGCCCCATGGCCCCCTCACCCCCAACCAAACACTATGCCCCCTGTCCCTCACCGCCAACCAAACACTATGCCCCATGGCCCCCTCACCCCCAACCAAACACTATGCCCCATGGCCCCCTCACCCCCCTAACCCCCAACCAAACACTATGCCCCATGGCCCCCTCACCCCCAGCCAAACACTATGCCCCCTGTCCCTCACCCCCCAAGCAAACACTATGCCCCATGGCCCCCACCCCCAACCAAACACTATGCCCCCTGTCCCTCACCCCCCAAGCAAACACTATGCCCCCTGTCCCTCACCCCCCAAGCAAACACTATGCCCCCTGTCCCTCACCCCCCAAGCAAACACTATGCCCCCTGTCCCTCACCCCCAAGCAAACACTATGCCCCATGGCCCCCTCACCGCCAACCAAACACTATGCCCCCTGTCCCTCACCGCCAACCAAACACTATGCCCCATGGCCCCCCCACCCCCAACCAAACACTATGCCCCCTGTCCCTCACCGCCAACCAAACACTATGCCCCATGGCCCCCTCACCCCCAACCAAACACTATGCCCCATGGCACCCTCACCCCCCTAACCCCCAATCAAACACTATGCCCCATGGCCCCCTCACCCCCAGCCAAACACTATGCCCCAAACACACAAGCATGCACCCATACAGACCTGAACCCCCACCCCCCAAATCAGCACACACACAAACATGCACCCATACAGACCCGAACCCCCCACCCCCCAAATCAACACACACACAAGCATGCACCCATACAGACCCGAACCCCCCCACCCCCCCAACTCAGCACACACACAAACATGCACCCATACAGACCCAAATCCCCCACCCCCCCAAATCAGCAAACTCTCAAACAAGCACCCATACAGACCCGAACCCCCACCCCCCAACTCAGCACACACACAAACATGCACCCATACAGACCCGAACCCCCACCCCCCAACTCAGCACACAAAAAACATTCAAATCAAAACATTCATACACATCCGACACCCCCCGACCCCCGCATCTCAACATACACACAAAATACATTCAAATACAAACATTCACACCCCCCCACATCTCAACATACACTCAAAATACATTCAAACACAAACATTCATACACATCCGACACACCCCCTAACCCCCGCATCTCAACATACACTCAAATACATTCAAACACAAACATTCATACACATCCGACACACCCCCTCACCCCCGCATCTCAACATACACTCAAATACATTCAAACACAAACATTCATACACATCCGACACACCCCCCCACCCCCGCATCTCAACATATACACAAAATACATTCAAACACAAACATTCATACACATCCAACACACCCCCCCACCCCCGCATCTCAACATACACTCAAAATACATTCAAACACAAACATTCATACACACAAACATAAAGCAAAACAAACCCGACACACAAACACAAACAGACCACTTACCGGAGACGTGCTGGAAGGCTGGAAGGCAGGTAAGCTGGAATCGCACTACGGCTGGCGTGGTCCAAGGCTGAAATGCCTTCCGGCATCAAGCCTTATGGGCCACGCCAGCCGTAGTGCTGCTGGCCCTCCATTGGTGCAGCACACACGCATTACGTGGCTCGTAGGAGCGACGTGGTGCGTGTGTGTGCTGAGCCAATGAGGGCCAGTGTTTTCAAAAGGGCATGGCAGGCCGCAACTGGCCCGCGGGCCGTATGTTGTGCACCCATGCTTTACATTATTTTGGGACTCCCTTCTAATTTTGTCCCCTTATGACAGAATCCCACCAAACTTTGCATACTCACTCCAGGAATATACATGCAAAATGTCATGCAGTTCCATTAAGTGGCGCCAAACTTATAAGTCATAAGCGATCCAAGAACTGCATTTCACCAACCCTGTAATGCTAAAGTGTTTGCAAACTTTCACAGGACTGTTCGCGAACATCAGGACTGTTGGCGGACTTTCGCAGCAAAAAACACCCGTTGTTTTTGCTTCTTGTAGCCATATCCCATCCTTGTTATTTAATGGAATTACGACAATAATGTCAATACCGTTTCCCAGAATAATTAGCAAAATGTGAAAAATCTCACCTTGACAGATCGAGTAGACCGCCAGAAAACAACCAAGTGCAGCTGTGAAAGCTACCCTAGGACAGCCCTGTCCTCTCCGACCCGGAGTGGGATTAACCAGGGGAGAGAACAGGGTAGCCAGGGAAACCCTCGATGGGGAAGAAAACCCTGGTAGAATCTGGAAGTGTTGTGGATCCGGATGGTTGATGACTTCTACGAGTGGTTGTGGGCAGGAAGGCTTCGTCTGGATGAATGAAAGGAAAATTATCAGAGTAGTAGCGTAATAAGGGAGTGGGAAGTGGAAATTCAATGGCACAGTAAAAGGGTTCTCACCAGCGGAGTGTAGGAGAGGATGATTGATTTAGGGCTTCGAAGGAGAAGAGATCGGGAGACGATAGCTCTACAAGAAATAATACTTGGGTCAGAATCTGCATCGGGAGAGACGGAGTTCCGAGTGTATGGCACTTACAGCTGTTGGGTTTTTCAACAAGGATGCAAGCAGGGTTGGTGTAATCGTGACGCCGATGGATATCCGGGCTTGATGAGAAATCCTGAGAGATAGCGAGACCGGAATGGGAGTGAGAGTCTGGAGATGAGAGCTTAAGAGACAAAAAGGTTACAGGGTTAGTCGAAAGGCAAATGGTAGAAGCAGAGATGTTGAAATCCCTAGAGGCGAACTCACGGAGCGTCTGTAGAAACAGAAGCGACGCGAGGAGTTGCCGGCTTCCGTGTTTGATAAAGGATCACATGAGCAGGCCGGAACGTCTCAGAGAAACGTGAAGAGTCTAGACCGCTACTTTCAGAACAGAGGTCATCTTGAGAAGGATTCTCGGGAGTCGTGTAGAGAAGAGTACCACACAATCGGTTGCGAGCCCATAGTGACCACCTCCCACAATGTGTAACAGTATACCCCCTCCTCCTGGGGGGAGAACCCGGTTTACCCGGGTGAAAAAGAAAGAACCGTCGAATCAACTTAGGAGCATGAACACCGGAAGCAGGTTCCCAGGACCGTTCAGCAGGCGAGTAGCCCTTCCAATCTACCAAAAACTGCAATTTACCTCTCCTGTAACGAGAGTCACAAATATCTGCCACTTCATATTCAGATCCAGTAGCAGTGAAGACCGGAGGTGGAGGAGGGTTCCCCGATCTCCGAAAACGGTCTGGAACGACCAATTTGATTTGAGATAAATGGAACACTGTATGAATCCGAGACCAGTAAGTCGGTAGGGCGAGTTTGATTGCAGCAGGCCCAACCCAGGATAAGACCTTAAAGGGTCCAAAATATCTAGGAGACAATTTAGAAGGTACAAGATGCCGGGGAAGGAATCGGGATGCCAGCCAAACAGAATCTCCCGGGATGATAGTAGGGGATGCCCGACGATGCTTGTCTGCGTTCCTCTTAGCCCGATCTTGAGCCTCTTGAAGAGACAGTCTAGCTAGCTTCTGTCCTTCCTGAATATCCGAGAGAAGACTGTCAACACCAGGGCAACAGGAAGCAGGAATAGAAACGGTAGGTACAAAAGAAGGGTGATACCCATAAGAACAATGAAAAGGACTAGTGTGAAGAGCAGAATGTTTGGAGTTGTTGTAGGCGAACTCCGCAAATGGGAGCAATTCTACCCAATTGTCTTGGGCTGCTGAGATGAAACATCTCAAATATCCCTCCAAAGTTTGGTTTAATCTTTCCGTCTGCCCGTTAGTCTGGGGGTGGTATCCGGAACTTTAGGCTCTCTTAATTCTCAGAATGTGACATATTTTCTGCCAGAAAAGAGAGGTATATTGGGGGCCTCGATCTGATACAATGGTATCTGGGAGTCCGTGTCGAGAAAAGATTTCGGAAAGGACTATCTTTGCCATATCCGCTGCTCCAGGAAGTTTCACTAACGGGGTAAAATGTGCCAGTTTGGTAAAATAATCGATGGTGACCATGATAGTGGTCTTATTCTCAGAAGGAGGTAGGTCCGAAACAAAATCGGTGGAGATAAACTGCCAAGGTCGGTCTGGAATAGGCATTCTAGAAAGTAAGCCCAGAGGAGACATCCGAGGAGACTTAGACTGAGAGCAGATAGTGCAGGCTGCAACATAATCACGGATGTCTGCCTTTACTTCCGGCCACCAAAAATGTCGTTGAACAAGCTCCAAGGTTGAGGCGTATCCTCGGTGGCCAGCTGCTCGGGAGTCGTGACACATTTGTAGAACTTCCTGTTGTAGTGACGGAGTGGGAAGCAGAACCTGAGTTCCTCGAAAATAATAGACCCTCTCTTCAGTGAGCTGATGAGTAGCGGCGATTTCCTCACATAGGAGTTTGTTCTGATTTGTAGCACTCAGTACTTCTTGAAGAAAGTCAGTTAAGACTGCGATAAATCGTGCTGTGGGGAACATCCTTTCAGAACAGAAGTTAGAAGTTGGAGAATCTTTCCGAGAAAGAGCGTCGGCCCTTAAGTTATGTTTTCCAGGAAGAAAGGTGAATTCGATCCGAAAGGGAAGAAAGAAATAGGCCCAGCGGGCTTGTCTACTGTTGGTGGTCTGGGCATTCTGGAGTACTCTGAGATTTTGGTGATCGGTTCGGACTTTGACAGGAAAAGAAGATCTCAACAGCAGATGTCTCCACTCTCCGAAAGCCCGTTTAATAGCTAAAAGTTCCTTCTCAAGAACTGAATAATTCAGTTCTGCTGCGTTGAATGTCCTGGACAGATATGCGACGGGTCTTTCTTCCCCCTGGTCAGAGAGCTGTAACAGCACAGCTCCCATAGCGTATTGAGAGGCATCAGTCTCCACTATAAACGGCTTGGTCTGATCAGGGGTGATCAAAATAGAGGCAGAAGTGAAAATTTCTTTCAGAGTTTGAAAGGCACTTTGGGCTGCTTCGTTCCAGAAGAATGTGACGTTCTTCTTTAGTAATTGTGTGATGGGCAAAATGATTTCAGAAAAACAGGGGATACATTTCCTGTAGAAATTTGCAAATCCTAGAAATCGCTGGATGTCTTTGACACAGGAGGGAATGGGCCAATCTAAGACTGCGGACACTTTCTTAGGATCCATAGATATACCCAGGCTAGATAACACGAAACCTAGGTAAGTAACTTGCTCTTGGTGGAATACACACTTTGAGGCTTTGCAATAGAGATGGTTTGATTGGAGTCGTCCGAGAACTATGTTAACATGAGTGATATGGTCTTTCGGGTTGGAGGAATAAACAAGAATATCGTCCAGGTATACGATTACAAAATGAAACAAGATGTCAGCGAACAAGTGATCCATAAATCGTTGGAACACTGCTGGTGCATTCACTAGACCAAACGGCATCATAGGATATTCAAAGTGTCCGAACGGGGTGCGAAAAGCTGTTTTCCATTTGTCCCCAGGAGCTATTCTGATAAGGTGGTAGGCTCCTCTGAGGTCGAGTTTAGTGTAAACAGAAGCCCCCTGGACTGCCTCTATAATGTCAGATATTAAAGGCATGGGGTACTTATCAGGAATAGTAATCTTGTTGAGACCTCTGTAGTCAATGCAGGGGCGGAGTTCCTCAGAATCTTTTTTGGGAATAAAAAAAAGAGAAGAGCCCGCTGGGGAGATTGACTCAGAGATTAGACCATTGCGTAAATTGGCCTGGAGATAGTCTTTTAGGACTGCCTTTTCCTTTTGGGACAAAACATACATTCTGCCAAAGGGAATGGGTTGTTCTGGAAGAAGGTTAATATGACAATCGTCCCTCCTATGAGGAGGTAGAGTGGGAAATATGGGATTCTCGAAAACAGACTGAAACGTTCGATGACACAGTGGGATGATCTCTAGTTGGTTTATGGTGGGCCCGGTTGGAAGGTTTGACACTTCAGTTGGAATGTGAACACCCACTGACTCCTGGGACAAACAATGATTTACACAGAACTCCGACCCTAGGAATAAAGTACCCGCTGACCAGTTAATATAAGGGTTATGGAGTCTTAACCATGGGAGACCCAAGATAACCGGGAAGTGAGCGGCTTTAATAAGGTCAAAAACCAAAGGTTCTTTATGATTGGCGACCATACAAGTAATCGGTTCGGTCTGTTCCTTGATCGGGCCGGAGCTTAATGGACTTCCATCCACTCCTTGGATGGGAGTAATGATGGATTTGGAAACAAGTTGTATCTCGTGTTTTGTGGCCCAATCATTGTCCAGGAAATTGCCAGCGGCTCCACAGTCAATCAAGGCTGGTATGCCCGCCAACACTCGTTCTGAAAGAATCATAGATAGAGATACCACCACCATGGTTTGGCAAGTAGCTTTGTCAAGCGACATTCCTATTCGATATGGGGAAAGAGGATTTGGAGCCACTACCGTTCTTCCCCTTGAAGTAGGGCTTTGTAGTTTCCCGATTTAGGATTTGGGGTACGTCGTGGAGGAACCAAGTGACAATCCTTCAAAACATGAAGTGAAGAACCACAATACATACACAGTCCACCGGTCTTTCTTCTTTCTCTTTCAGAGGCGGATAGTGGTCCCTTCACAGCTCCAATCTGCATGGGCTCTTCATTTTGGACGTGTGTTTTAGTTCCTGTCGGATAATATTCACTAAAGGGTCGGGTACCCTTGCTTTTTTTCCGTTCATAGGATCGTTCCTGCAACCGGTACTCAATTTGGTTAGCGTTATCATGTCTGCTAGGTTGGCTGGGCGAGGAACCTTAGAAATCTCGTCTTTCAGCTCGTCAGTTAATCCCCTACGAAAAAGAGTTAGAAGACCCTCATCCGGCCATCCTAATTCAGACGACAACTGCTTAAATTGGGTGATATACCCTAATAGGTCCTTTCCGCTCTGTTTTAAGTCAAGGAGTCTTTCCTGAGAGGATACAGTGATTTCTTTTCTCCCAAACATGGATTTTAGACTGTTAGAGAAAGCAGGATAATAATCAAGGATGACATTGTTTGAGGTAACCAAGGGCGTGGCCCATGCCAATGCGGGACCGGATAAGTGAGAAATCACAAACCCCACCTTATCTTTGTCCGTTGGGAAGAAACGAGGTTTAAGTGTAAACTGGACCGTACAGCTATCAAGGAATTCTTTGAGCTTGTAAGGGTCGCCATCATACATTATCGGAAGTAATGTGGACGGGGGAGTATCGGAAAATGCTCTAGTAACTTGTTGTCGTAATCGTACATTGTCTTGCTTAAGTGATTGTACCTCTAAAGACATGGCCTGCATAGCGGCCATTAGTTGCTGCACTTGTTCCATAATGGTCTTCGTCTGTCAATATTATGGGCGTCGCTTACTGTTATTTAATGGAATTACGACAATAATGTCGATACCGTTTCCCACAATAATTAGCAAAATGTGAAAAATCTCACCTTGACAGATCGAGTAGACCGCCAGAAAACAACCAAGTGCAGCTGTGAAAGCTACCCTAGGACAGCCCTGTCCTCTCCGACCCGGAGTGGGACTAACCAGGGGAGAGAACAGGGTAGCCAGGGAAACCCTCGATGGGGAAGAAAACCCTGGTAGAATCTGGAAGTGTTGTGGATCCGGATGGTTGATGACTTCTACGAGTGGTTGTGGGCAGGAAGGCTTCGTCTGGATGAATGAAAGGAAAATTATCAGAGTAGTAGCGTAATAAGGGAGTGGGAAGTGGAAATTCAATGGCACAGTAAAAGGGTTCTCACCAGCGGAGTGTAGGAGAGGATGATTGATTTAGAGCTTCGAAGGAGAAGAGATCGGGAGACGAGAGCTCTACAAGAAATAATACCTGGGTCAGAATCTGCATCGGGAGAGACGGAGTTCCGAGTGTATGGCACTTACAGCTGTTGGGTTTTTCAACAAGGATGCAAGCAGGGTTGGCGTAATCGTGACGCCGATGGATATCCGGGCTTGATGAGAAATCCTGAGAGATAGCGAGACCGGAATGGGAGTGAGAGTCTGGAGATGAGAGCTTAAGAGACAAAAAGGTTACAGGGTTAGTCGAAAGGCAAATGGTAGAAGCAGAGATGTTGAAATCCCTAGAGGCGAACTCACAGAGCGTCTGTAGAAACAGAAGCGACGCGAGGAGTTGCCGGCTTCCGTGTTTGATAAAGGATCACGTGAGCAGGCAGGAACATCTCAGAGAAACGTGAAGAGTCTAGACCGCTACTTTCAGAACAGAGGTCATCTTGAGAAGGATTCTCGGGAGTCGCGTAGAGAAGAGTACCACACAATCGGTTGCGAGCCCATAGTGACCACCTCCCACAATGTGTAACAATCCTATCCTCATCACCCCTCGCCTTCCCAGAGATTATTTGATAAGTTTGACAAGTGGAATGCTGTGTTTTTTCATATGTTTTTAGCGCGATGTCCGCAAATCCAAGTTGTCGGGCGTTTCCAAAAATCTGACGCACTTCACGCTCCTCACCATCCAATCAACGATCACGTCACATGTCCGCGGAAATGACGCAAGCCAACCAGGACACTGTCTACGGAGCGAACAGGGAAGTGTGTCCGCAGACCGGACATAGATATCACACATTTTTTGTGACCTACTTTTTAGTAATTTTTTTTAAAACGACTGTCGGATTTTCACCAAATTTACAAAAGCACGCTTTCAGAACCAAGCTGCTGCTCCTGGCGCAAATTTGGTGGAAATACATCCAGCGGTTTGGGCTGTAGGCGTGAGCAAAGTTTTTTCCCCATTCCGTCTATGGGAAAAAAATAATTTTGGGACCCTCCCTATAACTTTGCCCCCCCTGGACCAAACCTCACCAAACTTTGCAAATAAATTCAGAGTGGGCCATATACTTTGTTTTGCAAAGTTTGGTGAGGATTCGTCCAGGGTGAGGGAAGTTATAAGCCGCCAAAAAGTGCTCTTCCTATGGGATTATAAACGTAACCATAACTACATGGCCACTACCGTGGTCTTGTAATGAGTGCAGTGATTTATGTAAAATGAATCATATATTATTTTTACAAATCCAGCTATGTATGAGGTAACACTGCCCTGTAACATGAAGACAATTTTATGTAGCAAAAGGCTTGCCTCTTGGCTAATTTGCATATCCACAATGTCTCGCTGATGTGGCTCTGATATAGATGTGAACTTCCATTGATGGTTACTAGACATCCATGTCAAAGTCACCATAACCTGATGGTTACTGGCCTAATTCCTATATCCATTGTGGTAATGGCCATCTTGGTGACAAAGAGCTTCTAAGGGGAATAGATTTGAAGGACGGTGGATATGAGAAACAGATGGAATTAGGACAGTAACCATCAGATTTTGGTGACTTTGACATGAATGTCAGAACGATTTGAGGAAGTACCCTGAGGAAGACCTTGTTAAAGGTCAAAACGTGATGGCTGTTTAAAAAATTATTGTGTTTGACCAAGAGCAACATCGTTGTGATCACTAGATCAAATTGTAGACCATTGGATTGTGGCACAGGTGGCTTGCTAGTTGCAATATTATACAATGTGCCTTACTGTAAGACTTTGGGTCTGAGTCTCATGACCTAAGCCTCTGCTTGCCCACTGTTGTGTAGAAGGCAGAACAAGTGACTCCAGAAATAGAAGAACGTAACTTATATAACCGAGGGGTGGTAGTTAGCTCAACTAGGTTTCAGCCCTGATTTTATGCAACTTTTTAAACCTGCAGAATTTTGCTTGCATTTGTCTTTGGTGAGGAATTCTAGGTACCTAAGGGATACCCCTGAAAAATCCCAAACGTCAAGTAAGTACCCTATGTTTCTATGGACTGGTTAACAATAATCTACCACCCACTCCCGGCTGGAAGTGCTTCAGTCCAATGTTTAATACCCAGCGGACCGGAGAAGGAAGGATGCAGACCAGCGATCGGCCGATATAAGTCAATTGTGAACTGCTTTGGATGGAGCGCACAAAGCCTCACTCCCCCCTGTAGAGGGTTTTGATGAATAATTGTGGATGCAGGCACATGTACTTGGTTGCCAAACGCTTTGTCTCAGAGGGTGTAGGAGAACCAGTAAATGCAGGGCTGGATACAGGATCTGGTACTTGGGGGTGAGGGGAGGCATGATCACCTTGGCAGTAGAAAGAAGAATTGGAGTACCTAGGATGACCACCAACCAGTCAGAAGTTGAAGCAGTGACGAGGAAGGCACCAGGTGATATTGGGAAACTGACCTAGGAGAGCTTGAGAGGCAAAACGCCAGCCAACATAGAACTGTACCATTACATGAATAATGATTAAGAGCAGGGTTGTCCAACTTGAGGGCTGGAAACATTTTGGATTTTCGTGATACTCCTCATTAATACTCATGAGATACATTTGCATACAATGATTCTAAATGTATACACATTTTTCCCTTGAATATTGATGAGGGATATCCTGAAAACCTTTCAGGATTCTGGCCCTCGTGGCCTGGAATTGTATAACCCTGGCTTAGAGTGGCCCAGGAAGAGCCAAGACACAGCTGGAGCAGAGTAATAGTAATCCCCTCACTCCTCTGACCCATGGGAGCTTTTTATTTTATTTATTGGGGAATTTATGATGCACCTGTATAGCAAATGCTGTTGTAAGGTACCACAAGACAAAAGGGGGGAGTGGGAGAGGTGGACAGGAAGAGAGGAGAGAGGAATAACAAAAATGGTCCTACTAGGCCTTGTGTCATTTGGATGATGCAAGTGCAGTAACAAGAAGTGGGGTCCAATGATAAATGCGAGGTTTGGGCTGGACTGGGCTCAGAGGTGCAGCCTCGCTGGCTAGTACATGGGGAGGGAGCCCGGAAGGGCAACTACAGAAATGAGGGGGTCAGGGGAGACCGAGGAGGGCCTGGTGCCCTTTATGACTCAAAAGGAACCAGGCAGTCAGTCAAAAACAAAATGTGGCAGAGGGGGAAATTAGCAGGGGAGAGGGAATGGGTAGACTGGTCGAAGACAGCCTGGTGCCCCGTATGACTCAGAGGGGACCAGACAGCCAGACAAAATCAAATGGCAGCAAAGGGGGAAATTAGCAGGGAAGGGGGAGCAGGAAGGAAGAAGCTTGAGAAGGTCTTGAGAAGCTTCCGGAATTTAAGGAGATCCGGCTTAAGCCTGAGCGAGGCAGGAAGACCATTCCAGAGGGAGTTTCCTGCGAAAGAGAAAGAGATCTAACCCCCACTCTCTGCTTGGAAAAGTGTATGATCTGCAGGGAGTTGGAGCTAGGAGACCGAAGGGCTCTATTGGAGATTTATTTAGGGAGCAAGAGTTGGATGTAGCAGGGTCCCAGTCCCCAAAAATCCTTGTGGCTGATGCGGAGGGTCTTGAACTTTATCCTCACAACAACAGTGGAGAGAATTCAGGGCTGGAGAGATGTGGTCCCTGGCTCGAGGCCAAGTATATGATATGGCATTCATAACGCGCCTGTACACAAGTGTTTCCAGGCGCGACAAGACAAGGAGGGGGGAAACAAGGGAGGACAAAATAATGATCTTACTAGGCCATGTGTCATTCAGATTGTGCAAGTATGGGGAAGAGTGAAGGGGAGAAGTGCCGGGGGGAGGGGAAGGTGGAAGGGCGAAGTGCTGTAAACTCAAGTGCAGTCAGCGGGTGGCTCATTAGTGCAGAGAGAAGGGACTGTAGGGTTGCAGGTACAGACCCTTAAGTGCTGGGGAGCCCAGAGGCAGCGCTAGGGCAACTGGACATGCAGGAGGCTGGGCCCGAGTTCAGAGGGTGACCAGTGCACGGAGCAGTCAGATGCATCAGCGGGGGAGAGGAAGAGAGAAAGCGGAAGCAAAAAGGAAGGTCTTGAGTTGCTTCCGGAACCAGAGGTGGTTCTGCTCAAGTTCGAGAGATGCAGGAAGGCTGTTCCAGAGGGAGGCCCCAGCCGAGGAGATAGATCTGCCCCTAACTCTCTGAATAAGTCTTGCAGTCCTATTCTGGATTAGTTAAAGGGGGCAAAGGGAGGATTTAGGAAGAGGCTGTTGCAGTAGTCCAGCCTAGAAGAGGACCAGAGCTCTGGAGACTGGGCCTCATTACGAGTGTGGCGGTCTGGAAATAAGGGTGCTGGTCGCACCGTACTGGTACCCTTTCCGAACCGCCACACTCAAACCTTGCATAGCGGGGCCGTTGCGCCCGGCAGGTCTGACCTGCTGGGTGCAACAGCCCCAGTAGACAGGTTTATTCATGGAAAAAACGTTAGTAACGGTGCTTCCGTGTCCCTATACCCGTGGACGTCCTACGGGACTCCACAGGCATTTGGCACTTACACTTTCCGCTGCCTGATATTTACTTGTAATGCCTCGGTGGCACCAGGATCTCAGGCGGCGGAACAGAGCTACAAGTTCAGAGGCAAACCCGCTGAACTTGTAATGAGGCCCATTGAGTTTCTGGGGGAAGGTGTGCAAAGGGAGAATGTCTCTGAGGAGGTGCAGCTGATAGTGGGCAGCTGATAGTGGGCCTTCTTGTCAAGGTCCACGATGTGAGGCGAGAAGGAGAGGAGTCAAAAATGACACCAAGGTTTTTTGCCTTACACAGAGGTAAGGGGAGGGCAGCCATAGAGTTGGAGGGAAGGAGGGAGCTCGGGTCCCAATGAGAAGGATCTAAGTTTTTCTGGCATTAAGGCAGAGATCGTTAGCAGCGCACCATGCCTGAATAGCAGTCAGACAGTCAGGAATGAGAAAGGAAGAAGAGCAAAGCTTGAAGGAGAGCTGCATGTCATCCGCATAACACTGGAAGTGAGGAGAGAAGGTGGAGATCAAATGGGTCGGAGGGTTAAGGTAAATGTTGAAGAGCCACAGCGAGAGGATAGAGCCCTGAGGGATGCCGCAGCTGGAGAGTGTGACGGGGGAGGGAAGAGAGCCTAGTTGAACCTGGGATGGTCAGTCAGAGAGGAAAGAGGTCAACCAGTCCAGTGCCAGGTCTGTGAGGCCAAGGGTATCACAGAGATGATTTTTAAGGATGGCATGATTGTCTGTGTCAAAAGCAGAGGAAAGATCAAGAAAGAGGAGAATGGAAGGAGAGTTGGAATTGTGATTTGAGAGCAAGTCTTCATGGGTGCTCAGGAGTGCAGTTTCCGTAGTCCTGGCTGCTCTGAAGCCAGACTGGTGGTCGTGGAGACAACCAACAGATTCAATGTGGTGGATCAGCTGGGGAGATGACTAGCTTTTAAAGGAGTTTCCCCAGGAAGGGGGTAATGGAGATAGGGCGGTAGTTAGCCAGGCAGGATGGGACGGCAGAAGGCTATTTGAGGAGAGGGTGCACAAGGGGGTGCTTGAGGAGTAGCGGGACGGAGCCAGTGGCAAAGAAGTGATTGCAGAAATCAGCCAAGGCTGGAGCAAGGGAGGCAACATTGTCCTTGATAGTGCTGGAGGAGCAGGGGAGCACCTGTTTGGAGGAGACTTTTATAGAGAGGACTTGTCTAGCGACAGCACCCCGTGCTATGGGTGAGAAGGAGAGGAGCGGCCTGAAAGTGGGTGAGGAAGAATGGAGGGGTGTAGACGAGAGTGAGGACAAAATGTCCTGAGTTTTGGTTATGAATTGAGCAGCCAGTGCAGTGCAGAGTGTCAGGGATGGCAGAGGAGAAATGGAGACTGCAGTGGGATTGGCAATTTCCTTGCAAATTCTGAACAGTTCAGCTGTGTTTTTGGTGGCCCCAGAGATGCAGGCTTGGATATAGGCCTTCTTCGAGTGGATGGGGAGTCTGTTTTGCCTTTGGAGCAGGCGGCAGGCCAGTCTGTTAGAAGGGGTGCACGAAGCCTGACACTTCTGCTCAGTTGCTCGGCACTCAAAGAGACTGGTTCAGAGTCATACCATGTGTTACGCTTGGAGGCAGGCTTCATGCAGATCCTCCTGACAGGGGAAAGGGTGTTGGAGATAGAGAGGTGAAGGTTAGCAAAAGCTGTGTCCGAGTGAGAATCAGAGGTTGGAGTGGGAGGGGGGAATGAAAGAGGCATCAAAGACAGCAACTGACACTCGCTTCATCAGTTGAATGTCAGAGGAGACTGGCAGTGCGGGCAGAGGCTTCGCCGGGAGACCCAAGAGATACAGATGAGAGCATGGTCAGACCAGGAGAGAGGGTTGGAGATGGGGATGTCTTCTGAGATGAGACCATGCAAGGTGTGTCCGGCTGAGTGTGTCGTACCGGAGGGAAGAATGGTGAGGGAAAGAGTCATAGTGGCTGTGGAAGAGTCCAGAGCCTGCATCAGGAGAGTCAAGGTGAAAAATGAGGTCTCTGAGGAAGAGAAGCTTGGTCGTGGAGGTCAGGTGAGGTGAGTGACGCTTCCTACCTCTAGGTGCTGGGCCCACTAGGGTTTCCTGGGGAGCAACACTGCAGGGACCCATTAATTGTCCCAACACGGGACAGTCTGTTCACCCAGCAAAGAGGAGCCAGAGAAAGGATATCTAGCTGCCAAAAGAAGAAACGGGCCAACCAGTATGGCTAGTGCTGGCCCTAAAAATCAGCAGTCCGTCTTCGAAGCATCCTTCAACAATTCATATACGAACCTGTCCGAGAAATAAGATATCCCCTAGATATGCAACTTCTCTCATTGTTTGGCCCAATCATGCACAAGGCAGACATAAAATGGTGTTGGCTGCAAAAAACAACCAAATGCTCCGGTCCACCCAAACAGGCTGCATATTGAGTACTGACACTGGGCCTCATTATGTGTCCACGGGTCCGGAATCCATTGTTTCCGTGACAGCGGTGACACTGTTACCGCCTCCACAAGCATGCGGAAATAAGGTGCGATTACGGTTTGTCGGTCGCGCGCAGCAGACCATTGTGGAAACTGTGACACTGCCGGACGGAAACACCCACGGACATGGATGCACCGTGAACCATATCAGTGGTATATCCATATCCACCCCTGCCATCACGGAAACGGAAATACCGGTTCCGGAAATACTATGATTGTGAAAACCGGAAGGAGAGCGGCGGCCATTACTTAAACCACAATCCACTGCCATGCTCTGAGACCACAGGGCCTACTATCTCTGGGAGGTCTGTGGTCTTAGAACTATTTGCTTTCATTTCTCAACCCTAATACCTGGCTCATTCTCCTCGGAGGTTTGAACCATTGGCTAGGCCATAAAGAAGATCTATTGGACGCAGAACTTGAGGAAACTCTCCGTGACCTAGGTTTCAAACACCTAATTTACCTGCCTACTCATCAATCGGGCCACACCCTGGACTGGGTCACCTTGGTTAATACTCCCTGTCACGACATTCAAATTAAACCTTCTGCCTGGTCAGACCATTCATTTGTTCATTTCTCTGTAAGAGTCCCTTTCCCAGTTAAACCCAAACGTCAGAAGCCCAACTTTGTCATCATGCGTAACTTTAAACATATCACTGAGGAGAATATTGGTCTTCTACTCAGCCCGTTATTGACTTCCCAGAACACACTACGTTATCGGACATGTCATCTATTCTTACGTCCAATTTAACGTCCATCTCTCAGTCCTTAGCCCCTGCCAAATCAAGAAAATCGCTTGGCCCTAATGGAAGCAATCTCTGGTTCATTAAGGACCTCCAAAAGTCTAAGGGCCTCATTACACATTGTGCGGTATGGATTTAACGTTACCGGTAAGGGAATACCGGTATCGTTAAATCCCCATGCCAATTACGACCCGGCTCACCGCTATTTGCGGCACCGCTAAGTACGGTGCCACTAATAGCGGCTATTCCGTGGGCGCGCGACCCTCGATCCCGTAAATAACGCCATGCCGCTAATAGCACCGCATCACAAGACAGGCGGACGTGCTAATTGCGGCATTGAAAGGCCCCCAAAACCCCTTACCGACATGGCATAAATACCGGCGTCGCGAACCACCCTCTATCAGAACCTAGCAGTATTCCCACCTGCCACAGGTGGACAAAATCATCACAGGTGGAGACAATCGAGACTGTGGCAGCACAAAAGGAGCACACCACACCCCTTCACACACCCATTCCCACACCAAGATGGTTCCAATACTAGCAGCTTTACATGGGCTGGAGGACATGATTGCATTGCAGCAGCAACAACAACAGGCAGCACAAAGGAGACGCAGGAGGAGAAGGAGGAGGATGGCAAGACAGGCGCAGCAAGCAACACCAGTGCACCTAGTCATACCACAGAGGCAGCCACCAATCCCCAGGATCCGAACCAGTACATTTAACCTAACCCCCGAGCAGATACACACCCTGTACCGTCTGGACCGGGATACCATCACCAGCATCGTGTACATGATACATGACGACATTGTCAGCCTCATAGACATCAGAACTGCCATTCCCCCCTCTACTGAAGGTGGTGACTGTGCTCCACTTCCTGGCCACAGGCACCTACCAGCATACAGTGGGGCAGATGCATGGCATCTCACAACCATTATCCTCACGCACGCTGAACCAGCTACTCGATGCCCTCCTGAAGCATGCACGGGAACACATATTCCTGCCACGGACTGCCCAGGAGATCGCAAACACCAAAGTTGGTTTCTATTCACTGGCAGGCATCCCAAGTTGCATCGGGGCCATCGAGACTACCCATGTGGAATTGGTGGTCCCACATCACAATGAAGTAGTCTACCAAAACAGAAACCAATTCCACTCCATCAATGTGCAAATGGTATCTGACGCTAAGAAGATTATCACACATTGTTGTGCCCGATTTCCCGGATCAACCCATGATTCCATGGTCCTGCGTAACTCAAACATGCCACGCTACATGGAGCGACTAGCCGGACAACGTTCCTGCCTACTTGGTGAGTAGCAGGGCAAGCACATTGCAGTGTGATGTGGTGGGGGAGAGATACATACTCTTACTGGGTGTTGACTGTCGTCTGTAGGACAAATGGACATACAGATGTAGGCCAATGTCCATCAGGGAAGGCCGCAATGTCCTTGAGGAGAACCCACATGCAATTATGAGCTACACAACATAGAGTACAATCCAGGTTCCCGAATATTGCACATCCACATTGCACATCATGCCACACCACATACCACACAAATCAGCAACATGGTGTCAAAATGGTACTCCAGAATCAACGCAGCACAACATCAAGATAGCAATGTGCCCTTGAATGCATGCAAAGGTAACACCCCTAGCCATACCATTTGTCACGGCTCGCTCCCTTCGCTCCCGTTCCCGCCACTTGGGGGCATGTTTTGGGGTTTCTTCCCTACTGGACATTTCCTCCGAACCTTATGCTACAATGTCCTGATGAATTGGCAGCGCTAAAACCTTATTTCCCGAATTACTTCCCTTCCGGATCCATTCCAGGTTTTTGGCAGCCAGCATGTTACTGCTACTTTAATCAAATGACTATGCTTCCCAGAATGCCTGGCTCACTGCCTCACCTCCTCCCTTGCAGGACAAGGCTGGGTGGAGGATAGGCAACACCTGTGGCTGCAGGTGCAGCAGGCGACACGCCTGAGGGGTGTGCTCGTTAAGCAGCTTTAAAAGCCTCAGTTTGCTTCAGTCCAGCGCTGGTCATTGTTGCAGCGTTCCTGTCGTGACTGGTCCCTTGTTCCTGGTTCCTAGTTTTTGTGCCCAGTTTCTAGTTAGTGTTTCTTGTTCCTTGTCCTGGAATTCGTATTTGTATGCCTAATTGATTTCTGCCTTTTGGAAATCCCTTTCTCCCTTTCTCTGTCTGCAGGCAGCCTTTCTCTGAGCTTTCCTTTTGCTGTAGCCCAATTGCCTGTGTTCACTGTTTCCTAGAAATTGTCCTTTGCTATTGAAAGACTTGTTGCATTAATCTTTCCTTTACAGGTTTAGTTTCCTGCCTTCTCACCTTGGATGGGTGGGAAAGTTTCCCTTTTGATATCGTTTTCACTGCTCCTGATCCTTGCCTTCTATTGGGATCCATGCCATGTTTTCTTTTACACTTTTACATTTATTTCCTATTTTATTATTAGGTGTGGGAAGCTGTTGTAAATAGCTCCTGTGTGATTATCTTTTGTTTTCCACACTGTACTATTCCTTCTTGCCTCTTGACTTGGGTTTAGGTATTTAGTCATCCTCACTCTTTGCCTTTACTGCCTTCTGGGTTCTTGTTTGATTTACAGGGTTGTGGGTTAGTACTGACTTTTTGAGTGGTCTTTCCGGTCCTGGTGAATACGGACATCCAAGTGGTCTTTCCGGTCTTCGTGAGTACTGGCATTCATGTGGTCATTCCGGTCCTTGTGAGTACTGTTTTCAAATTCTTTATTCAGTACCGTCTAGAGTGTCAGCTTACAGATTCTGTCCCTGCTTGCCCTCTACGTGGGCTTAGCGCTGTCAGTATCTGTAATAGCATAGTGGGTAAGGAGTTGCCGACTTTCCTTTCAGTCATAAGGAGGTTCTAAGTGCTTACCCTACATTCCTTTTCATATAGTGGTATACACGAGTCTTGGGTATTGAATGCACGTTATATTCAAGGTTGTTTACTGTGTATTTTGTGCACATTTCCCCTGCCATATCCATCGCCTTCTTCCTTTCCTAATACCATTGAACCACACACCTATAGCACCACTGAAGTGATGCCACACAGCATGGCAACATCGATGTCGGAATGGCAGTACACTAGCAGTGTGGTACCAAATTTGCCTGGGCCCAGGGACACTAAGACCTGGCCTCACCCAGGACATGTCATTTGCTGTCGGAGGCATGATTCAGGCATGTACACTTGCAGGGTCAAACTCACCTTTGCACATTGCAGTCACGCAGATCGTCTGCATGCATGCTGGTAGTCGTGATTTTGAATCACAATGCAAAGTCGATTTGTGTGACATGTACAGGTCGCACCTGAGGTGAACGGTAACAGGTACCCATTCTTCACCCCATACAGGCGACGCCGGCTATCCCCTGAAGAGGTGGCTCCTAACCCCTGTACGGAACCCACAGAACCGGCAGGAAGAGGACTACAATCGTGCACATACCCGTACCCGCGTCGTGATAGAGCAGGCATTTGGCCTTTCGAAGACACAGCTCTGGTGCCTAAGCGGGCCGGGTGAGGCTCTCCTGTACAGCCATTAAAAAGTGCCGAAGATAACCATGGCATGTGTAATGCAGCACAAAATGTGCATCAGACAGAATGTGCCTATGCCACCTGACATTGACATGCAACCACCAGATGAGGATGATGTTGATGGGGAAGAGGATGGGTGAAATGGTCCGGCAGCACATGCAAGAGCCGATGGCCAGGAGGGACACGATATGCATCAGCATCTGATGTATCAAATGTTATGAGACACAAGGGAGATCTATTATGGATGGAGATGGGTATTGTTGCCCTGATGTATGTGGTGAGGCCCACAAAGGACGCTGTCCCCAATAAAGTACACATACACAATGATGAAGACCAAGCCTGTGTTTCATATTTTCAACAGTGTATTGTGATCAAACTGTGAACAAAAAGTGCATGGCCCCAACTGTGCAAACACCCTTTCCCCCCTCCCCCCAACAACATTCCCAAAAACACCCTTACAACCCTCCCCCCACAACACTCCCAAAAACACCCTTACCCCCCCTCCCACCACAACACTCCCAAAAACACCCTTACCCCCCTCCCACCAGAACACTCCCAAAAACACTCTTACCCCCCTCCCACCACAACACTCCCAAAAACACTCTTACCCCTCCCTCCCACCACAACACTCCCAAAAACACCCTTTCCCTCTGCCCCCACAACACCCCCATGTGAGGCTTATAGTGTGTAGGTGTCCTGCTCCACATGTGCCAGCAAGTTCTTGCTGGCCCTAATTCTCATGGCCCCCTCCGCCATTAGGTGGTTGGGATGGCGTGCGCCTCATGGTGCGCAGAGAGCGGCGCCGGGGGCTTGTTTGATGGGAACTCGCAGAGGAGGAGGTGCCCGGTTGATCCTGTGGTGGGGGGGTATTGTCGCTCCATGGCGTCCGCAATACGCCTAAGTTGGGCCATTTCCTCACAAATCCTGTTTGTGCAGGCCTCCATGCCCTCCCGTGTCTGGCTTGCATACAACCTAAGGTCATCCCTCAGACGGGCTGCCTCTGCCACATGCTGGCCAACCAGCGCAGTGATTTCAACCTGCCTCTGGCTGATGGTTGCAAGGTCATCTTGACTGGGTCTAGCTGTTGGGGTGGCTGCTGCGCCCTGGTCCATGCCTCTGGCATCAGGTGAGGACACCTGAGGGCTCCATCGCCCTTCCACAGTTTCATTGCCTGATTCTACATGGCTACCTGATCGTGATAATGGCCTTGGGCTTGGCTCAATGGACCGTGGTGGGCTGGGGGTCTGGCTTTGATTCTGAATGTCAATTGCCTCCTCCACGTCCGAAAGCGGCGCGGTGGATGCTGCCTCACTAGTGGAACTGGTGGCAGCAGAGTGCGGGCCCTCCATGCTGGTTTCCAATGTCATGGGGTACACTGCCGTGGGTGGAACAATTGCAGCAGTGGTGGCCTCAGGCTGTGTAGAACTGGTGCTCTTGCTGCCTTTGGCCCTCTGCTGCTGATCACTCCTCCCGGTTCCCCTTGAGGTGGTGGCGATGTGTCCTGGGCTTTTTCTTTGCTGGTGGAGCAGGTGTCACAGTGCCCGGTTCATCAGTGTCTGTCTGTAATCCTGTAGGGGACAAAAATAGGGAATATCATTGTTTATGGTTGTACGTGCCTTATGCAGAATGTTTACGTCATGCCGCTCTATGCATTGAGGTCTCTTTATTTTTGATTCCGGTAATGGGCATGTCGGGGGGGGGGGTCATGCATGAATGGGTCTGTGTTGCACGTGTATGTGGTGATGCGTGCATGTAGGTTTGTGGCTGGATTGATGGCCTGATTATGGACTCATATTAGGGGGGCCCATCACCCTTCACTGTGTATCGTTTGATGTATACACTCACCTCCATGTTATGAAGTGGGCGCACCATGCTCCATGTCTCCGACACCCTCGATCGATTCCACACCAATTGTGGTGGCAGAGATCTCCTCCCACTCCCGGAATTTTATAGGGGAATCCGTGCCACCACCTGTGGCCATTGCCAGCTTGCGATTCAGACAGAATGTTTCGTACACGGACCCATAGGTCGTCCCACCGCTTTCGGCCGTCCTTGACAGTGCGGGTGGTGGTGCCCAACGCACTGACTTTGTGGGCAACCTCTGCCCAGATGGCCTTTTTCTTGACGAGGGTCTCCCCTGCCGCATGTCATTTCTAAATACTACATTGGCATTTGCCGCAAGTGTCTCAGTAAGCATGATCAGCTCCTCGTCGCTGAATTTTTCTTTTTTCGCTGGCGATCAGTGCCTTTCTTGACGGCCTTGGGCATCTTCGCGCTATCCGGGATGATTTTGTGTTCGAGGCTTGTGGAAAGAGGTCCTGGATGCAGAGGATGCAATGGATTGTGTTTTTAAAGATGGCCGCCGTGCTCCTTCCCATTCCTGTGCGATGACGCTATTTCCGGTTCCGCAATTTGCTTGTAGAGTGAGGGCGGAGGTGCTATCAGCACTCTCGTCGAAGCCGGTAAGGGACTTTTTGGGGTCTTTAGCGGCATGGCGGTAGGGTCATTACCGGCATGGCGCTATGCTCGTGTCCGCATACTCGTAATGGTACGCTATTAGCGCCCTCTTGCCAAGGCGGACACGTTAATAGCACATGCTGGTAAATGTTGACTTTTACCGCACAACGTGTAATGAGGCCCTAAATCAGCTACGGCCAAGCTCTTTCACAAGTGGAAAGCTGATCCTAATCCCCTCACTTTAGACGCATATAAAGCCTCAGCTAAGTCCTACAGATCAGAGCTTCTCATCGCAAAAAAGAGTTACTGTAAAAATCAGATTCTTAACGCTAAATCTGATACTAAAGAATTGTTTAGAATCTTAAAAGATATGGAATCTACTCCCGAGCCACAGGGACAACTTCCAGCTTTAGACAATGCTTGGTGTCTTCAAATACAAAATGGCATGCACAATAAGCTTCTTGGCATCAGAGCCGATATTATTCAAAAACAGGCTGCTAATACCGAATCAGCATACGCTAAACCTTTCATTAGAAATTCCTCAATCCCAGAATTCAAATTCCATACTATTTCAGAGGTTGAACTAAAATCTATTATCAAACATCTTAAGCCCACGAAATGTAAAGGCGATCCCTGTTCCTCTATAATTATAAAATCCTGCCCTCCCTTGTTGTTAAAATATATTTGTACCTTCGTTAACGCCTCCTTGCACGAGGGCGGTATTCCAGATGACCTCAAAACCGCCTGGATCACTCCCATTCTTAAGAAGCCCAGACTTGCCCCGGAAAATCCTCTTAACTACCGCCCAATTACTAATACGCTATTTCTTTTGAAAATACTCAATCGAGTGGCGTACACACAGATAGCCTCCTACCTGAACCAGCATAACATCTTAAATATTTACCAGTCAGGTTTTATGCAGGGATACAGTACCGAGACCTCCCTTCTAGATCTTAAATCACGTCTACTTGCCCTTCTAGATCTTAAATCACGTCTACTTGCTAACATGGATAAAGTCCTAGCAACCTTACTTGTGTCCCTGGATCTTTCTGCAGCATTCGATTTGGTCGAGCACTCCATTCTGGTAACAAGAATGGAAGAGGTGGGCAATTTCTCTCCACAACCCCCCCAACTCCTGAGTGACCCGACGCATCCACCAATGACACAGGCCCTCACTCAACACGCACATGAGACATGCCCTCAGGACATACAGACAGCGTGTGACTGAGTACAAGATGAGACACACACACTTGAGTGCATCACCCGTCAAATGTGTGTACATGCAAGTGGACAGAGATTGTGGAGTGCATTGCATGTGATGACCCATTCACATCCTACCACACAACTAACAGCATGCCCTGGATTCCCTCACAGGCACATCAACCGACAGTGACACTGCGCAACAGGCCACACCACGTCCTCCTGCACATGGCCGACGTAACCGTCCATCACAGGATGCCACTGCCAACACCTCTGCAAGACAGTCATCAGCAACACCGGCATTGGACACGGATACGCCCATCTTCGCTGAAACCCCAGGGTTGCCTGTTGTCACAGATGCAACACTTGCTTCCATGTCGGCTGCACACATCAGTGCCTGTTCTTTTGCCACTTTGGAGGAGGACTCACCTAGCAGCAACAGTGCACCGGTTGCACAATCCTACAATGCACCACAGGACCTGGATGATGGAGGCAACATCACGCCCCTACCTGACCTGGAATTCAGCCCCTCAGGACTCCGCAGCCCGATACCCACACCCTTGTTCGCCGAACTCAGCGCCTGCCTCCAGCGCATAGAGCAACACCAGGCCAGCCTCACACAGCTGGTCGAGAAACAACTGGAGGAGGCTAAGCTGCAGCGCGAGGAGGCAAGGTTGCAGCACAAGGAGGCAAGGATGCAGAGGGAGAGCACTGTCACCTCTGTGCGCAGGCTGTCAAGGGCAATATGCCGATTTGCAACAACTAACGTGACCCTATGACGGCCTGTGAGGGAGGGGAACAATATAATGTCCTCCATTGCAGAGTCTATGTTGGTGGCCCAACAGGCATTTCTGGGCAATGTACCAGCTGTAACACCACCAGTGGCTTCCACGAGCAGCACCCCCTTGAGTTCTGTGGCAAGTAGCCCACGGAGGCGCTCAAGCCGGCTGGCCGGATCCTCCGGGAAGGATACATACTCCCACAAGCGTGGTCGGATATAGCGCAATAAACATTGGACTGTCGTCTGCACAGTTGGGATGTGGTTGCTGTATGGGGGTTGGTACTTTGGGGGAAGTGGGGGAGGTCCTTAGTGGGGTTAGTTGGTCAGGGCCTGGATGGGGGGTGGGTACGTTGGGGAGGTGGGTGGGCACGGGTGTTCTACTTTTCCATCCAATTCCCCTCACCACTGTATTGTTGAGAATAAAAGGTTGTGCAAATTCAAGTGGCAAGTGGACATCCATGATTTCATGTGAATTCAATCCATTTAATGTTGTGCAAAATAAATGATTTACATGATGTGCATGTACAGACTCTCAAAAGAAATTGTGAATGAGTGCTGCCCGTGATTGTTGCCCATCCTGGGCACCCCTGCCAGGGAGTGCGTCCATCCCATTACCACCGTTGTCATCATCATCATCATCCTCTGTGTCCGGGGGCAGTGGAATGTTCCTGGGCATGTACAGATTGTGCAACATAGCACATGCAAGCACTATTCTCCCCGTCTTGACGGGGCTGTACAGCAATGATCCACCAGATCGGCTCAAGCAGCGGAACCTGGCCTTGAGTAATCAAAAGGTATGCTCTATCATGCCACGTGTGCGTATGTGTGCCCTGTTGTAGGCCTCCTCATGCCTATTCCTTGTCTTTCGTATGGACGTCATCAGCCATGGTGTGAGTGCATATCCTGCGTCACCTACATGGGAGTGGAAGCAAGATCACATGTCAGTGTTCGTGGTTTTGTAGTCAGATTCAGACACAGTACAATCATGTGCCATTTGGGGATCTGTCATATGGGGCATATTGTGATTGGAATTGGAGCACAATACCATTCCAGGGCCATTGATGGTCACATTGGTATTGGGCAACGGCTTGTTGGGCGCAAGTCGATGCCCGTGTGTTCATGTGTGGTTTGTGACAATGGCATTGTGCTGTGATGGCCACACATGCACCAGTCAGACAATGGTCACTGTGATTTTGTGGTCAATGCACACTGCCGGGTAAGCCCACATCGTGTGCATTGTGGGTGCACAGGAGCTTTGGGCGGGCAAGGGACCCACATCCTCATGTCGGCCTTGCTTGTGGTGCAACAACATGTCTAGGGTGTGCATGGCCGTTGGCGGGGTAGGTACTTGCACACTGTGGCATTTTGGAATGTGAAGCGATGCACTGTGTGGGGTGTGGTGACTGTCCATGCCCTTGCCCAGGGGTCATGCATTGGCAGTTGTACTTACCCAATACCCATGTGCTTTGTCTTGCATAACACTCCATGTAGCATGGCAATGTCGAATTCCGCAGGACCATCGAGTCATGTTGTGACCCTGGGAAATGTGCACAGCAATGGGTAATCACTTGCCTAGCGTCACATACCATCTGGACATTCAATGAGTGGTATTGTTTCCTATTGCGGTACACCGCCTCCATTGCATGTGGAACTGTCAGCTCTATGTGGGTGCAGTCTAATGCACCTATGCAATTTGGCATGCCATCGATGGCATGGAAGGCCAACTTGGTGGCAATGACCTGGGCAGGTGTACGGGGGAGGGAAATGTACTCTGACGCAGTACCTGGTCAAGTATTCTGGAAAAACAGGGTTGTGACAGCCTGTGCAGCTCACCGACAGTGTTCTGATATGTTCCAGTTCCAAGGAAATGCAGTACCAAGACTACCTTCAGCAGGGGGGGATTGCAGTCCGGATGCCGATGCGGCTGCTGATGTCCTCCTCAATCAGGGTGACGATGTACATGATTGATGGACGGTCAAGTCAGTTATAATGTGTGTACCCGCCCTGGGGTCAGGTTCCATTGTGAGGCCCTGATGCGGGGTATTGCAGGCTGCCTGTGGGGTCGTGCCGGCTGCACATTTATGTTTGCTATGGGTACGGGGTTCGCAATTTGCCACCTGTGCCTCCTCTTTTGCCCCACTGCTGCCACAATGTGTACTGCTGCCTGTAGATTCAGTAGCCCAAATGCTGCTACAGCGGCTGGCTGCATGGTTGTGTTTGGAGGTGGCCTGGGTGTGGCCCATTTGTAGGCTCCCAGGTGCCCACAGGGTGCAGCTGGGCTCATTTTGTGCACCTGCGGCCTGATTCAACTCACTTGCCACCGTTTACCGCCAGCTCTGCGGTGCCAGTGGTACCGCCACACTGTTCACGGTGTTTCTGCCATTTTCTGGGCAGTGTTTCCGTGTCTGTGCCACTCGTAGGTGCACAGTGTTATGCATTGCTGGTTACTTGCTGGGGGTGTGTCGTTGTGCTTTTTCTGCCGACGCTGATTCCCGGTGTGTTGTCACCGCGGGAGTGCCTCCGATGTGATGGTGTTTCTGGGTTTGTAGGTCGGAATTGGCCAATCCGAAAAACGGTGCTGGTATGGTTTTACCGGCGCCGTTAAATCCGGACCGGCGGACTCGTATTGAGGCCCAGTGACTAAGGCAGGAAGCAACTTTAAGTACGTTTATACTACAAAAGAGGATGTAGGGGGCTTTGCTCAAGGTGAGCCCATGTTAGCAAAGCAGCCCTTTTAGACCTGCATTGTGGTCTTCACAGACGAAAGGGATGGTCAAAATTAAAATGGCTGCGAAAGTGCTTAACAAATGTTAGTACCCCAATGGCTACCATAATATTACATTACGCTACTAATGCAGTCAAATTGACTGAGAGGCCAAAATTAAATTACAGCTGTCACCAGTGTAGGGTGATATAATCACTCTGGGATGAACATGCAGTGCTTAAAATGTTCCCCTGAGCCACATGTGCTCCTGTATGACAGCCCATCAAAAATATTTTTGGTGCAATGGAATGTTGTAAAGCAGAACAAGTGACACTGCATATGCGAAGATGGAAGCCCAAGTTTGTAGAACACTTTGACATAGTGGGACTAGGTCAGCGACCTGACTGTCAAGAGTGTACTGGGACTCCTCTCAACCTTGGACAGGAGGCCTACCAGTGTACTTGCCAGAGCCAATCCTGCCCCAGATGCCGATTTTGGGAGTAGCAAGTCCATTTGACATGTGATAAAGGTACCACTTCTTCTTTCCCTGCATAGGACCAGCATTACTAACAGTGGAAACCCAAACCAGAGAGCAAGGTGGCGACATGCAGAAAAGAAAAAGAGTGCTGCACACATCAAACTGGCAATCCAGATGCTCCATCTGATCCACACCCACATTGTGAGATTGATTGCTTGTAGAGGTCTACCACTGCCAAACTCTGCTGGACCTGTGTATAAAACAGAGCTGTGGCTTAAAGCCTTTTATGTTCTTTGATGGCTGTAACCCAGCCCCTAGGTGAAAGGAACAATGGTTTTCCCGGGCAACTATCTGTGGGGGGGTCAGGGAGTAGGAGGGCAGAACCAATGGAAGGAGAAGGGAGGTGGGCGGAAGATGCAAGGCAGTGTGGGTTGTTTGGGTGAGGTCAAGAGAGGAGATTGTGGATCAGCAGACCAGGAGGAGAAAGGATAGTACAGGGGAACGTGGAGTTGGATTACAACGAGCAGGTGCAAGGTGAGGTATTGATTGGGGAGAGAAAGTGGTACTTGGGTGTGAGCAGAGGTGTGTGAAATAACCACCCGCGAAGCAAAAAGTGCAAGATTCGCACTGAAATCCACTTGTTCTGTGACACCACTTACATGTTGCCTGGTTTTGGACGGTTTTGCATCGAGTGTGGTGTTTCATTCCCATGTTGATTTTGTGTAGTGAGACAAATACATTTGCTCAGCTCTTTTGATCGGTGCCTTTCATGCAGCGACACGAGAAACACTGCATGGCTTTATTTAATCGGTGCAAGGTCCGCTCAACAACAAAAGAAACTTCATGCAGCATTTTTTGATACGTGGGTGTGGCAGGACAGTGCAACGGGAATTGGAATCAGACAGATTTTGCAGCTGGCGGAACAGAATTGAACAATTTCGCTTAGCCGTAGTTTTGAGTTTGTGCAAGATGAGTGGGTGTAGAGGTGTAAATCTTAGTGACTCAGAAAATTGACTGGACAGGTGAAAGTTTGATTGTAGGGAGAGGTGTGCATGGGAGACTCAAGAGAGGTGTGAGTAGCAGAGGAGAGAAGCATAGGGGAGAATTGTAGAGCAGAGTATATGGGCCCGGAGTATCAGAGGAGAGAGATCATATGGACAAAAGAGGTTGACAGAGATTTTAGGAGGATGAGCAGGGAGGAGAGCGAAGCAATCCCAACTAGTCGGGTAGCTACTAGACAGTGGGGATTACCGATACCTGGCGGCCATCTTGAAATGTGGGAATCCCTCAGCTAGGGAGGGAAAGGCACTTTGGAGATGAGGAACAACAAGATGGCCCTTAGTGCAAAGCCCTTCTCCTAAAGTTAAATGAAAAGCTTTGAACTCTCTTTGCGAGATGGTGTGTTCTCGAGGCCATCTGTGGCACATGGTGTCAGAAAATGTGATTGTTCAGAACCCGATAGAGAGGTCACCCATAGAACAGAGAAGATGTTGAGGTTTGTGGGATAAGATTGCCTGAGTCTCACCAGAGCAACACTAAGGGCTGTGGCGTGCGACCTGTATGATGATGAGGAGGCTCCAACCCTGGGCAATACACTTAAAACCGCTCTGAAGTTGGAATTACCTGAAGGGACATCTGGGCATATTGCGCCTAAATTTGAATTGGCCCCTAAGCACTCCTTGGCTGTAGAATTGAAGTCCTCAATGGAGATTACCGAGGGTAGGTGAAGGTAGTCTTCTTTAACCTGGGAAATCTTGCCTGTATCATAAAGCCTAGCCAATCTGTAGCCAAATCAGTGTGCAAAAAGATCGTCATCTCAGTGATTGAACAAGTGGAAGGTTTTGACACCAAGCTAGCAGATGTTGGGTTTGGGGGATGACTAAGGCACAGAGAGAAGACTCCCTTTATGAGGACCAGGCTCTGCATCAGTGGCTTTTGTAGAAGTTCAGAGAATGGATCACCTTCTGGAACAGGCTCTTAAGAATGTAGTCTCTGAAACTGAGAGCTGTACTCTGAATATTCCCCATTATCGTTGACGGGAAGAGGCTCCTGTGCCCCCAGTGGGTGTGAATCCAAATGGGGAAGGTGCCATTTATTACCAGCTCTTGTTTATGAAACAATTCTGGAAGGCAATGATGGTGTTGGCTCACTCCAACCTGACTGCTAAGCCTGGATCTAGTGAAGAAGATGCAGAAAAGTATTCTTAACAAGTTCTACAGGCCAGGAGTATAGGCACAAGTCAAACAATGTTATGCAGTCAGCCTATCTGCCAGAAAACCTCATTGGATGGTGCACCAAGGGCTCCCCTCCAACCATTATCAATCATCTAAATCCCTTTCTACAGATTCGCCATGGACACTGGAGCCCTCCAGATCAGGGAACAAATACATCCTGATAGTACTGGATTATGTGATTAGGTATCCAGAGGCTTTTCCCTTGAGACACAACAACACCATGGCTATACTCTAGGTGTTTATTCCATTATTCTCCAAAGTTTGCTTCCTAACACAAATCCTCAGTGACCAAGGCAACAATTTCATGTTGAATCTGAATGGTGTGATAAAAGATCTCGTGAAGATTAAGACCCTGAGAACATCAGTGTACCACCCTCAGACCAACAGGCTAGTGGAGAGGTTTAACCAGATTCTGAAGTGCGCCCTTAGAAGTTTGGTCGTCCCAGTTGCTTTCATCTTCTATGACTGAATTGCATGGGCTCTTTTTGCTGTGAGGAAAAATGACACAATCATCCATGGGTTCTTTTCTTTTGAGCTGGTCTATGGTTGGAACATGAGAGCTGTGTCTGATATCATGAGAGAAGAGTGATAAGGTCCTGAAAGTTGGCAGATCCGTGATTACCCCATGATACAAAACGCATAGAATACATGGAAATAGTACCACGCCTGGTGAGAGCACATCTTGCAACAGCTCAGGACCACCAAGAGAAAGCATACAACAGAGAGGCCAAGCTGCTCACCTTTTAAGTAGCGGGCAAAGTCCTGGTCCTACTCCCCACAAATCGGAACAAATCACTGGCCCGGTGGTATGAGCCATATGTAATCACAGAGGTCATGTCTCGCCACAATGATAGAAAACCATCTCAACTCTCTCATGTCAATAATCTGAAAGCCTGGTGGGAAAAAAAGCAACCCACCACTCCTAGACCACTATGAGAATAATACCTGGGAACCTCCTTTTCCCCACTCAAGTTCATGTAGTCTCCATTCCTCCAGGCCTCTCCACATCCAACTGCAGGAAACTGGCAGTATTTCTTGGGAAGTATATTGATGTATTCTCCCACCAACCTGTAAGGGTACGAGGAGTTGTGCGCAAAATCTAAACCCCACCCAGATGAGAGATTTGACTCAAACCATACTGGCTACCTGAGACCAGGAAGGAAATTGTCACGGAAGAACTGTGCAAGATGCTATACCTAGGTGTAATTGAAAGATCTTCCAGTGAGTCGTGCTCTCAGACTGAAAATGGCTTTCGCATTTGTATCGACTCTAGAATATTGAACAAAATGTCCAAGTTCAATGCCTAACCCATGCCCCAGATAGACAAATTGGTGGAGACCCTGGTGGATGCCAAGTTAATTTCCAAGATAGACCTCATCAAAGGTGTCCCTTAATAAAGATGGTAAATGAAGACTGACTTTGCAATGCTCAAAGGGCTCTTTCAATTTAAGGTTCTACCATTTGACCTTCATAGAGCTCCCCAGCTACGTTCCAATGGTTGATGGATCACATCTTAACCCCCTGTCGGACCATCTCTGGCACTTCTCTAGATGATATCAATGTCTATAGCAAGACTGGGGAGGATCAGCAGAGACATCTGAGAGATGTCTGCAATGAACTACGAAAACCCCACTCATCTGCAAATTACCTTAGGTCTGAGGTGGAAAATGGATTGGTGCTGCCTCAGCACAGGAAGGTAGAAGCAGTTCAGAGTGCTCCCCAGCCCTGAATGAAAAAGAACATTTGTGCATTTTTAGGGTTGCTTTGGTACGTACTATTGAGGGTTCATCCCCAACTTTTCCATAACTCACTGCACTCTTGTTAGATAAACTGACCAAGACACATTCCACTCCTGTAGCCAAACTGTTATAGGGAAATATAAAATTGCCATATGCAAAGGTCATGTGTTGGTAGTGACTGGTTTCTCAAAGGAATAATTGCTTCATGCCGTTTTCTCCTGAGTAAGGATGGGGGCAGTCTTGTCACAGGCCCAAGATGTGGTGTAGAAGCCCAATCTATATATTTCATCCATAAGCTCTTTCCTTGAGAGAAAACATATCCTAAGGTGTGCGACTGTAAAATTGGCCATACATACCCTCTAATATTATCTGACTGGGTGCAGATGCATATTAATTACTGCCCCTGGCCCCTTTGTATTGATGGCCAGGAATAAGGAACACTACCCTTGCACCTTAAGATGTCTCTTGGCCGTCCAACCCTATTTCTTCACTGTGGAACACAGAGGGCTTAAAACTATCCAGTGTGGATTTCCTCTCCCGGTATCCCCAGGTGGCTAATGTCCAGTGAAAGAGAAATTGTCAGGATGGGGGAGGGGACGCTGCAGGTGTATGACAGAGTCAGGAACCTGCCCTTGTCAACGAGCTGGGCAACTCTTTCAGCTTGGGTCAGGAGGTCTACCAGGGTCCTTTCCAGAGGCACTCCCGCCCAAGAAGCAGGGTGTGAGAGTTGTAAGGGCCCTAGTCATTGTGACATGTGCCTAGTTAAATGATAAAAGTACAATTTCCTTCTTGCCCAATACATGTTTGTCCAACCGTGTCCGGTGTTCTACCTCTTTTTCTATAAGACTATGAATAGCAGGATTGCTAGCAGTGGAAGTCTGAACCGACAGCAAGCCCTCTCCCTTCGAGAGTGTGTTGGACGTGGATAGCGCCTGCAATACAGGAGAACTGGATATAAGGCTTAAATGTCTCTCTTGGATTGATTCCCACCTCCCTCAGCCTCAAATTCCTCCCTTAAGTGTAATCTCTCTCCTCACCTTAATATTAGGTATGGTGTGCTCTCCGTGCTGCGTCTCTGTGGAGGGGCGCGTTGGAGGTGTGGGCGTTCTGCGACCTAGTTGCTTCACTGGTGCTTCACTGGTGCATTGCCCCGTGTTCGGGTCCAGGCCTGTTGTGACTCCAATTTGCTTAATGAGTTAGGTACTACTCTTTTACAGTCTTTTATCTTGCCCTTTTCCTCTTTTGCCTTTTTGTTGTTATTAATGGCTCTAGTTTATTTCCCTCAGAGGAGTTGAATTTTGGCGTTGCCGTGCTGTATAGGATGAGGTAAGCGAATTCACGGTGCTCGGCTCTTTCTTGCCTTTTTTTTGCTGAGCTGTGCCTGCGCCGCTTCCTTTGCAGGTCGTTATGATGTTCTGGGCCGCTGTGATGTTCGGAGCTCAACGAGAGACTACACTTGGTAAATGGTTTTCGTTCTCCTTGCGTGGCCGTGAGCGAGCGCTCACCAATAATGTCTCTTTTTGTCTTTTTCAGGTTGCTGCAGCGTTCCGAAGATGGATGTGGCATTGTGATGAAGAATCCCCAGATTGCGTGTATTCAGGTGAGCAGCTGGTGGTAGTTTGAACATGGAAGATTCAAGACCAAAGCCAAGTTGCTACTTACAGGTAAGCGCTGAATAATGGTGTTCTTCTTCTTCCAGATAGAGGATTCAGCAGGTGGCAGTATGCAAGAAACACTAGAGATCGGAACTGGACACGGTGAGCATTACGCTTCTAACTGCAGAATAACGCGAAGCATGTGCTGCTGTTTTGGTGTGGCTTATATAGCCCAAGTAAATTAGTTCCAGGTAAAGTATTCCCAGGCCTAGCCACACCCAAAACACTAGACCGCATAGCTCAGTTCTTTGGAACTGAGCTATGTGAGTGCCTCCATGTTAACTGAAGCCCCAATCCAAATGTTGTCCTTCACATAACAGTACGAGTCTGGCACCAAAGGCTCCAGGACTGGCTCCAAGTGAGAACCTGATGGTGTTTTGTGGCTCTTGAGGCCACAATGGAAGCCTGTAACCTGGCCCCAACCGAAAGGCTGGTTTGGCCATGATGACCAGGGGCATGAATCGTGACAGTACTCCCCCCCCCACCAAAGCCCCTCTCATGGTTGTTCTTCTGCCTGGCCCTGGTTTAGTTGGATGATTTTGATGGAAATGTTTTACCCACCGTGGTGCCTGGATGTTCTCACTTGGTTCCCATGTTCTGTCCTGAGGACCATATCCTTTCCAATCTACTAAATAATATAGTTTAGATCTAGTGTATTTTGAATCCAGGATGTCTTCAACTTCAAACTCCGGTTCTCCATCTACAGTACTGGTTTTGGTGGTGTTGTAACTCGAGTTCCAGGTTACACAGGTTTTAGGAGTGATACATGGAATACAGGATGGATTTTCATGTTTGGTGGTAGGGTTAGTTTAACAGATACTGGGTTTATTATAGACTCAATGGTGAAAGGTCCTAGATATCGTGGATGAAAGGTTCGGGTCCCTTTTATTGGCACATGTTTTGATGCTAACCAGACTTTGTCTCCAACTCGGTAATCAGGAGCCTTTCTGCGATTTTAATCAGAGAATTTCTTTTGTCTTTCTTTAGCTTGAAGTAAATGTCCAGTTGCCTCTTTGAAGGCTTGAATAATGGTTGTATGTAAGGTTTCCACCACTAGTATTTCCAGAGCCCTGGGAGCATCTAATTCAGAGGTGCGTGGATGCCTACCATATAGGGTATAGAAAGGAGTTTGTCCCATGCTGGTATGCAGGGAATTATTATAGGCATATTTTTCTATCCATAGTAAATCCTTCCAACCTCCTTCAACTTGGTGTAACATACAACGTAGGTATTGTTCCAGTGTCTGGTTTGTCCTTTCCATTTTGCCATCCGTTTGGGGATGATGGCTGGTGGATAATCGACTATCGATTTGGGCCATTGAACAGCACTTCTTCCAGAAGCTAGATACAAATTGACTACCTCGATCTGAAATCAGGACAGAAGGAAAACCGTGTATTCGTACTATATGTTCCAGAAACTCCTTCGCCAGACTGGATGCATTTGGAAGACCGTTAAATGGAACGAAGTGTGCCATCTTAGAAAATAAATCTACAACCACTAGGATGGTGTTGAATCCTTGACTGGGAGGTAAATCCGTGATGAAATTGAGAAAAAGTGTATGTCATGGTGCGGGTGGAATTTCCAAGGGTTATAGGAGACCAGCTGGTTTTTGCTTTTGAGATTTATTTTGTGCGCACACAACACAGGTAAGGATAAAGTGAATAATGTCTTTGCGCCATGTTGGCCACCAATAGTTTCTTTTCACTTTGGCTAAGGTTTTGGCAATTCCTGGGTGACCTTCCATCAAAGAGTCATGATAACCGAAAATGACTTACTCTTGTATTTCTTTACTTGGCAGATATAAACGATCTTTGAAATATGGCAGTTGATCCTTAATTATGTGATGTTCGTTTTGAGTACTCCATTTTTGTAAGGACTCTGGATTCATTAAGAGCTGGATCTTGTTATGGAGTTCACTTTGGGTTAGTGTTGTCAGGCCTAATAAATTGTCATTCGGAATGATAGCTACTGGATCTGGGGGTGTGTATACTTTCTCATCAATACCCATGAGGGATAAAGCGTCAGCTTTTCCGTTTCAGATTTTCGGTCGATATGTAATCACGCAGTCATATTCTGCAAAGAAAAGTGCCCATCACAGCTGACGTGAAGATTGAGCTTTTGCAGTTTTTAAGTATTGAAGATTTCGATTACCAGTAATCACAGTGATGGTATGTCTGGCACCTAGGAGATAAGGTCGCCAAGCCTTGCAAGCTGATTTGGTAGCTAGAAGTTCCTTGTCTGTGATAGCATAATTGAGTTCTGGAGGCGTGAATTTGCGCGACCAGAAAGCCACAGGGTGCAGCTGGCCGGTATCGGGATCCCTTTGTGAAAGAACTGTTCCCATTGCCATGCTAGAGGTGTCTGTTTCCACCACATAAGGGAGATCAGGGCAAGGGTGTCGAAGAATTGGGGCGGAAGTACATTTTTTCTTGAGTTCTAGAAAAGCACTTTCTGCTTCTTCTGTCCATTGGAATTTCTAACTGTTTTTTCGTAACAATGACGTGACCGGGCACACTATTTGAGAAAAGCCTGGGATGACTCGGCGATAAATGTTTGCAGAGCCCAGCATGCTCTGGATTCCCTTGAACGAAGTTGGCGACGGCCAATTAAGAATGGCATCTACTTTGTGCATATCCATCCTGATCCCTTTTGGAGTGAGGATAAAACCGAGGAATTCAACTTCGGTAACATGAAATGAACATTTTTCAAGTTTAGCATACAGTTGATGTTTACAGAGTTTTGCCAGAACTGAACGAACATGTTTGACATGATCTTGTTTAGAGGAGTATACTAAAATGTCATCAATATAAACCAAAGCGCACACGTCGATTAGTTCCCGTAAGACATCATTCATAAAAGACTGGAATGCAGCAGGAGCATTGCAAAGTCCAAAGGGCATTACCTGATATTTGTACAGGCCATATTTGGTACGAAAGGCAGTTTTCCATTTGTCTCCTTCCTTAACATGAAAAAGACAGTATGCTCCCCTAAGGTCCAGTTTAGTGTAGATCTGGGAATCCTTAACTTGATCTAGCAGTTCCGGGATTAGAGGCAGCAGATAGCGATTTTTTTATGATGATTTGGTTCAGTGCGCGATAGTCGATGCAAGTTCTCAAGTCCCCTTCCTTCTTTGGTTCGAAGAATTAGGGACTGGCTGACAGTGATTTAGATGGGCGGATATACCCATTAGCTAGGTACTGATCTAGATAAGATTTCGAATGGAGGTTTTCTGGTTCTGTCAGTGCATAGATTCGATCACAAGGGACTTGTGCACCGGATATGAGATCGATCTGACAATCATAAGGCCTATGTGGTGGAAGGGTATTGGCTTGTTCTTTCTGAAAAACGTCTTGAAAATCTTGGTATTCGCTTGGTAGAGTAGCTGTAACCCCCAGTACTACTGTTGATATTCCCCAAACAGCTGTCTGTGAATCCAATTTCTACTTTTCTCTGTGGTAGCAAGTGAGAGCACAGTCGTCAGAAAAAGCCAACCTCTTTGCACGCCAGTCTATTTGAGGATTGTGAGCTACTAACCATGGCATCCCTAAAATCAACCGGAACTGAGGAGCCTTGATGAGGTCGAAAGCAATAGTTTCCTGGTGTCCATCCTGGCACAGAAGGGTTAATACTGCTGTACATTAGGTTACTGGACCAGAAGCTATTTCAGTACCATCAACAGTAGTCAGCTTTTTGCATAGGGGAAACCCTATCTCTGCTGTCAGATCTTGATCTATGTAGTTTCCAACTGCCCCGCTGTCTATGTATGCTTCTAGGGCATGCATCCACGATGGTTGATGGTTGTTGGTGATGGATCGAAATCACAGGTAATGCAAAGTGTGAGTTCTGTGGCTCATTCTCCTCGCTCGACAAACGGACCCCTACGCTTGCCGGGCTTGGTAGTTTTCCGTCTCCTTGTTGTCGTCTTCCTTTTCTGTGGCTCCAAAGGTTCTCCCCGCTTTATTGGACATTCTTTGAGGAAATTGCCTTTTTCCCCACAGTATAGACATAATAGCTGTTGCCTCCTTTTGTCTCTTTCAGCCTTAGTTAAGGGAGCGCGTACCCCTCCGATTTGCATGGGTTCTACAGTGTTCTCCGCTGAACGAGAGACATTGTCCTTTGACCGGACATACATGGCACGAATGTCAAATCTCATCCGATCGACCTTTCGGTCCTCTAGCCTATGATCTAACTGAACAACAAGATTGATTAACTCTGTACAGTCTCTTGGAGGATTAACCACTTGTGATAGGACATCCTTTAATTCTCCCTGTGGACCCCGGTGGAATAATGTGATCCTTTTCTCTTCAGGCCATCCCGTTTCAACAACTAACCTATTAAAGGTTGCTATATATGATAACAAGTCTTGGTTTCCTTGACGGAGGGACAAAAGTTCATTATCCAATGCTTGTCCTTGGGTATGTCGAGCAAACAGTTTCTCCATTTCCTGCTGAAAACTTCTAAAGTCATGTAGCAGTGGATCATCCTGACTTCCTAATGGTACAGACCAATCTGCAGCACTGCCACTCAGATATGATAAAACAAAGGCAATCTGTGATTGGTCGTTAGGAAAAGCCCTGGGTCTACAAATGAAATGAAGACTACATTGGTTCATGAATGTTGCATACTTCTTTGGATCCCCCGCAAACCATTCTGTTGGAGCTAAAGAGTTATTTGTACCGGACTGGCTGGTGTTGTCACTGGCGGAACACTTCCAGGTAAGGGGGCCTGTTCTGCCTATGATTGGAGTAATTGTCTACTCAATCCCTCAGTATGATATTTAGTAACTATCATTTCTCTCCTAAGGGCGTTGGTTTCTTACCTGGCTGAATGTACTTTGGAACGTAGCTGCCCCAATAACTCGGGTAAATGGTCGATTTCTGATGTTTCCATGACGTCCAGGTGGATAGTTATATAAGGCTTCGCGTTCTGTTACGCTCACCTGATATCCAGGAGAACGCCACTCAGCACTGGCTGGAAGATTAGCACTCTCGAACCCTCTCCCTTGATAGTGTGTTGGACGTGGATAGCGCCTGCAATACAGGAGAACTGGAGAGACGGCTTAAATGCCTCTCTTGGATTGATTCCCACCTCCCACTGCCTTGAATTCCTCCCTTAAGTTTGATCTCTCTCCTCACCTTAATATTAGGTATGGTGTGCTCTCTGTCCTGTGTCTTTGTGCAGGAGCGCGTTGGAGGTGTGGGCGTTCTGCGACATAGTTGCTTCACTGGTGCGTTGCCCCGTGTTGGGGTCCAGGCCTGCTGTGACTCCGATTTGCTTGATGAGGTAGGTACTACTGGTTTACAGTCTTTTATCTTGCCCTTTTCCTCTTTTGCCTTTTTGTTGTTATTAATGACTCTAGTTTCTTTCCTTCAGATGAGTTGGAGAGTTTTGACGTTGCCGTGCTGTATAGGATGAGGTAAGTGAATGCACGGTGCGCAGCACATTCTTGCCTTTCTTTTTGCTGAGCTGTGCCTGCGCCGCTTCCTTTGCAGGTCGTTATGATGTTCCGGGCCGCTGTGATGTTCCGAGATCAAGGAGAGACTGCACCTGGTAAGTAGTTTTCGTTGTCCTTGCATGGCCGTGAGTGAGCGCTCACTAATAATGTCTCTTTTTGTCTTTTTCAGGTTGCTGCAGCATTCCGAAGATGGATGCAGCGTCTTGATGAAGAATCCCCGGATCGCGTGTATTCAGGTGAGCAGCTGGTGGTAGTTTGAAGATTGAAGATTCAAGACCAAAGCCAAGCTGCTACTTAGAGGTAAGCGCTGAATAATGGTGTTCTTCTTCTTCCAGATAGAGGATTCAGCATGTGGCAGGATGCAAGAAACACTGGAGATCAGAACTGGACACAGTGAGCGTTACGTTGCTAACTGTAGAATAACGCGAAGCATGTGCTGCTGTTTGGGTGTGGCTTATATAGCCCAAGTAAAGTAGTTCGAGGTAAAGTAGTCCCAGGCCCAGCCACACCCAAAACACTAGACTCCACAGCTCTGTTCTTTGGAACTGAGCTGTATGAGTGCCTCCATGTTAACTGAAGTCCCAATCCAAATGTTGTCCTTCACATAACAGTATGAGCCTGGCGCCAAAGGTGCCAGGACTAGCTCCAAGAGAGAGTCCCTGATGGTGTTTTGTGGCCCTTGAGGCTACAATGGAAGCCTGTAACCTGGCCCCAACCGAAAGGCTGGTTTGGCCATGATGGCCAGGGGCTTGAATCGTGACAGCAACATGGGGAACAGTAGAGTATTGTTGCACCCACCAAACTGGCATTCCAAATACACTACCTAATCCAAATATGAACTGTGAAATTGACTGTACCTGTATCGGGCCCCCCCATTCCCAAATACCTGCAGACCTGTGTTGAGGGGGACCTAAAGACCCTTATATGCTTTTTGATACCTGTAACCTGGGGAAAAAGGAAGCCAGTGGTTGGCCCGAGGAACCATTCGGGGGAGGCCAATAGAAGGGGAGTATAAAAAGTGGCAGGAGGTTCAAGGCAGTGTGGGTTGTTCGGGTGAGGTCAAGGGAGAGCAGGTGGAGGAAGAGTGGTACTGAGAAGCGTGGGGAGGATCACAGACTGCGAGCAATGAGAGGTATTGTTGGTGAGAAAGTGGTACTTGATTTTGAGTGTGTGTGCAAGATGAGTGTAAGGTGAATGAAGGTGATTGGGAAAGATGACAGATTATAGAAGGTGTGGGTGGAGTGTGTAGGGGAGAGCAGTTAAGCAGTGAATAGAAGTTAGGAGTAGTGAGGAGAGCGCATCAGAGAGACATAAGAGGAAGCGAGAGACCGAGAAGAGAGTCAGGGGTAAGGGAAGCAGAGAGATCATCAGGTTGATGAATATAATGGATAGGGAAGGACAAGCGGAGCCTGGTTGATTGAAAGGTACCTATTTCACTTGTAAAGTATATTGCTATACTTGTGGGAGCCATGTATAGGATCCAGCTAGGTAAGGTGCCTGTCTTTAGGCCATTATAACTAGTCAAGTAGCTTATAGACACCTGGCATATTACTGATCTCTAGTGAACATGTTGGGATTTAGGGACGCCTGGGCTATGAAGAGAAAAGCCTACTGAGGACGAGCGAGAGGATGACAGGTCTTCTCCACAAGCTCAATAAAAACCCTTGCAACTGCCTTTACAAGTTGGTGTATGCTTGATGACCTCTGTGACAATAGTTGTCATGGTGCATGCTCCCAAACTCCTGAAACCGGTGAGCCCATCCCTGACTCTGGCTTCCTTGGGGGCTTATCAGGCCCCAGCTAGGCTCACCTGGACTCAGTCCTGGCGCCAGGCTCATGGTAGGTGTTAAATACATGGTCTATATACTCGGCTCTGAGAGGCTGAGCCATTCAGTGCAGGGTGTGGCTTGGGACTACTTTACTTGAGAGGCAGGATACGGTTAAGGGGGCTATTTGCCTGGAACTACTTGCAAGGCTATTTAAACCGCACCCTGCAAACTGAACACGCTTCGCGTTATTCTGCACTCCTGCAGCGTAACGCTCACCGTGTCAGTTCAGCTCTTGCTTCCCTTCAGCCATGCCCGTCCAGAGTCTTCTATCCATCGGCACCTGTGAAAAGAGAAGAACAGGGGTTATTAAAGCATTGAAGGCCTTACCTGCAGAACATCCTGGCCTCGCCTTCTGATTACCCACGGACCGCCGCATCTGTAGAAGAGCAGAACAGAAGGTATCCTCTCGGGTAGCTACTCCCCTGGGGTCGGCCTCCTCCAGGAACTCCATCGAGCAGTTCTTCATCATTCTGCATTGCGCCGCAACTTGACGCTGCCAAGTAACTCCGTCGAGCGGTTCTTCCATCTTCTTCCTGGAATTGCGCCACACCTGCCGAACAGAAAAGACAAAGCAGGTTAGTCGCACACAGCAAAGGAAAGCTAAATAAAGCGAACAATTAGCGCGACCCACACAGCACTAGACTCACCGGCAGGAATCCTGCTCATCATTGTCAGGAGAGTCAACCCATCATCCGAAAGCCGCTTAACGCCACGCCTGAAAGACAAGAACGAACATTAGTTACTTTGAGCAGAAAGACTTAAGGCAGCTATTCCAAGGAGTTATTGGGATACAGACTTACCTGCTTACTCCGGTCCTTCCACTTCAGCAACCTCCATCGGATCAGTGAAGTAACTTGATCTTGGAAAGACTGTATGTCCATGCCCCCGCCAGAGTGTGCAGGACAGAGAGTTCACCCATCAAAAAACCAAGGTGAGCCAGGGAAGAGAAGAAATCGGAAGGAGGTGAAAACCAAAACAAGCTCCATTTAGTTGGCTAATATCAGTGGAGTAACTTTGCTGAAAATGTTGGGGGGGGACATGACATCTGAAGAAAAGGTGCTCCATCCAAATGAATGGGGACAAAATGGTGTGCCATGAAAGTTGGGGGGGACAAACACCCTGTGCCCCCCTAAAATTACACCCATGACTAATATCTTGTTTCGATTTACAGGCGAACGTCTCCTGAGGCGAGAACGAAGGGAAGACGTGGGCTAGCACCCTCATTTAAGCAGCGCAACACCAGTGCAGACATCATCCTTCGGACACAAGCATGCCCCCGTGGAGACCAGGTGAGCGTGACAGAACGCGAAGCCTTACACAAATTCTCTACCTGGGCGCCTTGGAAACGGATCAGCTTGCTCAGCTTTTGGGGGAAATCAGGGCCGAGGTACATTCGGCTAGACAGGAAACCAATGCCTTATGAAGAGAACTGATTGTAGCCAAGGACCGCAATGACGATCTCGCCAGACAGTTGCTCCAGTAACAGGCGGGGCAAACGCCGCTACCTGGGCTGGGGTCAACGGTACCCACTGCATCAAGCAATCCAGTTCAGGTGGTCCTCCCAGAAGCTGTACCCTTGGCACCCCCTGAACGATTTGCTGGGGATCCAAAAAGGTATGCAGTGTTTATGAATCAGTGCCGCCTACATTTCCTATGCAGGCCAGGAGCTTTTCCAAACGACCAGTCCAAAGTGGCTTTTGTACTTTCATATCTTAGTGGCAGTGCCGCTGACTGGTCGGTACCACTGGTCAGTTGGGATGATCCCATCATGCGAGACTTCCAAAGATTCCAATTGGATATGGAGAAGCTGTTTGCACGGCGCTGCCAAGGTCAGGCATTGGACAAGGAGCTTTTGTCTTTGCGTCAAGGCAACCAGGATTTGCTAACCTACATTGCGACCTTCAACAGACTGGTTGTGGAAACTGAATGGCTGGATGACACGAGAACAACGCTGTTTTACCGCGGTTTGAGGGGGGAGTTAAAGGACATTTTAGCACAAGTGGTTAACCCGCCCAGAGACTGTGCTGAGTACATAGACTTGGTGGACCAGCTAGATCACAGACTGCAGAACCGTAAGGCAGATCGTGCTAGAATCGATTCTAGGGTATTTGTACCCCCCAAGGAAAACGCCTCCAAGACCACTGACGTGCCAGAACCCATGCAAATCGGAGGAGTGCGAGGGTCGTTATCCAAGGCTGAAAGGGATAGGAGAAGACAACAACTGTGTTTGTATTGCGGGTCAGCCAGCCATTTCCTTCGAGAGTGCCCAGTGAAACCACCCAAAAAGTCTGTAGTAGTCGCTGGTAAGGTTGAAACAGAGTCTGAGCCGGAAAACTTCTCCACCCGGCAGGCGTAGAGGTCCGCTTGACGAGCGAAAAGAAGGACTCCCAGACCTTGCACCTAGTTTTGCCTATGGTCCTTATAAATCACCAACAACTGTCTCGAATGCATGCAATCAGAGCATACATTGACAGTGGAGCCATTGGAAATTATATGGATCAAGAATTGGCTTCGAGGATGAACCTTTCCCTTTGCGAAAAGGCAACAACAGACTTAGTCACCACAGTCGACGGAACTGAAATCGCTTTGGGTCCAGTAACGCACTCTCCAACAGAGATGACTCTTTTGTGCCAAGACGGTCATCGGGAAACCATAGTATTTGATATAATCAAGGCTCCACAATTTCAAATATTTCTGGGAATGCCATGGTTAGAATCACACAATCCTTGTATAGACTGGCGTGCCAAGAACTGACCTTCTCTGTCGACTGTGCTCAAACTTGTTACCCAACTAAAGGACCTTTGGTCACTGGAGCGACAACGATCATTAAACCAACCAACTCTCTACCTCTGGTATATCAAGACTATCTGGATGTATTCCAAAAGGATCAAGCCACCACACTGCCCCCTCATAGGTCGTATGACTGCCAGATCAACCTTGTACCAGGAGCACAGATTCTGTGCAGTCGAATCTATGCTCTCACAGAACCCGAGAACCTGCATTTGAGAAAATATTTAGACCAGTACCTGGCTAACGGTTTCATTCGCCCATCCAAGTCCCCGCCGGCTTCACCCTTATTCTTCATGCCTAAAAAGGAAGGTGACCTCAGGACTTGCATCGACTACTGCGCATTGAATCAGGTCACTGTTGAAAACCTACCCGTTGCTTCTGATTCCTGACCTATTGGATCAAGTTAAAGATGCCCGGATTTACACCAAGTTAGACCTCCGCAGAGCATACCACCTGGTACGGATCGGGAAAGGGTACGAATGGAAGACCGCTTTCCGCGCCAAATACGGGCTATTTGAATATCAGGTGATGCCTTTTGGTCTTTGCAACGCCCCAGCGGCATTCCAGTATTTCATGAATGATGTTTTGCGAGAAATTATTGATGTGTGTGTCGTAGTATACATCAACGACATTGTGGTATACTCCTGTTCAGAGCAAGAACACGTGAAACATGTCCGGGCAGTTTTGGACAAACTTCGACAACACAAACTATTTGCAAAGCTTGAAAAATGTTTTTTCCATGTGACTGACGTCGAGTTCCTTGGATTTGTCCTAACCCCTCATTTTGTGTGCATGGATTCACAAAAGGTTGATGCCATTCTCAACTGGCCGTCGCCAACCTCGATTAAAGGAGTTCAGAGTATGCTCGGATTTGAAAACTTCTAGTGTTTCGTTCCAGGATTTTCGCAACTAGTGCACCCCATCACCTCTCTGCTGTGCAAAAACAAGCATTTTCAATGGTCCGAAGAGGCTGAGAAAGCCTTCCAGGAGCTAAAACAAAGATTCATATCCCCCCCCCCGATCCTGAAACACCCTCGTCCAGATCTACCCTACATGGTGGAAACGGATGCTTCCAGTCTGGCAATGGGAGCGGTCCTTTCACAAAGAGACCCCGAAACTGGTCAACTGCACCCGGTAGACTTTTGTCACGGAAGTTTACGGCTCCCGAGTTGAATTATGCTATTACGGACAAGGAACTGTTAGCCATCAAGGCGGCCTTCAAAGCCTGGCGGCATTACCTCTTAGGAGCTAGGCACACCATCACAGTAATTACTGATCATCGCAATTTACAGTACCTGAAGGTGGCGAAAGCTCAATCATCTCGCCAACTCCGATGGGCATTATTTTTTGCTGAGTTTGACTTTGTAATTACTTACCGACCTGGCTGTCGAAATGGCAAGGCAGATGCACTGTCCCGTATAGGAGTAGACGAGGAATATGCCAATTCCGACCCAGTGTCCATCATTCCTGGTGAAAAGATTCTTGGAATTACTACGTCTCTAACGTTAGATGACATTCAAGAAGGAATCTCTCTCATGGATTCCAACACCCTAAAGAAGTGGCCGACCAAAAGTCCTCACCATTCAGTCACAAACCAATTACCCTATTTTCGAGGACGTCTCTACCTGCCCAGCAGAGAACTTCAGGAAAAAGTCGTCTCACATTACCATGACTCATTAGTAGAAGGTCATCCTGGAATTGCAGAAACTGAGGCCAAGGTCAAACGGCATTTTTGGTGGCCGACATGGCATAAAGACATGAAGCAGTTTGTACTATCCTGTGGAGTGTGCGCTCAAAACAAGACCCAAAAAAAATAAATCACCAGGCCTGCTACAGCCATTAGACATCCCACCTACACCGTGGCATACCCTATCTCTTGATTTCATAACGGACCTTCTTCCTTGTAACGGGTTCAACACAATTTTAGTGGTGGTGGATTTGTTTTAAAAAATGTCCCATTTCATCCCACTAAAAGGATTGCCCTCAGCTTCAATTCTGGCTAAAGAATTTCTGGAGCAGACTGTCCGAATTCACGGATTTCCTTCCATCCTGATCTCAGACCGTGGCAGCCAGTTTATCTCATGCTTCTGGAAGAAATGTTGCGAGTTAGCTCAAATCGACGTAAGACTTTCCACCAGTCACCATCCCCAAACTGATGGTCAGACAGAGGACAAACCAGAACCTGGAGCAATATCTCAGGTGCATGTTACATCAAACTGAAAGCAGCTGGAAGGATGTTTTATGGATCACTGAGTATGCCTACAACAACTCCTTACATTCCAGTACAGGTCAAAGTCCCTTCTATACAATTTACGGGTTACACCCGCGAACTTCCAATCTTGACCCACCGCAACTTCTGGGAATGCCAGATGTGAAACGTTTGCACTCTACCATCACCCAAGCCTTCAAACAAGCGACGGATCATCTACAACAAGCTAAGGAAAGGTACAAGAAATCAGCCGACGTGCATAGAAGTGAAGCTCCAAGATATCAGGTTGGGGATAAAGTCTGGTTGGCGTCAAAGCACATACCAGTGAAAGGGCCTCATACCTTCAACCCCAGATATTTAGGTCCATATACCATTAAGGCCATTATCAATCCGGTGGCTATGAAATTGGACTTACCCCCGCACATGAAGATTCATCCTGTGTTTCACGTCTCACTTTTGAAACCAGTGCAACCTGGAACACGAATTGTGAAACCACCGAAACCGGTCACAGTCAACGGGGAACCTGAGTTCGAGATTAAAGAAATTCTTGACTCAAAAATCACCAAATCAAAACTATTTTACTTGATAGACTGGAAAGGGTACGGACCACATGAAAGATCATGGGAACCTAGCGAGAATGTGCATGCTCCACAGCTATTAAAAAGGTTCCACCGCAATCACCCAAACAAGCCAGGACCAATGGGTGAGTCCGCCATTAGGGAGTTATTGGGGGGGGGGGGGAGTGCTGTCAAGGTGCATGCTCCCAAACCCCTGAAACTGGTGAGCCCATCCCTGACTCTAGCTTCCTTTGGGGCTTATCAGGCCCCAGCTAGGCTCACCTGGACGCAGTCCTGGCGCCAGGCTCATGGTAGGTGTTAACTACATGGTCTACACACTCGGCTCTGAGAGGCTGAGCCATTCAGTGCAGGGTGTGGCTTGGGACTACTTTACCTGAGAGGCAGGATACGGTTAAGGGGACTATTTGCCTGGAACTACTTGCAAGGCTTTTTAAACTCCACCCTGCAAACTGAACACGCTTCGCGTTATTCTGCACTCCTGCAGCGTAACGCTCACCGTGTCAGTTCAGCTCTTGCTTCCCTTCAGCCACACCCGTCCAGAGTCTTCTATCCATCGGCACCTGTGAAAAGAGAAGAACAGGAGTTATTAAAGCATTGAAGGCCTTACCTGCAGAACATCCTGGCCTTGCCTTCTGCTTACCCACGGACCGCTGCATTTGTAGAAGAGCAGAACAGAAGGTACCCTCTCGGGTAGCTACACCCCTGGGGTCGGCCTCCTCCAGGAACTCCATCGAGCAGTTCTTCATCATTCTGCATTGTGCCGCAACTCGACACCGCCAAGTAACTCTGTCGAGTGGTTCTTCCATCTTCTCCCTGGAATTGTGCCGCACCTGCCGAACAGAAAAGACAAAGTAGGTTAGTCGCACACAGCAAAGGAAAGCTAAATAAAGCGAACAATTAAGGCGCTCCGCACAGCGCTTTACTCACCGGCAGGAATCCTGCTCATCATTGTCAGGAGAGTCAATCCATCATCCGAAAGCCACTTAACGCCGCGCCTGAAAGACAAGAACAAACATTAGTTACTTTGAGCAGAAAGACTTAAAGCAGCTATTCCAAGGAGTACTGGGATAGAGACTTACCTGCTTACTCCGGTCCTTCCACTTCAGCAACCTCCATCGATTCAGTGAAGTAACTTGATCTTGGAAAGACTGTATGTCTGCGCCCCTGCCAGAGTGTGCAGGACGGAGAGCTCACCCATAAAAAAACCAAGGTGAGCCAGGGAAGAGAAGGAAATCGGTTGGAGGTGAAAACCAAAACCAGCTCCATTCAGTTTGCTAATATCTTGTTTCGACTTGCAGGCGAACGTCTCCTGAGGCTAGCACCCTCATTTAAGCAGCGCAACACCAGTGCAGACATCATCCTTCGGACACGAGCACGCCCCCGTGGAGACCAGGTGAGCGTGAAAATAGTAAAAGGTTTCATGTACTTGCAATGTAGAGAGCACACCCACCGGTCCATCCTCAGTCACCACACCATAGGCACCAAATGACAGTTGAAGAACATGTGTGCATGTTCTCATCCAATATTCCCTGATCTATTTATCACTCACAGACACCGGCCTTCTACCAGCATACATTGAGGACTAGCAGGACAAGGACAACTCATCCGTGCATCTCACCCAAACACAGGGGCCCACACACCTCCCTTTGACACGAAAAGGTGTCTCACACACATCTATACAATCACTCACACCATAACTCACTGCATCCACATTCGCCACGGGGATGGACAGGAAGCAGTGGAGAAGATAAGCATTTATCAGTAGGAAACATAACATACCAGTCTCACACACACAAATGGTGAGCCTAAGCAATGTGAGCCCTATTCTTCACCTATATGAGCAAATCCCCTCTCTCCAAACCTACATTCGACAAAGGAATGAATAAAGCTACATAAAGGTGATCACACTGACATGTGTGCTGGTCAGAAAAGCACAACAACCAATGCAGGGGAGATCCTTGGAAACACAACAAGAGAAAGGCACAAAGTCCAGCTTGTCCACCCTAAGAGTAGTGAAAGACTAAGGGACCACACTGGCCAACAAACAAGCAAAAGATAGCGCCAGCACCCACCTTGTAATTCTGGATAGAAAACCACCACAACCACAATTATGCATCTCATGGGTAAATAGCCCAAGATTACCCCCACAGAACAAGGCATGAGAAATCAGCCCTACAAAGAGGGTGAACACACAATGTACCAGTGGTGTACTCCCTCCTAAAGTAACAAAGACGAGTACAACTCACGTTGGAGGCATATAAGGTTTACATTACAACTAGGAACACTCATGACAGCATGCATGGCTAGCATGTACTGAATACAATTTCACCCCTCAAAATATGCATGGGGCATTGTTTAAAGGATTATTATTTCAAACAGTTGATCGCTTTGTCTAGCTACCTAAAACTATATAACCATCAAGAAATGTGTCAAATTACATACGCGGGGGGATATACTTTTCACGGTGCATTGACACACGGCTGCACAAGAACCTGCAGGCCACAACCTTAACTGAATAATCCAACAATTCAATGGCCCAGGCACAAACTGGACAGGTCACATGAAATCTAACAACTCAGAAAATTAAGAGGAAATATTGTGCTGGGCCACTGCACCACACTTCTGCTCAAATATACACTACAAATGAGACTCCACAAACACTTACATAGTGCACCCTACTAAGCTGCTAGAAACACTTTGGTATATGACCCGCTCTCTCCTTGGGATGTGCAGCCACTGAAAACAAGTTGAAACAGGTATCGGCCTTTCCCAAGCTGTACTGTTTCGTGGATGTACAAGCACCTGAAAGGTGAGACTTACGTCACTGTTTGCATGAGGACCAAACCATCCTGCAAATGGGAAGTCCAAATCATAACAAATCTATCTTGTCCACCATGATGCAGTCCTGCATCCAGATTGCAGAAACCATAAGAGAACTTGCCATACGAAAATTACATTGCCATCATGAGCGGTGCACAGCTGTGTTCCTGCGCTTCTTGTCGCCTGGAACAATTCAGGAAGAGGTGCAAAGCTTCCGAGTTCCACGGAGAACGAGAATCCTGACCTCCCTTAAATCCCCCAGCCCACACCTACATTCTATGATATCACTTTATCCAGGACATTGAAGACTGTGTTGACCCACCCGTGGGCAGCAACAAAGCAAGATCAGGCCTTGTAACAAATGCTTGTTGCAGGCTACACATAAGTGCTTTGGGAAAACTGCCACACAGTAGCTCACAGTGATTTTTCACCTTCACACAGCCACATACTGCACCAGGTAAAGTTCATAATGAGGCAGGTGTCCATGGTTATGTGCTCCCCAAATTTCTGCGGCAAAGCCAACATATTTGCCTGCACCAAAATCATTAGATTGCTTTTTTTAAGACCATATATGGTACTTTGCTCAAATGAAAGGGCATGATGTGTCACCTGAGGATGCATAACACTTTTCTTTGGAGGGGGGAGAGTGGTATGCTGGCTAGTCTGTCGTCCTCTGTAGCACACTTTGGGTTCCTTTTTAAAGACCAGCTTGTCACAAATGGAGGAAAGTAAAAATGGTGACACAGCGGGCATAGATGATACAGGTCCAGACTTGTGGAAATAGGACCCCTTACTATTCTGGTGGATTGGTGAACAATTTATTAGTAAAAACCAACCGCAGGACAAAAAATAAACCAAGACTACGAGACTTCTAAACAAGTGTGAACCCCCCCCTACCTCCATGCACTGTTTTCTAATACCCAACACATGCATTTCAATGTAAGGGGAGGTGCAGGCAGGGCAAGGAACCCTACAGAAACAATGTTACAAGCGGGGAACAAAGCCCCACCATACAAGTCTTTGTTACCAGCTGCATTCTCACATGTTAAGACAGTGTTATCAGGAAGGACAGCATAAAGTGATACATTTAGTGGTGATGTCTATACTCAGAGCTTCACACAAAGTCTGAGGCAGGCAAGCATACTTGCAGTATTATGACTTCCGTCTGCTAAATTTGTTTTCCTAAGAAAGTGGGAGCCTAAAACACGCTTACGTATGCCACTAGGGAAACACGTCGGGGGCGAGCATAGCTACACACTGAAGGGCCTTCATCACATAGACATGCGCACTAAAGCCTCATCTTGTACTGGCAAGAAACAGTTGTTTAAACATGGCAGTTTGCAGTACCTACTCAATGTTTTAATGCAGCAGTGTACTAGGGTAGTACATACAATTTTCAATTCCAGAAAACCCCCTGCCCCTCTCAATTCCCTCCTATGAGACTTTCACTCCATGCTCATTACATACATCTTTCAGGGGAACAAACATCACATTCAGGCATATCATAATGTATTATTTCTTCAGTAGCGTGATAGTAAAGTACTGCTCGATGATAGCGACACATACAAGCAATTATCAGACCGGACAGACGTAAGATTGTGACTAGTGCTATGAGTACACTCTGATCAATAGACTCACCCAGAGGTCCCAACAGACCCTCAATCCAAGGCCCAAATGTCCAGGAGCCTCCGGGCTGGTGTGAAGGAGGTTTACAGTATGGTGAATGTGAGTGACAATGTCAGTAATATTACTTGGGTAACTGGGTATGAAAGCACAGCATTCACTTTTCAGGATTGGTCAGATGCCTCATTGTGAGGCTGCAATGATGTCTAAAGCCATACAGTTCTGAAGCACCATGGTTCGGATGGTACTTGTTCTCAGGATAATAGAGTCAAGGAGGACGCTGTGACATCTGCAATATCCTCTACTAACCGTGACAATTGGGTCGGATAGTCTTGGTGGAAAAGTAATATTGACATTTGCTAGTTGCCATAAACGGCGGACCTGGGTTGGTGTAGCATACAAGGCCAGTTGCCGGGGAGGAAAGGTGGAGTGCTGCTAGCTTGGTGCGTACTTGGTCTGGGGTGGGGAAAATCAGAGGACTGGTAAACCCAAGTGGGAATGAGCATCCCTGCAGGGTCCTGGGCCTTGGGACTATGTGACCAACTTAAGATCCAAGCAGACATATTCCCACTAGAAGGGGACGGGCGCAATAGGGAACTTGGAGGATAGGTCGTGAGGCAGATGAGCTCAGACCCTGCAGTGAGTAAGATTAAAAATACAGTCATACTGCTAGAAGAGGCGCAGGTAAGTATTTTCACTGTGAACGCAGGGATATGCAGAAGGACCATTCTTTTTATGATGGGTTTTACGAAAAGCAGCAGTCAGTCAAATTATATTTCAGTATTCTGACAATAATGATAACAGAAATATAGTCAGACATAGTATACTTGAGCCAATCCTCGAATGTCCAGGTTCAAGAATCAGGTTGTGGCACCAGTGCAAACATTCATGTCTAGAAGACAAAGTTCTTTTCAGTTCATCAGGGCAGGTAATGTGCGGGGCACAAGTGATACAAACTTGCCAGAACAGAGCTTTCAGTTCAAAGTTGCATAGGCTCTCTGAAGTTGCAGCAAGGTAAATGTCACTGTTGAAAAGTTTCAACAGAAATCAGTTACTGAGCAAAGAATTCCTTAATTCATAATCGGATGTTCCAGTTAAAAGTTCCTGCCAGAGCCACATGCATTGAGGGTCATTAAAACAAAGAGAATGACCAGCAGGGACAATAACTTGCAGGTATCGGTGAGTCAACAGAGGTAGCTTCCACTCTTCACAAGTCCACTGCCACCTCATCGGGGGAGTCATCATCATTGAAGGGACAAATCCAGCAGCAAGTGACCTGGCCAGTTGTCACTTTGCTTGGTGCTACTGGTACTCGGGAGCGCTTCCGCGTGACCACAAAGCATACCTTTGGGGACTGCATTGTGAGATCCAGGTGAGTCAGGCACTGAAAGTAATACTCCAGCAGTGAGGCCTAAATCAGGGTAGTTCCCTCCAGAGCTTCAACTGACTGACAAAGGAGCCTTAACAATGGCTGCCACAGAGACATTGATGTGTGGAAGAGGTTCAGAAGCAGTGGGTCCTGGTCCAGTACATGCAATGAAAGTGAACTGCATGATCTGCCAGCAATTCACCCCTGGGCAGCATTAAAGGTAATGAGAGGAGTCATGCCCAGGCCAAATGGCCCTTTTCAGGACTTGCATGTCGATTACATTGACATGATTCAAGTATGTAACGGGTACAGATACTTAGTTGTTGTGGTGTGTCCATTCTCTAGATGGATAGAGGCAGATCCATGTACACACCCAAACGCTACCTGTGCGGCAACATTGTTAGTGAGGGAAGTGTTCCCAAGGTGAGGGGTATGCGAAGTCATGAGATCAGATAATGGCCCTCACCTTGTTAATTCAATATTTGAGCAGATCAGCTTGCTGCTTGGTATAAAGCACAAGTTCTCATCGGCTTATCATCCACACGGTAATGGGATCTGTGCGAAGCTCAACGGCTTGTTGAAGGAGAGAATAGCCACGTTGAAGCCTACTCTAAAGAGGGAATGGTTGCACTGCCTTCCACTGGCACTGTATGCACTTCGGAACCAACCAGGCTCTGACCATCATTTTACGCCACACGAGATAGCCACAGGAAGAAGAATGAGAACTTCCCTAACACCCACCGAGATAGAGATAGATGTGATGCCCAGTCAACAGGAGAGGTTTTAGGTTCTGAAATGCAAAACTATCTGAACTGCATGACATCTTGCCTTACTGTAATTTCAGACCAGCTGCAGCAACGACGAAAAGGGTGCAGCGCAGCACAAAACACAGAAGGAGACACTGCATCAGACTCAGTTCAAGGTCTACATGTTCCACTCGTCTTCCCTGGAGATGCCGTCTTCGTGAAAAACCATACAAGGAAAAGGTGGCATGAGCCAAGATTCAACTGTCCTTTTATCGTAGAGGACTGCACTCCATCCGCTGTGAAGCTACAGTGCAGGAGAGCATGGATTGTTCTCGGTGATATCAAACCCTACATCGGAGAAGGCCCCCTGCCTGCACCCCAACGAGAGGAAGCGATGAGCGACGGGGAAGAACCACAGCACGTGTAGACGAGATCCATGGCGAGGAAGAAGGACGCATGAGCAGCAAAGTAAAGACAAAGAACTTTTTGCAAAGTTGTAGTTTAATTCAGTTCCTTCCTCTAAGCAAAAAAGGGAATAAGGATATAAAAATGGACACTCTGTGCATCCTAGTTGCAGGGTGAAGAAGGAAATTGCGCGTATAAACCACAACATATTCTTTTGATTTGAACTTTGAACTGAGGCACACTTAAGCCTTGATGAGAAAAAGACTATGCAAAATTTTGACCAAGGATATTTACATTGGAAGCAAATACAGTATCCTGATTCATTCAGTACCAAGACCTTATTTGGAATCACTTATGGTGTCCCACAGTAGAGACATCACAAAGGACCTAGTCACCTATTTCGACTTAGTACTGAGGTCATACCCGTCACTGGTAGGGAGGCTCACCAGTGTCACAGACTTTTTACAAGATCCTGAGAACGAAAAGACAATAAGGCAACTCCTCACTGTCATTGCCGAACAACTCATCCTACTCCCAGAGTACAGTGAGAAAGAATCAAATGTTCCCAATTCAGGCGAAAATAAATGAGCTTGTCAACACACTGTTCTTTCGCATTAACGAAGACTGTCCAACTCTTATTGGAAGAACAGCAGACACACTTGCGTTTCTTCGAGACCCGGCAACCACTGAACATTTAAGCCATCTTTTAAATAAGATCATCATTTTAGTCTTATTCCACGCGACCGGACAGTGCATACATTGTTTACATCAAGGAAAAAACATATAATCCTGTACCTAGCAAGACAGGACAGATGTCCCTGTCACCAGAGACAGCAGATTGGCGCACAATGTCCTTTTTCGCCTAGTCACTGACTTTCCAGAGCTGGTGGGGAGACCTATCGAGGGTGACGTCCTCACCTTCATCAAAGATCCAGCTAATGTCACACAGATGGGAATGCCCCTGCATGGAATCATACTCCAAGTGGAACTTTCCAACCATCTGAGAGATGATCTGAGGAGATTTTAAAAAGGCCTTCCGCCGAGAGACAGATCGAAGGAGCAGAATCAAGAACTTCACTTGTCATACTGTAACGCTCACCTGGTATCCACGGGGACGACACTCAGCCTGTTCTGACCTCTTACGACCTCGAACCCTTCCCTGGAGGCTATTTGACCAGAGGCTGGGCCTGAAACACAGGATTGGTAGAGTTTAACTCCCTATTGTCTCTGTGTGCTTGAACTCCTTCTTCCCCGGGGTCCAATCCTTCCCTTTGATCCACAGCTCACCTTATTTTCTTGGATAGTGTGCTCTCCGTCCTGTTTTCACCGCAGGGGCGCGTTGATTGATGCGGGCTCGTTGCTGCCTAGTTACTTCACTGGCAAGAGTCCGACAGGTAAGTATAATTAGTCTTTTTAACAGTTCTCTAACTTCGTTCCATTCCTTCCTTAGATGATGGCCGGCGTCCGGGGAAGGCGGCGTGCTGCTGAGATGAGTAGCGCTGAAGATGAGTGAGAGCGCGATGCGCGATGCACCCCTTTGTTATTTGCATTGAACTGAGTTCTTTTTCTGTGTCTTTTAGGTGCCGCGACGTTTTCAGCGTGGCTGCCGGTTATGAAGAACAAATGCGGTGGGTAAGTGCGGTATGCAGCGCCTCTAGATGTTTCCACGCTAACCTGGAGTGTCTTTTCCCTCTTGCAGATGGATGAGAAGTTCCGGAGGCAGAGTTCCCCCAGAGCGGCTGGGATTCAGGTAAGCGTTTGAAGCTCGTACAGTATTTAAAAATAAGCAAAGATTTGCAGAATGCTTACTAATGCCTTTTTTCTGTTCTTTTCCCTTTTCCTTAGGAAGCGGCGTGCCGGGATGGGAATGACACCGCTGAAGATGCCCGCAGAACAGAAGGAGCGATGAATGATGGGCAGAAGCGCCGCAAGGTAAGGCTGTTCCTAACAGTGTTCTTGTTCTTGCAGGAGCTGAGCGCAGAAGAAAGATGCAGGCCTACTGGAGACCGATCCGAACACGGTGAATTTCTCAGCCTGGGTGTGGCTTAAATAGTCTCTGGGTATCCCAAGTGTCTCTGGGCTGAAACACACCCAAAGAACTAGACCTCACATGCAGTTCTGAGAACCAAAATATGTGGGGGCATCCATCTTGTTCCATCAATGCACTACAAGTCCAATCCCCAATGTTATCCTATGGGAGTGAGTGAGTCTGGTGCCACAAGCGCCAAGTCTGACTCCAAGTGGGTCTTTGGAGGGATGTAGAGGCCCTTGAGGGCCATGTAGGTGATCGTGGCCTGGCTCCAGCCTGACATCTTGGAGGGCTGGGGACATGAGGGGCAGGAATCATGACATATACTTGTTATTTTTTCCCTATTTCTTCATACTGATCAGTGTCCAATATGTCCTCAGGACTGAAGCAGATTCTAGGGGTGGACTGGGAGCTTACCTACTTTGAACATGCACAGTAAAGGGACTTACTGAAGTATTCTTTTATTTTATTTATTTCCCATAATCTAGCAAAGGAACTACATCCTGAAATAAGAGACAATTTGTCATTTACATGAAGGGGGACACTTGTGAAGCACTTGACATTCATAACGGTAAAATCTGAAAGGCGATATTGGTTAAGGGAATATAATAATTTTGACATTTTGGCGAATGAATGATCGATATGGGGGTCCAGAGCAGCAACCTGGTCCTCCCACAAGCAGAGAGGCACTCCCGCTTCTCTGGAAGAAAATGCTGCCGCCTGACCTATAAGGGCATAATGTACTTATCATATTTGTCATTATTTTTCTGTCATTAACAATCAGAACTAAATTCTTTATTGGTGCACAAAGTGTTCCAATTTCAGTGCACCCACCTGATGATACACGCATGAAACCTACAAAAGCCCCCAGACCTTATATAGTCATTCCAGTCCCTAGAAGATCTGATGGTAGAGTAAATGAACTAGAAATGAACGTGATTAATAGTGATATGCACACACTTATAGTAACGAATGAGCAGGAAAGCCGGAGACAGGCTCGCATGAAATGAATGAAGAAAAAACACTGACAACTACATGCACACACACACTGAATGCACACGAAACGGGCCTAGTGTCAATGACGGCAGAAGCACAAATGAAAGCAGCAGAGAAGATGAGACTGTCTGCCATTAAAACATCCACAGAAGATAATGTGAGAAAACAAGAAGAATTAAAATAAAAACCGACAGAAACAGTCATATCAGAAACCCTTAAGAAAACAGAAGCGGCCTCAGAGAAACTCTTTGCAAGAACACAACTGATAGTAGACTCATTATTTCCATATATAGCCAGAGCGAGGAAACTACAAGAGGAAATGAAGAAATAAACAGCAGAGACTGTATTGACAAGCACACATGTTCTGACACAAGGGACAAATACCAGGTCTACAATACAGCCATATACCGGACCAGTGTCAGGCTGGTTGGCATGGGCATTTGCACGCAGCAGAGAAAAGATGCATGAGGACCAGGAAAGAGCTGCCAGACTCGTTTCCACTCAAATGGCGCAGATGAGGAGACCCTGCACCATGGACCGGAATACCTGAAGATCCTCCAGCAAGAAAAAGCTATACAGAGGCATTCAGAGATGTAGTTATAGTGAACTACAGGAAAACCTTAAGAATCAAGAGAAGCATGCATGAAGATGACAATGAACTAAACGACTACCTGGACAGCACAGCACATCTGGGAAACAACATTTGGTACCAGCACATGAAAGAAGTTGGAAGACGAAATTCAGAAGGAGAATGCTTTGTTTGTGCACTTCTACAGTACAGCATGGGGAAGTTCAAGATCTTCGTAGCTGTAGAAATTGATGTCCCGACAGCACACTGTCTCTCACACATAGCAATGTGCAAGACCAGAGGCCAGTTCATGGGAAGTGACGCCTCATTGATATGGGCAACTGAAACTGCTTATCGCAATGAAGATGATTATGTCCAGGACATTAAAACAAGAAACAGAGCTCACACTAGGAATCATGTGATTAGATACGAGAAACCTGAGGTTAAAGGAGCAGGACTAAGATGGGAAGTAAACCCGAGATTGAACGTCCAAGGAAAACTCCAGAAGAGGCTCAAATTTCGAAAAACAGAGGCCAAATGCATATTTGGGGAACAGTACATTCACCAAACGGATGGGAGCAAGGAGTAGTGATCTGCCGAGCATGGATGGTCCTCGGAGCCTGCAAGGAAGCCATCAAAAACTCACAAAGACTGTGCAAGCCAGAATGGCCAAAACTTGCAAAACTACTGACATGGGTCGAAGACAGAGGAGGACCCTTGCATATAGTGCCACTAGATAGTCTGAAATTGTGCTTCAGGAACAATGGCACAAGAAAGATGGGAGAGAATCGGAACTGTGGATGAAATTTTGATGCTCCAGGAATGGATCACGGAACCACAGTAATTATGGATCATTATTGGCCATGCGGACCCAAAGCAGACTGCCGAAAAACTGGGGAGGCATATGCACAATAGTGAATGTCCACGTTCTAGCATTAGTAATCCCAAAAAGCGACTTGAACATTGACAGTTTCCCAAAAGCAGATGCTCACCTGAGGAAGAGGAGATCTGTGGAACTGATAACTCGAATGAAGAGAGAAAATTACTTTTCCACCAAATCAGAAGCATTTCATGCAATCCCATATGAACAAAGGCTGTTCAGCCTCACCTCATCAGTGTTCACAATGATATTTATGCCAAAAATCCAAGTTGGAGTAAACACTAAATGGTTGCAGATAACCAGATGGGAATTGCTACTGACAATCAACATGACCATAAAAGGATTCAATGCAATTAAGGAGGAGTTAAGAGCAATCTGACTAATGACTCTCCAGAACAGATATGTCCTCGACATGATTACAGCTATGGATGGAGGAGTTTGTGCAAAAATTTGAGAATCATGTTGCACGTTTATACCTTCTCACAACGAGGAAAATGGAACTTTAACAGAAGCCATAGGTATGCTGACGAAGCTACAGAACGAGATGATCGACGAAACTGACGAAGTTGTCGATGACAGCTGGTTTGGATCACTATTCTCGTGGGCCCCACAATGGGTGGCAGACATATTCAAGTTTCTGGGAGCCCTGCTATTGATGATATTACTAGGATTTTGTGTCATCAAGATAATAATCTCGCAATGCCAGAAAACTGCAAAGAAAGCTATAGGGATGAAAATCATGATTGATGTCAAGCCAGGATGGAGGCCTCGAGCTCTAACTGATGATGAAATTAGAGACTTTGTGAAGGCCAGCGAGCATGCACCAGAAGTTACAAAGTTTCTTTATCCCAGGAAAAGCAGAAATTATGAAGGAAAATGGATTTACTGCAGCCCAAATGGACAATGCCAATTAATGACATGGAATAAAGACTAACATGTAAAAATGGCAGGAAGCCTGAAAGGAGTGATAAAAATATGGACTCCAAAGAGACATTTCTTCAAACCATCATGTACAAACCCAGAAGATGAAGAAGGAATGAACCCAGATGAAATGAAGATGAATACAGAAGAACCAAGTAAGATGAATCCAAAAGAGGAACCGGAAGCGGTCGATGAATTAACCAGAGGGGGGAGTGTAGAGGAGGTCCCAAATAAAGCCTGCACTCCAGTCACCCATTTTGAAGTACCAGGAATGTTCACACTGAGATATGTGATGTATGATGAGCAAATAAACCAGCAGAGAGCCGCATTAGGGCTCTACCCAGTGCCTATCAGGAGAACACTTGTCGAAGTACTGATACCTAGAAAACCATGGACAGTAAGGTATCCATTGAAAAAACCCTACCAGCAAGTAAGACGAAATGAAGATAGCCTAAACACTGTCCCGGAAGAAACTCAAAAAGCCTTAATGGAAGACGAATGGTGACGTCACGAGGGCCCGGACTAACGTGCAGAACCAAAAAATGACACACAGAGATGAAACACCATGAATAAGGAAATCGTGAACCTAGAAGGAGAGACGATGTTGAAATATAAAGAAACTTAAGTCATAAAGCAGGATGAAGTCATTCAACCAGCTAACGCCTGTACATATGCTTGAAACCGCAGGAAAACTGAGAAAACAGTGCAGTTTGCTATGTTTAGTAGAAGATAGGCCGCGGCAAGCGCCACCTTTACATATCTACCTCAACAAAGCACACTATACAAGTGAGAGTCCACTTCACACAAAAGCAGAATTAACTCGGGTTACTAGAGGTCAGACAGGATTCGTATTCCAGATAAAATGAGAAGCGATGGCTCAATAGAAACTCAGCAGAGGAACGTGAGCCAGGAAGAGCCAAGGTCAGACCAATGGAAGGAGCGAACAGTAGCTTTGTGGAATCGAAACTTAAGAACAGAATAGCCTATCTCAGGAAGCCAGAGATAAGGAGGCCTAGGCAGGTGGCAAGAATAAATGCACAAATTGAAGGAAACTAGGCAGATTCACGTTGTGAGTAGCATGTGACCATCCGAGCGAGGAGGAGCACAGGTTCACACCTACGCTGGCTGCCGCCCAGACAGATATCATAACTTTTCCTGACAAAAAGATAGTTTCGAGGCCGACCACAGCCAACTAATTGACACATAGCCACTAAAGTAATGATGGATTGAAGGAAGGCCGTGTGAATCTTGGAGCACCCTGAACCTGGCTGACCATTCTGCGTGCTGCTAAGTAAAGTGGAGATTTATACATGGGGTTGAAGCCAACCCAATCACAATGGACAAAATAATCTAGGGTCCTTTAGATAGTAGAACCAATGGGACGTCGTACTCTTAGTGACGTCTACAAGATTAATGTTAGAAGGAAGGGCTTAGACGCCCACCTGATAGTGTTTATCCAATCCCCTCACTCCGTTACCATATACAGATATAGTACCTATAGTAAAGTTACCTTTTCCTAACCAATAGAATTGCATGTTAACTTTTGAGCGTTACACGTCAATGATGACGAGTTTTGGGTATAAATGTTACTGTTTGTATGAAGTTCATGGGAGTTGAAGTGAGGCGGACTATCGCATCAATGTTGATTTCCATGTTTCCCCGTTTTTTGTACTTGTCATTAAACGGACTCCCCTTTGCCAAACCATTGAGTTGTCCTTATTGATTGGTGTTGGAGTAATAAACCTGCACCCCCATCCATCTCAAAGGTGCAGCTATCTCGTCTTAAAGTACTGCGGAGCAAACCCTGACTCTATGGGCCTGCCGAGGGTCTCCCCAGTACATGGGTACCGCTCTCCCAACATTGTGTGTCAAACATGTAACACATCTCTCACAATAACCTTCAGCCATAGAGGCTGAACCAGGGGCCATCCAATCTTGATTCAATAGGTTAATTGTATCATTTTCACCTGAATGGGCTAAGCCATGAGATTCACGGACCATGTAGAGGAGGAGTACCTTGGGTGCCACAGGGCAGCTGTCTGGGAAATGCCACAGGGAGTCTACTCCCAGCTTACAGTAACATTGGTCCAGGTCACCTTTTTGACTTTAGAGGCTTGGTCTTGGAGGATTGCCAGACTGGAAAGGAAGGCGATAAGTGAGCAAGGGACTGCACCACAAACAAAAAAATTCATTAGGAGCCAGGGGCCCATTTAAGGCCACTGAACAAGCTGCACCAATTGCTAGTGTATTTTCTTGGCCTGTAAATGATTCAAAGGGATCATGTCCTTTACTTTTAACAATAGCTACAGCTGTGGGAAATAGCAATGCATTCAATAAGGCGGACACATATTTTCCATTCAATATTGGGGTGCCCGTGGATGTGAAATACCCGTGCTGCTTCCAGAGGACTCCAAAGTCATCTACTACCCTGTGGGAGTATCTGGCGTCGGTATAGATTGTGGCTGATCTATCCCAGGCCAAGGCACAGGCATGGGTGAGAGCTACGAGTTCAGCGATCTGTGCTCATTTTGCCATGGGTAAATATGCTTCTAAGATGTGTGAGGAACAAATGGTGGCAACAGTAAAGACAGACACAAGTGAGCATAGTTCAAGGGTGTTTATTAAACTGTATAGGTGGGTTGGAAAAACGCCTGAACTAAACCTTAAACTAAGATGGGAGCAAGCTTTGACCATCAAATAATAATAAGGCAGTCCTAGTGGTGCCTTGTCAAATAAAAGGGCCTATACTAAGAAAAACCTATTTGGCCTCATTACAAGTTTGGCGGTAGCCTTGCCGGTAAAACCGGCAGGCTGCTGCCAAACTTGCGATTTTTTCCAGCACCCGCGAATGGGCAATTACTGGGTCATTTAGGCCCCGCCGGACCCGGTAATTGCCCATTTGCGGGCGCCGGAATAAAATGCTCCCCTTTCCCATTGAGCCCCATAGGGCTCAGTGGGAATGGTGAGGTAGGATGCACCGGCACCATTCAGAATGGCGCCGGTGCATCGACATGCTCTGCTCCCGGGTGCCGGTATGCCCACCGGGTCAGACCTGGTGGGCGCGAAGCTACCCGTGAGCAGAACTGGTAGTTTGCCGGTCCGGTATCAACGGTAACTGCAAGCTTACCGGTACCGTTATTACCGGACCAGCAAACTTATAATGAGGCCCATTGTCAATCCTTACGCTAAATACAAACAAAGAGTGTGGGCTAAGGTTCACAAGAATGAAAGAAGTGTTCACAAATAATAAGTCAGGATGTGGAGCCAGGGGTCTCCCTTCCCCACGTTTTGAGCACGAGACAAGGCGGGACTCCGGAGCACAGCACACGTTCGAGCTTTCCCAGCACAAGACTACAGTTCCGCTCTCATGTATCAGGACCTTCGGTGGTTACGTCTCTTTTCTACAAAATGTCTCTTGCCTCCGAGGACCTGATGTACTTAAAATTAATAAACAAAAAGGTTCCTTTCCGTAGGCCCATTGGGTGATGACCTTTCACTCCTAGATCCCCCTCTTCTGGGCTCAGATCCACCAAAAAGTTATTTGCAATTTCAGGACCTTCAGTAGTTAAGTTTCTTGCTTCCGAGGGCCTAATGGGTTCAAAATAGTAAAAAAAAGTTCCTTCCTGATTGTACTTGGGGTGATAATTCTTCACCCCTGGGTCCTCCTCTTCCGGGCTCAGACCCTTCTCGAATATCAGCCTCCCTCCATCGGGTTCATCCTGGCTTGTATTCTAAAGATTTCTCTGCTGCATTCATGCGTTGGTGGGGTGATGGCTTCTCACCACTGGATGCCCATCTTCCTTGCTCAGAACCCTTCTCTAATGCTTGCCTTCCCTCTGTCGGGGTCACTACGGGCTTCAACACAATATCATCTGTGACATTCATGAATCTTAATGTATTTTAAAAAGTTCACTGTGGACATCCCTCTGCCGGGTTCACTCGTGTCAACACACTATTTATTAGGACTTTTGGCTTTGCCCCCTCTTTATCGGCATCCCTCCGTGGGGTTCACTCTTGCCAACTTTGTCAATCACACAATTCCTTCAACAGGTCTTACAGTGCAGGATTCACTTCCCTTAGCTTCACAATCATCTGTCGGTCAAGGGCTTTCGACTGTACAGAGGAGAGAATTGAGAGAATACTCTCCAGCATGAAACCCACATCCTGTGTTGAAAATCTGTGCCACCTAAAATCATCTTAGATCCCAACACCCTCTTTGCTCCCCTTCTTGGCCCGGTTTGTCAATTCATCTTTTCAGGACAAGTAAATCGCTATGGCCATTAAAGTAGTTACAGATACCCCTTCCCAAAAAGATTGGTCACGACCCCAGAGACCCAGCAAACCTCAGGCCCATAACAAACTGGTATTTTCTCCTAAAGATCTTGGATAAAGTTGCCACATCTGAGTTACAAACCCACGTCGAGTCCCATAACATCCTACATGGAGGGCAGTCAGGTTTTAGGCCGGCCCACAGTACCGAAACAGCCCTATTAGATCTTCAATCTCATATGCTAGGGATCATAGAAAAGGGTAAACAAGGCCTCCTGGTTCTTTTGGACCTCTCAGCAGCTTTCAACTTGCTGGATCACCAGTGCCTTCTACACACCCTAGAATCCACAGGACATTTTACTAGAGAGTCTCTAGAGTACACTGGGGCGATGCCCTCTCTCCACCTTTGACCATTCCCTGTGGAGTCCCATAGGGGGCCTGTCTGTCACCCGTATTATTTAACATGTACATTCAGCCTTTTTGTGCCATTTTGAGAGCATGGGCCCCTACTTTACTAACTATGCGGACAACACGCAGATGATCATGGAACTCAGTGGATACTACACCAAAGACTCAACTCCTTTCTATTTCCAATCAGATTGAACTATGGATGACCAAGAACTGGATGTGCATAAATGGGGGGGAAACAGAACTACTCATCTGCGGCTCCCATCAAGCCAGGAGTAAGCTGAGAACCAGCTATGATGCTTTTGACATCAATCAAACCAGGATACTTACCCAGACAATGGTTAACACCCTGGGAGTTACCTTGGAAGCCTCCCTAAATTCAGAAGAACACACAAAAACAGCAGAAATTGCAACTACCATCTTCGCTTTCTTAGGAATATTCGACCCTTCCTCATTGAAGAAAACACATCCACAATAGCCTGTGCCACCATCTTACCTAGTCTGGACTACTGCAATGCATTGCTCCTCAGGGCCAGCATTTCTAGCCAAAAAAGATGCCAGCCTATCCACAATGATGTTGTTCGCATCATTAAAAGGGTCCCCTGGAAGGAGCACATATCTAAACACCGGAAAGACCTGAACTGGCTGTCCATAGCAAAACGCATCAGTTTCAAAACATGCACCATCATCCACCGCTGCCTCTACGGCAATGCCCCCTCCTACCTGAAAACAGCGATAACCCACCACGCTGCAGGCAGATGATTGTGATTGATGGACAAGGCTCTGGCCTTCTGTCACGTCTTTAAACAGAGAAGAAACATGGGTAGATCATTCCTATTTGAGCAGCCCAGCTGTGAAACTCCCTTCCAGGGAAGCTGGGACAGGAAAAGAATCTCCTTAGTTTTAGGAATAACTTAACAACTGTACTATTTAGCTAACTACATTACACTCTTGGCCCCAGCCTCCTTTTGTCCTGTTTTCATTCTGTTGTCCTTTGTGTACATGTGCGCCCAGATGCCTGCAGGCTGTTCAGCACGTTATAAATAAATTGATTAATTAAAAGAAATTTTCCTAGACCCCTGTATGACCACTTTGGCCCCTTTCTCGCCTTTCCCAAGGCGTTCTGGTCACAGTCGTTTCAAAAATATGGAAATCACCAAGACTTATCTGAGTGAGCACCCACGTGGTGCCTGACTCCGCCGTAGCTGGTTTTCCCCTCTCAAATGAACAGTTCTTTGTATTTCTTCAATTAGCCGTTTGCTACTTTTGTTTGACACAGTTTGGTTTCTTATCGGCTCTCCCCCCAACTCACCGGCTGTGATGAACGCTTGGCTTTTCTTGTCTCTGGAGTCAAGGACGGTACCACAGTGGCAAGCGTCTCTTCCCGGATTGGTTATCAGCAGAAGAGAGCCCCATGTACCGTTGACATCTGCTGCAGCACACACTGGCTATTGTTTGCGGTCTTATGATTCCTTCCACTGAGGTTTTATGGGCTTGGGTCGGAAAGGGCAAGGTCACTTCTCTTTGTCACCCTTTCCATTCTTGTTGCCTTTGTCCTTCTCTTGAACTGCGGTACTTGGATAGTTGAGTCGTTGTGCGGTCTGCCTTGCTCGAAGCGTGCTTTCGTGCTCTGCCTTTTATCCCTGTGGGGAAGGTAAAGTGCTGTCGGTTGTACCTGATTATTGTCAAATGCCTGAACCTGCCTGACCCGTGTGTTGGGATTTGTCAGGTAAATGGCTCTGGTGTTAGTCCATTATCTGTTACAATGTAAGAAAGTGTTTGTGTCGTAAAAGGGGACGGTAGTGTTTCTAAATGACCTACAGCGTAGGAAAGGGTAAGGGTGTTACAAGGAAGGGGATACCGAGTCTCAATCCTCGGTGTCCCACTTCCACTCCCGAAGACCCCTTGCCCAGGTGATCCTCCCCCACTGGTCCACTCCCAGGAACTGGATCCAATAGCAATGGCTGTGTCCTGGCCACCTGGACGACAGATTTACGGGGACTAGCAGGTGAGACACCTTCAGGTTTCTCACAGATGGCATGGCGGTAGATATAGAATAATCAGAAACCAATTCCCCAGTTTCTGGGACACGGAGGCACAAGCCATCCATGAAAAGAATCAGATCAGGGGTCAACTGGGGCACATCCAACAAATCCGAATGGGTGGACCTAAGCATCGCCACAACAGCCTGACAGTTATGCGGGGTTGGCAGCAAAGAAGCAGAATTCAAGACATACCATCACTTCAAAGTTACATTAGCAGCAAAAATAAGAAACTTCACTCACGTAAGATCAAAATTCGACAACTGCAATGTCTTCCTTTTAAGTAGTAATGAAAGCACAGCATAGGGAACTGCAATCGTGACAGGGTGAGCTTGTACCAGCGAGGAGGTCTTTTCTTTCAACAGAGTGACAGCTTGCAGACAAGCTTGTTGTCTTGCAGCTACTGGAATTAAGGCTATGCTGTGGTAGGATATGGGCCGGTGCTTGCCAACATGTAACTGGTTCAACACACCTTGAGCAAAACTGATTGTCGCAGTACAGCACAAAGTGCTTACTATAATCTGGAAAACCTATAGCCGGAGCTGCTGCAAGTGCTTGCTTAATGGTGACAAAGGCATCTTCTGTTTCCTGAGCCCGTGGCAGGATCCCTGGCCCACTACCTGCAATAACTGACCATCCCGAGGAACCCTCATCTGCTTTCTGGCCTGGGGTGTGGGCACTTTTGATGTGGATCGTGATGATCCGGTGTCAACCAAACATGAAATAATTTGACAAACAATAATACAACCAACATACGGATGTAACCACGGGGACATCACTCAGCCTGTTCTGACCTCTTACGACCTCTAACCCTTCCCTGGAGTCTACTCGACTGGGGATTGGGCCTGAAACACAGGATTGGTAGAGTTTAACTCCCTATTGTTTCTGTGTGCTTGAACCCCTTCTTCCCCGGGGTCCAACCCTTACCTTTGATCCACAGCTCACCTTGTTTTCTTGGAAAGTGTGCTCTCCATCCTGCTTTCAGTGCAGGGGTGCGTTGATTGATCCGGGCTCGTTGCTGCCTAGTTACTTCACTGGCAAGAGTCCGACAGGTAAGTATAATGAGACTTTTGAACAGTTCTCTAACTTCGTTCCTTTCCTTCCTTAGATGATGGCCGGAGTCCGGGGATGGTGACGTGCTGCTGAGATGAGTAGCGCTGAAGGTGAGTGAGAGCGCGATGCGCGATGCAACCCTTTTGTATTTGTATTGAACTGAGTTCTTTTTCTGTTTCTTTTAGGTTCCGCGACGTTTTCAGGCTGCATGCCGGTTATGAAGAAGAAATGCGGTGAGTATGCATGGTATGCGGGACCTCTAGATGTTTCCACGCTAACCTGGAGTGTCTTTTCCCTCTTGCAGATGGATGAGAAGTTCCGGAGACAGAGTTCCCCCAGAGCGGCTGGGATTCAGGTAAGCGTTTGAAGCTCGTACAGTCTTTAAAAATAAGCGAAGATTTGCTGAATGCTTACTAATGCCTTTTTTTCTGTTCTTTTCCCTTTTCCTTAGGAAGCGGCGTGCCGGGATGGGAATGACACCGCCGAAGATGCCCACAGAACAGAAGAAGTGATGAATGATGGGCAGAAGCGCAGCAAGGTAAGGCTGTTCCTAACGGTGTTCTTGTTCTTGCAGGAGCTGAGCGCAGAAGAAAGATGCAGGCCTACTGGAGACCGATCCGAACACGGTGAGTGTCACGCTGCAGGTGCAGAAAACACAAAGCATGTTTCTCAGCCTGGGCGTGGCTTAAATAGTCTCTGGGTATCCCAGGTGTCTCTGGGCTGAACCACACCTAAAAGACTAGACTGCACATGCAGTTCCGGGAACGAAAATATGTGGGGGCATCCATCGTGTCCCTATCAAAGCACTACAAGTCCAATCCCCAATGTTATTCTATGGGAGTGAGTGAGTCTGGTGCCACAAACGCCAAGTCTGACTCCAAGTGAGTCTTTGGAGGGATGGAGAGGCCTTTGAGGGCCATGTAGGTCATCGTGGCCTGGCTCCAGCCTGACATCTTGGAGGGCTGGGGACATGAGGGGCAGGAATCATGACAGCACTCCCCCCCCCCCCCAAGGCCCCTCTCAAGGTGGCTCTTCTGTCTGGTCCTGGTTTGTTTGGATGGTTTTGATGAAATCGTCTAAGCAACCGAGGTGCATGGATGTACTCACAAGGCTCCCATGTCCTGTCTTGTGGACCATACCACTTCCAGTCTACTAAGTAGTATAATTTGGTTCTGACGTACTTTGAATCCAGGATGTCCTTGACTTTGGATTCTGGCTCCCCGGCGACTACTACTGGCTGTGGTGGTGTTGCTACCCGGGTCCCAGGTTGAACAGGTTTAAAGAGAGACACGTGGAACACAGGATGAATCTGCATGTTTGACGTCAAAGTTTGTCTGACCGCCACAGGATTTATCACAGAGGTCACGGTGAATGGACCTGTCAAGGAGTTCCCCCCTTCTCACCTGAGTCTGATCTTTGCTGGATTTCTTGGTCGATGCCTTCTTGCGGACGGAGCGTGTCTTGAATAAGGCTGCACGAGTCTCTTCCAACTCCAGAGTGCGCTCAAAGTTCTGGGATGCAACGATCCAGGAATCCGGGAAATTAAGAAAGTGCACTACTCAGCACACGAGTCCAGGAAGTAAGAAGAAAGGAGAGGGACTAGGAATGGCGTTAGTAGGGACAGAATCAGGGAAGCAATACCGCGAGCTACGGAGCACACGTCTGGTCGCTACTTCGCAATAGCATTGAGACGCGCAGAGCCGCGCGGGGCATGGTCTATTAATAGAACACGCTACGTCCAACGTGTAGAGCGAGGATGGTGTTTCACGCTGGACGGCCATGTTGGGAGTACCGGGGAGTGCAAGCCCTGTTGAGACGAGGACCAGGAAGTCCAAAAGGGGTGCGTTCTGTAGGTCATGACAGGACCCAGTTATCTTGGACGGAACGTTCGGGTTCCTTTAATGGACACGTGTTTAGACGCCAGCCAGACTTTGTCTCCCACTTGGTAGTTGGGGGCCTTTGCTCGGTGTTGATCAGCAAACTTCTTTTTGCGATTCTTAGCTTAAAGTAGGTGTTCAGCTGCCCTTTTAAAGGTTTGAGAAATGGTCGTGTGCAAGGTTTTGACTGCTGGCATTTCCAGGGTTCTAGGAACGTCCAACTCAGAAGTACGTGGGTGCCTGCCATACATGGTATAAAATGGTATCAGCCCAGTGCTGGTGTGTAGGGAATTATTATTAGCATATTCAGCTATCCATAATGGGTCGAACCAGCTTCCTTCAGCTTGGTGTAACATGCAACGCAGATACTGCTCGAGCGTCTGATTTGTCCTCTCAGTTTGACCATCCGTTTGGGGATGGTGACTGGTGGATAGCCGGATGTCGATCTAGGCCATAGAGCAGCATTTTCTGCAGAAGTTAGATACGAATTGAGTACCTCGGTCTGAGACTAAAACTGAAGGAAACCCATGGAGCCGTACGACGCCTTCAAGAAATACCTTTGCCAGAGTGGAAGCATTTGGGAGCCCCATAAGAGGAATGAAATGTGCCATTTTTGAAAATTGGTCCACGACATCAAGTATAGTGTTAAACCCTTGACTGGATGGTAAGTTAGTAATAAAATCGAGGGACAACGTGTGCCAGGGTGCTGGTGGGATTTCCAATGGTTGTAATAGTCCAGTCGGTTTCTGCTTGGATGACTTGTTTTGAGCACACACTCCACAAGATAGGATGAATTGGATAATGTCTTTACGCCACGTGGGCCACCAATAATTTCGTTTTACCTTGGCATGGGTTTTAGCGATTCCGGGGTGGCCCTCGATCGACCTTGATGTAATTCCCAATGGTTCCACTGTCAATGTACACTCTTACTGCGTGCATCCGAGATGGTGTTGGTGATTGATCAAGACCACAGATAGTGTAAAATGGGAGGTCTGTAGTTCACTTTCCTCGCTCGCCAAGTGGACCCCTACACTTACCGGGCTGGGGAGATTTCCGATTCCTTGATGGTATCTTCCTTGTCCGTGGCCCCTACCGTCCTCCTCGGTGGCTTCACAGGGCACTCTTTAAGGAAATGACCTGACCTTCCACAGTACAGACATAACTGCGACATAACTGCTGCTGTCTCCTTTTATCCCTTTCTGCTTTAGTCAAGGGGTATCTGAACCCCCCGATTAGCATTGGTTCTCCTGAACCTTCCGTTGTGCGGGCAATATTGTCCTTTGAACGCACATACATAGGGCGTGGGGGCATCCATCTTGTCCCCATCAAATCACTACAAGTCCAATCCCCAATGTTATCCTATGGGAGTGAGTGAGTCTGGTGCCACAAGCGCCAAGTCTGACTCCAAGTGGGTCTTTGGAGGGATGGAGAGGCCCTTGAGGGCCATGGCCATGTAGGTGATCGTGGCCTGGCTCCGGCCTAACATCTTGGAGGGCTGGGGACATGAGGGGCAGGAATCATGACAACGTAGCAGTAGAATCATTCGGTATGAGTGGTGCAACAAGTTCAGAGACCCCTTGCCAATCCTCACTATCGGTCTGTAGTGATGTCAGTGGAGGCTGGGACCTAGTCTTGGGGTGGTTGGCTGTCCGCCTCCATACTGAGGTTGATGTGGACAATCAGATTTCCAGTGTCCACACTCTTTGCAGTAGAAGATAAAAAATATTATAGGGCACAATAGCCCCTAAAACATAATAATCAACAAAATAAAATCTTACACATATCACAACAATACACATGACTAAAAGGAAAAATGCAAAGAAGGGGATAAAACAACCCATATTGGCCAGGGTAAATTATAAAAATTCCCAAATAAGATATTTACACTGTAATAAACAAACTCTCAATTCCAGGGCACGTTATTCTTTTATTTATTTATTCATATTTTTAAGGCGCACAACAGTCCGTGGGTATTGTGGCGCTGTTACATAAGAGACATTAAGCTGGTTACAAAGGAAGGCAAATAATGATTACAAGGAAATTTGCTTTACCGGAGCATATTTGGTTACATACGCTAGCATTACAGACATAAATCGTTATGGTACATTTGAAGATCAGGGGAGGAGAGGGCAAAGGATAGAGGTTATGTGAAAAGTGTGGTTTTAAGGGATTTACGAAAGGAGTAGAGAGGGTTCGGCTCTGAGAGAGTTGGGGAGAGCGTTCCAGAGCTTGAGTGCTATGTGTGGGAAGCCAATGCCGCCAGCTTTGGCTCTTCTTATAGTGGGAACTTGGAGTTGGTTAGCATGATGGCTTCTTTTAGGACGGAGGGAAGAATTCCTGGTTATGGTTTCTGATAAGTAGGGAGGTGCAGTGTGATTGATGCATTTGTGTGTGAGGGTGAGTATTTTAAAATGGATTCTTTCCTTGACTGGGAGCCAGTGTGCATTTCTTCGGGCCTGTGATACATGGTCACATTTGGGGATGTGCAGTGCAGCGCGGAGCGCATTGTTTTGCACTATTTGGGGCCTGTTTAGGTTTTTGGTTGACGTTCCTGCTAAAAGGGCGTTGCAGTAGTCCAGTCTGACTCCTATGGTGGCTCTGCCGATGGAGAGGCAGTTGGGTGCGGTAAGGTAGGGTTTTATGGCATAGATGAGTTTGGTGGTCAGTGCGGATGCGGAGGAAATGGCGCTCACTTGTCTTGTCATGGAGAGTGTGGCATCTAGGTAGACTCCTAAGGTCTTCACGGCAGTGGAGACATGTATGTTAATGTTGTCAATGGTCATGTGTGAATAATCTTGGCTGAGCTTGATTAGAGTTTCGCTAGGGGCCAGGATGATGATCTCGGTTTTGTCGCCGTTTAGGCAAAGACCATTAATAGCTATCCAAGTTTGGATAGTGGTGTAAATGTTGAGTAGAGCTTCTGTGTCTTGGTCATAGTCTCTGGTGAGGGGGAGGAGTACGTGTGTGTCGGCGGCATAGTTTGTGTGAGGTATGCTGAGAGTGTCCATTAAGTCAAAGAGGGGTTTAGTGAAGAGGTTATATAAGGTCGGTGCAGTGCATGACCCTTGTGGGACTCCACAGCTGATGGTGGTGGGGGGAGCGTTGGCCTGGTCAGAGTACACTTTCATGGCCTACCTTATAGAAATGATGTGATCCATGTGGTTGCTTTGTGAGAGAAGTCAGCTGCATTGAATAGGTGAGAGGTGAGGATGCCATGGTCAACTAGGTCAAATGCTGCGGACAGATCAAGCAGTAGGAGAGCAGGTTTGCCTGTATCCATTATTTTGGTGTTTTGATTCTTTAAATCTAGGAGGGCAGTTTCAGTCCCATGGCCTTTGCGGAATCCCGATTGTCTTCTACCTAGAATGGCATAGGTTTCCAGGTAGTGTTGGATTTGGTTATGGGCGGCTTTATCTAAGATTTTGAGGAGGAAGGGGCGGTGGTGATGGGGTGATATTTATTGGGGAAGGCGGGGTCCAGGGAGGGTTTTTTTTAGGAGCGGGCGAACCCAGGCTTCTTTTAGGCATTGTAGTACAGTTCCAGATGAGAATGAAGCATTGATGAATGCTGTGATGATAGGGTTGAGTGCTTCTGTGCACTCTTTGATGATGGTGGGTGGACAGATATCTCCTTTGCAAGTGGATGGTTTGATGTTTTTGAGAAGGTCGGAGACTTCTAGCTCTGTGACTTCTCTAAAAGCAAAGAGGGGTATTTGCGGGTGAGGATTGTGAGTGGGAGGTGTGGGAGGACTGGAGTGGGTATTGAGGGCTTTATGTTGGGTTGCTATTTTATCTTGGAGCATTTTAACTTTGTTAAGGAGGGCAGTCTGGATGCCTGTGCACCATGCTTTATCCTTGATGATTTCATCAGGACTGGAAGCGGGAGTGGTGAGTTCTTTGAATATAGAGAATATTTCTCTTGATTTGGAGCTGCCTTTGGTAATTCTCTGGTTATAGGATTCAGATTTAGCTTGGAATATGGCATTTTTGTAGTTCTGTGCGATTTCTTTGAATTGGTTGAGAGAAGATTGGTTGGGTGCTAATTGCCAGCCGGATAGGGCTTTTCGTTTCTTGGTACACAAGGCGGCCAGTTCTTCTGTGAACCAGGAGTTGGAGTACATAGATTTTTTTTCTTTTTTAACTTCTAGAGGGGCAATTGTCTCAATGGCTTGGGTGAGAGCATTGGTATAAATGTTGGCGAGAGAGGTGGGGTCTTGGTTAAATGGATGTTTGAATTCAGGGATATCAAGAAGAGGCGCGAGGTTGGTAGCAGTGAGTTTTTTGGAGCTTCTCACTTTAGCGGAGGGGGCATGTGATAAGGGTTTTGCGGGTAGGTGTGGTGGGAATGGAGAAATGGATGTAATAGTGATCCGTCCTTGAAGGGCTGAGATGGAAGTGATGGCAGATGAGCAGTTATGATCTGCAATCCAGTCAATGGTCCAACCTTTGCAATGAGTTGGTGTAGTGATTTTGTGTGCAAACCCCATGTGAGAGAGATCTTTAGCTAGGTGTGCGGTAGTAGTTCAGTAATAGTCTAAACCTTAAGGGTGCAGCTCGCATTAGAAGGAGATAAAATCATATTAAAAGCTACGAATATGCATTTTATTCCCACATTTCGTAGCATCGGACGGAGGTATTTACGTCTTACACTCACATTTACAAGGCATACTAGCAGAAAATGCATCAGATCATCCATATACCAGTCACAAAACATATGGTAGCTTCTTTAATGCTTTTATTCAATGTAAGTGCAGTGCCTTTCGTAAAAAGCAGGTTTGCTCTCGAGCGTAGCAAAATGTCCCCTTTGCGCAAATCATTAAACCAGTAGATATAGCTGGGAGGACCCAAGACTGACCTGATAGCAAAATAGCCCTGGATGTTAGGCTTATGACGGTCAGTATCCACTCAGGACAAAAATGCCTTTGCCACTAATGTTGAATCGTATTTTTTCCTACCTACTCTGAGGCAGAAATAATCTGCCCTGCCGAGAGAATTTAATGTAGTGTGTACATAATTTAACCAATTACAGCAATTGTGTACTTGTGAACCAAAAATATCAACAAGCAACATGGTTAGGATCAGACTTGGATTACCCCATAGGTGTGCCCAATAAATCAAAGGCTTTCGTTGAATACGGTCTAAAATGTGCATCAAACTACATTCTTGATGTTAACAGATAACCAGGAAAGCCCTAATATACTCTGATAATTGCTCTAACAAAGCCACTCTCTTTCCTTAGAGGCAGGACGGGACACTGATGCCCCCAGGATGCTGAACCATACATAGCCACATGTAAGGATTTGGTTCTATAAATTCATATGGCATGATTCATATGAGACACCTGATTTGTGCCCACAGCAAATTATTGACCCATTTATTTTGCAAATGTATTTGCCTGTTGCTTGGGTACTTTTGTGCATATGCCATATTAACCCTTTCATTAATGTAACACCCAAATAACAGAAGTAGCAAGATATTGAATACTCTTGTGAAAATTGGCAGCCACAATGCACATTCATGTTGAAAAAGCTCAATCGGAACCAGGCCGGGGCCATCAGATTTTCCGCTAGCCATACTCGTAAATCCAGTATCAAGGTCTTCCACAGATAATGTTAGACTGCCACCAATACACCTGGGTGTGGGTCCCCATGGCCCACAAGAACTGTTACACAAAATTCCCAATCAGGAGAGTTGGTTGTAGGAATATAAAGGCTTGAGAAATGTTCAAACCATTTTGCAGGTGACATATCAGGAGCTATATCCTGAACACAGGATGAGTTGTCATTCAAACCAGCGGCAATCACCTTCCAATACAGTCTAGAGTTACCTGAAGCCACAGCCGTTTCCAACTCCATCCAATTAATTTCAGCTATATAGCCTTTTTCTCTCCCAAACGTATACGCTTGTCTGGCTTGAGCAATTTCATTGTAACTCCTAATAGGGAGTTTTAAAGTAGCAATTTTTTATAATACGTACGATTGGCATCAAACCAATTTGCGTGCCTCTTTAAGATTCTAGAATTGGTAGGGATCTGCGAAAAGGTCTCGCTTGCCCCCTTAATTATATTTCCCCCAAGCGTCTAGAACTCGAGACGAATCCCTAGATAAATTCAAGCATATTTCCGTGCTAGGCAAGGTATCATATACAAGCTTCTCTATTAAGCCATCTGGGTTACAGTGTGACACGTGCAAAGGCTTACACAGTTTAGGCTCACTATCTGTACCCCAGGGTGGGATTGCCCCCTGCCATAGATGGACCCTATATCAATAGTTAACATTAACGGATCGTAGTCACTTTCCAATTGGGAGACATTTTGAAAATGTACAACCCTAGGCCACATTGTTAGATCTACAATAAAATGATCATTGATAGAACAACATTTTGAGTTTGTGAAGGTATAGTTGTCCAGGTTGTCCGACTTACATCTGCCATTCACTTGGCACAGTCCAAGCTCATAGGTCTGGATAAAAATAGTCCTGTGTGAAAATGTCCCCTGGGAAAAAGTCGCCAGGTAGGTGATTTCTTCCCCCTGCACCCTTAAAAGCTTTCCTCCACTCCAGTCTTAGAATATTTGGGGGAAGTGATAGATTTTCTTGGGAGTGCAAATTTGGGGAAATGACACCCCCTGGTGACCTTTTCTCAGGTAACTTTATCACTGGGTACCCTGAAAATGTATGGCCTCTATCAACCGAGGTAGGATCAATTAAAACTGGGAGGCAGGGGGTGAATTCGAAATGCACTATCTTCATCATTATTTACAAATATGTCCCCCATTGCATTGCCTATTTTAAAATTAAAATCCCCACCTATATAATAAGACAAATTGAGCAAAGAATTAACATGGGTATGTGTGGCTCGTATATCATGCAACAATTCAATTAGGGGAGCATTTGCATAAATCCACCTACCCCACCTCTAGCATTATAAAAGTTTAGCAATTGCCATTAGCCCAAACCATGTCCAATATTAAGAGGGTTTTTGATGTGAAGGATTTCATGATGTTAGAATAATTCAGATGTTTTGCGATATAAGTCACCAATCCACCGCAATTTCTGCCCCTCTTACTTGGAGTAGCGTTGACATGGAAACATATATAATTCAAAAGCTTAGGAGGATTAATAGACCAAGTCTCTTGTAACAAAATGACATCAAATTAGTTTAAAAAAGAGACCAGGTCTGGATCCTTTAGTCTGTTCTACAGTCCAGCAATGTTCCAAGACGCCATTTACAGCACAGTGGATCTATTGAAAGCACTAGGAGGAAAGCGGACGTGCATGCGTCCCACAAGCGAATACCCTTTCCCCTGCCCTACTTGAAATAGTAGGGAACTTAGATAGTTGCCGTAACAACCCCTCTAGGTCTTTCTGAGTCAAGTGCATCATATTGGATGGCGCTCTCTGCTCACAAAAATGTGAAAATGGAAGACCACTCAGTTCGTTGATATATCATAGTTGCCAGAATGGGAGACAACCAGGTGTCATGAAGATGACAAATTCTGTGCCTTGCATCTTGAAAGACCTCAATGCCCCTGGCGGCCAAGGTCTCGCCACAGTTCAGGATGTAGGGCTGTAAATGTGAGTTCGAGAGACTGACTCTAATGTTACACCCACTGCAAAACATGCAGTCAGAGAGACTATGAGAGAACATTTTAAAAGTGATATCTTGCACTCCCAAAAACTCCCCCAGAGCTTTTAACAATGCTCTCTTATATGAATTTTTGTTGCCTTTAAAATGGCAAATTATATTTTGACCATGGCAGTCAGCTAAAATATTCTGCCCCTCTTCAGCTGCTTGAGTGGCTCCATTTATGGAGGGGTGGCCAACGCATGACTCTCGTATTGCATTGCTATGATCTGGAACTGGAAGATGGACACCCTGTGAATTAGCTGTATTTCAGATAATTTGAGGATCATTTGCCATGGAGCCTTGATCAAACCGGAAAGTGTGCAAGTGATAACGACATCCCACATGGCTTAGATGGAGATTGAGGTATCACCCTCATACCAACAAGAGTTGATTCCTCATTTTCCACAATATGTGTGATTCTTGGCCTAGGAGCAGACTCCATACTTGCCTGATCACCCAAGATTCAACTGGAAATCTTTGCCGGATTGGATCTGTTTGAGAGCCTACATCACCCTTTTCCGGATATCTATAACAAGCATTGCCCCGAGACATGGTTCCACCAAAACATCCTGCCAATTTAAGAGCCAGCTCCAGGGATTTCTTCAGATGTACCTCATAATGATCGGTTTTGCTCTTCGACAGTTGTAAATTATAAAATTCAGATTTAAGTGTATTGATGGTCTCGTCTATGCAGGTGAGCCATTTTAGCAGCACTGCCTCTCCTAAGTTAGCCTGCAGTCGTTCCGATCCAGCAACTGTTTCTCCCCCCGGACTTCTCCCCAGATTAGCCATCTGCTTGCTTTGACCGAGTCTGGTAGAACATTAGATGAACAGGGCAAGCCTAACAATGATTTATTTTATTTTTATTTATTGTGCATTTGTAAGGCGCTTATACATCAAGTAAATTGTATTTAACAAACAAAATTGACCCTAGTTACTCCCATCTGTCCATCATGGGCAACCGAATCCCTGTAAGCAAATCAGTGAAAACCTTACGTATCACACTGTATTGCAAATGAAAATACACGTCTCAAGCATTCGTTCCTCATGCAGATTTGTTGTCAAATGGCTCCACAAGATCAGGCCATATCTCAGCATAAAAAACAGATCTCTTCTGGGCACTGCATTAGTCAACTCGCAGTTGGACTATTGCAATAGCCAGCTCATCGGCACTTCTCAATCTAATCTTGTCCGCCTGCAGACCACACAGAATGGTGGCGTCAGTGCATCATATGAAGCTAGAAGTGACCATGTATCTGATTTCAGGAAAAAAAATCTACACTGGCTTCCAGTTAAACAGAGAATCAAGCATAGGATTCTATCCCTGACTTACAAATGCTGGAACTCTGCAGCCCCACAATACTTGGAAAGAAAGATCTCTCCCACACAGCCTACCAAAGTTATGCGCTCTAATAATTTGAATCCACTGTATCAACCCCGCTTTCGCCTAAATAGGTTCGGAGGCACAAGTTTTGATGTCTGTGCGCCTCAAGAGTGTAATGCACTTCCTTCCGCCTGTAAATCCTCATCCACCCTGCCAACTTTCAAAAAGACCATTAAAACTCTCCTTTTTTAATTCAGCTGATTAATATTTTACTTTCTATACCTTCTGACTGACTTTGAACCTGTTGATTTCTTAAGTGTGTCTGTCCTTCATGTGCGCTCTGAGGCCTACAGGCGTGTAGCGCTCTATAAGAATTAAAAATAAATAAATAAATGCATTAGTGCTATCACAGATTTTCGACCGGTCTCCTGGAGACCATGGCGTTGTTTCCACGTGTTTATTGTTATCAGCTCCCACAAAATTCTCGATATACAAACGGTCAATTCTCAATATACAAAAGTTTCCGAAGCCTGCAATATAGACCTATCTGAGGGTGCTGTGATGCCACTGACCAAAGGAGGTGAGACAAAATCAATAACCTCAAGCCCCACAGCCTCAATCTCAGTCTCGGTCTCAGTCGTGATCTCTGTAAGACTTACCTTTTTTTTATTGTTATTGATTTAGCTGATATGAATCAACTTTACAATATATTATTTTTAACAGAACAAGGACAACAAGGAAATCAAGTAAACAAGCAACATAAAAGAAATTCATACATTATAAAAATCAAGATTAGACCAAAAGCAATACAAGGTGACAGCTATGAAACAATGACAGAAGATTATAGGTAACACATAGGGAAACACAATGCCTGAAAACACAAGCATTCGTTATCTTCATTCATTCTGAACTACTTGTGTTTCGCATGAACAAGAGGCCATAGATTCTGCTATGTCATATCTGCATTGCTCATGTTAAGTTTAAGTTCATACAAGAAAGCAATTGCTCTTATTCTCACTTGTGTAAAAAACCCAGCATGAATTATTTTCCATACTGTTTCTGGAGTTAGGAGCCTATAAAGCTCCATAAGATACTTAAAATGCATGCAACGCTGATCATTCAGAGCGACACACTCCGCCAAGAGGTGTCTAAGTGTTTGTTCTTGCTCCTTGCTTTGCCAGAAGCGGCAGAAGTTATCTGTATTTTTTATTATCTTGCGTCGGGCCAACACTTGTCTAGTGGGCCACAAGTTCAGTCTCAGACGCATAAAGTGATTTCTGTGGGTGTTTGATGGTGCTTTCAACAAATAAGATTCTGGTTCGCTATACTTTTTGATCACAAATAACTCAAAGTCTCGATATTGGTTGCATTTTTCTCTCGTTTCTATCCAATCTCTCTGAAAGAGTTTGGTCTTAACCCATACTGAGTTCTGTATCAGGACCAATAGAGAAGCGTCCGCAAGAGCAAGCGCATAAACAACCATCTTGGGCCACTTGGTAATAAATTTGTCAGTTGAAGAAAAAACAGACAGCATACCCAACACAATACAGGTTTTGATGGCTAATAAACATTTGCTGAACAGAGCAACTATCTGCCACAGGTATAGTGCATGCAAGGAGATCAGACCCAATTCATTCAGTATCAACGCTACTGGAGTGGATTGCGGAAGCTGCAAGATGGCACGCCAGTATTTCCCCTCAAGGCAAGACCAAAGCTTCTTCAGCAGTATGGATTTCGTCTCAGAGGCATATAGAAGAACTGGTGTTACCTTCTGTAAGTAATATGTTATTACTGGTGCAATAGTGAACTTTCCATACTTAGCTTGAATAATTGTAGCTTGATGAGTTAAGGTTGTTACCTTGTCTTGAAGTATCTGTTGGTGTAATTGGATGCCTCCTTGACTAGCAATTGTAGTGCCTAAATCGGTTTAATAGTGCACAGTTTGTAATTGGATGCCCCCAAGAGTCCAAATGAAGGGTTCCTCGTGTGCTTTTTGGCTGGATGAAATTGCATAATCTTAGTCTTCTCTAGATTTATTGACCAAAGATTCTCTTCTGTGTAGGTTGCTAAGGCATCCAACGCTTTTTGAAGGCCTTTCGGCATCTTTGAGAGTAATACTAAGTCGTCAGCATACATTAGGAACAACACAGGCTTGTTGGCCAATTTGGGAGGGTCAGTAATTAAGTTAAAAAATGCTCTGCCCACGTCTGAAATAAAGAGGTTAAAAAGAGCTGAGGTCAGGGTCCAACCCTGCCTCAGCCCTCTAAACATCTCTATTGGTTCAGACAGTTCACCAGCAGATGTTAGCCTCACTTGGATACTGTTATTAGTGTGAAGATCTTTGATGATGGCCACAATGTACGAAGGACACCCTTCTTCGAGCAATTTCTGAAATAATAATTCTCTAGAAATCGAATTGAACGCTGCTCTTAGATCTACGAAAGTCAGGTATAATGATGGCTTAAAGAAGCGATGATGTTCAATAATGGAGGTGAGGGTGAATAAGTTTACACAGGTGCCCATACCTGGAATGAATCCAGTTTGAAAGGGGTCTCTCTTATAATGGTGTAGAGTCCATTTATTGAAGTCTCTCAAGATAAACTTGGAGAAAAGCTTACCAGGTGCGTCCAAAAGCACAATTGGTCTATAGTTGCCTGGACATGCGCGATCACCTGTCTTAAAGATGGGGACTGACCATCAAAATTTGACAGGCAGGGAATTCCATAGACTCAAATATAGGATACATTGGTTGGTCCAGTGACAACGGATGATCTGATGATGAAGTTGCAACAGATCTGGCCAACTCAGTATCGAAGTGAATATTCGAAAAAGAATCCAAGGACTTATTCTTGTCACAGCTAATGCTTCTCAATGCCCATTTAATGGTGGATTGGGTCATGGCTGGATTCACAGTGACATGGAGGTAAGCGTGCTGACTCGCAGCCTTACCTTTCAGGCTCCCCACCTTCCCTTTTCCAGGGGGCCAAGTAATCCTGCCATTTAGGCCCATTTGTCACAGTCCACACAAAAAAACAGCAGCAATATTCAACTGGTTAAAGCAATGTAAATGTTGAAAAATGCACTCCTATCGGGATGAATAGACTCAATCTAGCATATGTATAAAATATTTTATATGCTCACTACACAATGTGGTGGGCTGGGAGAAGCTTGCAATAGGGTTCTATGAAGATAATACCGGGGTGAGGGGAGGCAGGCAGGCAAAGGGAACTGCACACTGGCTCACCTAGTCTTGCAGTCAGCTTTCTGCCGACTGCCACTCAACTACAATGGGGGCAACAGTAGTCACAGGAAGATCATGACCACTCACACCCACTCCAGTACCCTCACCTGCTGCCTATCACCTGAGGAACACTGGGCTAGTGAGTGGGGGTCCAGCTCTAAATGGTGACGGGCCCCTGTTGCTCTTCAGCGAAGAGACAAAGGAAACGAAAGAGCAATGCTAGAGGAAAGTACCTTGTGGCGTCATACAGCGTCAAGCCACACCGAGCTGCTCGGCAGATTTCCTGACAGTAAATTACACTGATCACTTTACGTGTTTGTGAAATACCTCAAAGCAGTTTGCCAGACTGTGTTCACGTCCCATGTCTGTGTGTATTTGGGTAACGTGGTCTTAGAAGTCTCACTCATCTAAGGAGTCTACATACGAGTGGGTGCTCTCCCACCAGCACATTTCCTATCCTCAGACGGCCGGCAGATATGGCTGATCTACATGTGTTTACTGTTCTATACGCCTTACCCTGTGCTGCCAATGCCGCTAAAACATTTACTATCTGAGTTACATCCACCCCATTGGGATGTATGTGCTGTTCCACACACCAGCTAGTCCACTAAGCCCAGGCCAGTCTGTAAGATTTTCTGGTAGCTGGTTCTCATGCTTCCTCCATGAATTTTGTAGCATCTCCCAAATGTCCTGGCTTCCGCCAGGTTGTCCGTAAATCGCCCATGCGATCAGCCTCAATTCCCTTTCCTGGTTCAGTCGGTGACACTCCCCCATTGGATTCGGAATCAATTCCCTGAACTGAGGCAACACCAGTGGATTTTTGATTGACAGATCGAGAAGGCCCTTTGAACCATACTTGACTCTTCCAGTCTGGTGTCACTAAAATTACCGTCACCTGCTGTCTCCTGACCTCAGCGATCGTTCTCTGGATCATTGCAAACGGGGAAACGCGCATTCCTTGTCCGGCCCCCACACTTGTAGGAATGCATCTGTTTCTTCTGCTGCTGGATCGGGCCTGCAGCTGAAAAATCGCTTCAGCTGAGTGTTCAGCCTGGATGCAAACAGATCTGTCCTGCATGGACCTCTCAATTCCATTAGGCACGCAAATACTGCCCTGTCCAGTTGCCAATCGTTGGCATCTCTCATATGTCTCGATTTCCAGTCTGCCACTTCGTTCTGCAGACCTGTATGATACTCTGCCGTGATGCTGATCTTGTTCTCCAGGCACATGTGACAGAAATCTTTCACCAGCTCCCCTAGCATCATGGACCTCATCCCGCCTAGCCTGTTTATGTATCATACTGCTGAGACGTTGTCCATCCTTAGTAGTACGCAACAGTTCACCCTTTCCTGGGTCCAGTATCTCACTGCAAAGGACCACGCCAGTAGCTCTAGACAATTTATGTGGAGCTCCAGCTCCTTTCCTGACCACCTGCCGTTGTCATCCCCCTACAACCGGCTCCCCAGCCCCAGCGGCTGGCATCCGATTCTATGATGAAGTACGGGGATGAGCCAAATATCGCTCTTCCATTCCAGGCCTCCATGTGTCTGAACCACCACCAAATCTCCGTCCTCGCCTCGGTGGAGATCGGTACCCTGTGTTCGTACGATAACCCTTTTCTCAGGTGTTGGATCTTCAGGCGTTGGAGAGCCCTGTAATGCAACGGCCCCAGGAAGATCGCCTGAATGGATGATACTAGTCTTGCCACTAATCTGGCTAGCTCTATGAGGGACAACTCTTCTTTCCTTTTTATCGAGCTGATCGCCTTGATCGCATTCACTTTATCCATCGCTAGACTGAGCGTGGCTGTCTTCATGTCGATTATGAAGCCTAGGAACTCTATTGACTGTACCGGATCCAACACTGATTTTTCCCAATTTATTAAAAATCCCAGCTCCTGTAATAATTGGATTGGATTGTCTTGTCGGATTGTTCTACCAGTCTCTTTTTGTCCTGTCCCATTAGACAAAAGTTGTTTAAATATATTATTGGTCTGATGCCTTGCTCTCTGAGGTGACCCACTACTGCTTGCATTAACTTCGTAAAGGCCCAAGGCGCTGATGCTAGGCTAAATGGGAGGCATGTGAATTCCCACTTCTGGCCTCCCCACCAAAACTGTAGGAATCTCTGATCTTCCTTCGTCACTGGGATCGTCAGATAAGCATTCTTGAGGTCTAGCCTGACTAACCAGTATTCCCTCTTTAAGAGGTCCCTTAGAAGATGGAAGCCCTCCATCTGTATACTATGAATTTGTTCAAACTTCTCAAGTTTATCACTGGTCTCTGCTTCCTGTGCTGTTCTCCCCCCTACTGTCTGGGTCCCTGGTACCCTCAGGTGTTTGTGTACACCTGTGTTTAGTCTCACCTGTATTTGTCTGTTGGCCTCTGTTGCTGCCTCTCCAGCCTCTGCCTCTATCCCTTCCCCTAGAGTGAAAGAAAGGGTTAAGACGGCACTCTTCTTGATTTCTCCAGTCATTTCTGGTATTGAAGTTGGGCCTGTAAGAGGAGACCGGCTAGTTGAGCAGCCCCTTCCGCTGCCAGCCTTCCCGAAAAGCTTGTGACCAAAGACTCTCTTCGGTGATGCTTGTGCCTTGTCTATCGCGGTGTAAGTGTTTGCAAACTTCACCATTTCTTTGATAAAGGCATTCCCAAATCGTTTTCCTCTACTGCTGGCTGTTGATTCCGCAGTAGCCAGTTCGCTTATCTTGGGGGCTATCTTGACGAGGATGGACCGCCGTCTTTCCATTGTTAGGGCATTGTTAGCATTGTCGAGCAAGCATATTGCTCTCTGCGCCCAGCCTGCTAAAGTTTCTGGGTCTACTTTCTGTTCCGGCAGTCTTGCTTCCTCTGCCATCTGCCAAATGTTTGTCAACGGTCCCAGGACATCTAGGAGTTTATACTGGCCTGATCGCCAGGATCTGCCTATCCCCTTCTTCATGTCCCTGCAGTAGAACCCCATGAATGACAGCATCTTCTCATCAATTTACGGCGTTTCTGCCATGCTCTCCGGCACCTGAGGCCTGGGACATTCTCCCCGTAGTTTGCTCCTGGCTTCTTTAGACAGGGTACTACGGATTCTCCTTTTTATGTCATTGGCAATCTTGGCACGGGGCTCCCACTCGCCGATCTGGGATGTATGAGAGAGTCTGGGTCGAATGCCTCGCCTATTTCTCTCTCTCTTTTTCTTTTCTTGGGAGCCTTATGCTTGTCAGGAAGGCTTGGGGTGGATGTATTATGCTCTTCTGAGCTTTCCTCTGACGTCTTGTCCTATTCCTCCTCTTCTACATCCTCTAAGTAAGACTCATCCTCTGTGTACCGCTTGCCTCTCCTTTCCCATGACCTCTTTCTATTTTCACCACCTTTCCTCTTACGTGGTGTGCCTAGGAGGGGTTGGTTGCTCCGGACCTTTCAGGTTTTTTTCCTTCCCACTTGCATCTCTCGGTATTCTTCTGGGGCTTCTCCCTTTAGGGCTTCCATCCCTTGGGAGAGCGTAATAAGGTCCTCCACCAACCTCTAACTTTGTGATAATCCCCCCCAAACCTGCTCCCAGTACGCATTGTACTGCTTGGCCTCTGTTGGACGCTGTCCACTGCCTGCTGGTATGGGGTTCCTCGCATTCTTCACTCAAGCTGTGCATTTTAATGCGGGAGGGTTCCTTGCAGGTTTCTTGAGCCTGCTCCCGTCTCAAATTACAGCCAAGTGGGTCTGGGTTATATAATAAATCAGATTGACCTGGGTCTGTGCCCGTATACTGTGCTTTGCACTTTCTAGGTGACAGTTGCTGCCTCTTTATAATGACAGCAGGGGAAGTCCCCTTGACTAACTTGATCCTTGCCAGTATTTTAATAAGCCACTAGGTGGCGCTCCTGTCACTCTTTCTGCCGACTCTTGCTGTCAGCTTTGAGCAGATTATGCTCTGTCGTGTGTTTGCTACAATTCTGACCTGGGATCAGACATAATATAATCCTCTCTCCCGATCTGAGCATTGCTACCTTGCTCCTTCTCAAGCCGTACTACGACCACCGAGCGCCGGAACTTCTGTCGCGCTCAGGGTCGTTTCAGTGTTTGCAGTGCACTGCCCCCTCACAGAGGAGATCATTGCACTCACTGGAGCCGTAAACCCCGTCGCAAGCTCGAACTCTCGCAGCAAAACTCTTGTAAAGACCGCAGATATGCTCCGCCAACCACTTCTACGTTTCGCGGGCGCCGTCCTGATCTTATATTTCATTCTACTTTTCGTACTTTTAAAATATGTAAAGTACTCATCTGGCTGCTCAAGCAGCAAAGAAAGAGGAAGGACACAGGAATGTAGAGGAAGATAAAGGACATAGTGTGACAGGATTGACTAAAAGTGTCACGTGGTTTTATGGACATATCAAAAAATTGACTACACAAAAAAGGCTGGGAAATGTAGTTTTTTGTTGTATAATTTTTTTATGAGTTGTAATTGTTATATGCTGCCCGGGTTTAAAGTAAAGAGAGAGGAGCATAATCTGGGCCTCCGGTCTTGACATAGAATTGATATAGACTATATAAAGTACAGCTAAACAAAAACACACATTACCATTATGTTTTCAGACTGCCTAATTTAAACTTAAACAAAACGTGAAATGTTTAAACCCAAAGTGGCACATTTCCTACAACATGATTAATAGGAAAATGATTCCACCAGCATTGGATACACAGCTGACTCAGTGTTGTTATAAACTCGTGCCCATCTAAGTCCTTGGTGTGTGGGGAAGCATTCATTTCAACGTGGCCGCTATTAAGAGTGCAGTGTTACATACAGCCCGTTTACTATATTTGTAGCCCTCTCCAGCATACAAAGATTCACCCATTTCGGATGTCAATTCAATACCCGCCCTCGGAACGTTGCGCATAAACGCATGAACTTTCGGCCAATTCCTCATCGAATTCCTCGTTTTATTATAGCACCGAACAAGCAACGTTGTTACCCTACTAGCCGCCTCCCTGCGGAATTTGCGCACTACATTGCGCAAGCGCGCGCATAACGCCCCTGACACCAAAACAAAATAGTGCCTGCAACCTGTTTGCCGTCTCCCGCTGCAGCACCAACTGACAAGATGATTCTTGTAATATAAATAGCAACTGGGAAAGGCACCGGCCACCTGCGTTCCATGAAATTGAACGATGCTCGCAGAGAGAGTGTATGATTTCTTAGACGTCATCGCGGAAGAATACAAAGAACAACGACACAACCTTTCGCTAAAAGTACCACCAGTCATGTGCTTGACGTCACCAAGGGTGTCTCGTGTCACTGTGGGTGGGAGTTTGTCGAGCGAGCCTAACGTTCTTCAGCGTAGCTTGGCGCCCCCTTTTGACGCCTACGATCCCTATATTAGAAACGTCCTGGGGCCGACCCACCCTGATGTCAGCTGACAAGGAAGCCCCACCCCAAGATGAACGCCGCAGGGGCGGTAGCAAACAACTCATTGGCCGTCCGAAGTCTTCTTTCTGTGTCTATGGCGAGTTACGCTGCCGGCGCATCAGCTGTCTGTGAATGCGGAAGCGGCGCAGCTCTGGTGGGCGGTGACGAGGCTTGTTGTTGGTATCGTTGCGCCGGAGTGAGGGAGAGACGCAGAGAGCAGCAGATCCTAGTACAGGCAGGGAAGACGCCAACGGAGGAGAGCCCAAAGCCCCATCCAGAACCCGCCATGAAGTTTGTCTACAAGGAGGAGCACCCGTTCGAAAAGCGGCGATCCGAGGGCGAAAAGATTCGAAAGAAATACCCGGACCGTGTACCCGTAAGAGCTGGGGTGGAGGGGTGGGAGGTTCGCCGGCAGAGCCTCGGTACACGATCAAACATGGTGTCTGAGTTCACAGGACAATCCCCCCCCCCCCCCCAAACAAGTTCACGCTGGGGGTACAATGAGGCAAAATATGACAGGGTGTCAGTCCGGGGTTGCGGGAGCCTAGGCTGTCATTATAACCACACAAAGTACTGGACAGGCCTAGTGACCGTGACCTGGACCCCAGAGGGTGTGGCCACCTGGGTGTGTGCATCGAGGGAGGTGGGCGCTGTTGGAGGTTGGACCCTACTCGAAGCCACACATGTTGTGCACATAAGCACTTCTAGAAAATCGTGATGGGGGCAAGACCAACATGCACGCGTGATGTGATATGGCATTTATAACGCGCCTATACACAGGTTTTTCACGGACTCGCCGTGTAGGGCAGATTTGCCCGTGGCACTGGCAGTAGCATGGTATTTACACTGCTATGGTGCGGAAAGAGACCGAGATCTGTTGTGCCATAGCATGGGATGTCTGGTGTGAGCCCCACGCCTCATATATTGTCTGCACGTTTGGCGAGGCCCTGGCCGCGCCGTACCTGTTGGTTGCGACTGCATTGGCTCTTTGCAGCCTTCTATTTGGCATATCCGGAGTAGTTTTGCCCTGGGTGCACTGACACGCACATACAGCATTAGCCCCTCTCCAGCCTGTAGACAGCGTCTTCAAATCACCGTGTGGTTTGTTCGTTCTGCTTTTTGGTATTGCTACATACGTGCACAGTAAACGCCCTTCGTGAATAGCCCTCGTCTTGGCACAATGCATTCTGTGTGTGTGGCACAAATCACACGACTCCTTACAGTGGTATCCGTTGGGTGCTGGAAGACAGGTCGCGCTCAGTTACGATATCGCTTTGCTGTATTGGTGCACCCCACTTCGTTCTCCAACAAATTGGCCTGCACATACACGATCCCTCGCCCCCCGTGACTTTAGCTGAGCGTTCCCGTTGTAAAGGAGAACGGGATTTGATCTCATGGGCTGGAGGGTGTTCCCACGCTTTAAGATCCAGGAGCAAAATCCTAGTGTCCCACATAGTGTATTGTTTTGTGGCAGTGGTGGAGGCCGCCGGGCAATAAGCAGAGATTTTGCAGCCGTCAAGGGGCTGTCGTGTTGTGTGCGCGCCCTGCTTTCTCCACCGGGATAGAAGGTAGCTTTGTGTGCGGCAGGCTCCTCTAGGATTGCTGGTAGTACTGTGCGCTGCCAACCCTGGGTATCTGTGCGCAGGTCCTGCTCTATAGACCTCCATCATCACACTAGTATCTAGCCTCGATCGTTGCTTGATTGTAATTTTCGAGATTAGATTTTTAAGGTTCGCGAGTAAGAGAAATGTATCGACTGTTGTACCCGATTAAATGAATGAGGAGCCAGAGAGTCAAAACATGAGTCACACGAGTTCTATAACTACGACCGAATCAATGCAATATTTAATTTGAAAACCTGTTATCAAAATGTAATTGTCGTACATTTGTACGGCAGCCTTTTTGTTAAATATTGAATTGATTCTGCTGTAAATTTCCCGAATTGGTATTAATCATTTTTTGACTCTGTGGAACCTCCTTTTAATTGTTTCCAAGTGAGATTTGTCATTTGAAATATTGGAACTACCCTGACCTTCGACGTGGTTCTTCTGCTGGAACCTAACATGGTGATGAACCCTCGTATCGGAAGCCTTTTTGCGTGCTGGTACAGGCAGTTCAGGGCTTTCTAGAAAAGCTTCTGCATTGGAAGTCCGTGCTTAAACTATCCACGTTCTGCTTTCTCACTCGACCTACTGTCATGGTTCACTAAACGTCCCTTGTTTGGTTGTTGGTGCACACTCGCAGAAACTGAGTAAAGGGCAGTGCTAGGAGACCGTTTCTCCCACATCATGGAACACTCACCGTTATGTGCAGTCCTATTGCTTCTAAATATTGCTTTCTTTATACCAGTAAGAAATCAAAGGCGGCAGTTCTATGAAATAGCCTTTTTGTTGTGGAAATCCAATGGTCCAATAGTGAGGGGCTGGGACAAGGTCTCTGCAGGACTACCGTTAGCACCTGTGTGAAGGACTGCCTGTGAGGTAGGGACTGAGCCGCAACAGACAAGATGTTGGGTGGGAATGAAATGGGTAATCCAGGACTTCCAACAGACTGGGTAGGAGACTGAGGTCTCAGACGAGTCTTCTAGGAAAGTTCTTGAGGACCTCCTGAGTGGGGCATCAGCATAGTGATGTATTTTTTTGTGTGCAGGTTGGCAATACACCTAGATCAAGAAACCTTTTAGTAGAGTAAGGGCTGGTTGGTCCTTGCGTGACCTCTGATTCTTTGATTGGGAAGTAGGGAGTGGTTTCTAAATTCTATTTACTCAGATCCGCCATTGCCCAAATTCCTAGGGTGCCTGATGACCTTGTTCATCATCCTGTCACTGTTTTGTGATGTGAATTATGAATCATTGAAACTGTCAGGGTACATGTCGTCTTGCACAATTTCCCAAGAAGGGTGCGTGTTGACTGTCAGTGCACAAAGTTCCATATTTTCCATGGTTTTAGCTACCGTGCAGTGGGAAAATGCGACCCGCATATACTGGCATCTGTGCTGTGGATCTGGTTAGTATCTATGCCAATGGGAAGCTGTTGCTTGACAGAAATAAAAGGGCTTGAATTGGTAACGGGAATATAGACTTTGTGACCCCCCCCCCACCTCAAATCCAACCTGGGCAGGGAATCTACAGAACCCAGCTGTGCCAAGTCTGTCCAAAGTTCCCCTGCACTCCCTGGTCCAAGGGTGCTTACTGTCGTCTTGAGTGGGAGGCAGAACAACTTGTCACTGTGCTGTAGGGGTTCGATGGTGTTGCTTTCACAAATTTCAGTGTTGGTGTGCCAGGGAACATCAGGAGATGGAAGTTAATGTAACCTGTCATATACAGTTGCGTAATCTTTGGGATTTATTTTAATGTTTTTCACTGAAACAAAATTTGAAGCACAATTATGGCTAACCTTCTGAATTGAAAAACCTTAGAAATGTATAGGAAAACTTAGTTGAAGGGACTGTTGTTGATGCAATGAAAAACATAGACCGAAATGTTCCTATATGGCTACTATGGCAACCATAACTCCCTCACTGGCGTGGACTGGCGCCTGATGTTGTCACACGTTGAGTTAAATGCATTGGAAGACATTCCATTAAATGGTCTATGTGGCCCACTAAACAAAAGTAAAACTTAACGTAAGCGTTCTGGGGGACTGTTTCCTGAGTTGTTTTTGTTCCTCTTACACTGTGGGTGTATATATGTCTGCTTAGGTGGCCGGAACTGGACGTTTCAGTGCGTTCTCTTTATTACTTGCTGCAGCCATAACCTTCCTCTAGTTTCTTTTCCAAATGGATTGTTTTGACTCATATCCTGCAGCATATACCCCATGCACCTCGGAGCCCACTACCTACTCGGTGCCGCAATGCACACTCCATGGGGGGAAATGACCAATGCCTCGGATTGTGTCTCGTGGATACTGTGGCGGACTTATTGTACCTTCCAAGTCTGATTCCCGACTCACGCACCCGATCAGTTTCTGCAGACAGGAATGCATTCTTGCGCCCTGCTCGTGGCTGGTCTATGTTTATTATTTATAATGCGCAAGAGTACCCAAGGGTATCAGGGCGCAGCATTTACAAGAACTTTCGAAGCTTAGTTGCAGTCATCTATACTACATATGTATGTTCCAATGGTGGAAGGGGTCGAACAAACACTTACACACACGTGTATCCTATTACCATTTCCGCAATTCCAAAAATATTGGTTTGCAACTACTTTAGCGATAATATAGATGGCAGGGGGGTTTGGGGTATACATGTGAATGGGGTAATGTGGGGAGGGAGTGCAGGGGAATCGCCTCGCATTTATTTTCACATAAAATAGTTGCAAACAATTCGACCCTTTTCGGACTCTTGTCATTTTGCTGTATATTCACGGTGATCCCACACGCATCAGTGTCTGTCATTCCAGCTTGCATACGAATTGGGAGGACAACCATCTTTTGTGTTCTCTTCACAGGGTCCTTATGAACCTTCATGCACTTTTGGAGAGCTGCAGCATTGCGTGTAAGGTGGTGCTATCTAGCTGTGTATTTCTGCGAAGTGGGGAATGGAGTCAGGATATTTAATTCCTTCCTTCGATTCAAGTGTTTTAGTTGCTCAGCCTTCCTCTGCGGCTGGACCTCGTGTCTGAAACTCTCTTCCTGGCCCTTCTGGCTTTTTTTTTTTAAAGCCCTTAAAACATTTACTCATCACACTTATGATCTTGCTTACACTTTCTAAATATTGTTTTGGTTCCTAAATTTATTTGTGATTTTGAACAATACAGCCCAGATCACCGTACCTACCGTTTTCTACCATAGGTAATAAGTCAGTTCTATGACGGCAATTTAGAAAAAAAACTTTTTCTTCGAAACCATAGTTGGCATATCACAAGAACGAATGCCTTTTTAATATGGGCTCTTGTAGCAATCGACAGTTTAAGGACCTAAAAATTAGGCGGAAGGTATTTTCATAAAACAGCCTTGAAAGACTAGTAAACAGTAACAAAGCATATGGAGGACACATCCCATGGTTTCGTAAAGCTCGAGCTGGGTGTTGTTCCTTTCCAGTCCTCCCTCTAATGCTGTGGAATTCCCTTTCCTCCCATTTATTGGAGATAACGGGACCTATGTTTCGGCAAAGTTTTAAAGACTTTTGTTTTTAAGACTCTTTTGGTTTAAGTAGTGTTTGCTGGGATGGGTTCCTCTGTAGAACTATTCTATAGTTCTATATGCCTTCGGGCCATGGTTCGCTCTCTAAATCTTAAATCTGGTTACAATATAATCTTTGGTCCTGCTCAAAAGGTTGCAGAGCACTCCAAACTGAAAACTAGCTACTGAGGACCCATGTCTTTCCTTAATTGGCTCCTTACATTATTGGGGTACTGTAAGCTTAGGCTGATAAGATGACTCAGTTGGTTGAGTTCTCACTGTTGCAGTCTATGTGCAGGTTCCAACCCCGGCAAGGCCCACTCGGCCTTTAATATGTCCGAGGTTGAGTACTAATTGCGGCTGGGTGGTAAATAAGTTCTATGTAAAGCGCTTTCGCGAAAGTGCAATATAAAATAACACGCCACTCTCATTACATGATTTTGAGTATCACATTTTGAACATCAGTATTGGTTTGGCGTTTATTCAGTTTGAGCTTTCAAGACACTGGTTCTATGGAGGGATTGCATTTGGAGCTTTCAGATACTGCTGAATCTGGGACAGTTTCCTTCTATTGCGGTTGGTTGCTCCTTTTGGGCTGTTCAGGAAATGCGTGGGTAAAGCTGTTGGCTGGTTTGTTTTTTTTGCCCCACTAAACAAATTGGTGGTCATCGTTAAGGATATTTTTCAGTTTCTTTTGGCATTTCATATAGTGTTTGGCTGAAGAGAAAACTGATGTACCTAGATTGGATCACTTTTCTGGAGGCGAGGGACAAATGCAAAACATATGGTAATCCCATCCCCGAAGGGCAACCGGTTTACCTGGTCAAATTTCCGAGTAATCTGCTTTGTTGCCAGTTTATGTGCTTCTGCCTGAATTTATAACCTACAAATGAAGTTACAGAGGTAAGGAAGCCAAAAGCGGAGCGGAATCCCTTCTGCAGGCTGTGAGGCTGTACTAACGAAACTCTTCATCTAGTTTAATTCTGCCGAGCATTAAGGCATCACTGTATTCGAATGCTGTGAACATTTTTCTTGGGGGTTTAAAAAGCTGGATGCAGATGCATAGTGGAACATGTTGACTCTGGGTGTGAAATGATCTGACGCTGGCCCTACCTGCCTTCCTGAAGTTTGTTTTTGAAATCGTGGAGGGGTGTCAAGCCTGATTTGGGCATTGGGGGAGACTTTGCGAATACCGGGCAGAGGTAATGGTGTTGTGGGGAGTTGGTATGCAGTAAGACTAAATCGCAGTTGAATTACCTTCTGCCCTGGCAAGAAGGACAATTTTATTTACTTTGTTTTGACAATGCAATTTCTTGAAGCTGACGGTTTGTCTATTCTTTGATTTTCAAACCATGTGCCTAATAACATTTTTTTTACAAAAATAGATGTATAGATAGTGTTTGGCTTTTCTTGAGATTGACCCCAAATTGAAATCTACTTGTAGGGCTGACATCTGGAATTCTTGGTGAGTGCAGACCTGGTGGGTTTAGAGGTGCTTTCCTTTGACCAAACCACTTGTAGCAAACACTGTCCTAATTTTAAACCCAAAATCTATGTCAAAACCCTCTATCGACCACTGAATTGTCCATGGCCGGGACCCATACATCTACTACCTACCATTCCAAAATGCATCAATCCAGCTAGGCAGTGCTAACTAACAGTCACACACTTCAACTGCAAACATCGAACGAATCCTCTTTCTTATTCCTGACAAACCTATGAACACCTTAACCATCAGAAGATCCAGCTCTCAAATCCTGTCTTTTCTTGAGAATACAACATGCATATTAACATGGCTACCCGCCCTCCAAAGACCGGACCAACCTGGCCATTCTATCATGCTAACCACCATAGGCATGAGCACAAGCACTTTAGACTGTCTCAGTCAGACCAATCTCAACCTTGTGTGCAAGAACGATCTGTACGCAATACCACTACCTAGAACTCTTTGAGAGTGCTTTCAGTCGGACCAGGCTCATCACCTCCTCATAACAAAGGTACACATTCCTAGTTGCAATCAACCAGCCAGGCATAGAAAGTAACTCGCTCTCTGCATAGTCTAAATGCAAACTTTCTTGCTTATAGTCCATTATCACTCACAACTGACCTTGCACATAGACCAGGATCAGAAGGAGCATTGCACAGATATCACACTACCCACTTTTTATCTGTCGCATGACCCCACACGAGTTGCTGGAATTGAAGTAGTCTCCACCACAACATTCTTGCACACCCAATAACTATACACTGTAACCTATCAACCAGGCGGGATAGTCATCAACTCTTAGCAACTACCATCCATGGGCCGTGCCCCTCGCTCCCAGAAACACTACAAATACCCATGCGCAGAGTGTGCTGTGGAGTGAACATGTTAGGCGGTTCCACAACTGATCCACTTGATGGCGATACTTTCTGCAATCAACACCTTTGAACTAGGGAACTTAATTTAGAAGCTAAAAATCGGATCATTACCTAAAACAATCTTCTATTTCATTACAGCGAACGTTGGCCCTGCTCCCTCTCCTAGAAACACTACAAATACCCATGTGTGCGCATTATGGGTGTGCAGAGTGCTGTGGTTGAGCAGCCAACGGTTATGTTTGAAATTTGGCAAAAAGTGTCACTATCCAGTAAATTCAGTTTTCACTTATTACTAATAAATGTCTCTGTACAATAGCGGCAATGCCACAGCATGCAGCCAAAGGGCACACTTTGCAGACTCAGTTCCAGTGGCAAAACACCCACATCTAAAAATGGTACCAACAACTTCAAAAAAACAGCATTCGAAATCATTAACAGTTGACATTACATTTGTGGCTTCACGGCCCTCGCATAGGGACTGCTACTTCGACTGATGAAGCACGACTGCCAGCCAAAGAAATCACCAACACTTTTGATGCAGCCGCTAGAAAACAATAAGCAACTGGGTGGGTACTATTGTGTTCCTTACATTACTGATGCCGAACTAATAGCAGCCCCTGCCCAAATGAGCTCAAATAACCAACGTGCGCATAACTGCAAACACTTTGGTCGGCAGGCACTATAACAACGATAACGGTAATTACGGATGCAGTAATCTATTTTGCACTCCCACGCAGTCAAATCAACTGCAAAAGAAATGTACCTGCCTCAATGACATCCGCTTGCAACAGGGATTGTATTACCTTGTTTAATTTATTCTGATCCAACATCAAGTACCACCTCCTAAAATTTTGAACAATGAGTGCACAGTATGCGAAACACAATTAGAGGAAGCACCAAATGATATCCCTTTAAATGTATCACATTCTCCTATACTGTACCTGGACTCCTCCAATACGACTTTCAACTCCTCTGTGTCATCACCCATGTCTTCTGTAAAAGCTATCCCGAGACCAGCATTTGGGCTGAAGCAACCACCCATCCCGTTAGAAACCACATTAAATGCAAAGAATAATGGAATGTATGGCTTAACCAAACATTTTGAAACACTGGAAACAAAAATTGATTCCCAGACCTTACTACGTAATCTAGTATCAAATCGATTGGGTAGCATCAGAATTAAAACATTTTCAGCAGTACCTCACAAAAGATCGCTCAGTGGCAGCCACTGATATACTGCCATGCACAAAGAAATATAGTGGTGAATCAGCCCATTTACGAATATCTAGATGGGTTCACAGACAATAGAGGAACTGGAAATCGTGCAGCAAGTTGATGTTGGTCAACCTGACTTCACACCATCTGTGTGCCCCTGAGTTGACTGAAGCCCAAAACTTGCAGTAATCAGTGTTTGTTTGAGGTATTCCATTTTCAAGAACGAAATGAACTGGAAACGTAAAGAAAAAAACTAAAAATCAACTCAACCGGCAAATCTGAAAGTCAGAGACCATGACTACCCCTATATGTCCTCACTCCCTAACCTATGACCTGGTGAAGATATTATTTCAGTTGAGATCCAGAGAGAAAGCTCTCCCTCTAAATTATATGATCAGCCAACTAACACCTGTTACAACTTGCCCCTCCCACTCCTCTATAGAAGATGAAGAGGTAATGAACGTATCGACTTACTCCATATCCTCTTTACCACAATACAGGGCAATAGAAGAATCCTTTTTGCTCTGAAAAGCCACCAGATATGAAGAAAAATAACACCAGGAAAAATTACATTGAGAACTCTGATTTCATGACCTTGGAGCAAAAAAGATTGCGTTCTTGCAATCCATCGAATAATAATACTCGTTCCTGCAAGACTCTGGATCCACAAACAAGTCCCAAGAGAAAATTGCATAACAGAGCGACTTCACGCTAACCAAAAAGCCAAATATTCAACCTTCTCGGACAATGACGATGGAAACGACTGGCACTAAAAATGTGCCTTTAAAACAATCAGATGTCCTGATTCTAACCACGAAGGACAGGCAAATTGAAGATCCATTCTGGTCTAGGACAACAATTACAACAGCCATTAAGTCCATATCCACCTTAAAACGAATACAATCACAAGACATTCAATATATCCAATTAATCAACAATACCAAGATGGATATAGTCAAACTGACTGAACCATCACCGATCATTAAAGGATTTAATATGGAATTCGAAAGACAAATTGAGACGGCATGGGTTCAAACTAGTGATCAAGAGTAATGAAACTAATTTAAGGAAGACTTGTAGATCTAGACTTCCCTTATCTGAGAACTCTCGTTTGAACTCCTGCTTATCAATTGTCAAGGCAATCGGGGACATTTAAAAATAACTATCTTTAAAAGATTCCGATCAGAACATCAGAGATCTCATGGTCATCGGTATCAAAAGCCATTAATCACACAACCCAGCAAAGGAAAAATTATTCATGCCAGGATACACTCATGTCTCAAAATATTAAGATGGTTATGTGGCACACGAGGGTTCAAACATTTGACGAGACAGAATGACAAAAATTAATTCGTCCCCTATAACATTGCCCTACAAGAAACCTGGATAACGAGTGAACCAATGTGGCGAAGTTATGAAATATGCTGGATTCCAGCTATTAAACATGCAAAGGGAAGACCCTGGGTAGGCCTTCTAACAGCAGTAAAATTGGATTTCAGCAGTATGTTACCATGGGCACCCCCCCCACCCCTGCATGTAATTAACCAAACTCTCACCCTAGAACCCATTAAATCCTCTTGGCACTCATACAGCCACCCTGAACTTGTACTGGAATTTAGCCATAATTGTTGATAATTTTTTTGACTTTCTGATCTGTTGGATTTGATTGGGATTGAAACATCTATTCATACGCCATTATTTTCTTGGAGATCACCATACTACTTGCATCGGCTCTAATGATTTTATGCTAACTAATCGAGTGACTCGATGGTTTGGTCTCGTGAGAGAGAAGCTTTACGATGCTAAATGGAACGATTGAAGGCGATATTCCTCCTTGGCCAACGTGGCATAGAGATCCTTTGTTTGCCATACTGGACTGTTTATTTCCACACACTCAGTAACGTGCAAAGCTTCAATATCGGCTAATCACTAGATCGTGAACTTAACATTTTGGGAATAACCTGGATCCAAACAGAGCAGATATTTTGCGTGTTTTATAGGCCATACATTGAACTTGAGAATGGAGGAATAGGGTCAAATGGACCAACTCTAAACCTAGTACATTTTTGGATCGTCTTCACAATGAACTCCATACCATACATGCCAACATGACTTTACCCTACACTGAAACTCTGCACCTTTTTGTGGAAACCGCTTAAAGAGGTACCCGCCATAAATTCACACACAAACATCAATACGACCCTGTAGTTCAAAACATGGAAGCTACGATTAGAAGAGACATGAAACGTACTAAGCTAAATAGTCCCACAAGTGGTCTAACTGAAATAGCTAAAATTCGCACAGCTTATAAAAACTGCCTCAAACAGAAGGCACTTAAACTTCAAATAGCATGCGTTCACCTGCTTGCTATCTGCCTTGACATCCAAATCGAGTGCCGAAATATGGGGATTACTAAAAGATACCATTATCAAAGCCACATACTTTTACTCACTGCAATCATGAATAAACCTGGATCCCTCATTTCTCAACCCTATTTGCTAGGCTCCCAGCTCCAACCCAGAGACCCTCTATCAGTAAAAATGATTTGCACCTACTGGTATTTGACCACATCGCTTTTCTTATGCAAATGAATAGATTAAATTAATCTTGTGCCTGCTAGGCCCAGATGGGCTATCCAACGCCACATTAAAAGCCTATCCTGATTTATGGGCCAACATCCTAGCCCTAATATTTCAGAAAGTCATAACCACTGGTTTGATTCCAAAATCAGGGAAAACTTCCATCATTCTTATATTCAAGAAGGGCAACCGAAAAAATTCCCTTAAACTATCGTTCAGTTGCCCTCCTTGACATTCCGGGCGAAATGTGTACCCGCTTGGTCTTAAGAGATTTACTCAAGTGGTTAAAAGCAACAACCCAAATATACAGCCAACAATCCGGCTTTGTAGCTGGGTTAGGCACAACTATTGATTTACTCGTTTTAACAGCCATTAAAAAGCAGTATCATTAACTAACCAACATACTTAGCTTTTATAGACATAAAAAACAAGCTTTTGATTCTGTATAAAGTTCTTTTATGGGAAAATTAATGAAAGCTGCGTGTTCCATCATATATATTTTGATTTATCAATTCTAATACATCTATCCAAGTAAAATTGAATCAAAAAGGTTTGCTATTCCCACTCGGTGAGGTATAAAACAGGGATTTATCCTAGCTGCAGTACCATTCAATTTCTACATCAGAGACCTAAATACTTACCTGAAGGCCATAAGATCATTTCCGTCTTAAGTTGGAGAATCCCACATCTCCTGGCTTCTCTACGTGTATGATCTGGCCATTCTAGATCAGACACTCATAGGACTTCAGAGGAAGCTAGGTGCGTTGCAGCATTATGCACAATTTCTCCATATTTTCAAATTATCACCTGGCAATGGTAGGAAAAAACTTTATTTTACGCGGTCAATTGGAATACAAATCTTAGACCTTTTTATGATTTTCGATATTTAAGGCAAAACACACAAGATATCCCGTACAAAAGAGAAAGCAAATACATAATGGAAACTATGACCTCCCAAGTGAAACTACAACGAAAAATGGCAAATTTTCATGTATGTCCATGATAACCTTTTTCAAAGTCGTACCAGTTATCACTTATGGAGCATAAGCGAAATTACCAGAAAACCATCCAAACTGGGATTATTTAGAGGTATTTACTGGAAGAAAATACTATCTCAACCAAAAAGCTTTCCTATTCAGATTATACAATTGGTATTAGTATCTCTCCGAACTACGGTAGATTGGCAAGCCCTAGCTCTTTTTAGAAAATGCCAGACGAATACAAGTCTAATGCCAGTACTTGCGGGTGTTTGAGAATCAAGATGAATCTTTAAAAACATGCAATGCATTTTAACTACTTTGAAGGAAGCTGATATTGAAAAAATACTCGTACATAATCCTGATAGTTAAAATAAAAGGAAACTGTGGCAGTCTGATTGGGGAACAGCCTGGGACAAGTTTAACCAATATAAAACATTCAACTGTGGAAACCTCACAATCAAACCGCTCTGGCAAATTCCTAAATATCTCCTGGATCAGAAATATTGCACGCACCTCATGAGATTGCGCTTTAATTTATGGGCAACTAAAGCACTGCTAGCCCCACACTCCAAAAACCCTACCCAAGAAAACTCTTGAAGATTATGTGGCCTCCCTTCTAAGAGCGAGACCTTGAAACATCTACTTGTTGAATGTAACACCTTAGTTGCATTGAGAAAACACTATTTTTACAAATTCAATGAATTTAGACTTCTATCGCCCAACCAAATGTGGTTCATGATATTTAATGCAAATCACATCTCGGTAAATATAGCTACAATGAACTATCTTTTGAAATTGAACTTTATATCGTCTTTACGATTTGGAGAACTAGCAGAGATGAGCGGGAATATTGCTTGTCTGCCCTGGTAATAACTTGTTTGTTTGTGAATTTTAAGCAAAGCATGCAAACATAAAATGCTGTTCCCTGTGTAAAAATAGTTGTTACCATACTAAAATTCTATAATGCTACAATGAGTCAGAAATCGAACTGTAAAGAGATTGTGGTATCTTACATCATTGCATTATAAAGTTACTTGGGGAATAAATTAAAATAAAACATTTTATTCAGGAAAACCTAGCCACCCCAAATTTGTTTTGTGTGCCAAAAAAGTATACATATTAATGTATTTATAAACTTTTTTTTTCTCCCTTAAAAAAATATTTGCTCAAATGTTAATCACTTGAACTCAAGTACATAGAAATGTATTTAAATCACGAACTGTTAGTAAATGTGTAAATTGTTTCTTTTTCTGTATTTGAAAGGTTGTTTATGACCAAAACGCATTATTGGAAAAAAATATTAAAATGTAAACCAGGAACCCAGCCACGTTCGGTAAAAATGCAATCGAGAGGACACTGCGCCCCTCCCACTTTCCTCCTGCTTGTAAACTGGCTAGACTGGCCCAAGAGGGTTTCAATCAACCACAGGAACTGAACTACATCAGGTTTCCCTCCTTCCCAACTAACCTATTCCTCTTTCAAACGCTTACCACCTTCGGACTGTAACTTCTATGCACAGTGCAGCTTTACACTCACTAGTAGTACCCCCCCACCAGCACATTAATCGCTGCAGAGCCATTTGGTGTTCACTGCATAACTCGCAACCTATTGCATAGAGGTAATGTATGAACCAGCTGTTGTCCTCTCAGTATCCTGAAGGTACCCCAGCCACAGTCCCTCCGAGATGGTCAACCTGGTGCTGTGGCATCCTCTGCAACGCGAGGGCCTGCATTGCAGTCACTCAAATGTTTGGCTGATGTACCTTGGTGGTTATGTGGCTGCAAGCACTGCTGCCTTAATGACCATTGCCTCTGGGCATTGCATTAGCTGGAAACCCTACATTGCTAGGGCAGCAGTCCATTAGTTCCGTTCAGCTTCACAGGCTTTAGGATCTACGTCCTCAGAATGTTGCTCGTCTTTGTCACCTAAAGCTTGTCCTGAAGCTTCTGTGATGGCCCACTTGAGCACCGGGCACTCAAATTTTGTGCACCAGGTATTTTTATCTGAGGAAAACAGCCAGTGTCTACTGATCGAAACTGGCCTTGTGGTTGTTGTCTCTTCTAGGAAAGCACTGCACTTACAGCATGTAGGTCGGCTGTGCGTTAGTATATGCTATGATGGGAGCATCTGTGAGCGCCTGGATGAGTTGTTGGCGTGTATTTTGGTCTCCACTGCAGACTAAAAAATAACTCTAGGGGTGGTATAATGGTGGTTCAACCGCAGTCTTCGTCAAAGGGCCGTTCTTCTAAGGTGAAGTCAGTCCTTAATTGGCTATGATGGCAAACCCGGGCGCACATCTTTTGTAGTAATTGCCGGTAACCAGGAAGCGTCTCAGCTCAAGGATTCTGTGGCCTGGTATGGAGCTGGATCCACTGCCAATTGAACAAGAAAAGTCTCAGTCCGGCCGTTACAGTTAGACACCAACTGCCCCAGAATTGAGGCCCCTGGCCTCTACATATTTACATTTTACATTTCTTAGTACGTTTTTATTATCCCAGCAGTGCCAGGTGATCTTGAGCCTGCCACGCGGGAGAAAACTATATCCAGGTGTCTGTGCCGCAAGCTACTAAAGTACATGCCGGGGAGGATGTTGTGGGGGGGGGAAATGGAAATAGCAAGGCACTAGTCCACCATAAGTCACTCGCTACCTCAATTCTATACATGCACACAGTGCACATTTCCTACTGAACACCATTACTTAAAATAGAATATTGCTAACCAATGGCTAGTGCAGAGTGCACATGTTGCACCCTGATTATACCAATACACGGCCACCTCCTACTAGTTCCGCCCTGTGCCTCCATTCTCAGCAACCCTCCCACCTCTTACCTTCTATTCTAGAACCATGCACATAGTCTTGCGCTCCTGATAAGAATTTGAGGTTGCAGTATTTTACTCCTTCATTTTGGAAGCTTGGAATATTTCAATATTGTAAAGTAGTGTGCGTTTTAAATACAGTATATTTATTTTGACATTTTCATTTAGAAAATCTGCTTATTTGTCTTGGTGCATATGCTATATTTTCTGTCCACTAATTGCTATAAATAAAAATTCAGACCAGGTAACACAAGCTGAGCTCCCCTGTGTGGCATGCGCTGTTGAAGTCCAGTGTGAAAACACCAGCGCAGGTTTGTTTATTTGTTTGGTAATGCGCACCAAGACCTTAGGTAGACGGGCGCAACAGAAACAAGAAATCTTAAAACTTAGTTACAGTGCAAGGTAGCAATACATAGAACAGTGATTGCAGTAGGAGCAAAAATACAGGTACAAGATACATTAAATACGAAGCAATGGTCTTGGTAAATCAAGGAGGCATTATCGTGAGTAACAATATATGCACACATACATATACAGATGGGTATATACAACCTTACATGTCTACGTTAACGTATATTCATGGGGCATGCAAATATGACAGAACAGACAACCATGCGTGTATAGTTGACCAATCTACAGTGTAGTTTGAGGGAACAAAGGGTCGTGTAGGGGCTGGAGAGGTAGAATTGTAGTTCAGCAGTTAGATGTCGTTAGTGTGTAGCTAATTGAGTATCTTATGTCTGAATATAGGGTAGGGTTGTTCTAGTCTGAGGTCAACTGGTAATTTGTTCCAACATTGTGCCGCTTTAACAGGGAAACTGGTTCCTCCTGCTGTCGAGAGTTTGAACCTAGGAATCTCTAACATAAATGAGTTAGCAGATCTCGTAGGGTGGGTAGCTGTTCTCCTGGTAATTTTATCCATAAGGTATGGGGGTGCTAGGTTATTCAGGCATTTGGAGGTGAGGGATGCTGTTTTGAGGATAATTGTTATTATCAGCCAGTTAACCTCCTTCCTGAATTCGGTAATCTGCTCTCTGTAAGGGATGTTCAATGCTGCCCTCAGGGCGTTATTCTGCAGTCTTTGGATTTTGTCTGTAATGTATTTGTTGGCTCCCGAGTACAGGGCATTACAGTAATCTAATCTTGACATGATAAGCGCGTTGGCTAGTGTGGTGCAGCTCGCTCTCGAGAGGTATGGTCTGGAAGCTCCGAGTTTGCAAGTGTATGTTGTGGATGAGGCAAGGGAATTGACTTGCTTTTTAAGAGTGAGAGAGGAGTCTAAGTAGAATCCAAAAGTTTTAACTACAGACATCACCTTGATAGGGTTGTTATCAATGTTGAAGGATGTGTAGTTTGGGCTGAGTTTTTGGATATTACCTTCAGAACCTAAGACTAGTAATTCCGTTTTTTCGTCATTCAGGCAGAGGCCATGGGATGCCATCCATGCCTGAATGAGGGTGTATAATTTGTTCACCAAGGCTGAGTCAGTCTCGAAGTTGCCTGAAAGGGGTATGAGGATCTGTGTCATCTGCATAATTAGTGTAGGTGACACCCAGTCTATCCAACTTGTCAAACAGGGGCTTGGTGAAGATATTATACATAGCGAACTTATCTAGACTGTCAGCATGTGCCGCACCTAGATGGAACCCCACAATTGCAAGGACAGCAATGCCAACTAACCAACCAACTAACAATTCCATCCCTCTGTATACACCTCTCAAACTATAACCAAACACAACCACAAACCTAAAACGCAGCAATCTGCACAAACTTCACAACAATGCAACAACGAAACGAACCACACAAAGACTTGCACAAAGGCACACGATGACTCTGGACCACAAAACACCCCAAGCCCAGCCAACGGACCCACCGGGCTGAGGCTGTCAACAGCACATCACTGCTCTCTTGCACTTTTCCAGCTTATCCCTACTAACCCACCCCCTCTGCTCCCCTTTTCAGAGCCGCCAGAGCGCCAGGGGACCACTTCGGTGGTGATGGTGCACGGTACAAATGTCCTTTAACATAGTAGGGGAGACGCAGTAACCTTGTGGGACCCCGCAGGTTATTTTAATAGGGTCGGCAGAGGCTGAAGTAGAGAAGACTCTCATGGTCCGGTTAGCTAAGAAGGATTGGACCCAAGCTATAGCATCTTTGGGGAAGTTGGCGGCAGATTGGAGGTGGTTGCAGAACACTGCATGGTCCACCAAGTCGAACGCTGCCGACGAGTCCAGTAGGAGTAGCAAAGCTATTTTTCCATTATCCTTTAGTTCTTCTTCAATTTGTGTCTTAAGGTCTAACGGCGCTGTTTCAGTGCTATGGAGAGGGCGGAAGCCCGATTGTCGTTACCAAGTAGGTGGTTGGCTTCTAGATAGAGCTGCTTACATACAAATTCAGGATTCAGGACTATCTAAAATTTTAAGTAGAAATGGCACAGTGGTGATGGGTCTGTAATTGTTAGGGGTAGAGGGGTCCAGAGTTTAAGTAATGGTAGAACTCAGGATTCTTTAAGATTGGCCGGTATTGTATTAATTTTAAATGAGGAGTTTATCAACTTGGAGATAAAAGGGGCAAGGTCTCTCGCTGCACCCTTTATTATCTGTGCTGGGTTTGAGGAAGAGTATTATTTTTTTCTGTTTCAATTATGGAGATGGTCTTGAATCTGAAGGGTGTGGTTGTCCTAGTCAGCGAAGGGTGACTAGTTTGTTGGTCAGTGAGTGGTAGTGAGGCCTTTTTTTGGCTTTTTTTTTTTTTGTTGCAATTTTGCATTGTAAGGACAGGATTTTATTCGATAGAGCATTTTGTATGTTAGTACACCATACTTTATCCTTTGGAGCATTGTCTACCGGTTGAATTGGGGACTCTAGTTCGCGGAGGATGGAGAATAATTCTTTAGTGCTGGATTTAGCTTTCTCAATCCTGTCATTGAAGGTGTTCTTTTTGGCTTTGGTTATTTCTTTTTTGCACGTTCTCGCAAGTTCCGTTAGGTGGCTTTTGTTATTTTCAGAAGGGGAGTGACGCCAAATGGACTGGAGTTTCCTTTTTTTGTGATCTTAAGGATTTGAGTTGGGGGGGGAGGGGGTGTTAACCAGGCATTCAGGTGCGCTACTTGCCTTGCTTTGCGCAGTTTGACAGGAGCAATCGTGTCGAGTGCCTTAGTCATAGCATTGTTAAGGGTATTTACCAATGCGTCAGGGTTATTTTCCATTCCAGAGATGGCAGGGAGGAGAAGAGGGATACGTTTTTCAGCAGTGATGCCCTTACTTCTGGCAGGGAGAGGCGGTGCCATATTAGGCTTGGGGTTGAGGTATAATGCGGCAGAGAAATTTATAAGTGATGATCTGTCCAGGATTGTGGGACGATATCGGTAATGTTGATGTTGCAGTTTAGTTGGGATACCCAGTCAAGGCTCCTTCCTTTGGTATGCGTTGGTGAGGGGACTTTTTGCGTAAGACCGTAGTCATTTAGTAAGGCAGCAATCGATTCACAATGTTTGTTGTCAGTATCATTAAAGCCTAAATTGAATGAAATCTCCCAGCAGTAGTTTGGGAGTGATCTTTGGTGTTGTCGGCTAGAAGACTGGTTAAGTCTTCTTCGAAGGTGCCTAGAGGCCCAGGGGGGTCTATATATCAAATGGATAGTTAAGAGTACGGTTGTTGGAGAGGGACAATTTGGCGGTTAGTACTTCACAGGATGTAAAGGGAGCTGAGGGGGCAAGTCTAATATGGTGGGTTGTTTTGAAGATGATGGCTAGGCCGCCACCTCTGGCATTCGGCCGGTCCACTCTAATGATTTGGTAGTTGTCAGGAACTGCTAACCTGAGAGTTGGTCCTGCGGCCTCATGTAGCCAAGTCTGTTATGGCCAGTAAATCGAGATTGTCATTATTTAAGAGTCTGCAATTTCAATAGCATGGGCTACCACTGATCTAGAGCTTGAGGGACGCTGTTAGCATTAGGGTACTGTCAGGGTTGGCAGTTACCCTCTCACAAAACCTTGCTATCTCGGGAAGTGTGATTTTTAGGGGGAGTTTTGTCTGTGGTATTAGTAGTTTGCATTAGTGTGGAGAAGGGATTCTTAGAACGGGTAGTTGTTCGATTATTGACGTTGTTAGGGAAGTTTCTATAAGGTTCATAGATGGGAGACAATCTAGACATAAGTCTCAGATTCTATCCTTAGGAGGGTTTGTTATGATGGCAGTGGCCATAATGGTTATGATGGCACAGGTAAGTAGTGCCGTCTGGGCTAGTTTAGTCAAGTAGGCAGAGGTCATTGTCAAACTATACTGAGGACATACGGACATACTAACATCTAAGTGTTGATTCAGTGTAGATGAGGGGGGACGATACTTCTGTGCTATACCTAGCCTACGTTGTAGTTAGAACACATCTAGGCTAGTCCATGCAAAACACTCATAAGCTAAACGCAATTGTAGGTGTAGGGCACATCTAGGCTAGTCAGTGCAGAACATGCATAGGGTAAATGCAATTGTGGGCACAGGGCACATCTAGGCTGGCAGTGCAGAACACGCATAGGCTAAATGCAATTGTGGGCGCAGGGCACATGTAGGCTGGTCAATGTAGCCTAGTAACAATAATAGATTAAGATGCATGTAATTATTTGTAGCAATGAAGGGAAGTCTAAATATGGCGGGCACAGTGAAGGCTGAGTACATATGACTGGTGAAGCAGTGATGTTTCAGCTAAGTGCTATAGGCCCCTATAAGGGCTGATCATACAACAATAGTAGGGGCTGTTGTTACGTTCATCAGTCTAAGGTCATTAGTTAATAGTTAGGCATTAATTCAGTGGATGCAGCACGTAGGATACATTTGGCTATTCATCATCTTGCAAAAGTGGGGGGTCATGTAAAAGCACCATGCAGGCACATGATATATTACAGTCACAAACGGGAGCATGGTCAGCAGCAGGACTTAGTGCAGAGAAGTCCTTGGCTACGGCAGCTGCTGCTGGGAGTAGATTGGGAGGGTGTACTGGGCACGGAGCACACGTTAAATGCAGACACGTTCAGAAATTTTTAAAGACAGGCAAAAAATGCCAGCCACTAGGCTTCAATGTTATCTTCAAGACGCATGGGTGCTGGGGTAAGCCACACATGGATTCCGGCAGAAGCAGAAGGTTGGTGACAGGCTGAGCAGAAGCATTATATAATTTTATCTTTCTTTGTAATAAGGCGTATACTACAGAGATTGCATTCTTTGCACCTGCAAAGTATGTGCCACAAGGGGAAGAAGGAATAGTGTATTCTGCTTTCTGACCTAACCAAGATTGCAGACACTTAAGGAGCTGTAAGTATTCCCAAAATTAAATTTTTGAGAGAATGCAAAGATTCCTGAACTCCGTCTACATAGCACTGCTGCAGGTATTTCAAGCCCATCACATCAAGCCCCTTCCAGAAAAATGTTGATCAGTTAGAAGTAGTTAAGCTGGGTGGAGCTCTGTTTGGTAATGTCTATTTTAATATCTTCCTTTTTATGGCATTACATATTAATGTAGTCTGGGACAGAACTGTGTTCGTTTTAAGGGAGCTGTTGATTAAGGCACTCTATAGTGGTGAAGGAGTTAAGGAAGGACTTAAGGAAGTGTATCTCAGATTGTACCCACCTAGGCTGCTTCCCATCTTCTATTTTGGTCCTGGTGAGTTGGGACAGTTTTGGGGCCCAATAATGGAGCTGAATATCCAGAGCATTATGTCTGCCTGGAGATAATGCTCTCAAGAGAATGCTCGAGTCAATGTTGCCTTTGGCCCTTGTCAAAGAAAGTAGTGCAAGGATTTAGATTAACGTTGGCAACATTTCTGCTGTATCATAAGTAACAGCCTAGCTAACGGATATGAATGTTTTGCAAGAGTACCCATCTTGGAGTTATATTCTACCCATTGGTGACAGTGAAAGGGTGACAAATCCAAAGGGAAATCCTTAACCCGAATTGTAGGACTTCTGTGTGGCCCCAGTTCTTTTTATATACAGAGACAGCCATATGCCTCAGGAATTGATGGCCAGTGTAGTAAAGCAACCAGGAAACCTGCCTGTTCGCCATAGAACAGTAGCTTGCTATGATTTCAGCTGTTCGAACTAGACCATCCGGAGGTGTCTTCGCACGCCACCTATCTTCAAGCTGATGTCCTGCGCATTCTAACCCGTTTGCCACCCTGCCATTGAGCACATTGCTGTCTTGGCTTGAGCTTGAAGCACACCTGCCACCTTCAAACTGCTTTTTTAACCACCAGCATCTTAGTTGCTGATCTTCATCAATAGTTGACCAGACCTTGGTGGACCATCAAACGGCGACCTTGGAACACCAGACCGCCTGACTTGACCTGCGCATCCAGTCAAAAGCATCTTTGCCTTGGGACAGACCATGGTGCCCCTCTCAATCCACACTTTTTTGAAATGTAACAAATTTCAGATTGATATCTGCTACCTGTCTGGGACAACCAGACTGCTGCCATCAAGCTTGATTCGTACTGCATGGACAGTCCAGAGAGGCTGCTTCAGCGCTGTTGAACCACCAAAACAGTGAAAGGTATTGACTGACTGCCCACTTGATTCAACTTCTGGCCCTGACTGGTTAGGTTACAGTAATCCATTTTGAACACAAGAACATATACTTTTTGTTTGCTTATCACTCATTACCCAGAGGGCTGCATCTTGCTATCTTTGCACATTGTGTTCTTTTCATAGGGGTAGGTTTTGTGTACTGTTTGTTCCATTTAGCCAGGATTGCAGATGGTGTGTTTAAAAGTTATATATTTCTGATGCTTGTGGATCTGCTTAGAATCGCATGCTGTTCATATAGTCCGACATTTAGTGGAAATCGTGGTGTTGCATCTTTCTTTTGGAGATCGAGGCATCGACATGGGCGTGACTGTAACACTATCCCTAACGTGACATGTACCCAAAATCTCTCACGCGTCGAGGTCTATCAGATTGTGTTTTCCCCGCCAACCTAGTTGGCTGCCTATGCAGAGCTGGCAAGAGTTTTATATTGTTAACTTTGTCCCCATGGTCGTCTAGTCTCCCGACAAATCTTCTCGACTGCTTTGTGGGTTTCATGCCACCAATGGCAACTGCTCGACTTCGTCAACCGCGTGGCCTTGGCCCTCCGGCTAGGCCTTTGCAGTAGGGAGAGTGCAGCCCTGGGTTTATTCCTCTCTAAGAATGCAGTTCCTTCACCCCTCTGTTTCTTCTTGGTCTGGTTGCCGCTATCCTCTGCTATGGAGAGGACACCCTTTAAATTTTGTCTGTCGTGTAAAGGCAAGTTTCCTTGGAAGGACACCTATCGCCAATGCAATTGGTCTTCCTTGCGACCACGACAAGCGCTCATGCGAGGCCTGTAAACTCTTTCGGCGCCCAAAACGTTGAGACAGGCAGACTAAACGGTGGATGGCCTATGCTATGCAGGCCGAAAAAGCCTTTCCTCCGTTGGCGCTGTTGCTTCGGACAACGAGGAATCCGTCGGCAGCTATGGCTCCGAATTGAAAGCCATCGACCTCTCAGCGGAGCCCATGTGTCCCCAAATGCCTGGCCCCAACAGACAGACCATCGGCACTGTTGTGGGGAAATCACATCACAGTGCACCCACGCACCACATGTACACAAGCACACCACTCCCCCGCCCCCCCCCCCAAGGCCTCTTTGACGTTCACCCTAAAAAACACGCTGTCGTTGACACACTCCACAGGCGCCGAACTCCTCGGTGGAGTCACTGACTGTGCATTCCGGTGCGTCAAGCTCTTCAATACAACCGCTGAAAATGAGTGAAAGCCTTGCAGCTATCATTTCGGTGGCCACAGAGCACAAGGGCACCTCCTCTTGTCGGAGTATTCAGAGGCCCCTCAGCCTCCCTCTAAGGCCTTATTGGGAAAATATCCCCCTCCTGGACAGCTTTTCCTCCTCCAAACCCTTCTACCGCTTCTCTATGAACTAGAGAAAAGTTTGAGCAATACATGGACAAAATGGGACAATTCATTGACTTTTCAGACCAGTACATTATAGTCAAAAGACCCAGGGAAGAGGACTCCTGCCCCATTCCTTACAAATTGCAGAAATTACCCATGTCTGGACAGGGACACCAGGGAGATCTTGGATGTCCTAGATGACTCAACGCAGGAAGATTCCTATGAAGACCTTAATCCTTTTGCACAATACCCAGCTGATCAGGACCCAGATTGGGTTCAGGGCGAGGAGCAGGGACCTTGGCTAACGCATACACCTGACCCAGATGTATCTGCCTAGATCCCTCTTCTCCTCCACAGAGGGATTGGTCACCTGTTGATGGCCAGATGTTGACGGCCAGGTGTTGTAACACCATGTTAAAGAGCAGCCAATCATTTCTAAATTGCAACGCATAAAGCAGCTCCACACTCAGACTTTGTGGAGGATATCCACAAGGAGAAGGCTCCATCTAGTCACACCATCAACTAACTCTATAGCAGCGCGCCCCAGCCCAGGGGACCCTACTTAAAAGACACACCTGGTTAAACAACTCTGGCTTTAAAATCCGAAACTCTGGCATCTCTGATCAACAAGCCATTGGAGGATTCCAACCTTTTTGGGAAGGCCGTTGATGACACCCTAGGGACGGCAAAGAAAAGACAAAACTAGTTTAGCCAGATAACGGCTAATCCCTTCCACCAGCGTGGAGGCTAATCCCTTCCACCAGCGTTGAGGCTCTAACTCATGTCGTCCTTTCTTGGCCAGTCCTTATCCCGCTCTCCAAGAGCAATACAGCTGAGGGAATAACCCCTGGTCCTCTGGCCAGGGCTCTTCTGGTAACCTCCAATACCAACAAAGAGGCCCTCGCAGAGGCAAGGGTGGAAGCAGGAACTTTACTCTTAGTGGCTCCCTGGCCTCCACCTCAAAGTGACACGCCGGTTCAGGTCCCCTCCCACGTTTCCATGGTCAGGGATTGCTTGTTGTTCATCCACGCATCATCCAGTCATTCATCGAACGGCTGGAGATGGCGGAACGGCTGGAGATGGCGGAACGGCTGGAGATGGCGGAACGGCTGGAATGAATGGAGTGAATAGAGTAGACACAGCAGAGGTAACTCAAGCAGTGTGTAAAACCCATGGAACAGATCGAATAAATAAAAAGGATAGAACAGATGGAACACACTAAACAGATGCGAGGGATGAAACGGATCAATAGATTGGAGTGAGCAGTTTATGTAGATGAACGATCGAATGACGAAATGAATGGAAAGACTAGTAAACCAAATGATGAACCAGACGAACTGTATGAATAGACAGACGAAACTGAACAGAGTGAAATAAGACTGATAGAATAACCAGTTGAGATGTGTGCTCGATTTCGAGCACCTTATTGAAAACCACCATATCTCATCACCACGCTTACTCTTTCCTATACACCACCACTCAACTAGAACACAGCGATACTATGACACATTCGGTATAGCTGTTCTCCTACTAACACCTGCCACATCATCCTAATTGAACATAGTTGGCTCAGGACACCCGCTAGCCTTGGGGGGGGGGGGGGGGGGGGTGTGTGTGTGTGTGTGTGTGTGTGTGTGTGTGTGTGTGTGTGTGTGTGTGTGTGTCTATATCTATATCTGGTGTGGCACATGCAGGATAACTGCTTCTTAGCAGTAGGTGTGGTGGTTGGGAGGTCAGAAATGTGTTTTCTGGTGGGTTGATATCCAGACTGATTTCTGGCTGCGTTAGGCCTGAGGAGACGCAAAGGCTAGCAGAGGCCTTCTGTTGCATTTTTGGGATGCCCAGGTTAAGGTCAAATCCGTAGTAGTAGTAAAAATTTACTGGAACCCCCACAAGCTCCAATTTAGACTATTGTTTTTATTTTATTATTTTTTTTAACTTGTGTGTAATCAAAGAGAAATTGATTTTTACAAGAAGACCTATTGAAACAAATGTTCATGAGATCAAGTCATACACGTATTCAGCTTTACGTTTGTGGGATGTCGATCGTCATTGTAGGATGCAGACAATCCAAGGTGAGGAGAGTTCTTCTAGGCGAAAAGAAGGATCTGAGGAAGCGAGACTTTAGCATTGACTTGTATGCTATTGTGGTTTCGATGGAATTTATCTTTGCAAATGCCGCTTCCAATAGCTTTGCAGTGGCCACTGACCATCTAGCTTTTTCTCCTGAAATCAGGCGACGCCACCATATGTCTTCTTCCACAAGTACTGAGTTGGCCCACAGTAGTTCCAGAAAGGCCGTGCATTCAGCTTTTAACGATGGACAGGTATTTATTTTTTTAATTTGTATTGGGTTTTTTTTGGTTCTCTTCTTCTTAATTCTCCTGAACAGCGCGGTTGTCTAGTATTCCGGCCTTGGAAGCAGGCGCTGGGCTGATTATTGCTAGGGATTTAAAAGCCTATTGTTTCTAAGGAGAAAGTTATGGGGAAGTCCATGCTCGAAGGTAGGATCTGGACTGAGATTTTTCAGTGTTGGAATCTGAATATGGCTTATGGCTCCATACATTGAGGCATTCCTCCTGCACCCTCTAGGAGAATTGGTTCGGAAAGGGTCATGCTTTCCTTTCGGCTGAGTTATTTGGTCAGTGTACTAACTTTTAAGTCAAACCAACAGCACTCAGCAATCATATGTATGTTCTTACTCCGGGGGTGGATAGCTGGTGTCTGGCAAGGATGGTTGGTGGTGAACCCTGGGAGATCCCGAATCTCTAAATTTAAATGGAACAGGAAAGCTGTGAATAGGAAACTATGCTATGCATTGGAAGGAGAGGAAGGCGGCCCTGAATCTTTCAAACCCAAAACCTTTTAGGGAGTTCTTATGATCTCTGGGTGCACCTGTTCAAGTTACAGCTGCCTGGAGGAGATCTCACACGTTTGAGGCTACTATTATATGTAAAAGAGCAATGAGGAAGGAGATCTGATATCTTGAGAAATGCCAACTCTAAAGTACGTGACAACCTTGACTTCTTGGCAATTACTGAGTCTTGGCTACATGCAGCTGCAGGCCCTGCTTTTTACTTGCAGTACCTGACCACTACATCATCTTAAGAGCAGAAGGCTGATTCCAGAGGCGGAGGCAATGCCCTCATCGCCAAGTCCAACTTTGCTATAATACTAGCCCCTTCACCAGTTGTCAACTCCTGTGAACTACTCACAATTAAATTACTTAACGCCAACTCTGGTACGCTAACAGTCCACTTAATCTACAGACCACCAGGGCCGATCGGTTCTTTCGAAGAAGACCTATCCATAATTCTATCCAATAACACTAAAACCTCCTCCCAAATATTAACTGCTTGGGAATCTGGGTTTCAATGACCCCAACGACCAGCACGCCTCAGCAATATCTATAGTGCTCACCGAACTGGGATTCATCCAAAGAGTGACCCAGGCCACCCATGACAAAGGTAGAACCTTAGATTGGGTAGCAAACCTTAACTGCGAAGCTTCAATCACCGATGTTAATCCACAAACATGGACAGATCACTTTCTCCTATCCTTCACCCTTCTAGCTATTTTCCCTACGGCCAAGGTCAACCTAATGGCACCCCCACTTCTTACGAGGAATAAAAGGAATATCACGGACAGGATTATACCACTCGTAACTCCTACCCTTAACTGACTGCCACACTCTTCTAATCCAGACATCATTGTAGATGCTTACAATGCTACTGTGATTAAAGCATTCGATGCAATTGCCCCTCTCAAAATGCAGAAAAGTAAATCCAGAGCTCACCTGAACTCATGGTTTATTCCCCAACTAAAATCTGAGAGCGGAAAAAAAGAAAACTAAGTCCTTTGTAGACACTTACCTACTGAGGAAAATAAAGCACACCTGATTAATATAGCTGCCGCCTACAAAAAAGAAACGATACGCACCAAATGGAAAATCTATGATGGGATCAATGAATCTAGCTCAAGCACCAAGGAACTTTTCACCATTCTAAGAGAAATGGATGCTCCTATACCTCAGACAGATGACTGCCTGAAGGACAAACAATGGCGTACTAACATCCAGAACGCCCTAGCAAATAAAATGTCCCTCCTCCAGAATAAGATTATAGACGAGAGCTAACCTACCTAATTTGGGCCAGAACCTTACAACGAGCTCAGATTATTAAAGACGCTGCTAGAGACTTGGCGCCTTTTATCTCTAATTAGCACCTCATTCTCTTCTGGCACTGTCGCTAGAGCCTTAAAGGATTCATGGGTTTTACCCCTCCTAAAAAAAAAAAAAAACAATCTTTGGACCCTACCATCCCTTCTAATTACAGGCTGATAACCACTGTACCATTCCTTCTCAAGATACTAGACCTGGTGGCCTACATTCAGATTCAGGAGTACCTAGAAACTAATCGCCTCCTAGGAGCCTGCCAATTTGGCTTTAGGCCACAACACAGTACTGAAACAGCATTATTAGATCTAAAGACTCAGACTTAAAGATAAAGGAAAAATGGCTTGCCACTTCTCCTTGATTTTGCTGCCGCCTTTGACTTGGTGGATCACAAAGTACTTTGTGCACACCTTGCCTCAGCGGCTCACTTTTCACAGGATGCCATTACCTGGATCAAGTCCTTCTTGAACAACAGGACGGTGAGTCTTCTCGCCTTTAGCGGCCGCTGAACCTATCCCAATAACCTGTCGTGTGCCACAAGGTTCTTGCGTCTCTCCAACCATGTATAATATGTTCACAAAGCCATTATTCGATGACTTGGACCATCTGGGTCTCACCTACACAAACTATGCAGATGACACCCAGATCCTTGTACCGCTTACTGGAGAGTATGACGAGGACCTGGCACTATGAATAAAATGTACTCAATCATTCAGGCATGGATGGCCTCACACGGCCTGTGTCTGAATGACGATAAAACTGCGTTCCTGATACTGTACCACAGCCAACCTTAACAAATTTAGCACCAAATAAATTTCCTTCAATATCTATGGGAACAACATTAATGGGGCAAAAGAAGTAAAAACCTTAGGTTTTTACCTGGATTCAACCCTTCCACTAAGTAAGCAAGTCAATGCCATGGCTGCCTCTACAACATACACCTGTAAATTGATCAGAGCCTGTAAACCCTTTCTTTCTAAAGAAAGTTGCAAGATACTAGCTAGAGCCCTCATTCTCTCTAAGCTGGATTATTGCAATGTACTGTACCTACGTGCGAGCACGTTCATTGTTAACAAAATCCAAATCCTTCAAAACAATGCGCTCAGAACAGCACTTGGCATATCAAGGAGAGGGCATGTTTTGGAATGGAGACTGAACACATGGCTTTCCACCAAGGACAAAATCATGCTGAAAAATGTCTCATTAACACATAAACGTCTTAATGAAATGGCCCCACGCTATCTCTGAGAGAATCCACCTCACGACCAACAAGGACAGTCAATTCATCTTGTTTGGTTGTTCCTAGATTCAAAATAAAAATTTAAAAAAGCAGGGGGGGAGTAGTTTTCCCTGTTATGGTAGCACAAGCTTGAAATGCCCTCCCTCCTTGCGAGCTGACCAACCTTTTCATAGCTTTAGGCGAGACGCTATAAATTGGCTTGTAGCCAATGATCACTGACACAATTGTATTGTTCAAGCCTAGCTTACCCTGGTAGTATGGCAGTGGTTACTTACAATGTCATAGAGACAAAGTAGATTTAATGTACCTGCTGCTGCACCTGTACCGCATGTATATACTGTTTTATTAAGCGTTATCAATTGTAAATTCTGTTACCTATTGTAAATATTGTAACTCATGCTGAAAGGATATTTGCAGGTCTATGTAAAAAGCACCCCGATAACTCTGCACCTTATAAATCAATAAACAAACGAGCAAACGTGCGTCACATAACAACGTAAAGCTGTCATGAGTGCATATAAAGGGTGGTCCCGGGCGCATAGATTCTTAAGTCTTCAGCAAGGCAGTGAGGCTATGCTTGGATGACTAGGAGCCCAATTTTCGTGTAAATCGGGAGGGGAAATCCCAGGCCTCGATACAGGCTAATGTTTTATTCCTGAAGTCTGGCGATCTCATTTCCTGAAACTTTACAGGAAAGTGACCAATTTTAATTGGACAAAGGGGTGGGATATTTTATCCCGGGCAATCATTGAGGACCTAATCGGGAAGACTTCTTCCTCGAGGGCTGCAGGCTGTAACGGCTGACAAACTCTTATGAGGGCAGATGCACCGCTGTGGTCTGGGATTCTGTGGGACTTGTTTAATTACATCTTCAGGTTTAGAGATAGTTACCAGTCTTGTGGGAAACAGCACTAGTTATCCCAATCTACAAAAAAAGGCGATCGGTCCTCACCGCTCAATTATTGACATATAGCCCTAGCCCTGTTGGATGCAGAAAGTAAAATTTGTGCAGATTTTGTACTCGGATCTTGAGGCTTGGGCAGATGCTAGGGGGAATCCTGCATAGACCGCAGATAGGTTTTACGAGGGGTCTTTCTACCTCATTGAATGGACTGATTTTTAATCTGGCTATAGGAAGATCTTGGCAGAAGGAAGGGCTAACTCTTTATGGGGCGTGGTTGGATCTCTCCCTTGCTTTTGATACAATAAATCAAGGGTGACTTTGGAGCAAACTGCAGTCCTGGGGTATTCCTCAGGGCCTGTTAGCCATTTTGATTAATCTCAACTCCAATTCCAAAATTCATGGTGAAGCAGCAGTCCACACAATCTGTTTTCTATCTGCAGCTGAGTAGAGTTTGCCCCACAATATTTCTCCCAACTGTGATGAATCCTGCATAGTTGTCACTGATTCCTCTGTGATGGTGGTCTGTGCGGTGTTCGGGACCGGAGAAGAACACTTTAATTCAACTGGATATTCCTCCCATGTATTCCTCATCTTTGATATTCGATAGTCTTGTGAATGTCTATCTGATATGTCTATCCGATATATATATATATATATATATATATATATATATATATATATATATATATATATATATATATATATATATATATATATATATATATATATATATATATATATATTCGGATAGACATATCTGTAGGGGGCGCTGTGCGTTGATGCAGTCGACTCGAGGGCCTCTGTCTTGAGGATGTCGGCAAAGGTGTGTGTGTGTGTATGTATGTATGTATGTATATATAATTATAGCGCAGCACCTGTTGGCTTTAGTTCTGTTTTTCTTACAGTAGAAATACCTGCATAACCACAGGTTTGACCGTTCTCCGCTTTGAAGGAGTGAAAGCTGTAATAGCATGGGAAATTCTTCTGTGGGGTAGGTTGGGAGTGCGATGAGGAATACGTGGGAGGAACATAGTCGAAAGAACATTACCAGGGGTAAGTAACTTGTTCTTGGAATGGATTGTGTCCTCCCACGCAATCCTCATCTTTGATAGACTCCCAAAACAGTATTAGATTTGGTGGAGGGAGTAAGAATTTTAGTTTTCATGAACTCCATGCAGGACTGCTTTTCCAAAGCTCCCACCCTGACAAGGGAAGGCTCCAGGCAGTAATGTTTTGTGAACCTGTGAATAGTAGACCACGTTAATGCCTCACAAATGCTTTTTTATCGGCACACCCCTTTGCAGGGCTGTAGAGGTAGCCATGCCTCTGGTGGAACTGGCTCTTATTCTTACAGTTGGATCCTTAACTGCCAGTCTAACATTCTGAAATTGCCAGAATGATCCACCTGCGTAAGGTCTGTTTCGTAACAGCCTGACCCAGTTTGTGGCCTGTAAAGCCAATGAAAAGCTGATCATCAATGCAAAGTTTTGACAACCTAGATATATAAAAGCTCAGAGCTCTAAGGGTCCAACCTGTGTAGTCTCTCCTCCTTACCAGGATGAGGTGGGGGATGGAAAGAAGGTAAAACCATGTCTGCCTTATGTGAAAATCAAATGATTTCGGTTAAGAATAAAGGCTTAACCCTCAGCACACGCCTATCTTTCTGGAAGATGGCAAAGGGTACCTTGGATGAAGTGCCTGCAATTCACTCACTCTACGGGCTGAAGTTAAAGCTACCAAGAGAATGGTTTTAAAAATTATATTTGAGGCGCTTTAGAAATTGTCACCAGTGGAATCTTGAAATATGAACTTTCTTCAGACAAGCGCTTGAAGATGGATAGTGCTGCCAAATGGCCCTTAATAGTTCGAACCTAGAGCCCCAGATAGTGAAAGATAGTAAAAAGGATACAGCCTCTGGTGTTTTGCAGAGAAAAGGGTCTTCTTTCTTGTCTCTGCACCAGTTGCAGAATTTGTTCCAACAGTGGCAGGTGAAGTTGATATGACCCAGGACTTGTTTGGGAGAACGTGCCCTGATCAGCGCTTCGTCTAGGTCAGGGTAGACGTGAAGCACCCATCTCATGAAACACTGCCACCACCATCAGTTTGGCCAAAACCCTCAGGCGGAGATTAGCCCGAATGGCAGAATTCGAAATTGATAATGAGAACCGGCAACTGCAAACCTCCCAGATATGTTCAGTTATTGAGGTGGATTAGCACATGGAAAATCGGCATCCTGAAGGTCCAATGACGCCATCCAATCCTGGAGTTGGAGTGCCTGAAGGATCTGCGAGTGTGACCATCTTGAATTTGTCATTCCTGAGTAACTTGTTCCTCTCTGCTACAGGCACTGGTTCTATAGCGCCTTTCTCTAGCAGGGTTAAAATTTCCTGCACAAGAAATGGATCTGGAATCTTCCAGAGTGGCTCCCCGGTAAATTGCTCTGAGGTCTCTGTATGAACGGAAGGCAGTACCTGTGGGCTACGGTTTCCAATGCCCAAGCATCTGAAGTAATGTCTCGCTGTTCTTCTAGCTGCTGAGACAGTCTGCCCCCCCATCCCCACTGGTGAACTGTGTCCAAGACCTCAGTGGTTTTCAGGCGGCTGATGCAGTGGCAGGTGATAAAGATGCCCCTTCTTGAGCTGGCTTTGCACCTCTCTCATCCACCACGAGGGAACTTTCTTTGACCATCTCTTCCAACTGAGTAGTAGCAAAAAGCTATACCCCTCCAAGTCTCTCCACTAGGGTGAAAAGGCTGAGGCTCCCTAATAGCAGCACCTAAATATTTGGCTGCGTTCTTAGAGGTCTGCAACTTCCCAAGGCTTTCGTCAGCCTTGTTGCCAACAAGTGAGACCGTCAAAGGGTGTGTTGAGGTCTCGAATGCACAGCCAATGTAAAACCCGACTTCCTCAACCAGGCACATCTGGGTTTAATGGTTCTAGTAGCCATGGCTTTGCTGTTGCTGTCAGCAGAATCCAGACGTGACTGAAGAGACACTGACATGGCTTCTTTGCAGTCTCGAATTATGGCCAGGAACCAGACTTTCATCCCCCTCGGTAATGTGCTCTGCCGCCATGGAAGTGCAGTCCCATAGTGTGAAAGTAAATTTGCCAACTCCACGTGTGCCCTTGCAAGATTTGCGCGCCATACTCCCTGCAGAAAATAACTTCCTTGCTCATCCATCTACTCTTTTGTTGTCCCATCTGGACGGATGGTAGGGTAAGCTGCTCTGCCTGTACCACCAGACTTGCTGAGTGGGGTCTTTAGACAGTCAGGGTCACTACTGGAAGGGTAGTGTTTCTTGGTCAGATTTTTATTTACAGTCTGTTTCTGGCATCACCCAATTCGCTGCCACCCTTTTTTTGGAGAGCAATATCGAAAGGTAATTTGATCTGTCTGTGGACCTTTTTTCCATGATGTCAATCGGATCATCCTGCTCAAATGGTATTTGAGGCCGCCTCCACCCCATATATTACATCACCTTGAACATTAGAGGTCTATGACGCATCAGCATGCTCCCCATCCTCTGGTTTTCTAAAATCTATCTCGGGTGAGGTGGCCACCCCATTAGCCGTCTGTAGATTATCATAAAGGTCTTTCAACCTTGACTCCTTTGAAATAAACTTCAAGGCACATTTGGTGTGCCAAATTGGACACCAATGGGTGCATCATTGTCGGAGAGTTCATTCTCATATATTGAGGTACGGGACTTAGTCTTTCCTTGGTATAGACACGTTTTTTCAGGCATCAGGGGTTTGATAAATAGTGGATTCGATGCTTGGTGTCAACTTTTTTTTTCTTTTTTTTTTTTTTCTGACTATTGATTTAGATGGGGTGCTCAGTGTCGATTGCACAGCTGGTGTCTAAGGTGACACCGATGTCCGGGTTTGACTGGCGTCTAAGGTGCGTCGGGTGTTGAGCTCTACTTGTTTACAGCTCGACGGATCCTTTGATGCCTTGTCATTGTATCGAGGTCTCGACGGTTCTCCATGAGGATCAGGCCTTCGTCCCATACTGGGGCATGCAGGATTTAGGCAGAGCCCTTTCCTTACCGGCTTCTTTGAAAGGCACGGAAGGGGCATGGCTTGTCGTTGGTTTTTGCTTTTAAAGTATTTTCTGCATTTCTGCTCTAAATGCTTCCCATTCAGCAATATTTATTTTTTTTTGTATTTTTTTTGTTGTTGTTTGGGGCAAGGTATTCTCTTTTGGGAAGTGTTCAACGAAGGTGACGTATGGTGTCTACTTTTTAGACTTCAATGAGTGGTGGTAGCCACTCCTCGATCTTTAAACTTTCTTCCTCCGAGAAGAGGCTCCTTTCGACGCGTCAGATGATTTTGGGCTGGGTAGAAGATTTGGGGTTTCAACCTACCGCCAATTTCCCCTTTCACTACTTCAGGTCCTTTCCGGCACTTGGAACAGGCTGAGGTCTTATGCTTCACCATGAGACACAAAACTCGCACGGTGTGGATCGCTCAATGACCTTTTCGGGTCACAATCTCAACTTCTTGAACTTGGTCTTCGGGGTAGTATGTGTCGACGAAGACGACATACTCGCGTTAGTAGTAATGAAGCACGCTGTATTTCCCGAAGCGATGGCATTCACGAGAAAACGGAACTGAAGCCAACCGGTGCTGCATGTGCTCTACATACCTTCAATACCTAGAGGCAGAGGACCTTGAGGGACATTGAGTCGACTCCATCGACACACACTCCCCTCTGCCGAGTTTTGCGTTTTGCTCAACGAAATCTTCTTGCAGCACCTGCACAGTGAACCGGCAAGTCAGCCTAAACCTACGGATGGAGGGGGTGACGGAGTGGGGTGGGGGCGCCGCCGGTGGTTAAAGAATATTTGGGAAGCAATTTTGAATAATGACCAAATGGGCTTGAAAAGAAAAGGCAAATATGGTATAAATGTGAGATGTCAGTTGTGGGAAACCTGGAACCAGCTTTGCCAAAAGACATTGTGAGAGGAACAAAGCGGCAAAAGTTGTACAAATCTGATCTGTCAGTTGGGTGAAACCTGGACCAAGCCTTGCCAAGAGCCATTAAAAGAAAGGTTGACAGGCAGAGCTTGAACAACCCCCCTCCTAGAAAGGAAATGCGCTGGTTCAACTTGAGCCATTGGGCACGGAACGCACTTTTGGGGATTAGGTATAGAGATGCATTAAGACGCACTTGGACAGTTCTTTCCTGTGGGGACAGGAAACTATACCATTGGTCTAAGTCCACAAGTAGCAAGGTCTATTTAAATGTATCCATTGCACTAAAAAGAAAATGCCACCAGCCAGGTCCTTCCAAAGGTAATATGCTAACCCCACCAGAAGACTCACTTGAGTGACCAGTCTGTCGCCATGAGACACCTCAGAAAAGGACACTGAAGAAGAAGGTCTACTAAGGTATGTAGAAATCGCACCATGTCTGTGGACACATGCCACAGGCACAGCTACCGATCCGTGCACGCTGGAATGCAGCTATTGCTATGTCGAACACATAGCTGTCCTCACTGAAACCCCTGACATGCCTAAACACCCCTTCCATTATTATACAGTGACAACCTATGTAATAACGTGCTATAGCTGGGCACAGTCACCTGCACTAGAATGCACACACGCATCTTAAAGTAAACTCTTAGAATTTTCCCCATCTTTGGCCCGAGTAAATGCGAACCACAAAGCGAATTGAGGCCATAAACATGGAGAAATGGTCCTACATAAATGACTGCAATACAATATATGGGATATCCGTATGGGGGGGAAATTGGTACAAGAAAGAACTGAAGTCCACAACGTTGTGCTGTTGAAGTACATTTGTAATACTTTAGGGGAATGTGAATGTTGCAGAGAGACTGATGATGAACCTTTTGGAAAGAGATACCTGGCAGGAGAGTATCAGGGGATCTGCATGAGCCGAAAGGAAGATATTCCTGGCAGGAATGTAAACCAGGATAATCTGAGTTTTGTGGCAGGGGAGTATACCAGGAAACCAGTTTTTAATTGTTGTTGAAGAGAAGCTGTCATTAAGGTGTTTTGTTTTCACTTGAACATTTTGTCAACAAGAGATTGCAAGCCTTTGCCATACTTTAATCAATATTGGCGAAAGAAAATTTGTAACCATCCTCCAAGACTTTCCTCTGCCATGTTACAACCAGTGTTTTGGAGAATGCATTCTTTTTGCCATGCTCAAAGACTAGGGAAGACTTCCTTTGTTACATTCCAGGCCAGGTTGTGGAACGACATTGTTTTGCTGGCCAGCGGAAAGTAAAAGACATTTGCATTACCTTTTTAAGAGGCTGTTCTTGAAACGGAACAATTTTCTTGAAATAATCCACGGGAAGAGAACCAACCACTGGACACAAGGATTGTTTTGGTTGAAGAGTTCTTGCATGTTTTTGTTGAATTGAAATTGGAAACATTTACCTTGTGCTTTTTGAATGTGTTTGTGTGGGGGCCCGATTTTAGTTTGGCCGCAAAATCAGCCTACTTTAGTTTTGGTTTCATAAAAGGGACACTCTTTAGGTTAGGGAAAGTTTGGCCTTTATCCAAACCCCTTATTGTTAATAAAATGGCTGAGAATATTACCACTTTGTCCCTGCCTCTAATTTCTGATCCCTCACACATCCCCTTAAGGTAAAATCCAAAAATGCACATAATTTATCCATATTAGAACTAGCCTGGAGCCCAATGCTGTTACGACCTCATCTTTTTATTTTTTTTTTAACACCAAGCAATACAATGTCTTTAGTATTGCATTTGCAGCTGTAGTGCAATGGGGTCAAGTTCTTGTGTTGCATGTGGAGGACAGGAAAGCATGTCGAGATGGAGGGATATTTTGCACATGCTAGATTTGTTGTAGTGCAGCCCTGGGCTCGTTATATTGTAAGCGTTTGTGTACAGTGGAAAGAGAATGAAAACTATCGGATGTTGCGCTTGAGGGGGGAAAACCGCGCACATTCTGAGTTTCTCAGTTAAATGACAGTCTAACTTGGCACATCTAATGGTTCTACAGCATACTGAATTAGCTTGTTAAATTAAGTCCTCTTGCACTTAAAAGCAAGCCAAGGATCTAAGAACCCTTCACCCCAGTCCTCCATTTGTATTGCCTTTCTGTTCCCGGGAAATGTGTTTCAAATGGGTAGAAAACGAAGCAAGCTTGAGCTCCCTAATGTTTTAATGTTTGGCGAACTCTCCATTCATACCACAGGTTTCATTGCCAACACATTGATTAAGGGGGCTTACTTGCACGTATATTTTCGTGGTCAATTTCGGGCTTCAGTCTGTGTGAATAACTGGTTATTGATGGATTCCCCACTTGGCTGAAGTCTAACCCTGAACTTGCAGGATTGTTTTGGGAGATGATCATTTGTGCCTTAACGCGGAGTGCCAAGACGGTTTAAGGATTTCCTGTGTATGGATAAGCCCTATGGCTGTCCGGGTTAAGTATTCTCAGTGACGGCCAGTCTGAGAAGTTAGCTGAATGAGTGAAAACATTTATTTGCCCATTTGTTACTGACCGCAGTGGCACATCAGAACCAGAGGTGGCCACCCTAATTCTTCAATGGGCTAATAGTTTTCAGATATGCTCTGAAAACTGATCTTTGACTTCAACATCCGTAATGAGGGGGGGGGTACCCTAAACTGATGCCCATTGGACCATAAATCTTCAAGCAACCAATTTCACACTCTGCCATCGAGGGAACTTGGCCAGTTCTTACAGGCCGCATTTTTACAATTTTGGATGTCTTTCCATAGACACTTCAGATTCCTTATTTAAAGTGAAAACAAATGTTTAAGAGGCACCTAATAAATGAAGGTGCTTAGATTCCTGCATATAGTGCTTTGCAAGAGTTGGAAAATGTCCTTACCCCCCAGCCCTCAGGCCTTTTTATTATGTTATTTTTTTGGAAGACATAACATATATGCAGATGAAAGACTGCCTTGACTGTGTTTAGATGTAAGGGCTTAATGTCAACCTTTTAATAAAAAAATAATTTTAAAACCTTTAACGGAGAACAAGCCAAACATTGGCAATCAGCAGTTACAAGAGGATATGCAGACTGATACTATGGCACGCAGGGTCATAATGACTGAGTGTATGAGTTTTCCAGCAAGTGTGGTAGGCACCCAGGGAAAAGATGGGTGGATCAATTAGAATCAGGTGCAGGGGTGTGGGGGCGGTAGCAGGGTTTATCAGCATCCTCTTCCTCCTCACTAGAGGAGAGCAAGTATGACCGGAAGGGAGTCCAAATATTTCTTGCTCTACATACCACCGGCTGCAAACTAGCCCAACGCTCCTCTGTATCGGAGGCCCAGGTGACAGCCTGAAGCCACTGGTTGAGAGTGGGGGCGGCAGGGCGCAGCCAGTGATGCAAACTGCAGTGGGTCGCAAGTAGTATGCACAAGCCGGCTAGTTTCTTGAAATCACGACTCATATGGGGGAAACTCATGAAAAAGGCAGGCCAGTGGAGATGGGGATATAGCGCAAATCTGGGACAGGGTTGCGCACACCTCAAACCAGAATGTGGAGAGGTTCGGGCAAGACCAGCGCATATGTATGTAATCTGCATTATTTGCTTTACACCGGGGACATCCAGAAGAGTGATCAGCTGACATGTGGTGTAACCTAGCTGGAGGTAGTGGTATCTGTGGAGTATTTTAAACTGGATTTGTTTAAATCTAAAGATACTTCCCCGGTGCGGGTGCACACATGCTCCCAACGCTGATCTGTTATTTTGACGCTTGGATCCCTACGCCACACTTTCCTGAGTCCACCCACGAGTGGAGCGAGATTCCTGTCTTGAAGGAGGCTGTACAGTCGGGGGACCCTCCCCCAGGGGGAGCTGCCCAATATAATCTCAGCTAAGAAGGAATCAACGGAGGGAGGGGGCAGATCAAGGGGAAATTCAGGCCATCTGCTCTTGAGGGTCTGACGGAGACCTGCATAGTGAAGCCAACGGGAGGGCAATCCTCATAGGGAATCGGGTAGGTCTGGCAACTCAGTAAAGGTCCCCGCGGACAGTGGCAAAGCCTTCATTTGACCCAGTGGTGAACCGTTGCGGCTTCACACAAGGGAAGTCGGGGAAATGATTCCACAGGGGAAAGTCGCCATGAAACGGGGGGTGTGGTCCTTTTCCAAAGTTTATTCCATGTCACCATTGTGGATCCTGTGGGGTCTGGTGTGAGGCTCAGGGAGGGGAGAACCAAGGAGCGGACATCCAGCCGCCAGGCATTCAAGTTTTTAACGTGGGGTGGAAATCCCGCAGTCAAACCAGAACGCTGCAAATTGAGCTTGCGCATTGATCAGGTATCCCTCAAAGTCAGGGTCTCCGAACCCACCCAGCGCAATTGGGGTAGCCAATGTTTAGAGTTTCAGGTGGACAGCGCTATGAGTGCCACAGAAAAGCGTTGATGGTCTGGGTCAGTGACTTGAAAAACCCATGACCTGGCCATTGCCGTATGTTCTGGAATCTGTATAAGAGTTGTGGTAAGACAATCATTTTGAGAATGGCAACCCTCCCGGCTAGTGTAATCAGTAGTCTGACCCAGTGGGCTGCCCTTCGGCACAGAGAAGTGAGGTAATTCCCAAAATAGTGGTCGGATAGAGCAATCCAGTGATGTGTGACCGTCACCCCAAGTTAAATGACTTCTGTCGTGGACCATGTAAAAGTCGGTAGTTGGCACGTCCATACCGGGTGCCTTAACGGACGATAAGGAGTCTTATTGCCTTAGACTACTCCTCCACCGGGTGGTCCAGGGTGTGTCTGGGCTCTGCAGACAGCAGAGTGCCAGACTATCCAAGAAGATTTCGATGTCCGCCTTGGGGGCAGTGTCAGCATTGGTGTATCGTTTCGTAGAAGGAACAAAACTCGTTGATTTTCCTGAGATGAAAGTGCCAGGATTACCGCCTGTTCTTTCTGTGCGTGAACCGATGACAGCCGTTACTCCAGAGCGAGCATGAACCAAGCAAAGTGGTGCACAATTCAACAAAACAGGGGTGAGTGTAGTGGAGACCATGGGTGGAACCGGGAACTAGTCTCCAATTGTTCTAACAAGGATGACATGTCCTAGGAAGTAGACAAGCGGACGAGCACTGCGCCCGTCAATGGGTAAGTGAAAGAGATTTCCAGGAGTGTTCACAGGGCTTGAATCCTCCATCAGCCCAGGAAGTGATTCTCAACACATTTGCTAGCCTCCAATGGCATAGTGAAGAAGAAAACTCAGTCTGTGTGCTCGATTCTCAGTTTTGCAGGATACAGCATGGAGTACTTGGCCCCCAGCTCCCGTAGGTTTTCTTAACAGCTAGGATAGCTATTGAGAAGTCTGGGTATAGATTAATCCTGGTGGAGCCAAGCATCAGTTCGTCTTTGGCTCTTACAGCAGGTAACAAAGCATCCCTGTCTCCATATTCGTCCGATGAGGGGGAGTGCCAGGCTTGAGCTTCGCAGCCAGGGATAGGTGAGCCCGTTCAATTGCAAACTGAGGCGAGAGTTTAGGGGGCTCCAATAGGGTGAGAAGAAATCGCTCCATGTATTCCTCCATAGGGCTGTCTCTTTTGTCTTCCGGTACACCAATGAGGTGCAGGTTTTCATCTAGACCATGATTCCAGGTCCTCCTTCTTTTTGCTGAACGTTTGAACCTGTCTGGACAGAGTGGCCACTTCAGCTTGAAGCACACCAATGTCATATTCCGCCAGGCCAACCCTGGCTTCAACCTCTGCCACCCTGGTGTTGGTATTCTCCATCTGGGCTTTAATATAGATGATTGTCCCACTCGTATCGTCATGTTTGGAATGGAGGGCAGTGATCCCCCTCCCACATGTAGTCCATTTTCTGAAGTTCTGTGGGTTCAGAGGGTCCAGCCGGGGGGGGGGGGGGTCTCTGCCACTGGCGGGGTCTTCATTCGGTTTCGGTGTGCCCTTTGTGAACATGTTGATAGAGCTCTGCTTTTTGTTGGTCCCCTTTGTCATGATCGCTCAGGGCTTCCGCGGGATCAAAATGATTAACCACTGGTAGTGATAGAAGGTAGAGAGAGATCCTATATGTACTCGACAATCGCCAGTAGCAGGAAGGAGTTTACGAGCAGTGAATCCAAGCTGATCCAAGGGGTGCTGGTCTCCAGGTCTCATAGCAGCTGTGGAAGTGCAGCGAAGGCTTAGGGGAGCCGGATGGAGGTTAGCCGGTCAAGTGGCACAGCGAGTAGAGCGCTCGCTCTGACATCTGTGCAGAGTCTGCTAACGCAGATTTGAATCGGCGGGGACAAACTCGGCCTTTCATCCTTCCGAGGTCGATTAATGAGCACCACACACTGTGGGTAATAATAAGCAGCGCTCAGATACCTGAGGGTTTGTAGCGCTATATAAGTGCCAAATTATTATTATTTATTATTTATTATGTATGTCTATATGTATGTCTAATAGTGTTCGGGAGTGGCCAGAGAGCAGAGCGGCACCCTGCTGATGAGCCGGTTCACCGTTGGGGGGGGGGGGGGGCGGACCAGGATAAGGTTGGGGTCCCACAGACTAGTTCAGCACTTCAGGTAACAGCAGAGCCGGCTGCACTGACCCACAGGTGGGCACCACAGGTATGCCGTGGTAAATTAGTTGTTGGGGCTTGTGGCTAAGATATCCTGTGCATGCCGTTGAACGGGGGGGGGAGCTAGCAGAATGTAGACAGCTCTGATACGGATGTGTTGTGTTCTCCCCTGTATGACACGCCCCGCTTCAGTGACTCAAGTCGCAGTGTGGGTGTCCAGGGTGCCCCAGACAAACAGCCGAAGGCCAGTTGAGTTCACAAATCCAAGGCGAGTGTAGGCAAGTGGGGAGATGGCTCCCCTCGGTGGCAGTAGTACCAGATGCGGTGAGGTAGGAGGAAGGAGGACTCAGTCTGCCTTGCCCAGTGGCAGGAAACTTGAAACACAGGCACTCATGTCAGGTCCATGGGGACTGGCCACTCCTCAGGCCCATGAGGGCGACCACATATGAGGTGGGTCTGTTGGCGAAGAAGGGTTAACAACCAGTTGGCTGACATATTGTGTGGGGCCTCTTCCCCAGCCCAAGGAAGGATGATGGTCCCAGAGCAAGGAAAGCCGTACAGATAGGGGGGCTGTGGGGAGGGGCACTCTGGTATAGAAGCCGGGGGCTAAGATCTCACAGCCACCTCTGTTCTTTTGTATGTATGATTTTAGGCACTGGCTTACAGTAGCTGTGGTTCCTTGGCCCCACGACTGGCAACTTGGGCAGGGGCCCAGGCTCTGGATGCTGAAGCCATCCACAGCCCGTGCGCCCGCTGGGATTTCTGGGAAGCCAGGGACTCCAATCACCTGCACGGCCCGATGCCCGGTGACTCCGTGTGGGAAGTAAAGCCCGCTGATGTTGCTCATGCAGTGATGAGGGCCCCGGACAACAGTCTGAATGCGTGACGAGTGGAGCATTTGCTCACCGGAACAGCGGGGTCCGGGATGCCGGCTCCACAGGAGACCTGCCTGTATGCGGAGTGGGTCGCTGTGGAATGTATTCTCTGCCTTCCTAGTTTGAAGGCACAGCTACCCCGTAGTGCTATCCATGGGCACTGCGCGTGGCTTCAGTATTCCAGGGCAGCGGAACAGTGTAGGCTCCTCCCATGACAGGGCCGAAGTGCCTCTCAGGCTGAGAGCCCGCGTGGCCTGGAAGTCTGAAACTGGTCTCAGTCGGTGAACAAACTGAGGGAGATATCTGCGCTTCAGGTCTAACGCGGAGACCAATGTTTGGATAGCTGTTACATGGTGCTGTCAGGCACCAGTTCTGATGGTCTGTGGAACGAATCGTGGCACCGGCAAGTAGCGCCCCCTCGGCTTAAGGTCATTCCTGAATCTAGAATCGCTCCCACCTTGTTCTTGGTGGGAATTTCATGTGGGTGAAAAATCGGGTAAACTAAACCACGGCAAACTGATTAAGCACTGCTGGGAACCAAAAAGAACACTCAAGGCTTGTTGTCATTGAACTGCAGCCAGTTATTTCATCTACCTGATTGCCTAGATGAAAATACACAAGATCTCAATTCCGGCTGGGCCACCATTCACAGATCAATAGACCCTATGAATGGCAGAGCATTGTAAGTGTTGCTGAGCTTCTTTATTACATGAATGCGTGCGTGATTTTGTGTATTAAAGTTTTAAAAGATGTTTCTAGTGCACTGTTGCTAGGTACTGAGAAGAGCAAGATGCAACAATCGGAGCGGAGGAAGAAAGGTGTCTAGGCTTGAATAAATGGTCATGTTTTCAGGGGGTTTTCTGAATTGAAACCCAAGTTGTGTGGTGGTCTGAGAGGAGTGTTCTACATATAGGGGCTACTGCAAAGAATCTTCTGTTGCGTCTTCCATGCGATTTGGACTGGGGAACCTTTTTTAGTAGCAGTACCCTGGGAATGTGATAGTACTGGACCCTGCTTTCTAGGTACGCTGGTGCAGAGCCGCCAAGGCATTTGAAGGTTGTGCATAGTAAATTGGATCTCATTAATGTTTGAATGCTAGCAATGAACGCCTACCCCATTTAAACCAGTTGTGGCCTTTTAATTAAGTGGGTGGGAAGGTTAGTTTAAAGGATATTTGCATATGGTAGCCGAGAGTTGGTAAGTGATTTTTTTTAAAAAAATGGCTGTCCGGTGGGACCATTCTTATAGAGGTTTGAATAGAAAGATGTCTCTTCCACCTGTTAACCGACACCCCTACACTAAGCCCCCCCCCCCCACCATTTTTGGATTTGTGCCAATAAGAGGGGAATTCGGTGCATCTACTGGTGGTTCTAGCTAGGGACTGCCTAATTCAGGTAAACTTGTCATTGGGAAGTGAGGTGGGCTATGGTATTTACAGACCAGATTACTTGGGGTTGTTTTTGTTCATCTCTATCCTTCTCTTGTGCTTATCCCCTTCTACTGCTCCTGTCCTGTGACAGCCTTACGAGGGAGTGCATCAGATAAGTCGCTCTGCCTGGAATGGGGGATGCGGGGGAGGTGGGGGGGATACCGCCTTTTTTGCTTTGTTTTCAATACAGAAAAAAAGTTCTCCCCATCCTAGGAGGTGGTGGACAATACCTATTGAATCCTCGGAAAGTCTGTAACCTGTAGACATGCATGATCTGACAGGCTGGTGAAGGCCCAGGAGGAGCAGGGCTTCATTGGCATCAGTAAGAGGCAAGGACCGCAAGGCGGGTTTGGCTGCTGTGCATATGTGTTTTTATTAGAGCAAGGATCTCCTCAGGGGGGGGGGGGGTGTGTGCTTTAAAAAAAATAAAATACAAAAAAAAAAATTAATGGCCCAGAACGCTATTCCATTGTCTACAATTTTTGTTTACTTTGACCTTAAAGATTTTTAAGGCTCTTAAAAATGGGGCATGGATGAAGCATACCAATGACCATCCATTAATTGTATGTAATGTAATATGGCATTTTTATAGTGCCATTGGTCTGGCCTCGAAGTGCTGTAGGTGAATGCCCTTGGAGGACCGAGGTATTACAAATATGTGCATTAGAATGCATGTGTGCACTTCGTATTTGCCGGTACAATGGTAGGTAGGGGGTGGATAAGTCCCTGCCAGCAACTTGTGGATGGGTGCTGTGGTGGGCTGTTGGGAGAGAGTGAGTCAAGGAGACCGATTGTGTGCCCAAGTAGACTGAATTGCTATCGTGAGACTTAGCTGCATTTTAATGCAGAGGATGATGTGTGATCTGAGATGGCAGTAGTCTGTGATTACAATATGCAGGTGGGGGGCTGGGCCTTATCGTCATTGAGTCATGACCCCGATTACTTGTTTCAAGAACTGGGTCCAGGCCCCGTCATGCGGGTGTACAGGATTCCTTTGTATGTGCTCAGTACTTCTTGAAGTTGCTTCCTGTGACTCATTGAACTCTCACCACCAGACAGATTGGGGCATCACTCGAGAGGTGGGTTAGGTCAGTCAAGAGCCCAGGTCTCTAGTGCCTTCCCGAAAGGTAAGGTGATCCTCTATGCAGCGATTCTAAAAGGGATAGAGTTCCATATTGTGGGTGCTTGGACAGAAAAGGAGGACTCCCCCTTATTCTGATCGATTTAGTTGAAGGGATGACAAGAAGGTGAGCTGTGCCTGGTCTTGGGTTTCTGTTGGGGGTGAGCGTGTGTTGTAGATGTTCTGGGCCTGAGGTGTGCATGGTGGGTGATGCACATGGCCTTGAAGGTGGACTGCTAGATGAGGAGCTATTGCAGGACACACAGGGCGGATGTAATATTTTCTCTAGGTTCTATGGCAAGGAGGAGCATAGCTGCGGTGCTTTGGAGCTTTCTGAGTTGGGATGCCGAGGTACAAGGAGTTGCCATAGACTAGGTGAGAGAGGACGATGGTCGTGATTGTGACAACTAAGGGGTAGGTACGGTGAGGGAAGATGCATCAGAGAATCCGTATGTGTAGGTATCCGGATTGATGTGATGAGAGCTTATCGGATCCACGTCCATGGTGCATCAAAGTTTCTTTTCTTTGTTGGAGGTGGGGAGGATGGCCCTGGGTGAGTTGTGGGATGAGGGCAGTCTTCCTGCATATCATAATTTCGGATTTTCTGGGGTTGAAGGTGGTTAGCTGTAATCCACTGCTTGACTTCTGAGAGGCATGAAGTGAGGTTGGGGGAGAGGTTGGAGGTGTCCTTTGGGATCTTAAAGATGATTTGGGTTCCAATTGTGAAGTTGTAGCTAGACGGGCCGTGTTAACGGATAATAGCAGGCAGGGGGCTCTGGTAGAGGTTGAAGCGCATGGGGAGGCAGGGCGGTGCCCTGTGGTACTCAGTTAGTGACTAGACTCTTGAGACCAGGAAGGGAGGCCGGTGGGTAATTTGGGATGTGTTGGAGAGGAAGGAGAATACCCACTTCAGTGCTGCATCCTTGATGCCGAGGGAGTGGAGTCTGTCCATGATGGTGCGGTGGCCAATGGTGTCAAAGTCCTCCGAGGAGGAGTGCAGCACAACTTTCTGAGTCGGAGGTTCTTTTGAGGGTACAACGTTGTTTCATTGCTTGCTGTTACATCGCCAGGCCTTTAAACGTGCACATTACATTGTATGTGCTCATTGAATTTTTTAGGGGGGGGGGGTGGGAAAGGGCAAATAAGGGTTTGGGTGGGTGGATGTGCACGTTTAAAAGCCTGGCGATGTAAAAGCAGGCAATGAAATCTCATGGAACCCTTTTGAGGTCATCCCTGTTGGAGACTAGGCATGATTCCGTGTCCTGTAGCCTGAAACTGGTTTGGGGGGGGGGGGGCGGGGGGGGTTGGCGGGGAGGATGATTATTCAGGATGGGCTTACAGTTGGCTGGTAGGTCAAGGGAAGGCTTTTGTTTGGGCAGGGGTTTGATGTGAAAAGTCTTAAACTGGTGGCAACGTGACTGAAGTGAGGGAAATATCAATGATGGATACAGCAATGCTGCTGGCACAAGTTGAAGCGAGGATATCTTTTGGAAGATGCGGATATACAGGAGATCCTGATTGAGGGCTGCTGGCTTGTAGCTTAAAAAATTCAGGATGGGCAAGAGGAGAACTGAAGAGCGGGGTGGAAGGAGCAATGCTAATTTAAATCTGATGGTGCTGTTTCTTTCCACAGCTGTGTTGAAAAGTGGTCAGAGTGGCTGAGTGCTTGGGTGTGAGGTGGGGGAGAATGTGCAAAGAGGAGCCTTGAATTCTGAGATCTTGTGGAATTCTGTGCTGGTGTTAGGGGCACGTTGGAGATTCTGTTGGCCTTCCAAATTTCTGCCCTGTGGGCTTTGATATGTTTGTGTAGAAGGTTCTGTTCTGAGGTGAAGGGTCAGCCTGCCTCCTATGTTCCAGTATACAGTTTTAAGGGATTTGTGGGAAGGGTCCACCTTCTGGGGGGGTTGCCTTGGCTGGTGGTGGAGGATCTGATGTAGGGGGTAAGAAGGGCAAGAGCTATCGAGAGCCATTGGTCAAAATGGCTGATTAAATGCTGACTTTCCAGGAGAGGGAGGGAGGCAGGCAAGCAGGGAGTCAGCCAGGCGTGGGGTTACTTTTACCTTGTTCTATAGTGGGAAGCAGTAGGAGGATCTTGGGTTAGTCTAGCTGGATGGAAAGGTCTGCTGTGGAGAGGGTGTAGACAATGGCTGCGTGGTCCATCTGGATAAGTGGCTGAGGGACACTGTATATCAGTTCAGAAGTACTGAAGCTAGTGTCTAGGGTGTGGCCTGTAGCGCGAGTGGGGCCTGATACCAGTTGTCAACTGGAGGGCTCCCAGGATTGGCTGTGTCATGTGGTTACGCTGCATGTCAAACCATATATTGAAATCCCCTAGCATGGTGAGGATGGGCTGAGTAACCAGGAGGTGTTTTCTGTTGTAGCCCGAGAGTCAGTATAGGAGTAAGCTGTGAGTGTGGGGGTGATAAAAATCACTAGGAGGATTTGCAGAGTTGGATGGTTCTTCCCCAGAGTGTGTATGTGAGATGCGGGATTAGAAGTGGATGGCAGTTCCGCCTAATCTTCAGGTTCTGTTGTGCACAATAAGGGTATATCCTGGAGGGGGGGGGGGGAAGGCCTTGTTGCTATGGAAATCCTCAGAGAACTAAGTTTCTGTGATGAAAGGTATGTCAGCGGTTGGGGTGGGGGGGCGCCTTCAGAGGATATTAAGTCGTAGATGTGGTGGTTATTTTTTCGCGGTGGATCTGGCGCCGATTAGGATGCATGTGATTCCGATGGTAGGCTGAGTGTTTGTTGAGAGGGATGATGGGTGTTACTGGAGCGCGGGGGGGGAAAGACACTAGGAGGACAGTGATAAATGTCCACAGGTAGGGGATGCAAAGGTGGTGTGGGCGGAAGGGTAGGAGAGGGCTGGGGTCAAGATCATCTTGTTGGTGCCTCGAGGCTGACAGTGGTATGTGGAGGAGGGTTGGAGGGGGCAGGGCAGAGAAGAGTGGTGTTAGATGGGAGGAGAAGGGTTGCTGGGGGTTGGAGTCTAATGATTCTTCTGTTCTGGGGAGGGGGGGGCGGATGAGCATAATGTTTGTGCTTGTGAGGAAATGGTCCTTAGGGTTTTGGCAGGTGTGGTGGAGGGGGAATATAAGTGGGTGTCAGGGTGGAGTCCCTGTTTTGAGGTGAGTGCTGGGGTGGGGGAGGGTAGGTGCAGTTTTTGGATTTCTTGTTAATCTGTATTCTTTAGAGTCTCTAGCTATTTGCTGTATCAGTTAAATTATGTTAGCTTCTGAAGAATATCTTTCCATGGCCATTTATACTTTCTTCGGTCCTCTATAGAGGACTCGGATATACCTGTAAATGTACACCATCTTCTGTAGTTCTGGCTTGTGGTTCACCTTATACTTACATTCTCTGGTCCTTCGGAGCTTCAATTTATAAGACATTCTTTTAGGTGCCCCTCTTCCTGTTCTGTCTGCTTTTTCTCTTCACAGGGTATTGATAACCAGCTTCTCTTTATTCTCCCTCATGGATTTCTATGAGCTTCTTTCTCACATTAATATCGTTACTAAAGGTTTCTCTCACATTCATATTTTCTTTCTCTTATGTTCCCTTTTGTTCTATGTTGAAGGTTTGGGTACTTGATAATGGTATAGATAGACCTTTTCTTCACCGAAGTCTTGGGATTTGTTAGTCCTTGGTATTTTAGAGAGTCCATGTATATAGGGAGTTCTTGTCCTGTAAGGGGGAGGCTCTCCCAGTGACCCCTAGGGGAGGGTGTTAGAGAGCAGGCTCACCTTCCTAGCCTCACTTGGGGAGAAGGGACAGATTCCCTTGATTCGTCAGTGTAGGGCAGCAACTGGGAGTCGTGCTGGTTTAATGTAGCAAGGGAGAGATCAGGAGGTTGTCTTTTATGGTTGCATACACGGACTGGGAGCTGAATTCTAGGGGGGGGAGCAGGGCTGGGAACGTCTCTGGAGTGTTGAAAGATAGGGTGAGGAGGGATTTCACTGGGTAGGGTGATTTGGAGGGCTTTGGGGGTGTGTCATGGGTCTGGAGGATAGATGGGTAGAGGTGTGCAGTGAGGAGAAGGCAAGGGGGGAGTCTGTGTAAATGCATGTGGCAACAGATTGGTGGGGCAATAATAGTTAGGATACGCCTGGCCAGTTTGTAAGTGTGGGGCATGGCTGAGGGGACTGAGTGAGCGGGGGAACGAGGAGTACGGGTCTGGCAGGGGGCCGGGGTGAGGTGCTGGTGGGGAGAGTCCGATGGAAGGGTTGTGAAAGAGAGTGGGGGCTGTTTTCCCCCAGGATGCCAGGTTGAGGGGAGGTGGTGAGTAGGGGTGCAGTCTGGATGAGGTGGGAGGAGAGGTATCTGGTGTGCCAGAGAGCCCTTCTAACTTTGGAGCTTCTCAGCATGGCGGAGGACCAGCCGACTCAGCCTTAAGGGAGAGCAGTGTGGAGCGGAGCATCTTTGCGAACGTTGAGTATGGGAAGCTTTCTTATGTGGTGCACTGTGGAGGAGGGCAGGGATGTGATTTGAGGGAGGCTGCACATAATTCCTGTTGAGGTAAGCCTACAGCATTATCCCTGTGGGACAAGATGCAGGCTAGTGACACAAAACGGGATCTAAATTGCACACCTGCTGTACTACCCAGTAGCCCGAAACAGTATAACATGATTACGGTATTAAACAGTGACTATGATCAAAGTTATAGACCTACCTACGTGGAGGGGTACAAAATAATAATTGTCCCTTACCTAGTTGTTACCGCAGGCAGGGTGTTGGGCGAACAGGTAAGAGGTGCTCTTTGCCAGAGCCCTTGGCACCCAGGCAGGAGTGCCCTGTGGGATCTGGTAAAGAAGTGATGGGGGGGGGGGGGGTGGTGTCAGCTGACCATGTACAAGCAGCCAATCGCTGGGGGAGAAGGGTGGCCTGGGGGGGGCGGCAAGAAGTGAGGAATTGGTTTGTTTCTCCCCCAACCTAAAGCATGTGTGGGCTGCTCTCCCTGCTCAACCATCCAGTCTCAGTTGTTCCCCAGTGGATTCCCAAATGTACGCGATTTATGGAATAGATTTTGGATATTTATATGTGGGCTGGTAACCCACCTTGTAACTGCGGTGGCGTTTCTGTGAATGTTTGCAGTTTGTGTTTACCTTGTTTAAGTTTGTTTTTATGACTGCCCGGTCTTCCTTCTAGTGCAAGCTGAGTTCCGTTCTTGTCTCCTTTCATAGGTGATTGTTGAGAAGGCACCAAAGGCACGGATAGGAGACCTGGATAAGAAGAAATACCTGGTGCCCTCAGATCTAACAGGTAATCTGTTTGGTGCACGGCTGTCTCTGCCGGTGGGGGAGGGGGAGTGGTATTCTAAGAGTAAGGTGGGCACCCCTTTGGGTGATGTGTGAAACGATCTTGTATAGGTGTTAGTTGGAATTTAGAACTGTCCTAAGGGCTTCACGAACCATACAACTGAAACAGTACAAAACTCTGTTCTTAGTTTAAGGCTTGACCACCTGAGTATTTGGTAGTGTAAACAGAGCAGAAAGGGTGATCGTAGGAGGCAGAGAGTGCTGTAGAAAGGTACCGGGAACCTGTGGCAAACAAATGGTTCAAAAGAAACACAAACACCCAGAAGTATTATTTAATAAAATAGGTTATTATAAATAGGCCAAGGTAATCTTGATGAGTAAGTATTTTGTCAGTCATACAAACCAATATAAAAACGCAACACAATGCTTAAAGTACACAGACCAAAGCATAGCCCTTGTTCCGAATAACGAACAGTATTTCTTGGCAAGTTGGACCTAATCATACACATTTAGAATATAAAGCACCTACTCGGGGTGAGTAAAAACACAAGTTATTTTAGATTACTTTCAGTAATGTAAAGGTAGTAGACCCTGTCAGTCATGCAATGACACTCAGCTGAGAAATCACTTAGTAAACTAAGTCTGTTAGAAGGATACCTTTCTGAATAGTGGAACACCACTTCATTCAACAGTGTAAACCTAAAACTACATTCTGGATAACCCTCAGTTATACCTGGTGAGTAAGAGCTAATCTTGTAATAACTAATTTCAGATTAGTGGAACACAGATTGAGGTAAGCAATAACTCTCACTTATTTTAGGATGGCATACGGCAGATCAGGTTAGTAAAACCACCGTATACACTGATTTTTAAGAATTGCACACAGCTATTCAAGTTGAGTAAAACCAAAGGCAGCCATATTCTAGGCAGGTTATACAGCAGGCCAGGGGAAGCCAGCCCCAGTTAACTTATACACTTCTATTCTGAAATAATCAGGCATTACTTTTGTGAAGTGGTGGAACCAATTCGCAGGTGAGTAAAATAACCTTTTCGGAATGTCAAAACGCAAAGGCTAGTAAGAACCTTTGTAACTCGTATTTCAGAGGCACAGTTACCAAACCAACTTTTTGTCAGTCCTTATTCTTGATGCCTCAGTGGCAAGAGGGGGTAACTAGTTATCTAGTGGCCAGCAGACAGGGCAGGATGGGCACAGATGTAGCAAAGGTCAAAGTTCCTGTAAAAAGCTGTTCAAAACAAGTATTTTACTTTAGTTTTGCAAAAGGGTGCCAGAGTCTTCAGAGAAGACACTCTGGAAGGATTCCAGCATGGGGTGGGCCTGGGTGAAATGGATGAGTGCTCCAAATCGTCCTCAAAGCTTCACAGGAATCACCTTAAGCCTTTTGTAAGTAATACCGCAGCCAACACAGTAGCTCAGCATAGAAGAATAATTTGCAGCTGGACGACTTCAAGATCTGCAGCCAAAAACCTGGTCGATGAATGCCTTGTCATGAAGACTGAAGACAGGACACTAGAAGAGAATTTGCAGCAGAGTTCAATGGGGAAGACTCCAGGCAACGGGGTATTCGTGGCTGTATGCGGTTCTGTGGTTTTGGTGCCATTTTCTGGAGCCGGCAGAAGACCTGAATATCGCTGGTCTGCTTCTCATCGCTAATCTGGTCCAGCACTCTGCTGAGGTGCTTCAAGACCTCAAATGAAGTCTTTGGGGGCCCAGAAAGATGCCACCAAGGTTTCAGCACAATTCGTAATTGAGAAGACTCTGCACCGCGTAATGTCTAGAGGTCCCAAGTTGTTTGGTTATTGCAGCCCGGCAAGGTTGTAACACGCCAATGGATGGCTCAAAATGCAGGTCTGCTTGAATCTAGTAGGTCTCACCAGACTGGGACGGGGTTGTCCTTTTCGGCATCCCCAGGTTGTTTAGAAGAAAAGGTAATAGCAGGTTCTGGTTACCCGGTAGGCACTCTGGTCGCTGGAAATTGCCTTCCTCTTGGTTTCTGCTCCAGTAGTCACCCTGTCAGTAGCTTCAGGTTTGGAGTATTTAACAGGAACTACAGCACAACTCCAGCATGCTCTCCCTGCATTTTACAGCAAAGGGTGGCCCTGGGAGTTGGTTCCTTTCAGGCAAGGAGAAAAACAAAGGGCTGTGCAGTTTTGTACTCCTCCCAGGCTTCTTACCTTTGCAGACACTATGGAGAATGGGCGTGTAATCCAAAGGATTCCTGCCAAAGACAAAACTTGCACAGAGGTCTTTCTCGCCTAGAATGGCAGGGGGGTTGGGGGGGGGGGGACCCTCAAACAGCAAGTACACACGAAATGGTGAAAAAAGGATCCCACCATTTTAGCTAAATGGTGGTCCTTTTGTACATTTACTGAGGCCGAATTAACAGCCTGCGAGAAAAGTCATGAAGGTAAAACCACTGCCATCAGTCATTCATGTAAACTCAGAATTGTAACAAAATGTTACCAGGTAAATAAGAAAGTTGTTGGAAACTAGAACTTCAACCATACACTAAGGCGAGACATAGTCACACATGAGTAAAAAAAAAAGTGAGGTGAGGGGGAGTGTGGGTGGGGGGGTAAGCCGAGATTCCCACTCACCCAGGGACAAGGTAAAATAATTACCAAGTACAAGCAAAAAGTTCCAGGGTTGACGGGTCAGGAAGATTCATCACTCGTATTTTCGTAACAGGTGCACCTCTGGTTATTAATGAGCCAGCCATTCTAGGAATGCCTCAGTAGACCGTCAGTGTTCATTTGCGCTTGCTTTGGTATGGAATATGAAGGCAAGCGCTGCATAGTCAGCTGCATTAGAAGTTATACAGGCCCAGCTACAAGTGTGAAGTCCCTACAGAAGCCAATGGGTTTAAACTGAGCTGGCTAAACTGAGCTGGCTACAGTACCACACGCTGCATCAGTTAAAGGGAGGCAAGATAAGCGAATGGAAGGAGGGGGAGGGTAGTTTAAAGGCTGGAGTTTAACATGCAATTGATGGCCTCAACTGTCACGCTGGCGACTATTTCCTACGCCAGCAAAACAATGCAATTGTTGTGGCCCTGTGGATATATTGTGCGATGGCCCTATTAAGATTGATATGTACACGTTCTAGAGGCAGATATGTTCCTTCCTGTTTTTGGCACTTCTGCCTTGTGGTTATCACCATGCATCAGGGTCTCAATTTGGCTTTTGTTTGATTACTGTTCATCGTGGTGCTTTGTCGTGCTTTCCTTTTTCTCAACAGTCTTCTTTCTTGCAGTCGGACAGTTCTACTTCTTAATCCGGAAGCGTATCCATCTGCGAGCTGAAGACGCACTTTTCTTCTTCGTAAACAATGTCATCCCTCCTACCAGTGCCACCATGGGGCAGTTATACCAGGTGGGTTAAGGCATGGGTCATGGTATGGTTAAGTGGGCTCCCCCCATACTTGGTGAGTAGCTTTATCAAATCATTTCAGTGCCTAGGAGAATTGAGCAAGTGAGATGCGGAAGGCGGGCACTGTGTAGTTTCAGCACAAAGTGGTCCTTGTTGTACTCTTAATGCTTCATTGAGTCTGTCTAGTGTCGGGGACGGCAGACCAGAGTTTCGTTCTAATGTCTTGTGGTTGACTTGTAACCGCTTGCCTAGCTCATGAAACCTGGCTGATTGGCTTAGCAGCTCAGATTGGCTCCTAGAGATAGAAGCACCTTCAGCTACATGATGCTCCTGGCAGTAGTCCGATCAAGAGTGTTGAAGTTTCACCCCCACCGGCCCTGTATAAAGCTCCCAAAGACCTATTGTGAACAGTCTTCTTTCCAGTCTTAAAAGACAGTGCATATGCAGCACCGTAGTGGTGTTTGCACTAACCCGATTAGTCAATCTGTGGGCTATACGAACAGGTATAGCCCCCAGATGGCAGACTGGATATAGCCCGTAAATTAATCGAGGGCGCTTACTTTTGCTGCCACCGGTGCCCACAAAAAAACACTCCCTGCATTACACGGCACACAGAACTGAAACACTTAAGTTCTGTGCGCTGTGTTGCTGTCGAAGCGTGCCTGGATTGGCCCCGCTCCCACAAGGAAGTAAACTTCCTATGTACTTTCATTTTCACTCGTACCAATGTCCCCACATAACTTTATACTGCAGAAATGCCATTTAGAACAGATTGAACGCCTCGTAAATCATGCGCTACCTGCTCTGCAACCCAGCATAACGTGGCCCCTGCCTCCTCTCAGAAAGAATAGAATAAACTTTCTTCTGCACCACAACGCTGCAAATACATCAAAAAGTATGATATGATATGATAAGGCATTTGTAACGCGCCTATACACAAGTGTTTCAAGGCGCAACGAGGCAGGGGGGGGGGGACAAGGGGAGACAGACAACGATCTTACTAGGCCAGGTGTCATTCAGATAGTGCAAGGGTAGAGGGGAAGGGAAAAGTGCATGGGGGGAAAGGGAGAGGGGAAAGTGCAGTACAGGGTTATAAGCATACAGCATACAGGATAAATAACAAGGGCCAGCTGGTGGCAAGTGCGAGGTAAGTGCAGACAAGTGCTGGGAAGGGGGGCTGTATGGATACAGACACAGTCCCGTAGTGCAGGGGAGAGTGGCTGGGCCGAGAACGGTGAATGGCCCAGTTGCAGATTCAGTGCAGTTTCAGTAGTATTAGCAGGGGAGAGGGGGAGAGAAAGCGGAGGCAAAGAGGAAGGTTTTGAGATGCTTCCGGAACCGGAGGTGGTTCTCCTCAAGTTTCAGGGAGGTAGGAAGGCTGTTCCAGAGGGAGGCCCCTGCAGTGGAAAGAGATCTGCCCCCAACTCGTTGTTTGGAGAAGCGGCTGACCCTGAGGGAGTTGGAGGCGGATGAGCGAAGAGCTCGAGAAGGAAGATATTTAGGCAGAGAGAATTGAAGGTATTTTGGCCCAAGGCCCCAGACGGCCTTGTGGACAATGCAGAGGGTTTTGAACTTGATCCTCGCAGTCACTGGGAGCCAGTGTAGTGATTTCAGTCCTGGAGAGATACGGTCCCTGGGCTTGAGGCCAAGGACAAGTCTTGCAGTCCTGTTCTGGATGAGTTGCAAAGGGCGGAGAGTAGAGGCGGGCAGATTAAGATAGAGGCTGTTACAGTAGTCCAGCTTGGAGAGAACCAGTGCTCTAGAGACAGTGAGTTCTGGGGGAAGGAGAGGAAAGGAAGGATACCTCTGAGGAGGTGTAGCTGGTAGTGTGACTTCTTAGATACGTCGGATATGTGAGGAGAGAAGGAGAGTGTGGAGTCGAAGATGACCCCAAGGTTTTTTGCCTTGCAGGTAGGAGTAGGAAGAGGGCCCAGAGAGGCCGGCCAGAGAGCAGCAGGGAAGGAGGGAGTGGGAGTGCCGATGAGTAGAATCTCAGTCTTACTGGCATTAAGGCAGAGGCCGTTGGCGGCACACCATTCCTGGATAGCAGAAAGACAGTCAGAGATGAGGGAAGGAGAAGAGGAGGCCGAGGGTAGCCTGAAAATGAGTTGGGTATCATCCGCATAGCACTGAAAGTAGGGGCAGAGAGCGGCGATGTGGTGGGCGAGAAGTGCCAGATACTGGTTGAACAGCCAGGGAGAGAGGTTAGATCCCTGGGGGACACCACAGGTAGAGAAGATGTCAGAGAGGAAAGACCCCAGTTGGACCTGGGAGGGTCGATTTGAGAGGAAAGAGGTCAGCCACGCCAGAGCCTGACCAGTGATACCGAGGTTATCACGGAGACGGTTGAGCAGGATGGTATGGTTGACAGTATCAAAGGCAGAAGAGGGATCAAGCAAAATGAGAACACATGGAATGTTAGAGTCAAGGTTCGAGAGCAGGTCCTCACGGATGTTCAGGAGAGCAGTTTCCGTGCTTCTGGCAGCTCTGAAGCCAGACTGATCGTCATGAAGACTACCAGTCTACTAGTAGAAGATGGCTGTGAAGAAAAGCAATACCCACATGCTAAATGTTGTTAAAAAGCAGCATTGAACATTTGTTTTTAACTCCTTTGTAACTACTTGTGCCATATTAAAAAAAATACATGAGGAAAAAAACTTGCACCTGCATTTACCCGAATTAAAAACTCCACCCACCCACTGCTAATTACCTCCCACACCCACATAAAAAAAGATCTACAACCAGGAAAGCACCAGTGGGGAAGCACTTTGTACTTTCTACTCCAACCCTTTTCCCAATAAATACTTAATTTCTATAGCATTTATGTGTCATTTGTCCTAATTTAATTAAATGTGAAGGGTGTTATAATAGCTTTATAGACCTGCAGCTAGGCCCGTACCAGGCATTCTGGTCGCTCATGCCTCCATTAAAGGCTTAAGCGTAGCGAGGACCTTTAACTCTGTCTTCGGGGCCCATGACGGCCAGTACGGCCCTCGCTGCAGGTCTATAAAGCTAAATAATGCAGATGAGCAAAGGGTTGCAAAATAAAACAGTAACTATGAACCAGTGATGTTAGTTTGCTAGTAACCCACTCTCAATCCCCACTTCCAGCCCTGAATATGAGACGCTTGGGGCAGGTTGCGAGGATGAAGGTGACGTCTGAGAATCAAGTGAAATTGAGGCATGGCCATGCGACTCCTCTTCTCGCAATGACTCTCCCTCTGCCATCTCCCACGAGTCATGCGTTTCGTTTTCACTCTTAAACATACGTTTCTGAGCAAAACGGAAAAGGGTGGGACGACCAGGAGCACTGACATTAGCCCAAAGAGCTTGCACATTCTGGAAAAGAGCCTTTGGGACAGCAATGACCTGCTGCCTCACCTCTGCTTGCTCAGTCTGCTCAAGTGAGGCCACTGCATTCAGTCTGTAGGAACAGGCAGCAATTCTCATATTGCATATCCTTGACAGCAGGTGGCAGCAAACCGCATCATTCCGTGGGGGCATATGTCTGTTACACTTTGAAGAGGGGCCTATGCTGTTAAAGAGACCACGTTTGAGAAACTTGATCTTTTGGAAAGAGGCCTTTTGTTGCAGGGGATGGAGAGCTTGACTGGCGGTCATATGCCTCCAGGGACAAATCCAACTGCTCTCTGCTGTTCTCCGGCTCCTCCCCTCCCTTTTTAGTTTGAACAAATAGTTCAGTGTTTCAAAGATTTATCATTTAAGCATAGCCGTTTGTGTGTAAAATTGTATTTCTTTGCATTTATGTTTGAACATGTAAGCCTGAAAATGTTTCAAGGTGAAATTGTATTTCTTAAAATTATGCTTAAGTTCCCTTATCTATGCTATTCCCCCTGATATTTCCTCATCTTTTCCCCCTATTTTGAGCCCCACCCTGTTCATAACTGGCAGAAACTGCCTTGCCCCTTTTGCCTTGCCGAGTCTTTCTCCTTCACCCGAGTCATTCCTTTAATGTTTCAAGGATAATCTGATCATGAGCCACATCCTATTGTGGGGTCATGATGGTATAAGTTGTGTGCTGGTAGTGCCTTTACTGCTATGCTTGTTGCCTCCTGTTTGTCTTTCGGGAGGAGACCTGAGAGTGGAGGATGCCCAACCCCGCCGGCCATCTGTACCTCAAAGTCCTGGGAAGCCAAATCTCCTTTGCGTCCCTCCCACCCCCATTTTGCACACCTTACTTGATTTTAAACTTGAACAGAGGTGTTTGAAGGGAAAGCCTTCTCCGTAGCAGCTGTGCTGCGGCCACCCCAGCAGCAGTCTAAGTAAAAATCCTATTTATTTAAACTGCAGCACTGCAGCTTCTGATGTGAAAAATATAATGTAGGCTATGCATTACAGAATGGAGACCTAGATTTCTGAAGGTGGCGTGAGAGACTGCTAAACTTGTTTGGGAGCACAAGAGATTTTTTACAGCATAATAACTCTGTCCTTTCCTTGACAGGAGCACCACGAGGAGGACTTCTTTCTGTACATAGCCTACAGTGACGAGAGCGTCTATGGGATGTGAAGGCGCCTCGGATGCTCTTGACCCAAACGGAACTGCACTTTCACATGCAATGGAGGGTTGGGAGTTGGGGAGGGTGGGTGGAGATGTTGGATTTTCTTTTTTTGGGGTTTTTGCTTCTCGCCACCTGTCCTCTCTAGAGGTAGAGGGTTTTGGGAGATACACAGCATTGTTATTTGAGGGGGGGGTCAGGGGGCGGGTTCCCATTCTCCATGACTGGTTATTGTGTTGGGGCAGCTGCCTTTTTTTTTTTTGTGTGCAAAATCTGAGTAATTTGCTCTGGCTTTGGCTGTTTGCTCTTAAACCTCTTACATGTTTGTTCTGTACTTGTCTGTGTTCTTTGGGGGGCGGGGGGTAGATTGGTGGAACATGGGACAGTTCCCAAATTCATGCTTTCGTTAAGTTTTTTTTCTTTTGGTGGGGCAGGAATGGCTCAGAAGAAGTTCTTTGAGAAGTCTGTGATTTGGTGGGAAACGCAGCGACAGACGTGGTAACAAAGCACATTGTAAATTTTACATCATCTCTCGCTGGCATTGTACAAAGACATAAATAAACCAGAAATTCCCACGCAGGGCCTCTGACTGGTTAATGCCGCACAGAGGTGTGGTTCAAGTTAATGACCAGTTAATGCTACTGGCAGGCTAAGAACAGAGGGTGAATTGTGATGCTGGTTGTCGCAGAACAAAAAGCAAATGACTTTGAATTGCAAGACCCTAGATTTTCCTTTTCTCTTCCTTTCAATTGTTTGGGTGTACAAGGCTCTAGCGCCGCTCTTATTTGTCATGTGGCTTCTACATTCTTGCAGGAAGATCTGTACCAGCCGATGTGGCTACGGGGGAGGAATGGATAAAAGGGAGCGAGCACACTGCCTCAACTTAGAAGTATAACCAAGTGAAACTTGCCTTAAATGCTTTCTTTGGCACCCAGACTCCATATAGGCTTATATCCTGTGCGCTGGACATATTGGAAAGAAAGGCCTGTACGTCATTGGAGGGTGGTACCTCCCTATAATCCAACTGGAAAGCCCCAATCCTCTATACTTGTACAATTCCCCCAGCTTTCCTCCTTAAGCAAAACAAAAAATGGCGTCAGAATCCTAAATTTGCAACGCCTTAAAATTGTGATTAAGTAGTGAAGGGCCAAACTCTGCTTATACAACCTAATGAAAGTATAACTCTTGACTGACGTTCAGTTGTGTATGCAGTAAGATGAGGAATAATAATAAATGCAAGATGCAAACCAGCCCTGTGCAGCACCTGCCCTATTGGATTAAGGAAATCTTTGATCTATCCTTACAGAAAAAACTGAAGGGGCATCGAAACATCCAAATTATGTAGGCAGTTCTTTCTGCATCTGAAGACATTGTGGGAGCATGTTGACGGTGAACCAAGAGCAACTTCTGGTAAAACGGAAGAGCCGGGTCTATGAAATGGCTTCTTTTGTAAAAATGGTGAGAAGCTCCTCGGGCGACAAAGCTAGGTTTGTCCCTGATATATTTATTGAATGTTGACATTAACAGAAGGTTGTTTTTTGTGTTGCTAATTTATGGCACTGAGAAGGGTTAAAAAAGTAAGACTCTCATGCTATGCATATTCTGTCATCTAGTGATGGGTCAAGAGCATTGCAGTTTTCTGAAAAGTAGATTTCAGCGGGTGAATTCCTTTTTTACTATGCATCATGGTCGCCAGCCCAACGTGTAAACTATGCTGGCTGCCATTCGTCCAAACAATCCTATTTACTTGATAAGCAAATCTATCTTGGTGCTAGCCCCACATTTTATTTCAGATTATTTTTTTCGGTGGACAAGCAGGTGCTCACAGTTGCTTGGCACATAACTGGGGTGTACTCTGAATCCTTCGTTTGTGTGAGTCCAAACATGGAATCTCCTTCCATTGGGTAGATGATTGGCACTAGATTCCCCACTGCCTCAGGAGAAAACGAGTGGACTCTTTAATCCTCCTTGCTATAGCCTTGGTGCTTGGCGTCAACGTCAAGGTGTGTGTGTATTGGGTGACAGTTGTGCTTTAATTCATAAAGCATAAACCTGTGCCTAGAGGGGCAAAGATGTAACCAAAACATCATGTTCACGTTATTCTGTATAACCTTTTCCACACAACCCCTTCCCAAAGAACCATTGGCCAAACAAGGCAATTTTATTCCAATATAGCTGGAAGCTATGCCTGTGTGATGGCTACATTCTCAGAGGGACCGAGTGTGATCTGAGGATTGTTTGGACATTCATGTGTCGCACTTTATTCGAATTATGAATCACAAATGTGCCCAGAAAATACAAGTGGTGTACCCGAGGTGGGACAGTTCAAAGAGTTGGAAGGCTCTGTGTTGTAGGAGCAACTTTAGGATTCAGCTTCCACGAGCTGACCAGGATCTATATATTTTTTAATTATAAAAGAGCAGAGTTTTAAATTCCTTCCCAAAGTGCAGGAGTGATGGGGGAGAGCTGATGCTAACGTTTACACTGTTCCGGGTGCCAGTATAGTAAGGTGTCTTGTTTTCGCATTCTTTAATTTCAGCTTGTAGGTGTTGTGGCGCATGATGCTGTGCGGACCTCTGGAAGTATTGAGTTGTTCTTATAGGTAGGTCAAGGCTTGGGCATCCTACTGTTTTGTGATGTAGGCCCTTTTTGTAGGGGAGCTAGGCTTGAAAAGGAACCAGTGCTTTAGTAACTAATGTATTATTATTGTGGAACACTGTCTGCCTTCTGTTTCTCTACTGGGAGTCTGAGTTGTAGAGCCATAGTGGTGACCCAACACAAGAGGCACAAGGACAGATGAGACCTACCATAGCGAGGTAAAGCAGAACTGCATAGGGTTGTAAAGGGAATGCGTTGATGGTAAAGTAGAATGGGGAGATCGGAACCCGTCTGGCAGATACGCTATGATCCATAAGGCAACGCATAGAAACACTCCTCTCGTATTTGATATTGTTATATGATCGATGTAGAGTATTTGCTAGCACTGCCCCATTCGAGCATGACTTTCGCCACTTCGTGGTATGGTGCCTGTAAGCACGCAAACTGATAGTCAATTGGCTTCTGATAACTTCATTATAGTTGTGGTTTTTCTTTTGCCTCCTCCCACTAGGAAACCATTTACAGTTGACATCCAGTTTCTCTCTGCTCTCTAATCATAGGTGGCATTGTGATTGGGTAATGGCAGTACATTTCTCTGGCGCAATATGGTAAGCGTACAAATGGAACATCTAGATACTGGCATGTGTAAGGAGAGTGGTGGCAACCTGAGGTATGTGCACAAAGTGAAGTATAATGAAAGGGGAAGAATGACTGAAGGGAAGCGTACACCGCAGCAGCGCACGGCTAAACCGCCTTAAAAAGGACCGTTGAGGTCGACACACGTGTCGGCTAACTACTTATCACCACTTGTCTAAATATTTACAAAACCACATTTGGGTTTTAAAAACTTTGTGTAGATATCTACCTATTTAAAAACCAGCGCAATTCACAATGGAGTGAAGCGCAACAGAAGTTTCAGACGTAGTGCCCAACAACTTTTCTGTATATAAATGACAGGAATGTGAAAGAAAAAAGAAATTTGACTTGGGTGAAAGACGCTTGATTGTACTAAGTCATTTAGAATTTATAGGACAAATATTGAGCAGGCACATGTGTAAAAAGAAGTGGCGGAAATGCATCCGAATTGAACATCATTAATACACATTACTCCTTCCTGCGAGTGTCTAACTGTAATGGAAGAAAATGGAGTAGCAGTGGAAGAGAACATAACATGAAGAGGGGGCACAGCAAATCATGCAGAATAGGCCACAACTGTATATTTGAGGCATAACAGTGTAAATTACAGCTGTATGCACGTCCATAAGGGAAGCTGCCTGCATGAAATGGAGCAGACCACGACACAACGGTACGCATAACCTTCCCGAGTATTAAAGCCTCTTCATGGTGCCATACGCCAGAAACAGACAAAATCATTACAAATGAAATGTGTGGGTGGCAGGGGGATGACTGCAAGCATAGAAATGTCTCGACTGCAAGCTTTGCGTCTCTCCTTCCCTCTCGCTACAATCTACAAGCCTCCTGGGATGATCTGCCTCCTTTTGGGCAAGGTTTGTATGCAGTGCCCTTTGGGACCATTACACACAACTAGGACTACAGGTGTAAGCAAAACCAACCATTGGATTAAGTCTGTACTACACATTTTTGTGGTAGTGTTGCTGAGCAGCCAGGCTTATCGCAAGAGGGAATGTGAGCTGTAAGGATGTTAAACAGAGGCCTATACTTACAAATATTCAAATAGACTTATACTCAAGGTTTCTTGATAAAACATTTATTTCACAGGCAGTTATAAAACAATAACTAGAATGAGGAAATCTATATCCCACAAATATACTTCAGTACTCCACAATATCCGGTTCTGAGGCATTTAAGCTACTGTGAAGGAGCAAAAAGGCATAGGTTAATAAAACACATATTACAGTTACTCTTAAACAGTGCAAATAGTGAGTTCCCCAGAGGAGTTGATTCAATGCAATAGTTTAGGCCAAAGTCAATGGGCTAAAGTCTTGTATAGGATAAAGCAGTTCTGGAAGTTAAACGGAAAAGTATTTGCCAAAGTTCTCAGAAGTAGTTATTAAAAGAGAGATTCTTATGTTGGGTCACAAGCTGACTAGGCCTGCAAGTTGCCAAAGTTTCAAGCACTTTCGCAGTGAGAGGTAAGTTCTCTCGGTCGGATTTTCACAGTACCCTGCAATGAAGAAAAAGAAGCAGCTGAAGATGTCTGTTCCTGCAGATCTCGCTGTTCCTGAGCCTCGGTCATGTTGACAAGAGGGAGGATGTCTGGACTCGAGCACTGCACTGCGACTGGTCAAAAAGCTGGCAAAGGCAAATCTTCGATTCTGGCAGCTGTCGTCAAGCACACACTAGTGTCCTTCTTCCTGGATATTCAGTTTCCAGCAGCACTCTGAGGAAAACACAACCAGCTCCGAGAATGGTATCCAGGTGGCTTACCAGTTGATTGGTCCCACTACCTGAAAGGGAGAAGTCGTCCTTGAAGGGCTTCTCTGTCGAGATGAACTTGCTGTTTCAGACCTGCAGCAGGGCTTCACTGGGCTAACCAGCAGCAGCCATCCTCTTCCAGCTCGTCTTTGGTTCTTTCGTTCCAGTGGTGGACTCTGCTTTCCAAGCCAAGAGATTCTCCTTTTAAACAGTTTTGTCCCATTTATTCCAGCCTAGCTGCCACTCACTCAGCAGGGTGGCTGTCCTTGCCAGACAGTCAGCCAGCCAAGTGCCTTTGGGTCTCCTAGGAGACTAAGCACAGGGAGTTTCGGGCACCTCCCTCACTTCCTGTCCACCCCAGACACTCGGGCGCCAGAGACCGTCTTCAGTACTGAAGCCTGCCAAAGGCATAGGAACATAGGGACCAAACCTGGTTTGGCGCGCAGAGACCAACTCCAGAAGGACCTTTCCAAAAAGAAATGGCAAAAAAGAAGACTGGGACCCATTTAAACAATGGCGGCTCAGACGCCATCTTGAAAACATGGCTCCCGCGATTTTAACACTACTGGTGTTCACGGTTGGGAAAAATCATGGTAGTTCTTTGTAAAACCACTGCCACCTACCATTTCGAGAGGAAAGGGTAGCATTTGACTGCTACATGAATTTCTAGGCGCGGGATACTAGGTAACTCCTCAAGCACTCTATTGTAAGATAGGGTGTGCTGGGTCTAGGCATTTGGAAAGACTAAAAGTCAATTTCACTTTACATTCTCTGGGAAACATATATTTTATCCCAGAGAAGGAATTTAAACCTTGTGAAAGCCTGAAAAGCTTTCGTGTGTCACTGCACTGAGTGTGCTGTGTGACACAAGAAGACGATGCCTATGGAGTTGTCTAAAACTCCACAATCAAAGAACACCAAGAGTAAAACACACAATATACAAGTGTGTTGGGTGGGGGGGGGGCTCACACTCTCTCCAGGTAAAAAAAATCAAGTCCTCAAAATCCAGCAAAGTTGGTGGGGGTCTCTAAGGTGAAGGGAATTTGCATGTTTATGAGAATTCTCCATAACACCACTTCTCTCCTGACCTCTTTCTCTAAGTGTCTCCTCCTTGCAGATGTCGATATCCACCTGGATTCTCCTGATGTGGCCCCTCTACTCTTTTGCAACTTCTGCGACTCTCACCATCCTTCTCTCTGGTCTAACCCACTCAGCTGGGCACACCCTGGATGCACTCCTCTCAGCTGATCTCTCCTTATCTAACCCTCTCATTACTCCTCTCCTCACCATTGTCTTCTATCGTCCCATCATGAGCTCCTGTGCCACCTGGCTAAGCCTCTGCCTGCACTGCTAGTCTCCTTCTGTCATTCGACCAAGGCAGCAAGCTGCCTTTGCCTCCTTGACCCCCTACCCGCCCCCCCCACTATTCACCCTCACACTGACTCACCTCTTGCTAACCTTCGCCTCCATCTCAAAAACCCTTGATATCCTTGCCCCGGCCATAAGTATCAGCATGAAGCTGGCTTCCAAGTGCAATTATTGTTATGGTTCTGACTTAGCCTCGTTTGAAATGCAAGTGCAACGTTGCAGAATGGAAGTGACTGGCTTTTAGCACACCCTCTGACAAATGTGGCCATCGTCTGCTCCAAAGGCAGTACAGACTCTATCTGCTCCAAGAAATGGACCCATATCCAATCCTGCATCTCTAGAGCCACAAACATGGCTGAACATTCAAAATCTGCAAGGAACTTGGCGATCTTACTGCAGTCTCTGCTTCCACTCTTCCCAGGCCCTCTGCACAACATTGGCCACCCCTTTTACCAGTAAGACTCGGGATAGCCTGTCCTTTTATCCCATCAATGCTGCCCCTGCATGCAGAACACCCGCCCCCCCCCCCCCCCCCCTCTCTCCGCATTTTCCACAGCACCGGATGAGATCACCAGGACAGTCTGCTCTATGAAACTCCTCAAAACAGGTGCTTCCCTGCTCCTCTAGGTATCAAGGACAATATTGCCTCTCTTGCCCCCACCTTGGCTGAGTTTTGTACCCACTCCTTTGCCATGGGTTCCTTCCCTTTAGCCCTCAATCTCTCCCTTGTACACCCCCCTCCATAAGCCGTCTGTGAGTGCTTCCTGTCTGGTTTACTACTGCCCTAACTCCACTACCCCCTTCTTGGGCAAACTCCTGGAGAAGTTGGTCAACTCGCAACTAATTCATCACACTGAATCTGTAGGCTGCCTTCATGACCACCAGTCTGACTTTAGAGCAGCCAGATGCACAGAAACTGCTCTTCTGAACACATTATGTCCTGCTCACAAATCTGGACTCCAACTCCCCTTCTGCCCTTATTCTCCTTGATCTGTACTCTACCTTTGAAATAGTCAATCATTGCAGCCTCATAAACGGGCTTTGTGGTGCCATCGGCATCACAGATCAAGGCACTGGATTGGTTAACCTCTTTCCTCTCAAATCGGCCCTCACAAGTACAAATGGTCCCTTTTCTCTCCTCTACCTCACTCTCGACCTGTGGCGTCCCTTGGGGAATCTATCCTCTCGCAATGGCTTTTCAACATCTACCTTGCCCACTTGATCACCTTCTGTCCTCATTTTCATTGTTATGCTGACAACACAGCTGTCCTTGAAGCTTCCGTCCTCTTCCTCTCTCATTCCCGACTGGCTGATGTTCAGGCATGGTGTGCTGCTAGTCTCTGCCTTAATGCCAGTAAGACTGATCTCATTGGGACCCTGTTCCCTCGATCCTGCTCCCTCCTTTCTGTCTACACTGGCTTCCCTCCTTCGGCTGCCTCCCATTCCATTAGTGTGAGGCAAAAAAATGTGGGTGTCATCTTGGACTTGTCTCTCTCCCCCCTTCTCGCCTCATATCGCTGACCTTGCCAACAAGGCTCACTATCGGCTTCGCTTTCTCAGAGGCATTCTCCCTTTCCTCATCTTGCCCCAGAAACTCCACATCTCCAGAGCTCTAGTTCTCTCAAGGCTTGATTATTGCTACAGCCTCTTCCTTAATATGCCTCTCCCCTCACTCTGCCCTCTTCAACTAGTCTGGAATAGGACTGTGAGACTTATCCTTGGCCTTGAGCCTAGGGACCACGTCTCTCCACTGTGGTTGTAAGGATAAAATTCAAGACACTTTGCAACACCCGCAAGGCTTTCTGGGGCCTCTCTACATTCAACTCTCAACCTAAATACCTCCCTGCTAGAGTTCTTTGGTCATCTACCTCCAACTCTCTGCAGATCAAATGTTTGTCCAAGCAGAGGGTGGGGGGGGGGTAGATCTCTCTTCGGCAGGAGCCACCCTCTGGAATGGCACCCTCTCCGTCTTTAGCTGGGTCTCCTTAGTTCCAGAAGCTCCTCAAGGCCATCTTCTGTCCAGTCTTCCCCCTTCTCACCAGCACTTGCCCTTGGGCTCCCTTACCAGATTAGTCTTCCATGGCTGCCCAGCTCTTCCCCCTGCCCCAGCACCCCTTAGCTCTTGCCCAGCACTTTCCCCTTCACTCTCCCCCATTTCCTGGCCGGCTCCCTCCCCCTGCACTTCTTGGTACTTCACTTGCACGATCCGAATGTCACAAGGCCATGTAGTACCATTATTCTTGTTTCCTCCAATGGACCCCCCCACCCCCCACCTTTTGTCTTGTGGTGCTGTGAAACACTTTCTGCTGTATAGGTGCCGTACAAATGTTCAATAAATATTGCAAGAAAAACTCTCAATTGGTCAAGGGGCCAGAAGAATAGTGAAATTGCTTCACACTGGTTTAATTAATAAATGTACAATTTGGGCCAAAGTAACTGGGTGCGTTGCCACCAAAGTCAACTGCAAGTTATTGGCATGGTCCTGTTGCTTGGTTGGGTAGTGCTCTGGTTGCCACTGGATGACGGGCCGCTGCCCTAATGCTTGACCCATGTTCTTGCAATGTCCCCCACTGCCAGGGATCCTTTCCTCCAGCCAATTGCCCCGGATCTATCACACTCTTCCCTAGCATCTCTCCTCACGTCTCGCTTTGACTGAGGTTGTCTTCCTAGGCACATCACTGTTGGACTCTTTGTCTGCTGCCTTTTGTTCAACAATATTCCACGGCACGCCTCTCTACTTGTCCTTGAACTGTCCACCATTTAATCTTTTCAGTTCCGTCTATTTATTTCGGGTTTTGTATAAAACAATCCATAAAACTGCAGCAGTGTATAGTCCTAAATAAAAACCCTGAGTAATAATTCCAAATAACAAAAACGTACCACCATAACATTACAGGACCACCCAAGACAGAGGTACTGCAATACATGCGTACGAATGAGTGTTAAGACAATTTCTGCCGTTTCCATGCATGTGGTAAATGGCAGGCATGTCTAAGAGCTAATGGTGACAACATGTTTTCTGAAATTTAAACCAAAACTTCAGCGTATACTTGCAATATGTAATCTATGCAGGCCTGTATACAGGGGACAAACATTTAAAAAATGTGCAAGGGTTTCTACACTGCCACAAGGACCGAGAAGTCTGTTCTCATATTCCATTTTCCCGCTTGATGTTATTAATTGGTTCCCTTTCACTTCATTCGATTGCGATCTCCTTCAACTCTGCTTCTGACCCTAGCTGGGATTAAAGTAAAAAAGTATGCAATTCAAACAAGGAAGGACACCTGCTTGAAATGGAGAGTAATTGAGCAGCTCACTAAATGAATAATCTCCCAAAGTACAGCAGGAACTCTTTCTGGTACCATGAACCAGAAATTGAAGAAAAAAAGAATTGCAAATTTGGGGTGCCTGACAACCGGCATATTGGATCAACTTTACTTTTCTTACCTGCGTTCCATCTCGATCTATCCATTTGCTTTACCACCTTCAACCCTTTGGGACCGTTCTTCACGCCTTTAACTAAAGGAACCAGACTGCTATTTAGTACCTAATTACTATTCCTCCTTTTGCCAAACAGTAAGAACTACTCCTAGTTGTACTAGCTGTCTGGATTCGCCTTTCTCTCAAGTCATGCCTTCCACTGTATCCTCAGTGTACTCTCTGCGTTTCCTGCAGATCCATATCAATGAACTCGCCTGCAGCTTGGCTCCCAGCTACGAGCTGCAGACGTATGCTGTAGTTCTTTGAAACTACATTTACCGGCATCCCCAGCCCTCTTCAACATGTCGGTAGCCTATTAGCGCCAGCGTGTTTGAAATGGGCGGTTGTCGCCGGTTAGCGTCAGATGAGCTCTGGTGACCACTCTGCAGGACAGACGGGTATTGCTAAATGTATCTGTATTTGTGTTTTATGATCTGTACCCAGGATAACACGCAAATATGCAGTGTCCAGAGGAGGGTGAATACTCCACCTGCCTGTTGCCCACTAAATACGTGTAATACAGCAGTCTTTTGTTGCTCACTTAATCACCAGCCGACTTATTACAGCTGGTTTTCCCTTCTCGGCACCTGATCCCTTTTGCTTCACAAGGCCGAAAATTGGGGACTTATCTTACGCAGCACTGGAACTTCCTGATCATTAGACTCCTGGCTCAATGTGTCCACCCACTCTGGGTCAATGAGTCCACCATGGCCACATCAACTAATTATAACTTGTTCTGGAGTGACCATCAAGGGGGAAAAGGGTGGGTCGCTATTTCCTGCAATATAACTGCCATCTGACGACCTGTGAGTCTCCAGATGACTGAGTGTCTAGTGATCAAATTCAAAATAAACCACACGATCTCCTTGACCATTCTTGCCCTTTACAGACCGCCTAGAGTCATGCCTTCCTTTGAAGAAAAATTAATCGGCCTCCTAAATGAGCTGACCAAAGCCAGCACTCCTGTCATCGTGCTCGGACCCCTCTGACAAACCTGCCACCTCTCTCTAATGTCAGCCTTAGATATCATAGGGTACTCCCAGTTAGTGACTGAACCAACACATACTGCATGCCACACTCTTGACTGGATTCCGTCATACTTCTTGCCCATGTCAGACATCTCAGTCCTGGCAAGCCCTTGGTCTGATCACTTTCTTGTGTCTTCTCTTGTTCACCCTCTTGAGCCCCTGCCTTCCATCCCCCACCCCCGGAGGACCAACGCCCCGCCCTCCCCCGTCATGCCATAAAATCTAAAAAAGAAAAATGTTGTTCCTGAGAACTTATCTGTAAGGCCAAACTCATCGGGATTGACATATTTGACAATGCAACTGACTTGGCTACTTTTCTCGTGGGCACTCTGAATGAAGCTGTCAATTCTCTCGCCCCCTTCAAACCTACCGCCATTAAGAATTCCTGGTTCAACCAGGACGTTCTTGACCAAAGGCATTCTAAAAGGGCAGCAGAAAGAAATTGGCACGAATCCCCCTCATGATTGATGCTTGCCTGTTAAAAGCAAGCAAGCAAGCAGTACTTAGGCATTAGGGCTGCTAAGACTGTTACCTTTCACACCAGGATCACCCAGGCTGAGCTGAACTCCAAAGAGCTCTTTGTGATCCTGAAGGAATTTGAAGGTAATTCAGTTGTGGGACAAGTTCCCACCAAGAACTCCAAGTGGGGAATCCACAATGAATTCAAACGTAAAATCACCGTCGGGAGATTATTAGTGTCCATATGAAGGGCAATCCCTCCTCGGGGGCTGACACTACCGTCCATGGGTCCAACCCCAAAGATGAGTTCACTTTCTCCCCCTGCTCCGAGGATGTCTTGTCCAAAATCATAAGCTCCATGAAACCCACCATATGTCGTAGTGACATCAGCCCCTCTAGTCTTTAAAAATTGTGTAGACATTTAAGCTCCATGGGTAACTAAGTTGGTGAACCTTTCCTTTACTGAAGGCCTGGTGCCCCAGTTTCTGAAGGAAGCATGGATCATGCCCCTTCTAAAAAAAGAGTAACCCTGACCTCGTCCAGGCAGGGAACTACCGTTTTATCACAAACGTTCCTTTTTTGCTTAAAATTATGGATTGAGTGGCTTTTCTACGATTTCACAGATATATTGAGAGAAATAACATCCTTGGTCCAAGTCCATCTGGCTTCAGAGCCAGACATGGCACTGAGACTGCCCTCCTCGATTTTAAAATCAAATCTCCATTGTGGATAAAGGTCACCCTGCCCTCTTAATGCTATTGGACCGCTCAGTGGCCTTTGACTTTGTGGTTCTCCAGCATGGGGTCTGGCATGGATTCACATGCTCATGAATATTCCCCGTCGTCAGGCTGGGAATCCTCGGTAAAGAAAAAACCAGTATCAGTTTCGTTTCTGATCTGTCTTTCGTAGTAATAACCAATCACTGGTCTCTGCGTCATACTGACCACAGCCAATGACTGCCCTCTACCTAAGCACCGCCTCTGGCAGCCATCTTCAGATTTTTACCGCACGTTCATGTGTTGGGATCCTCGTGCTATTGCTCTCGAGCGTTAGTGCTATTTTTTTTTCATGTTTTTTCTCAAAAACTTCGTTTTTTCGGTCAAAAGAGCCTCAAGCTCCACCGACTCTCCATCTGATCAACGGGGACCAGTGTCGGATTCGTCTGCGCCCCTCAAGGGTGAAGATCTCGTCGAGCTACGCTTTTGGAGGACTCCAGAAGTTCTCAGGCCCGGTCATGGCCCAGGAGAAGGGAAGCTCGACGCCCGGAAAGCTGTTCAGGGTCTGCCCTGGATGCCAGCTGCAGAACGTCTTCAAGGAGGACGAACACTCTTTTTGCTTTTACTGCCTACATGAGGACAAGACGCACGTGGAGAAGGACTGTGCGTTTTGCGGCAACATGTCGGAGCGGACCATGAAGGACCGCCATCAACGTCTCGCCAACTGGCTGGAAGGGAAGAGCCCGTCCGGCGAGAAGAAGAGGAAGAAATCCGAGCGGTCTTCTAAGACCTTTGAGGACGCCCCGGCGACGGGGGTCCAACATAAGGCCAAGGACCGCGAGTCCGCTGGCACCGGGAGCGCCGAACGGTCGGACTCTACGGGCGCCAGGCTGGGCGCACCCTCCCCGGCACCATCCACCACGAGCCAACGCTCTGGGTCGGGTAAGAGGAAGGCCGAGCACCCGGCGAGGCTCCTGGAGAGGCCCCGGTCGAGCTCGAAGGCGGAGGGGGAGCGAGGCACTGTTCCCCCCCCCTCCCCCCTCAAGGATAAGGCGGTGAGCGCACCTAAGGTGGTGAAGGCCTTAATCCATCCGGCCAAGCCCTCTATCGAAACTGTCGCGGCGGCCCTGGCTCAGCCTGTGGAGGCTACGCCAGTGGTGGCGACCTCGGGGCTCAGAGTCTCCCTGCCACCTCGGAGGGAGTCCTCTTTTGTGCCCATCGATAGGACCCCCGTGAAATCCCCTGTGGGGAAGAAAAAGGGGGGCAGGGCGTCGTCGTAGATTCGGCCTCAACCTCAGAGGAGGAGCTGGTCGAGGTCTTAAGCCACGGCCTCGGCGTGGAAGAAGACCGGCCCGTCGGGATGGATCCCGACGCAGGTGACGACGACATCGTCGAGGGTACCGACGGGGCCCCTGATCGCCCGTCGGATTCCCCTCTGCCAGCGCCGCGAGACAGCTCGGCGGCCATTTTGTTGGCTATACAGTCCTTATGCTCAGAGATAAGGACGAGACTACCGTTGCCGACGGAACCTCTCCCGTCGGGGGACCCAGAACCGGGACCTTCTGGGGTTCCCCCTACCAAGAAAAGAAGGATCCACCCTCCTCCTCCTTTTCAGCCGTCGCGCCCCTTCCAGCCCTCCTCCCCGTCCACCCGAGGGGATGATACGGGGACTGACACGGCAGCGACGGGTACGGACGACGAGGTATACGACGAGGATGTACCGTCGTCGCCTCCCACCAGGGCTTCTCCGCCGGACGAGATTGGATCGTTCCACTCCATGATCGCCAGGGCATCTGAGCTTTTCCAACTCTGCCCTGAGGAGAAGAAGAAGGAAGGTTTCCTTTATCAGCGGCGCGAGGCCAAGAGGAAGACGGTCCTCGCAGTGCCTCTATTGGACGACATTTGGGATGAGGGCCTCACCCTCCTCAAGAACCCTTCCACGACGCCAGCTAGAAGAGACCGGTACGAGAAAAAGTACCGGGTCCCGGACACGGCCCCCCTGTGCCTCCGGGCGCAGCCTACCCCGGACTCCGTCGTCTCCGCGGCGGCCAGGAAAAAAGCGAGGGGGGGGGTGCGGCCTCCACATCGACTTCCCCACCGGACGGCGAGGGAAAGAAATTGGACGCTATGGGACGCAGAGTCATCTCGTCTGCAGCGACGACGATTAAAGCTGCCACGCCTTGGCTATCGTGGCCCGATACGACAGGGAGCTCTGGTACAAACTGGCTCTCCTGCTGGACTTCTTGCCGGACGACAAGAGGGCAGAGGCCCTGGAGATCCTGCAGGACGGTGAGGTGGCTTCGGACCACGCCATTACCGTTGCGACGGACATCGCCGACACTGGGCCAGTTGGGCAACAGCGTTTGCCTTAGGCGGCGTGGATGGCTCAAGACTACGGACTTCCGTCAAGACGTTCAGACCAGAGTCCTGGACATGCCCTTCGATGGGAACAACCTGTTTGGGAAAACAGTGGACGATTCCCTTCAGGCCATTAAAGCGGACACCGAGACGGCCCGGGCCCTTGGAGTTCTGCAACAACGACGGACGCCCTTTCTGAGCAGCGGAGGCAAGGGCGCCTCCAAAGGTTCCGGCGGCGGTTTCTCCTCCTACCGTCAAGCGGCCCGCTCGTCGTCTCAGGAGGCCTACAGAGGACGAGGCAAGTCTGGCGGACCCCGCCGTCGTCGCCAAGGAGGTCAAGGCGGCAAAGCCTCGTCGAAGCAGGATTGAACCGGCCGTGGGGTCGGTCCCCCACCGAAGCACCCCGGTGGGAGGCCGGCTGGCGAGCTTCGTCAGCGTGTGGGAGTCCATCTCCACCGACCGTTGGGTGCTGGACGCCTTGGCCCGGGGCCACGCGCTCGAGTTTCAAAGAAAGTGTCCGCGCGTCCCCCCCGTGGCCAGGAAAGAACTTCACGTCCCTCAACTTCTCCTGGAGGTAAAGGCGATGCTCAGGAAGGGCACCATCGAACTCGTCCCAAAGAGGCTTCGGGGCTCCGGAGTTTACTCGAGATACTTCCTCGTGAAGAAGAAGACGGGGGGATGGCGCCCCATCCTGGACCTGCGACGTCTGAACAAGTTCATCAAAGCGCAAAAGTTCCGGATGGTCACCCTCCAGCACGTCCTGGGTCAGCTAGCTGGAGGAAGGAGACTTCCTGTCGTCGTTGGATTTGGAGGATGCCTACTTCCATATTCCCATCCTAAAGGGGCACTGAAAATTCCTCAAGTTTGTGGTCCAAGGGCGTCATTACCAGTTCAAAGCCCTCCCCTTCGGACTACGGTCGGCACCCAGGGTGTTCACCAAGTGCCTCGCACCGGTGGCGGCGCAGCTGCGCCGCGAAGGGATCCACGTCTACCCCTACCTGGACGACTGGCTCATCCGAGCCAAGACAAGGGAGCTTGCCGTGGTTCACACGGCAAGGACCGTCCAACTTCTCACGGACTTGGGATTCTCCGTGAACTACGCCAAATCCCACCTGGTGCCCGCGCAAGACTCTCTGTTTCTGGGAGCGAGGCTCAACACAGTGTCCCTTCTGGCCTCCCCGTCGGAGGAGAGGACCAGGACCATCCTGGGCAAGGTGCAGCGAATGTTGGTGGCCGACGCGGCCAAGGTGAGGTCCATCAAGTCCCTCCTCGGAATGATGTCTTCCTGCATCTACCTCATTCCCATGTGCAGGCTCCGGATGCGCCCGTTGCAGGAGTTCCTGGACGCGCGCTGGATCCAAACGACAGGCAGCTTCGAGGAAAGGATCACACTCGACGAGAGTTTCCGACGAGCGATCCGGTGGTGGGGCACCTGCGCGCATCTGACGGCGGGCATGGACTTCCAGACCCCAGCCCACCAGGAGACAGTGACCACGGATGCCTCCCTGGAAGGGTGGGGAGTGCACACCGAAAATCTGCACGCAAGAGGCCTTTGGCTCCCGACGGAGAAATCCCTACATATCAACGTCCTGGAGCTCCGTGCAGTGTTTTGGGCCCTCAGGTCCTTCCTTCCGTCCCTCAAGGGCAAGGTGGTGAGGATCTTCACCGACAACACCACCACCATGTTTTACATCAGGAAACAGGGCGGAACCAGGTCCCCAGCACTGTCCAAGGAGGCGCAGGACCTGTGGCATTGGGCAGTCGCCCAAGGGATGTTTCTGGTGCCGTTTCATCTGGCAGGGATTAAAAACACCATCGCCGACTCACTCTGCAGGGAGCTGCGTTCGTGCCACGAGTGGGAACTACGGCAGGATCTAGTGGATCGCCTCTTCCGACGGTGGGGCACACCCCAGATCGACCTGTTCGCGACGGCGACGAACTCCAAGTGCCGGAGGTTCGCCAGCAGGTTTCCCCAGGCGAGGAGCATGGGCGATGCTTTCTCGTTCCCCTGGGAGGGCCTGTTTCTATACGCGTTCCCTCCTTTGCCACTGCTAATCCGGCTCGTCAACCAGCTCAAGAGGTCACGGTGCAGGATGATCCTCGTCGCGCCTGCGTGGCTGAGGCAGATATGGTTCCCGGACCTTCTGGACTTGTCAGCGTCCCCGCCAATCAAGCTGCCGGTGGACGCGGATCTGCTCTCCAGGGAAGGAAGCGCCATCCTCCACCACGACCCGAAATCGCCGAACTTGCAGGCCTGGCTCCTGCAGCGCTAGAGTTTGGAGGATACGACATACCGGCCGACTGCAGAGAGGTTCTTGCAAAGGCCAGGGCGTCCTCGACTCTTAAATGCTATGGACACAAATGGGAGAGGTTCTCTGTCTGGTGCCACGCACAGAAGATTAACCCTCTACGGATTACGGCTCCCCAAGTACTGCTGTACCTGCTGACGCTGGCCAAAGCTGGACTGGCACACGCGTCCATCAAGATTCATCTTGCTGCAATCTCCCGATACACCAGAACCACGGGGCGGACGTCCTTGTGGTCTCATCGTCTGGTGAAAGAGTTCATGAAGGGACTGTTCAGATCGTTCCCGCCGGTGAAGGCTCCGGCCCCGGCGTGGGAGCTCAACGTGGTGCTGACCAAGCTCATGGGACCTCCGTTCGAGCCTCTGCACTCGGCCCCGTTGAAGTTTCTGTCGTGGAAAACAGTGTTTCTTGTGGCCATCACCTCCGCACGACGGGTGGGAGAGATCCAGGTCCTTTCCTGCAAGGCCCCGTACTTGACTTTTCACGACACGAGGGTAGTGCTCAGGACGCACCCCTCCTTCATGCCCAAGGTACCGTCGGACTTCCACCTCAACGAACCCTTGGTGTTGCCTGTATTCTTCCCGTCGCCGGCTGAGAGGACTTTGCACTCGCTGGATGTGGCTAGAGCGCTGAAGTTCTACGTGGACCGCACGAAGTGTTTTCGGAAGACGTCACAACTCTTTGTGAACTTTGGACCTGTCAATCGGGGGAAGGCTCTCTCGAAGGCTTCCATTTCCAGATGGCTCTCCGGCTGTATCATGTACTGTCATCGGTTGGCAAACCGACCGCTGCCTGGCCGTCCGAGAGCCCATTCCACCAGAGCGATCGCAGCTACCACGGCGTTCCTTTCTGGTGTGCCCCTGCTGGACATATGCAGGGCTGCTACGTGGAGGTCGACGCACACCTTCACGAAGTTCTACTGCGTCGATCGGGATTCCAGGGAGGAGTCCAGGGTCGGCCAAGCAGTGCTGCGCAACCTGTTCGCCTGAGGTGAGCCTGGTGAGGAGGTAAGATGCTTAATGTTGAGTTTGATGCAATGCTTAATGTTGAGCCTTTGCCACCTCCCGTGGTTGTGCATGTGTGTACTGCTGTGTATTCTTTATTCATGAGCATGTGAATCCATGCCAGACCCCATGCTGGAGAAGGAACAAGTTACTTACCTGTAACTGTTGTTCTCCAGCATGGGTCTGGCATGGATTCACATGCGAACCCTCCGGCCTACCCATCTGCGGCTCTTCACTTGGTCATACTGCCACTTCATGTGCTTCCAAATCTGAAGATGGCTGCCAGAGGCGGTGCTTAGGTAGAGGGCAGTCATTGGCTGTGGTCAGTATGACGCAGAGACCAGTGATTGGTTATTACTACGAAAGACAGATCAGAAACGAAACTGATACTGGTTTTTTCTTTACCGAGGATTCCCAGCCTGACGACGGGGAATATTCATGAGCATGTGAATCCATGCCAGACCCATGCTGGAGAACAACAGTTACAGGTAAGTAACTTGTTCCATCATTCCCTCTTGGTCACTAGGCTGCGTGAGGTAGCAGGCTGCTCTGTGGCTGCTGTTCTGTGGGTTGCATCTTTCCTGGGTCCCCGCGGTTAACTGTGCAGGAGCCGCTCCAGGTGGCATCTCGTGTGGGGTACAGCAGGGATCCTGTATCTCACAGACTCTCTAACATATACATCCTGCCTTTCATGATGCTTCTCGACGGCCTGGGTGTTCAATATGCTAAGTATGTTGATGACACCCAGTTTGTCCTGAAGCTCTTGGGTACCTACGTGCAGGATGCAGCAACCATTAATGCGGTCTATGGTGCCATCCAGGCTTGGATGGCAGCCAATTCCCTCGCCTTGAAAAGTGATCAAACAGAGCTTCTGATTGTTGCTCCGGGGCCTCGGCTGAAAAAGCTACCCGCAGACTTCCAAAGTTTCAATATCGCTGGCTCTATAATCTCAGTGGCAAAAAGTGTAAAGAACCTTGAGGTCATGTTTGATGCTGAGTTTATGAAACCTCACCTTGTCCTTCTTTGGGTGTCCTGTGGCTACATCAATAAACTCCTCGGCCACATTCGTCCTTTCTTGTCACCTAGGAACATCTCCTTTCTAGCATCAGCATTGGTTAACTCACGCCTGAACTATTGTAACCTCTTTCCTGGGCACCCAGCAGGCGAACTTTGCTGCACTACAGCTGATTCAAAATGGGGCAGTGCATGCCACCAAGGGTCTTGCTGAACGATTTCACATAATGCGAGGAGGGAGCTCCACTGGCTCCCGGTGAAACATCACGTGATTCACAAGGCCTTAACTCTCTCAAATGTCTTAATTTCCAGGCCGCCCTCTTATCTCGTTCAAAGGTCTACCAACTGTGTGGCCCATGCAGGTCTGCCGACCAGGCGAGCCTCCAAAAACCGAACGTTCGTTCAGTGTTGAGGCCCCCTGGCCTGGAATGCCCCTCCTCCGATCTGTGAAAGATACCATCCTTGACGGGTTTCAAGAAAAGGACCAATACCCAACTCTTCAATCTTGCACCTTAATTGAACCCTGCTTCTTCCTTTCCTGTGGTTAGTCTGTTTTCCTGTGACCTATGGTTTAGTGGTGCGATATAACAATTTAAATAAATCCTGCCCACCTCTTTTGCAGGCTCCTTTTTGTCGCCAGCCTCCTGGGCCTTTCCGCTATCCTTCTGTCACAGCCTCCTGGGCTTCTCTTCAAGCCTGTTGCTCTCCAGGGGCTCTGCTCCCGTCTTAAAAAGGAGGCGCTTATTTTGTGCACCTTTCCAGCTTGCTCTAAACGAGCTCTTCCTCCTAGCTTCATTACTTAACCATGGCCTTCAGCTTTTATAGGACCTTTGTACCCTGTTGCGGTTTTGCTAGTGCAGTAAATGCCTCTAAGGGTGGCTTAGAGACCTGGTATGAGTCTTGGGATTGACTTGCCCCTTCACTTGGGTGGCCCTTGTTCCCACTGCCAGATTCTGGCTCGCCTCTCTCTGGGATGAGGGAGCTCTGGTGTGCAGATTTGGTAAAGGGAACTTGAGAATTCCATACATCAGGGCCTGGGTGTCCAGTGTTTGCTGCTTCAAGAACTGTGCCATCTTAGGGTTCCCAGCTCTCACTTCAGGTATTGGTGAAAGGGCTGATAGGTGGGTGCCTTGAGATCTGTGGCGGAACGTAGGATTTGCTAGTCCCTCGGTTGGGTGGTCCACTCTGGTGTTAAAGTGCTGGTCCTGCCCTTGGGGTAGGCTCTCTAGACCTGTGTCTTCTCCACTGTAAGAATGGAGGTCTTGATTGGGGTCTGCTTCTGGGATTGATTGGACTAGCTCGGGTCAGTCTTGTTCTGGGATTAGGAGCAGTTTCTGTCCCCAGGGAAGGGGAGCTTAGCGTGCAGTTTGCTGGCTCTGTTTGGGACTGCTGCCCCTTGATTCCTTTAAAGGGGGGGACGCTCTTCTGTGGTTGTACTGTGATGAGAGCCCTAAGTTCTGCACAGGGCTTGCCATGGGGTCCTCCATGTCGCCAATGTTGGACTGGAAAAAAACAAATTATATATTAAAAAGAAGTTTGCAGTACCTTCTGGAAGATCAGCAAGGATTGGATTATTTGCACAAGAAAGGCAGCCTTTAAATACCAACCTATGGCTAACCTATTCTTTGGGAAGGCAGAAAAATGATTTAAAAAAAAGAAAAGTCTGATTCTTAGTGGAACGACTTACTGAAATGAGATGCCAACTGCGACTAGAGGTTTTGAAGTCGCATTAAAATCAAATAATGGTGTGCTGCTTAAAGCATTGCTAAATATGCAAACCTGAACCGTTCCATGGCAAGGCACAGGAAATGCACCAATTAACTGAAGACTGACAAACTCCAGCAACTATGAAGTTTGTTAGAATTAGTTGCGACTCATAAATCCTTGCCCTGCTTTCACCATACAAAGAAGTGGGCATTGCTTCCCTGATGTCGCTGCCTCTTTTGGATGATGCACAGTGGCAAGCAATGTGACTCTGTACTCCTATAGACTGTTCTGTAGCCAGCTGACCCAAACAAAGTGTTACTGTTACGTCCTGTCCTAGTTCCTCCATACTTCTGGCATGACCAGAGACTGGACCAGAGCCAGTTGCCAAGCAGCAGAGAGTCAGAATGTTACTAGCACACGTGTGCGAGTAGCAACACCCTGCCTACTCTGGACCTTTCTCGTGGGCCCCACCCAGCCATCAATTCTTTGCTCTGCATTGGATGCACACTGACCTTTGTTGAGCAGATGCTCATGTTGGGCTGAAAACACATCAAAGCCAATATCACAGGTACTCAATTCGGGGATGACGTGAGCTCTTCTTCTGTGACATAGATGTGTACATTTAGAAATTCTTTAAAAATATAAGCTGCACATTTGATACTAGTTCACCATAATTGTAGTGTTTACACAACTTAAATCAACCTTAACAATAATTAAACATAACATATGCGGTAACTCATATGTTATAAAATCATTCCTTCTTACGATGTGTACAAAGTACTTGTACATTACTTAGGGAAAACTATGTAGTATTTAACTAGCACCAAGGACACCCTTTAGGTCCTATAATTCACCAGATACATCTGTAATCCAGTTCTAAACATTTGCGCTTTTCCAAACAATGATCAGTCGTCCACTAATAATTATTAACACTATTCCAAACAATAGCCTAGACGTGTTTCACTCTTATTGTGGTCATTATTTCCTCCAAAAACTGGTGAGATTCTTTAGGGCCTTTACTTAATATCAATCTGTCGTATTTTCACAAAAAATTTTAAATTTGTGTTTAACGTTTTAATATTCCAACCTTTGATATACGTCTGTTTAGTCAACTTTATTTAGTTCCTATTTCATCTTGCATTATGAAACAACAAAATTCTGATGTGATTGGTGTCAAGCCAACCTGTGTTTTCAAAACTTTTTTTTTTCCTACATTTTACAAGTGCTTGTAAGCAATCTGGGATGTAATACTTGTGTTTGCGGTGTTCGCATACACTTTAATCCTCTGTGTCAATGCTCAACGGGTTCAAACGTTCTCGTTTTCCTGAGAGTTTTTACTCCACTGTCCTGCACAGATGGAGCTCCTTTAGTAATGACTCTTTCAGAGTGCTCACTCACCAGAGGCTTGCGCAGTGTTGGGAAGCCTTCTAGGATTCTGACAGAACATTCTCACCAATAGGATCAAGAGTAAAGGTAAATGAACCACACTGTCCTTGCTTCATCCCATAAGTGAGGGGTCACATTCACCCTCTTTCCACACAGGTCAATGGTCCGAGGTCCCACCTGGGACTTCTCCCATAGTGTGCTCTTTTGCCTCACCCACTTGCCTGGGAGAGGGAAACGCCCTCACCACGACAGCCAGATGGCATCCTTCTATAGCCCCTCTACAAGCAACTGGCCTGAAAGGAGAGGTAGCCCTAACCAGGCTTGGTCGGTGAAACCTATCCTGTACAAACCACAAGGGAGGAGGGATAAAACTCACTCTGGAGGTTGTGATGCAGCCCAGATCCCTTATTGGTATTTACTGGGGTGCTACCCGAGGCTTAACTGCCTGGTGACTTGCACTGGAGCACCAGATTCTTTATTTCGTTTTAGGTTTATTGGTTTTAAACCTTTTGCATCTTCATTTATCTCACATGTAACATCTCTCGTCTTTACTATCTATTTATCACAGTAGAATTAGTCTTTAAATTACCATTTTTTTTCACCTAAAATCTTTCTAAAAATGTTGCCTCGCCGAGCCCCTGCTCATACCATCTTGGTCTCATCATTTGGTTTTCCCGTGCTATCTTAGAACAGTGCTGTAACTTCCCATTTCCCCTCTACATTATTCTTTTGATTTTAAAACGTATTCCACAAATTTCATCAGTTAATTACAAACTGATCCTTTCCCCGACCAAAATCCACTCCCACCTTTCTTCAGCCGTCAGTGTACGTATTTGCTTTACATGACCCTCCAGGAATCTTGATCTAGATTCTGTTAGCACCTTACACGAGGTCACTAAATGGAAAAGTGCTTCCACATTCCCAGTATCTTCCCAATATCTACAGTGCAAGTTTACTACATCTATTTGTTTTCTAGCCAGTTAAGCCTCTCTAGTTACCAAGATAGTCCATCAGCATCTCAGCAGAAGATCTCTGTAGTGGGAATTTTTGGAGCTAGCGTGGCGGTTGTTTTAGGCCTTTGCACTCCCTACTCGGAATGGGTCTCAGCTTATCATTTCCCCTACACAGTTTCTATCCAGTCCAGCATTTGAAGCTGCTTTTTTTTTTTTTCCTTTTCTTTTTTTCAGGCCACACTGGTGGGCTTTTTTGTACCAACCGAGAACTTTTCTGTGCGCCTGGCTAGTATTTAGAGTTCAAAATGGTGTCGCAGTTGGTGTGGGGCAGAAAGGGGCTTCTGACCCCTACCCCTTGAGAAAACAGTTAAAGAAAAACGCACCACACAAGATTTATCGACATTTTACTTATCTGGAATGGTAATGCCCAAGAATTAATTGAATTCAGAGATCGTCTTAATAACACAGAAGGGATTTTTCTCTCAGGACCATCTAGTGATATCAGCCTTGATTTCCTAGATCTCACAATATATGTGATGGATGGTAAATTATTAACCAAAACTTTCCGAAAACCCACTGAGGCAAATTCAACCTTATTTGCTACCAGCTGCAACCAAAAAACAGAAATCAAGAATATACCAAAAGGTGCATTTGTGGAAGTCCGGAGAAATTTCGGCAATACTAGTGACTTAATGAGGAATGTGACCTTTTAAAACACAGATTTCATCAGAGAGGCTATAACAAGAAATTCATAGACCTGGCATATGCAAAAGTCGATACTATAAACAGGGATGCAACCCTATTACAGAAAAATCGTAAACGACCAGAGGAACCTAACAAAGTCAGCTTTATTACAACTTTCTCGCATGACAACTTTGAAATTAGAAAAATATTGAATAAGAACTGGCATTTGCTCAAACTTGACGATCACCTCAAAGATCACATCAATGAAAAACCTAAACTAATCTTCAAAAAAGCTAGATCCCTGAGAAACATTCTTAGTCCATCCCTACTCCCCAATTTGCCCAAAACCAATCCAGATTTATGGTTACCAAAGATATCAACAGGATTCAGGAAATGTGGATCTTGTGGCATGTGCAAATTAGATTCAAAAGGGACAACCTTCATGATCAAAGGTAACATTGACTGTCGCAGCAAATATATTGTGTATGCCATTATATGCACATGTGCGTGCATATACATTGGGAGCACCATAAGAGAACTTAGGTGCAGAATACGTGAACATATGTATGCCATGAGTAAATCTGACTCAACATTACCTCTTGCACAACACTGGCAAACTAATCATCAATTGAATGATAAAAATGAATGTGAGGTTCATCGGACTGAGACATGCTTCTTTGGGCGTAAGAGGTGGGAATAGAGAAGTCCTCCTGCGCCAGATGGAAGCTTGCATAATTTGCAAATTCAGAGCGACTGAGTTTGGCCTGAACCAAGACCATGAGGACCATGAGATGGCATATTTTCTTTAAAAATCCTTAAATGTTTTATTTTAACTGTTTCAATTGACACACAATTTGTATTAGAACTCGACATGCTATTCCTTGTTCTTGCCCAGCACTCGCTATACCTAAAATAAATTGTTGTAACATCCATTGTCAATGATAACTCTACAGGCTAATTATGTATGCCTAGATACCTTTGAATTATGCAATAGCTGAATAGTGTAAATGGGTATGTCCAGTTTGCCCCACTATCCCTCTTTTTCAACGTACCCCCTTCTATTGCTAGCCACATAGCTGCCATCAGCTATCTGGCCTCGCAATATACATTGACAAGAAAACAACTTTGTATAACCTTAACTTTATACAACCGTTTCGTACACCTCGCTAAATTATTTAAAGACACATGATCTAAGTTCTAAATTACTTTTGCATCAAGATAATAACATGTTCAAATGCTCAGCCCCATGGGGACTTTACTGAATATTCCATGATTTTATAGTGACATTATCTTTACATGAACTACAAACATGGCGCTCGTTTAATTTTCCTGACCTTATGGACAAGACTCAATGGAAACAGTTGTAGGACTAGGGTTGCCAAGACAACCTTTTGTAAACTCATGAGGTAGATTCTCCGACCGACAGAGACGTCATGAGACTGTGTGCATAGTCGGAGGTAAACTGCAGCACATATTCTGCATGTATCCAACAGGCCTATTAGTCAGATACTTCAATTTCATGTGTACGAGCGCTGCTCGTCGGACGGCTGTATTTCGAGTCACGACTGTGCCATGTTTAGACCACATGCAGGGTTAATCTAACGAGCGCAATTCTAGCGCTGCTGGCGGTAGCATCACCTTGGTGCACGGCTACAGAATAGGAAATGATTTTCCGCCTTTCTAACTAAATCGAACGTTTCTTTAGCTAATGTAATTACAGTGAATCACTTACTTCACTATGTACAGATTTCATCCGGCGTATGCACGGCTTAAATATATTCGATTCTTTCTTCTTTTTTGAAAACTGTAACGTGATGGGCAAGTTTAACTACAGCACCGAACCGACTGGGCGGTGCTACTTAATATGAAAACACATTTTTTGCCAGGCATTTTACTCAAACATTAAATAACGACTTGCATAATAACTACACAAACCACGTGATGTGGCAGCCATTAGCAATATCTTACCGCACAGAAACCAATTCATACCTATGTTTTTGCAACCGCTGTCTATCTCGTGGCATGTTTTTTAATAGGGGGATTTATCCCATGACTTATTGTTCTACCAAGTGGAAAATCATGATTTGGAATGTAGGTAAGGCCTCCATGGGCACAACTCCATATCAGTCATACAAATGACATATGACATTGTGTTTATAAGACTTAAATACCCAATCAAGAGTATTTATTAATGGTTTGTTCTTATCTCCTTGTTTTTTTGTACCCCTTTTCTATTTTTCATTTTTTTGTTCTTCTTGTACTTACCTTAACCACCTTCCCTTCACCCCTCCCTACTTCTCTATGATTACACCTAAATGTGTTCATTTGATTTTATGGACTGCTCTTATATTTGTTCAACTGTTCGTTATGATGTATAGCAAAACTTTTTCATTTGTGAATTATACTTCATGAAATATTTTCAGTTTTGCTACTAGCCCTGATTTGAAAAAGACACTAGTGTGTCGAAACACGTGTTATCCAAAAGGGCACCATAACCAATACATTTTGAGCATCAAAAATACTGTGGTGCAGTTCCTAGTGTGGAGCGTTTTCTTTTTTTTTTCTCACTTTAGTGGGATTGGAGGCTAGTACGTCCATTTCGATGTTCTGGTTTGCCAGGAGAGCCTCAACTTTAGATTTCCACTGTATCAGTCTCTTATCTTGCACAATCGCTTGTGCCTTTAGGTTCGAGAAAGGGGCTGAACTGACCGCAATCATACATTTCCTGTATATTGATATTGTTTTCCACAACGCTGTTGAAGGCAGGGGTTGGAGCCGCAGCTTGTATCTTGTGGCAGTGATCGAAAGCGAATTAGGCAGTTTCAGGATCTTCTACCAAAAAAAAAACCCTCTAATGTACCCCACACTTTCCATGATAGATTTAGTAGAGATTCAGCGCCAGAAGTCAAAATCTGTACCACCTTCTGTTTGTAAAATGTGATAAGTGGGAGAAGTGAATAGCTGCCAGATATCCTGTGTAGGGCCATCCCCTGCATTGTGATCTTTTTCAATTATCCCTTAATTATGTGTACTGCTCTTTGTCATCTATGTTTTTGTTGATCACTACGCCCAGGTAGGTCATGCGGCCCACTGCCTCCAAATTTTTATTTTACACCCTCCATACAAATGTTTCCTTTTGTTTCCAATACGCTGATGACATGACCAGGACTTTAGATTTCCCCACATTAATCCTCATACTGTTCCCTTTCAGGTAGTTGTTAAATGCCTCAATATGTCGTTGCAGACCAATAGGGGTTTGGTCTACAAAGACCAGGTTCTCGGCATATAGTATCCATTGGACTTCGGATCTCTTTTTGCGATTAATTCAGGTCTGACATATAAAGGCTAAAAGGTAAGGGCGCCAAGGTGCATTCCTGCTTTAGCCCACAATAGGTGTGTATTTTTCTTGACGGACTTCCCTGTGCAGATAATCTTACTTGAATTGATGTGTTGGTGTATATGGTTGTCATCGCCTCTATTGGATCTAACGAACATTTCCATTTAATGAGCTTCGACCATAGGTGTTGCCTATTTACCCCATCAAATGCCTGTTCCAAGTCAATAAAGGCCATAGACGCAGGTCTTTGACTCCAATGTCCTCTGCATTAAAACATTAAGGAGGAGCAAGTTCAATGAGGTCCCTACTCCTTTGACAAATCCTATCTGTCTTGGATCTAATCTGCCTGTGCATTTGGGTCTCGACAGAACAGATGCAAATAATTTCCCCAAAGAGTCCAGAAGGGCAATCTGGCGATAGTTCTTCGGATCGCAATGATCGCCCTTCTTGAAGATGGGGACTACAATGGCTTCTTGCCTGGAGGATGGGACTTGCTTAGTCAGCATAATCCGTTAAAGTTTTACTACCAAGCCTCCCAGGCACATATGTTCCCCTTTTAGAACATGGTTTGAAACACCATCTAGGCCTGCTGCCCTAGAGGAACTGAGTTTGCTAATCATTTGCCTAGCGTCTTCCTCGTCCAGTTCAAAGGACCATCTCATCGACCCCTTCAAGCCTCCTATTTCATGTATTTCCCCTCTTCTGGCGAATAGTGTAGAGTAATGATCTACCCATCTTTCTTCTGTTGTCCCATTATGTGCACTGGTCTAAAATTACCCCCATTAAGAGGTCCCATGTGTTTTTAGTGCAGATGACTAATTTTTTCAGCATCCTTTATCATTATTCTTGCCCTGGATGCCCGTATCCAATTACGGCATTTCTGTTTCCGTATCCTTATCTTTTCCTTGATCAGATGCCCTCTATCCCTCCGCAACCTTCGAACATCTGTTCTGAGAGCTCTTCTTGCCATCACTAGAGCATGGTCGTAAGTGTGTTTGGGTAACATACTTGTTTTACCTCCTTTATCTCTGTCTTCTCTGAACTCTTTCAGGATCCAGGTTTATACTACGTTATGTGGAATCTCTACTATGGAGTGCTCATATTGAGCAGCGATTCTCACCACCTCATGCTGTGTAATACTTAGCCTATTTTTCTCCCAAGTTACCTCTACTGGAGTCATTTTCTTCCTGACGTGTACATGGCCAGTATCATGTAGGGTGATGGTTAAGAGATCATAATCACTTGGGGATTGTTTGACTATTTCAAATTTCTCCACCATTTCAGCAATGTTTCTTGAAACAAAACGATAGTCCAAGCATGTTGTGAGCTCCTCTTCCCTACGTACAGGCGCCAGCCTGTGCGTTTAACATTGATAGTTCTCGAATGGCTTTCTCGATAACCCATCTTTGTGCTTTTTTCTCAAGTTGCGAATCTTTTAATGGCCAGCCTTCCTTGCTCAGTAATTGAGTGTTCAGGTCACTGTATACGTGGATGTTCCATTTCAATCAGGGCCTCATCCACATACCTCATTATTGATGTAATGAAATCCTCCTCCTGACACATGTTGACACTCCAGTATGCGTTTATTAGTAGGAGTTTATTTTCCAACGGGGCGAATTCCCAACCAACCCCCAACCCCGCACAATTGTATTATTTGAACGCATCGATTTGGATTGGCAATGCTGTTTACCATTAGCCCTTTTTGCACCTTGGTCATCGTTAAGAGTCCCGAGTAGGGTCTTCCTGGGGCGCCTATGCAGGCTGGTTTTAAGTGGGTCTCATACCCTTCACATGAGTGATTTCCTCATCCAATTTTCCTGAAGACACAGAATATCAAAGCGGCCGGATGTCCAAGATTATTTTGCGAAAAGGGATTTGAACCCCCTTGTATTCCAAAAGCTGACGAGTCTTTTAACCTCCTGGTTTCCCGCAGATCTATTGTTGCTTGGGCTTTCCCAGAGCCCCTCCCAGCCAGTCCCAATTTTTTGGCTTGTCCTCTTCTTGCTGTTGAGTTTGCTGGGCTATCCAACTCCTCTTATTTTGAATTTGGTTGTCAATGGTGAATTTTAGAGGTGTGAGGTTTTTCTGCGAGAATAGCTGTTGCTTGTTGGCTCATACCCATCGGCTTGCTCACTAGGTTATTCATGGTGAGACTCGATCGATCTTCTTACTGCCGTCTTCTTATTGAACTCCACCACCCTGATATGTTCTGTAGATATATATATCTCAACGCCGGGAAGTGTTGCAGGAGCTTCATTATATTTCTACTAGCAAGGCATACCTTCTGGTCTTTATTTCTGGTTTGGAGTTCAACTCTTGTTTGATCCATGTTTCTCAAACGCGTACTTTTGATATTTAACATGAAGTTCTTTTCTTTCCTTTTTTCTCCAGCTCTTTGGGGGGACTTGCCCAATAGCGCCTGTCCCAAAGCTAATCATCTTTTCTTCCAGTGTTTTAAATGTTGGTCGTTTTTTTCTTTATCTGTATATTTAGCAGTCGGTCCAATGGGTGTATCTGGCATTATTTGATTTGCTTGTCTTTCACTCTCTACCCAATCTGATCTGCATAGGTTGTTCCAATCCTAATCTTCTTTCTCCCTTTCCATTATTTCTATCAAGTCACTTAGACACCACTTCAGAGACTTGCTTAGCTCCTCTTCCCTTTTGATGGTCTCGGGTGCTGTTTCAGTGCTCTTTATTGATGAATCCTCCTGGGGCATTTTCAGTTCTCTTCTGGGACGTTTTGATGTTTGACTCATGTTCGGGGGCGTCAGTGTTCTTGTATTCCTTTAGAAAAGCCCTGGAACCATTTGATCTTTATCTCAGTTTTTATATATTTGCTTTTTTTTTTCCTCCTTCTTTCCCGGGTTTTTCCTATTTAGTGCTGTCCCCTCTGGACACTCCAGGGATTTGACTGGATGGAAGGAATATCGAAATTTTCACTTCTTTAGTTGGCCCTTGCAACCTTGGTCTCGTAATTCCCAGCGCCTCCTCTATTTCCAAGTCTGAGCTTGGTTCAAGCGATGTTGATGTAGGCAGCTTTGGTATAGCTCTCTCTACTCACTGCCTGATCCTGTTTCCATTGATTACTCATCCATTTGCAATCTTCCAGGCTTGCTTCCATAAATAGTGCTTGATCTGTGGCTTCTCATCTTGCCAGTTCACATAGACGATTCTGCCTTTGAATTGAAACTTTCGCTTCTTTATTCAATCTTTCTTCAACTTACAAAGCTTTCCAGGCCTGTCATTTTTGCATGGCTATCGCAATTGGAGTGGCCTGATCTTGTAACGAGTTGTTGATTGGCTTGTATAGTTTAGTAAAAGAGGTCAGCGAGATGGTGAGTGCAGCCATCACTGTATGCTGGATGTGGCTCAAATCTTCTCTTGGTGGAATCACTTCCCTATCCCAGTGCTCTTGCGAAGCGGGGCGCTCCTTGCGGAGGATGAATGGTTGCTGTCCAGTGCTCTGTTTTCAAATATGGATTCATCCCTTTCCAATCGTGATGATATGCCATTTCTGCTGTTATTTGGCATATTTCCCTCCCTCATGCACCCGGTCTCCCCACCCCCTCCCCGATCATCCTCAATCTCTGGTCTCTCTTCTTACTGTGTATGAGATAGTTGGAAAATCCAATAGGCCGATTTCATTACGGTTTGTACCCAGCTTTATGGGAGCCATGGTCATTGACCTTAATGGAGTTTCTGACGAGAGTGAGTGCACAATATTAGCATGGCTCTTGGGCGCATTTGGTATTTCATAATCAAACGCTGCCAGGAGGTCCTTAATAGTGGACCGACTTTTATGTGAGGTTTTTTTTTTCTTTTTTGCTCTGTTGGGTCTATTAGGTCCTTTGCTAGCTGTGCTGCCAAATCTGAATGTTTTAGTTCTTGCCTTTGAGGCGGGGCAGCCTGATCATTAGTCTGATTTGGAGACTCCTGCTCACAATGTTGCATGTCTGTTGGCATTCGTGCTTTCACTATTGTGCTTTCAGTCAGCTGCAATCTTGGCTTTATTCCAATCCCCCCCCCCCCCCCCAATCTATGGGGTCTGAACTCCCTTGGTTCTTGTTGGGACTCCTTATTTCTATCAGTGCCATTGTTGGGTGCGGTTCCAGGGAGCTCGACACCAGGGCAGAGTCACTTTCACCCACTATAGCTCCAGGATGGAATTCCATATTTGTTTGGGCTTTTATTTTTTTCCGTTTTGATGTTCATCCCCAAATCTTTTTTTTTTTTTTTTGGACTCGCATCTACCAGCAAGGAAGTTAGCCGAGTCCCCCCTTTTCAAGCAGCACCGGTGACAGCGCCTTAGAGTCTATCAAACTGTCACTGGTGGATTCATTCAAACATTGGTGGCTGCCCCCCTTTTAGCTCTGTTATTCATATCGGCAGGACATGCCGGGTTTAAACCTTGATCAGGGGGGAGATGTCTTACCTGCTGCCGGGTTCTGGTTCCAGTCGGGCTTTTGATGTGTGCCGCCATTCCGCTGACAGTGGTTATGTTGAGGGCGCTGCTGGTCGAAGGATTTCCATGCTTACCTGGAAACATCAGCAAACACCACTTGCCTCCACGGAGGTGTGGCAGGCTTTATCCTTCTTCCTCTTCCTGCTTGCACGGGATGCCGGGTAGGGAATTAAAGGTACAATGTGTCAGAGCACACCAGCATACGCCAATTGCCTCCCCTTCGCCACCAGATTCTAAAATTGTTCAATGCCTCCAAAGATTGTTTTTTTCTCATCCCTCGCGGCAATTGGCAAAACCCTCAGTTTATCATAGTCAGTCACATGACTCCCTAAATGTTGCCCCGAGTCTGTGTTCTTGCAGTTTACAGCATGGCAGAGCAACATAGGTCTAAGGCCAGGGAAGAGCATGCTATGCATGTTTTGGCATCTCAGGGATGCTTGCTGGACTCGAAGGGAGCTGGCTGGGCACTGTCCATACACTGGACCAGCAGGGTGTAAGGCAATCGTAATGAAACCAGAGCATAACTTGCAAAGCAGTGCGGGAGGCACTTTATTTCTGGTACATTACTCATTAAGGCACAGGTTTTCACTCCGTGAGTGCATTGGAGGGTGCCTGTGCTTACCTCTCTGTCAAATTCTTTAAAGCGTGTACCCCAGGAGCTTGGGGGCCCATTAATATCTCAATATATGCCATGTCTGGTTATGACATGGTGGCTAACGAGAGTGCACAATTTTGCAGCCACAAGTATTGGATGTAATATTATTGTGAGCTTAGTGATGTGACTCGTTCGGACAGGGCTGAATGTAGCCACAATGACAATGTTGGATGCGGCCCAGGAATGTCTTTGATCCTGTGAGAAGAGTTGATACTTTTCTCCAGGCCACAGGAACCTTGCACCTGGGCACTGATTTCTGGAGTCCTTTTGAAATAGGCAGGAAGAGGGTGAAGTTGGAGTATAGCCCAGAGGAGAGACCATATAGGTGTCTTACCATCTTGGAGTTTGCTAGGGTCCCCAAACTTCCTGCCCATCCCTCTTCTTGCAGACATGGCGCTTGGTATGAAATCAGCAGGCTAAGGATACATGTTATAGCAGCCTTGATTGGACCCTTGACAACAGGCTTACTCTGGACCAATATGCTGTAGCATTTTCTCTAATTTAGGGTTGGCTGTGGGTGGGGGGCGGAAGAGCTCTTCCTCCTTGTTGATTTAACTTTGCACTTCAAGGCAAGAATTCACCTTGAACTTGGAGGGGGGATTTGAGGGGGAATACAGTCTATTGCAAAGTCCTTTGCCATAAATGTGAAGACTTGATGCTCCAATAAAGAGAATCTCTTCTCACTTCCCATCGCAAAGGCGCATTTAGGATTATACTGGTGTGTGGCCTATTGATACCCATGACCATGCCACTGAAGGTGACCGAACCCCTGCAAGTGCACCCCCCAGAACCTTGCTGGTTTGGAAGGGCTGAAGAATGGATTCAATGTGCCCTTGAGACTCTAGGGTGGGTCTTCCAGCAACCATAGGCCCAAGGAAATGGCCCCTGGCTCTCCCTTCAGCTTTGAACCGCCACAACACTGGTTTGGGAATCGTTGATTTCATCCAAGAAGCTATAAGGGAATCATGGGAGAGGTCTCTGACCTCGATAGTTGATCACATCCACATCTCAGTTTCGCTCAATGCTGAACCTTAGCCGTCTCTGAGATCTGCCGAGTCTTGAAGCATCCGCAACTAGACACTGCTGCATGTTCAACAGCTTTTTCAAGCCATTGCTGCTGCAGTACCCTGAAGCTGTGTTCAGCAAGCTGTGCCCGCTCACTGCCGAAGGCCAATCTCTGCTTTTCTGCATTGAGGTTGCCTACTGGTACAGTGCCGCTGACCCTACATCGCCTTCCATCCTGCTGGTTTTTGATTCTTCGCTGCTGCTGCTGAATAGCACTGTATTGTTGAAACCCATTGCCACTGCTGCTTGACTTAACCCTGCTTTAAGTCAAGGAGACCCAGACTCCTGGTTTGATGTTGAAACGCTTGGCTCAATGCTTTTTGGCCTGAAAGATAAGAACCTAAGGTATTTGAAGTGGCTTTATCTCTCTGCCTTCCTTAAATGACCGTGCTGACTGTTAATCCATCTTCTCTACCTTTTGGGAGACGTATTCATAAACTGTCCCTTTTATTCTGAAATCATTGCATGGGCAACCCTGTCTACACACCAGGAGGGCCCCATTATTTGACTGTCTGTGTTTTCCCTTGGGTGGGTAGGCCAGCAGTGCTTTTATTAGTTGTGTATATTTGTGTTTGTTTAATAACGGACCCTCTTCTTTTGAATTTATTTTATTTTCATAAATCCTTGGTTGGTCATTGATAGTACTGTTGTTTGCAAAACAAAGGGGGTTCTGGAAGTCTCTCTGCCGACACAAACACAGCCCATTGACCTGTTCTTGGGTGGATGGCCCCCGGGAGATTTTCAACCAAGTATTTAGCTCACTGTCCCTTTCACAGAGGAGAAATATCCCTGCACATCTGGCTTTGTCCTTCCCAAGAGTACCAAAAGCAACCCCCTACATGTGTTTCAGCCTTGTGGAGCTGTTTGTGTTGCATTTTCCCCAGCTCACACCCCTCCTGAAGTGTATAACCTATTGTTGGCCGCAACACCAAAAGAGGTATACCCATCAGACTGCCAGTTTCAACATACGTTTGGGGAATACTGCTTGCTTCGTAGTAATGTATGGCTGATTAGGCTCTTAAGCCACTACTCGTCCCCTTCCTCCTGCTGAGCAGCAGCCATTTCATCACACGTCTGGTGCCCAGTGAGAGATTGTGTAGGCTTGAATCTGCTGACTCAATCGAATGTGGTCTTTGTGTCTTTGGTACAGGGCAACCCCCCCCCCCTTCTCTTTCAACTTTGGCTGCCCAATGCTCACCCCTTTGGGCAGGAACAAAAGGCAATGGACGCCGTGGTCAGGAGAGTTTTCAGCAATAGTGCCTTATATCTATGGTAGGCCAGTTCAGATGTGAACTTAGCTGAGCTGCCTGCAACAGCAATGTTTGACAGCAGATGGAAGGCTTGGCTATAGGTCGTTGTAGGGAATGCAGGAAGCGACACCTGGCTTGTGTTGAATTGCATACAACATCCTGGAGCTGTCCACATGACATTATTTGGGGGTTGGGAGCGGGGGGTTTATCTGGTTAAATAGCACCAAGTTTCTTCCAGAAGTGTAAGCAAAAGTAAGTCCCCTACCATTTCATCATCTTGCTCGTTTTCACTCAACAAACAAGGAGCGTAATAAAGAGAAGACTGGTTTGGGCAGTCAGCCAGTGCTCTGCATCAGAAGTGGTAGCAAACCACCAACGCTTTCTTTGGCTCGACTGCTACCCTGAATTATGAGCTAAAAAATGTGATATTACTCTGGTCCAGCAGCACAACACACCATTTGGGGTAAGACTATAACCCTTCATTTGTTATCCTGGACATGAATAACAGACCCTTTGACACTTTCCATTGTACGACGTGGTTACTGACTCATCCTTCCACATCCCCAATAACCCCTCCCCAGTAATCATCTGGAGGGCCTACATACATTTATGAACTGGATGCAATAAGAGAGTCACTCGCGAACATGTTTTTTTATTTTTCTGGAGGACTTCTCCCGCTTCTTTGGTCTTACGATGAAGAATAAAGTGGGATGGAGTACCATTCTTGACCTTTCCGGTTTAAACTTAAACTTGGCCAAGGAGAGATTCAAGATGGTGACTCTGACCCAAACCCTTTCTTCCCTGATGGAATTAGCAATGTGAACTAGATTTCCCAGATGCAAACATGCATATCCTGATCTGTGAGACACAGATTTTTTTTTGATTGAGACACAGAAAATTCCTTGGATAAAAAGAAAATGGATGCCTATAAGCTATAATACGTCTTGCAGTTTGAGCTAAATCTGTCCAAAAGGTATTTACCAAGATAATGGCCTCAGTGTCCCATTTGCGTGTCCAAGGGAATTCACAATTGCCCATATTTGGATGACTAGCTTATCTGGACCTGTAATTATTTTATTTTTTCCCCCATAACTTGTGTAATACTGATATAAGTTTGGTTTCAAAGCGCGGATCCGGGTTTTGAACCTCTGTTGCGCTGCATGGTTTGCTTCCAAGACCAGCACATGGTCCCTATGCTATCCTCCGTTCACTGTTATGGCATACATGCTGGGATTCACTGTAAACCAGGTCTGAACCTGAGGAACCGACCTCCCTGGCACCTTCCCTTTATGGACTGATCTACTCTCTCAGCAAAGGGAATGGTTTTTCACGCATCCCCCTCAAATCACTGTCTTCAGTGGCCTGGTTCCTGAGGACTTTTTCTATGGGTACCCTATGGCTTTCAGAGAGACACCTAGAGATGAGCTAAGCCGCAAGGAAGAAATCCACCAGGTAGCAGTATGTCAACATGTGAACCCATTTTGGTTACTGGGCCCTTGGCAAGGACATCAACCCATTAGGCCTGTTAACCGATGTTCTTTCACTCATCACCCACTTGGCCGAAATATTTATTTCTGTTATTTGTCAAATGTTTCAGCAATTGAAGCTTACTCTAATGCAAGATTACGATCAAAGTCCCTTCCGAACCTGATTGGCAAAAGGCATTTCAATGGAGTGAAAAGGTTTTTTTACACCTGGAAGGACCGGTTTTCCTGCTCAGTGGATCTTGCACTTTGTTTTGTCAGTTTTAATGCAGTAACCCTTTGAACCTTTTGCCTCCCCTGACCTCTTGTGGGCCACCCGTAAGATGACTTTTCTGGTGGGCATCAGGTACACCTGTCAGATTTGTTTCAGTTTCATACCCTGTGCTCTGAAGGACCCTTACTAATCTTCCATAGGGAAAAAAGGTGGTCCTTGGAGCTCACACTATCTTCCTTCTGAAGATAGTGACAGATATTTTCATTTCAATTGCATGATCTTTGTATTGCCATATTCCACCCTGGGGACAGGCTACACTCCTTGGATAAAATTCTATCTTGAGGACAAAGGGGATTCGTAAATTCAAATAGCTCTTTGTAACCTTTGGCGGCGGCTCCTCCTCGACTTCGGCCGCGTCAAAGGCTACTCTAGCTTGATGACTGTAGCCACTATTGTAGAGGCTGTTAAGATAAAGAATACCACCTTTCTTTGTTGCCTTCATGCCCGTTTATTAGAGGCTAAGTTAGCATCCATTGCTTTTCAGAGGGACATTGCATTAGGCTAGCTGGGCTGCTCCTCATGCTTCTTGCAGATACTACCCTCGAGTAAAGTTCAATCACAGTGGGTGCTTTTGGGTAGAGGTGAAGAAAAGGGGACTAAAATTGCAGTGTCACTATAATGAATAACCTTTACTTAAGAGAGATTCCAATGTTTCTTTGATAAGAAAAGTGTGCTTGGCGGTCTAATGGTCTGCCGTGAAGCGGTTCTGCAATATTGCCTTCTCAGATGGGTGTCCTGGCTGAAATCTGTAGGCTCTTGGTCAGAGGTGCTAATGAAGATTCTGGACTTCTCTTTGGACAGCACACAACTATTTGGGAAGAGCGAGCAGGAGGAAGCGCTCACTTTGTACAATATGGAAATGGCCACAGGTGCTGGAGAGTTGTTGGATAGATGCCCACACGTCAGCATGCCCAGCAAGAGTTTGTGGCCGGCCGTCATCCTCCCCTTCCTTTCACCGGTATCAACCTTAATGGCAGGTGTCCATGATGAGGTTAGCGTACCAGTGGGCTCAGTCGGCTAGAGCGCCTTTTCCTAACCGCACAGAGAGGGAAACCAGGCCAGTCCACCCAAGCAGACCTGACTTTTCACCAACCCCACCCATAGTACCTGGTGGGAGGAAGGATCACTTGCCATTTAGCCTATCAGTCAATGACATCTGACAAAAGGGTGCTAGAAATTGCGTCAGGAACGCACACTGTGGAATGCTGTCAAAAACCTCCCCGCATACCACCACGAGGGACTCTGGGCTCAAACAATGGAGTGGGTGGAGCAGATGCTGCTAACGGATGTCATTCAGTGTGTTTTCCCCCAGGGGGAGAGAAAGGACACAAAGCATCTACTCAATGTACATCCTAATTCGAAAGAGTGAATAGTGGCATGAGCCCAACATGATCTGCAAGCCCTGAAGGTGTATGTCATCAGTAAAGCTACCAAGATGGTGATGTTGTAAAACGTCATCCTGTTGCTCTGGCACTGATCGTGTCTGCCTTTCGTGATCTTTGAGGTGCACATCCAATTGAAAGCCCTCCCATTTGAACTTTGGTCGGTAAGCATTGGTGTTGCATTAATCATGTAGCTGCCTCTGCTAGAGCTTGAGGTTGTTCACTGTGCTCCTCTGGTGTGCCCAGTGCTCCTTAATTCTCTATTGGCAACCACTTTACTACCCATCCAGGGCTGCCTGTGGTTTTGGTTTACCCAGGCAGTTGCACCACTCTTCTCCGTCACCAGGCCCCAAATATATGTCGCTTGGCATTGTTCAATCTCCAGAGATTAAACTAGTAGTACACTACTACTGACAGCAGTAATGTAGTATTAAGGTAATGCAGCTCGAGCTAACTTAGCTACCAGCACTAGTAGCTGCTACTTCTGGTACTAACACTGCTGGTAAAAAAAAAGTACTACAGGCAGTACCTTTACTGGTGGGGAAGGTTTACTAGATATTCCAACCGAGGCGTGCCATAAAATGCAACCTTAAGCTTACGGTTTTGCTGATGCTCCTCCCCTCACGAGGTAATTTCCTGTTAAATGCATTTCACTAAAAGAATGACCGCAGTGAAGAAGATGGCATAAGAGAATATATTAATAGCTAAGAATAAAGTTTTTCAATTTGTTTAAATAATATTTTCCAAATACCGTTTTTAAAAAAAAAAGCTATGCCTCCTTCATAGGCACATGACTTGTTATGTTATTTTTTTCATTTGTTTAAGATGATTAAAGGTTCCTGAGGTGGAGAACATAAATGACGTGCAATCCTAGTTACGGGCAAGCAGTTTTCACTCTGTTTCTCTGGACTAGTGATCCATCGCCACATGGTGTAATGCTTTCGAGCAGTGATCAATGCTTTTGAAGAACAAATGATGCTCTTCAACTCCAGGATGTTGGCATCAACTGCTCGACACCTGCGTAGATAAGGAGCTGAGCTTTCGCTAGAGTGTTAACAAGCTTATGTTCTGGATAATCTGCCATTTATAAACCCCTCCGGTTCTGAAATACACGAGGGAACCCTTCGAAGCAGGGTGGATTCTGTAGAATACAAGGTAACTAGTTGGATAGGTGAATTTGGAGAGTATGCATATATAGACCAGCCATCGGAAACCAACAAAGCGTATAAGACCATGAGACCCAAGACCATCTCAAACCATCCTGCTGGAAATATTCTGGTTATTCTCTTGTGTTTGACCCATCCAGCGTGTACGTCATTCCCACTCACTCTTCCTCCATCTGGTTGATGTCCCTTGTACTCGCTGGTTTTGGGATTGTTCTTCTGAGACTGGCTTCTGTTCAAAATGCTTGAGATGTAGTGTTATCCTTTTGGTATGCAAACTTTGTGTGTCTGTCTGCTTGCCACATTTGTCCCTTCCTTGGGACTAATAGTGTCCATATTGCTAAATTAAAGTGATAGGTTTTTAACACCCGGTAGTTGAAACTTGTGAGCGAATCGTTCCAATCTTTACCCTTCAGGGTCCACTATGTAAATGCAAGGTTTTGTTTTGGGCCAAATCCCCATGGGTTGAGTCCGACTTCCAATGAGGAGGACTTAAGTGGGCAGTTTAGGCTAGATTTTTGTCAGAGGAAAAAATGTGTTTTCTGTTGATGGGTTAAAAAGCAGACTTTTACAAGAGTCTGAAAGAGTGACCAGACAAACTGGTAAGACCATCACCAACGTTAAATATCACCATGTACCCAATAAACACTATCACACGACTCTCTGTCCTCTTCAGAACAGAAACATTAACATTGCGCCACCATTCTGGATCAAAGTCTATACGGGTGAGTCCTTCAGGTTCAATGGAAAAGGGATCCCTTCAGGGACCTCAACCGCAAACAATCACAGGCTTCTATGCATAGACCTCAAAATAATCTATTGCAAAGGTAATCCTCGAGCAATAAAAGAAGTGTTGGCCCCCAAAAAATAGCAACCAATAGCTTTGAAAACCAAGCATTTGTTATTGAGGTGCAACAGGCTAAACAAAGATGATGGTTTATTTTATGTGGCAGAAACTGAAAACGTTTGTGTTCGATTTTGCATGCCCTGAATCCTTCATGCAAATGCTTTAAAGCACAGAGGCAAAGCCACCTCTGAAGGATCCCCGGGATTTCTCCCCAAAATTTCTGTTACTGGGGGAAATGCCATTGATTGAACCTGTATTTACAGGTGGATAGTTTAAATGGTATCTCTGCTTGACATTCAATCATGATATATCTGCATGCCAGTATTGTGCCAAGAGGAACACAAGGGCCATCATCGAGCGCCATGTTTTCCAGATTCTATGAGACATAGGAACAAAAGGGTTCTTTCTTCTCGAGCTGTCGTCTTTGAGGACTAGCCTTAAGCACAGCCTGTCATTATCAAAGATTCTGCATGCACCCTAGAATGCAGCTATGGCTATGCACATCCGGTCTAGCAATGCACATAGCCGTCCAGACTGAAACACCTAACTTACCTCAACACCTTTGCCACTAGCATACAGTCACTGCCATCTGAAAGGAACTCTATATAGCTGGCCACACATCAACTCTCTATACAATAGCAATCTATCGCAAACCACCAACAGCGCCCTCTCGCATGCCTGGCCTCTCTTTGTGCTGCTTAGTGGAGCCTAGCCAGCCACCTAATTCCTAGACCTGCAAAATGCACACACGCATCTCCTAAGCTAAATCCCTTAGAATTTTCCAGCACATTGACTACAGTCACCCAGGGTGTTCATACCAAAAAAAAGCGCAATGAGGCCACGCAAGTGGGGAAAGAGCGCTATATAAATAACCAAATAGAACACAATCAATAATCGCTGCCAAGCCATTGCCAGACACAGAATAATGCGTTGACACAAAGGGTGCCCCTTACCAAATGTATGCCAGCCCCTCTAACAGTGCCATAGCATTCCTTGGCCACACATTCAACTTAAGAGAACCAGAAGCTAGCTGTATTGCAACTTTAACCCAGTGTTATGCTTCTGGGGTTTTTGTAAAGCCCAACGACGTCCAGATGGCTTCTCAATGCTTGCGATTGGAACATCAGCAACACAATTCTTAGGACCACTGTTATTTAGATGGATATGTTTTCATTAGTTTGGGAAAATAGTGTGGTTGTTGATTTTAGATATAGTGGAAGATTGTTCCACACCATAGAGGCGTGTGTGACATATCTGCTTCTTACGTTGCTCTCTTTAAAAATAAATTTTGTTGTAGCACATATGCTGACTGAGATCCCAAAGCTCTACTGGGAAGAAATTGTTTAAAAAATCTCGGGTCCCTGCAGATGCAGTTGGTAAAATGTCTAATAGCTGTCAGTGTAGTTCAAATATTTTATACCACAAGAATCTAAGAGCTGCATTCATGATAAATATATGACTTAAATAGGATGGGTGATAGGGCCGACCCCCGTGGCACTCCAGAAATAAACTGGTTTAATGCTTATTTGCAGTTTGTCATAAACGACTGTATCCTGTGCATTGCTGGGGCATTAATTACTATTTGGACAAGCCTTTCCAGAACTATCCGGTGGTCAACCAGAAAGAAGGCCTCCGATAAGTCCAAAGGGATAACAGTTGCAGTTCTTCGAGAGACTACTTAATTTCTCAGATGATCCTTCATGGTAATCGCAACCAGCTCAATACTGTGTTGATATGCAGTCTGTTATATTGCTAAACATAGGCATTAAGTGGTTTCAACTCTATCTGTTCAGTAGTTTTTTCAGTATAAGGAAAATTGGAGACTAGTTTAAATTTAGCTAACCTAGATCTGCATTAGTTTTTTCCCAAAAGTGGTGAAACTAAAGTCTCCTAAACGGCTTTCGGCAAGATTACTGTAAGAACTGGTTTGAGAGCATCCTTGCCACTCTTTAGATAAGGGTCAATTTTCTGAAAATATTTTGCATGACGTGGGTCCATGAGAGAACATGAACTTTTACTATTCTTTTTTTATTTAAACGTTAGTTTTTATTGGCATTTGCCATAGAAATTACAAACATTTTCCAATTTCGGTGCCATTTTTAAACACACCAACTCCACCCTCCTCCCCTCACAGATAAAAAAAAACCTGCACTTTAGGTTGCACAGTGGTTCACAATAGATGAATCAGTTAAGGCTGGATATGGTTACACCACCATGCCCGGGACGAGGTACCTAGTACAACAAGAGTCCAAATAGGAACTAGTGCTTCCGGAACGTAAATCTGACAGTTCTTACATAGATAATCCACACAACCACAGGCTCCCAAGGTTCTGCAATGTTTCAGTGGTGCTACCCCAGAGTGAACCCATATCTAGGTGAATACACATGGTTTACTGGATCCATCCCACAATACTGATTCCATACTATCGCTGACCATAGCTGTCAATTTCTCTATCACAAATATGTCCCAGAGCTTGTCCATCCAGTCGGCTTTCGTCGGTGTGGTCGTTCTTTTCCATTTCTGGGATAGTGCCAATCTCCCAGCCTGGAACATTTCCCATCGGTACTCTGTCACCCTTTAGGATAACCAGCAAGAATTGTAGTGGTTCAAGTATAAACTGAACCTCAAATACTTCCTTTATCCAGCTCAGGAGTTCGGCCCAATAAATTTGTACCAATGGGCAAGACCACCACATGTGAAATAAGGATCCCATTTATCCACATTCTCTAGGGCAAAGTTGCAATACTCTGCTGTACATTTTGGAGAGTTTTAGAGAATCTAAGTGCCAACAGTGGAGCATTTTAAAGTTGTACTCTGTAGCTGCAGTATAGAATTGCCATGGAAAATAACCCTATAAATCTTTTCCCAGGTCTCAGCCCAGTACTCTATATATCTGCCTCTCTTCCAGATCTGCAGCCATCAAAACCCTATATAGTTTGGTGAGTATCCCTTTTCAGCACTGTCAATGACTTGTTCAAAGGGTATAAGGGAGCGCGCCAGGTCATCTGCTCTTTTGTAATCTTCTAGAATACCTTTCAGAGGCATATATCAAAATACACTGACTCCTGCCCCAGCATCTCAGCTACCACCTCTTATTCCTTGAGCACCCCCACAAGAAAAGAAGCCCAGCATGCTCCAGCCCTCTGTCCAAACACAATTAGGTATGTCGGAATCTACGCTTCCCCAGGTCGAGTGGTTCTCCCACACAATGAATTCAGTGGGCAGGGGGAAAGTCTATCATTGTTGCTGCCCTTTTTCCATAAGGACCACAACACTCCCAAGCAGGGATGAGTTTTAACCCTATCTGGGAATGCTTATATTGGGGATTATATGAGGTCTCTTACATTTTTAGGGTGAGTATACATGTCTTCGAAGTACAACCAATATGTGCCCAAATCATTGCTCAGGTACGAGTGTACACAAAACAGTTAAGTACATTGTACGGAAGAGTGAACGGAGCTGATGAATGCAGAACTGACAAGTGGTGGATGAGCATCTGATGCGATTAAGTGAGTAACAGATGAGCCTGAGGAGCGGGTGAACGCACGAAACAAATGAATGAATGGACCAGAGCGCATGATTAGCGTACTCCTCCATGCTAGATGGAGGAGTACGCTATACGGAAGAATTCGCCGACCTGATGAATAGTGCATAAGAGCAGATGAGAAACAAAACACATCGCACGGACCGGACCGGTCTGCGCAATGTGCAGACTTTGATGTGGAACACAAGGAACCATTGTAAGAGCATACTTCATTTCACACCCCACGCTTACTCTCTCCTTACACCACCACTCAAGTAGAACACAGAGATACTATGACACCATTCGGTATATCTGTTCTCATATCAACATCCGCCGCTCACTCCCCATCACTCTAAGTAAACACTGCTGGTTTCTCACCCCCAGCTAAGCGTCCTCGTCAGGCCTAACGCTGCCTCACTCGGACTGGATAATCCTGCCAGACCGAACACATACTCCTGATTCCTCAACCACCACACCTATCGCTAGGAAGCAGCTACCACAGAAATTCCGCACCAGCTGGACACATACCTGGTGCGCACACGCACCCTTGACCCTCTCTAATCTCTCCACTGACCCGAACCTCGGTTCCCAAGGGCGTTCAACCTACCAGCGCCTTCAGACCATACCAATGGTATATAAGGCGCTATATAAATGCAAAATAACAATAACAGGTGTTCCAAAAATAATCTGTAGTACGGCCACCTTATATTACAGTTGGAAGTCTCGGATCCTGAATCCCCCATAATCCCTAGGCAGTGTCAGGTTGTTCTCTTTACCCTATTTCTCTTACCTTGCCTGACGAATTTGTCTACCATAGCATTCAGATCTTTAAAGGAGGACTTTGAGAGCGTCATTGGGAGGACCAAAAACAGATACAACCGACGTGGCAGAACATTCATCTTGACAGATGTAATTTTACCATACCACAATGGTGTCAATGGAGCCCACCGAGTGAGACCCGATCTTATAGCATCCAAGATGGGAACAAAGTTAACATCTGCCAGTGTCTCCAATCGCCTTGTTAGGTGAACCCTCGCGTCCGACTCCTCTTTAAACCGCTAAGGGTCTTGTGATTCTGTATACTGGAGTCCGTAAGGTGCAGTAGCATGACCCTGGATTTCACATTTATCTTCAGGCCAGAAAAGTGACCACAGCAGTTCTGGAAGGGAGTGATGTACATCATCCAAATAGCTCATGATATCATCGGCAAATGGAGACAATTTAAAAGTCACCTCCCACATTTGATCTCGCGAATCCCTGGGTTTTCCCAAATAGTGATTGCGAGTGACTCCATGGTCAGAGCATACAACAGTGGTGAGAGATGACAGCCCTGCCTTGTTCCTCTATTAAGGTGGAATGAAGTTGATAATATCCCGTTCACCAACACCCTTGTCTGTTGGGGCTCTATCCATAGACGAAATACACTGACCAACCACATTTTCTGCCATATACAAATACTCATATTTCCGAGACACCTACCTTTTACTATTGTCATTATGAACCGTTTGAGCCCCCCATTGTTCCTGCTGCTTCTGGGCAAGTATGTTGTCTGCCTTTTTGAGATATTTTTGTCTAAGAAACATTAGTTTATTTTTTCCGTCTGGTGGAGCAATAGAGCCTTCATTTGGTTCTTGTACCTTCTACGTTTTTCTGACCCGCCAGCTACATCCATATAGTAGATGTTTCCTCTGGACGCAAGGCCTCCATTTTCCTGCTCAAATCCACCTCCCATTTGTCACATTTTCTCTTCTTCTGGGTGGCAATTCTAACGAGTTTGCCCCTAATCGTAGCCTTAAAGGCTTCCCACACTCATGAGATCCCGACCTTCCCATTACCATTAATTCAAAAGTATTCTTTTATGCTGGCCAGCGGCCCCTGAACCAGTTCCCTGTCCTTCAGGAGGAAGTCGTGGCACAGCCACCTTCCCCTGCAGCTCGCTCTAGCCCAAACCCCAATATCGACCCTCACCAAATCATGGTGCGACTACGGGATCGGCTCTGTGGATGACTCTGTAACAAAGTTCTTCAGGTTACTCTGTGAGAGAATGTAATCTATTCTCGAGTAGGAGTCGTGGACCCGAGAATAATATGTTAAAGGCAGGTTGCCACCCCCCCCCCCCCCCTTCCACCAGAACCAGGGAGTCCACTACCCCCAATTTGTCGTTGGTTTGTCAAAAGTGTTACGATTGCATGACTTGCGCTGAGATGCTGCTGAGCCGCTGTCTTCTCCTATCTACTGTCGGTTCTAGGACCAAAGTCTCCCCCCCCCCACTACCAGAGGGCTGTCAGTTAATATTTGGAGCTTCCTCTTAACCGACTCCCAAAACATTTCATTCGGGCAGTACACAGACCGCACCATTAGCCTGTTAACTTTTATCAAAACTTTAAGAAAAATAAAGCGCTCCCCTGGGCCCATGAGTTCACCGTCTACAACCATACCGCGTTTACTAGCTACCCCACAATTGCACCTCCCCCTTTTTTCTTTTTTTTTTTCGAGACGTCTGATGCCTTATAGATGGTATCTATGGCTCCTACCTTTTTGCCAGTGAGTCTCTTGTAAGAACAAGTTCAATTTCACTCAATTAAGCTCCTGTAGCAGCAATTATCTTTTATATGGGGCATTTAGGAACCAGACATTCAAGGAACCCACCCTAAGGGCAGAACCTAACTCAGTCATCTGGTCCCTTCCAAAACCTCAAAATCCCACCCCCATAATACTGCAACACCTTGTTTGCCCCTCGCCGGATGACCAAACAGTGCTGAAAATATGATAGACTTCTTACCACCCCCACCCCCCAAAACCCTAAGCACAGCAGACCCTGCACACCCCACCCATTGGCGTCTGGCTCCATAATAATGTTCATATCACTATCATACCAGACTGCCTTTGCCCCCCAGTTCCCCACACTCATAACACCACCCTGAACCCAGTTACTTCTGCAAGGTTCCTCTAAACCCCTTCAACCCACCCTAACATTACATCCACAGCCCCCATCGATACCCCCACCAGACCCACCCCTGCTGGGGCAGCTAAACTGTGCTGCTGGGGAGGTGCTTTCGGTCCACAACCACTCCGAAACACCTTATAGAGGGCCTCTCTGCCTTTGTAATAACAACATATTCCCCCAACACTCAACAGATTGTTTTTTTTTTACTGTTTTTACTGCGACTCCCTTTCGGTCCGGGCACTTCAACGTCGGTTGGAGCGGTGGGAGAAGGTGTTCCGACGAACTCCTCCTTCACATTTTCAGGCGTTCATTGACGAGAAGAAAAAACACCCAGTAAGTTCTTTACTTTTCAGAGCACCCTGGCCGGGGAATACCTTTTCGGGTTCCTCTCGGGCTAGGAGGGGCGTTGATCGCCCTGCCACCGGGGTTCACCCTGAGGTGCCCGTTGGGCCTAATAATTGTACCAGAGTTTTCTCTGAGGGTCTCTGTAAGGGGCCTGTGGATACCAGAGCACGCTCCGAGGCCCCTCCTGTGGGGGCTGTTTGTAGACCCAGTTCTACTGAGTCATGGGGTACCGGAGCTTGCTCTGAGGCCTCTGTCGGCTTCCCTCAAAAATAAGACCGGGGTGCACACGGAGGCCTTGGGTGGGCTTGCTGTTACCGAACGGATGTTCGAGGCCCGCACAGATAAGGCTGTTACCGGGCCTGGGTCCGAGGTCCCTCGTCCAGAGGCTAAAGCTACCAACAGTTCTGAGAGGCCTGACAAGGCCTTGTCGGTGAAAGCTGTTCCTCACCGTTCCCGCTCTTGCGGCGACACCAGACCTGTTGAGGGGGCAAAGAAGCAAAGTTATTCTTTTACCGGCAGTGCCAAGGTCCTTCCTTCGAAGGCTAATTTGTTGGTTGGTATGTCACAAAAACATTCCAGCCCTCCCAGTACCGGGTCTGCCGAGGTCCCTTATGTTAAGGCTAAAGTTAAGACCCCTGATCCATCGACAGGGGGGCCCTGCCTCACTTCCTCACGTGCCGCAGTGCCCCTCAGATGAGGACAAAATGGCGCCCGTTCCCGCTACGACCGCGGCAGCCATTTTGGGTGCTACCCCTACAACTACGCCATCGGCCTCAGGTGTAGGGCTTGGTCCCTTGGGTGAGCATAGAGTTCCTTGTGCGCATCCTTATCGGCCAGTTTATGACTGGAACGCTCGAATGCCTCTTCCGCACAATGTTTCGTTGCCTGATTTATGTGGATACGTCGGTGGAGGGGCCAGTGTGCCACCCTTCCCCGTTACGTCCATGGATTTGTCCACCTCATGAGAGGCCTCCTCCGGTTCCGAAACAGTCTCCGGAGGACGCTTTATTTGGTAAATTTCAAACGCTTATGCGTACCGACCCCATGAGGAAGTATTTCAAAGGGCTTTTTAGGGAGATATGTCCTCCCGTGCCTCCAGGCTCCACCTGTTCCTCTGGTGGTTCCGCCGGCGCCTCCCTTGCCTACGGTGCCTTCCCACGACTCTTCTGCCTTTACCCCCATTGTCCCCTGTGGACAAGGCAGCGCCTGACCCGGTTAAGCAGGATCCTGATCTGTCGGATGACGCCCAAGGCGATCAGGACAGCGAGGACCTTCCCCGCTCTATCAGAGCTTTTAATGACCGGGTACTGGACATGATGAATTTCTTAATGTTCCAGTGCCTGAGGCACCCGCTCCGCAGGAGGGCGTGCTTTCTTGGGAGTTCACCCTGTCTCCCTTGGAGCGTACCGGCCTGTTCTTGCAGAAGGATGTTCTGGCCGAGGTCCGTAGAGTCTGGGAAATGCCACACTCTGGACTTTTTGTCAATAAGAAAATTGACGCGAGATACAGGCTGCATTCTTCGGAAGAGGTGGCCCTGTCGTCTTGTCTGCCTCTGGCCTCCATAGTAGTGGCTGCGGGCACTTTGCAGTCCAGGCCTGCTGCATCCTCTTCCACGACGGCTACTCAGGTTCTGGGAAAGGAGGACAAGCTCCTCGACTCCCTCGGGAGGAAAATCTTCGCCAACTCGGCCTTGCAGCTCAGGCAGGCCAACGCTGAATTGATATTAGCGGGAGCTAACCTGCGGATGTGGAAAGGTCTGTTGGAGTTTGAGGAGTTTATCCCGGTCGAGAAGCTGGAAGACTTTAAAGGAGGCCTATCCGATGCCAGGGTCTTGGCCCAGGATCTCCTGGAGGCTGCGGCTCATCACGTAGACACCTCGGCTCTGGCCTTATGCTGGGGGTTGATACCTCACGGCAGGCATGGCTGCATGCAACTAAATTCTCAAAAGAAGTGCAGGACAAGGTGTTGGACCTTCCGTTCGATGGGAAGGCGCTCTTTCATTCTACAACAGATGTAGAGCTCACCAAGACGAAGGATAGCACTCCGACAGCTAAGTCCTTGTCTGTCCTGGTTAAGGCTCCTTTCAAAACCCAGAGACAGTTTAGGGGCTTCCTCGACCGCAAATCTCGCAGAGTGGATACCCCTGCAGGGAACAACCGCCGTAGGCAACAACGGACGTGGTTTTTCTCCCTCTCCTCAGCCTCCTCCTCACGTTCAGGTGGCACCGCCACCGATAAACCTACTAAATGAGGGTTTTCCGCGGTCGCACGAGACCCCGGTGGGAGGACGCATTGCGTCTCATTGGGAGGCGTGGCAGACAACACAGAAGACAGATGGGTCTTGTCAGTCGCTTGAGCGGGCTTCCGCTTACCCTGACCCCCTACCCCTACCCCACCCCACCCCTCAACCCTCCTTTTCAGCGGTCGGGCTTGCCCTCCCTCAAAGCCGAAGTTCCGAAACTTCTGGACCTCAGAGCTGTGGAACCCGTTCCCCTTGGGGAGTGAGGGGAGGGCTTCTACTCCCGGCTGTTTATGGTGCCCAAACCCAACCAGGCTGGCCTGCGCACCATCCTAGACCTTTCCCAGTTCAATCTTTTCCTACCCCAAGAGAAATTCAAGATGATCACGCCCATCCAGATACGATCCTCCTTGCAGATGGGCGATTGGCTCAGCGTCGTGGACCTTCAGGATGTGTACATGCATATCCTGATTTGGAACCCGCACAGGAGATATCTCCGCTTCTCTTTGGGAGAGGAGCACTTCCAGTTTCGAGTGCTTCCTTTTGGCCTCAGCACGGCGGCGCGTGTCTTCACGAAGATGATGTTGGTGATTGCGGCCTATCTTCGTCTCCAGGGTATCCATGTGTATCCATATTTGGACGACTGGCTCTTACACAGCCCTTGTCCGCTGGCAATCTCCAGTCTCTCCTTCAGCTCCTGTTCCATCTTGGGCTGTTGGTGAACTGGCGGAAATCTTCCATGACGGTCTCGCAGGACCTGATTTTCCTGGGTTTTCGCTGGAACACGATCGACTGCAGAGTGTACCTGACCGGGGACAGAATGGCGGATCTGTTAGCCACATGTCGGATGTTTGCGCAGTCAGAGAGCATGTCGGCCTGGTGGTTCCAGAGGCTTCTGGGCCTCATGGCCTCGTTGTGTTGGCTCCTCCTCTTGCTCGTCTGAAGATGAAACGGACCCAGATGGCTCTTCGGAGTTCTTGGCGTCAGGCTGTGGACCCGGATTCCAAGCTGATAATGATTCCGGCTTCCATGAGAGTGGACCTGGAATGGTGGTCATCTCTCAGCAACCCGTCGGTGGGTGCAGGGTTTCAGGACCCAGCTCCGATGGTGACGATCACGACGTACTCCTCCCTCCTGGGCTGGGGTGCGACATTAGATCTTCTACAGGTTTCGGACCTCTGGTCGCCTCAGGACAAGCTTCTTCACATAAATCATCTGGAGCTCCTGGCGATCTTCCTAGCGCTCAGGGCGTTCAGACCGATCATTGCCAACAACGTGGTCCGAATACGCACAGACAATGTAGTGTTGATGTATTACATCAACAAGCAAGGGGGAATGAAGTCTCTCCCCTCCCCCTCCTGGACCTGTCCATCCAGATTTGTGAGTGGGCCGTGCTTCATGGGGTCTGGCTGCTTGCAGTGCACATCCCGGGCCAGCTGAATGTCACAGCGGATGCCCTCAGCCGGCGGACAGTGGTCAGCTACGAGTGGGAGTTGAAGGCGGAGGTCCTCTCATGGATCTTCTTGCGTTGGGTCACAACGGAGGTGGATCTCTTCGATACGGCGGTGAACAAGAAGCTTCCTCGTTATGCCTCCAGAGGGTGGCTGGGAGCCTCCTCTGGGGGATGCTCTCGAGATTCAATGGCACAACATGAGAGTTTATGCCTTCCCGCCTCTGCCTCTAGTCCATCGAGCAATTTGGAAGCTGAAGAATTCGGTGAACTGCTCCCTTCTACTCATAGCCCCCTGGTGGCCGGCCAGGTTTCGGTTCTCAGAACTTCAACACCTGTCGGTGTATCCGCGGATCAGGTTACCAGTGACCCCCGATCTTCTTTATCAAGAGGAACAGCAGATGTGGCACCCCTCCCCACAATCGCTCAGCTTGGCGGCATGGTGCCTGAGTTCAGGTCTTTAGAGCATCTTAACTTGTCTACGGATAACATGCGTATTATCCAGGCAGCCAGGAAACCCTCAACCAGATTCCAATACAGGAGTAAATGGCTCAGGTTCTGTCATTGGTGTTTGGAAAAGTAGTTGGACCTAAGAGTGGCTACGATTGACACTGTGCTGTCCATCGTGTCCTCCTTAGCAGTCGGGTGTTCACGTTCTGTCATGCAGAACTTACCTTTCAGCGATCTCCGCTTATCTTTCTACAGACCAATGTTCCTACTCTCTGAGTAACCCAGTGGTTAAGAGGCATTTTGCAGGCTTGACACGCCTCTACCCTTCAGTTCGTAGTCCGCACCCGCCGTGGGACCTAAATGTAGTCCTGACGGCGCTGTGCCATAAGCCTTTTGAACCAATGGCCACGGTGGACCTCAAGTACCTATCCTGGAAAGTGTCCTTACTGGTAGCTGTTACGTCAACGAGGCGGGTGAGTGAGCTCCAGGCCCTGTCAGTGGAGCATCCCTTCTTGGTCTTTCACAAGGACAAGGTGGTCCTACGGACAAACCCTGCCTTTCTACCGAAGGTGGTAAATGAATTCCATCTGAATCAGTCGATCTCCCTGCCGGTCTTTTTTCTGAACCCTACCTCAGAGGCAGAAAGGGTTCTGCACTGTCTTGATGTCAGAAGGGCTCTTAAGTTCTACCTTGACAGGACTTCCGAGTTTAGGAGTTCTTCTCAACTTTTTGTGACTTTCAGTAACCCTCAGGGTAAGCAGGTGTCTAAGGCGACTATTTCTCGGTGGATCGCCGCCTGCATTACGGAGTCTTTCACCGTCCAAGGGCTGAAACCTCCTAAGGGTATTCATGCACACCTGGTGCGGGCCAAGGCAGCTGCAGTTGCTTTTCAGAAGTATGTCCCCTGGGAGTCCATTGCTAGGGCAGCTACTTGGGCCTCCCCATCTGCTTTTTGTAAGAATTATTGTCTTGACATGAGTTCGAGAGCTGATGCTCAGTTTGGTCAGGCTGTGCTGAAAAACCTTTTTCACTAAGGGGTATTTCCATCCACCCGTAGTTCCTGTTAGGAGTGCTTGGGAATCTCCCATAAGTATGGAGGAAAGGGGACGGGACGTAGGAGTATAACCAGGTTACTCACCGTAGTGACCACCTTACTCATAGTCCATAGTCCCCTCTCCTCCATACGCCCGCCGTCGTCCCCTCTAATAAGGTTCCTCTGTTATTACTAATAGGTCTCTGACCTAGCGATAGAAAAGGACTGATGGGCAATGCGCGGGGCGGAGCCAAAGTGGGCAGGGTTACAGACGCGTGCCGGGCTCCGCGCAGAAAGAGAGGAAGGACACATTTAAAAAAAAAATGTGGATGCTTTTTACAAAGTGCTCCGGTCCCGTCCTGTCCCACAGGACGGAGAGATGTCCCATAAGTATGGAGGAAAGGGGGCTATGGACTAGGAGTAAGGTGGTCACTACGGTGAGTAACCTGGTTATACTGGCAGATCTCCCATTGTATGGGATCACCCTGTCATGGGCGAGCATGTGGTATGTTCAACTTTTTTATTTGTGTGAGCCCAGGCCCCGCCGTCTATCCCCTGGTCCCTTGCTTCTCATAGCCTCCTTGTCCATCTTGCCAACAGGCAAGGCATGGCACCCCGCATCCTCTTCCCCACAGTTTCCCAGAGACTTTTTGGATGCCGTTCTCCGTAATCAGTTTATACTTGGACCCATCAAGCCCAAATGCCAGCAAGAAAGGGATGCCCCACCTATATCTAACCCGCTTAGTACTGAGCCATTTGGTTAGGGGACAACAAAGCCAGCACCTAGACAGCATAAATGACAAAATATCCTAGAAGACTGCTATATGGGAGGTACCCCCACTCCACCGGGCCCATCCTCCTGGCCATGTCGAGGATTTTAGATACTGCATTAAGTATCTCCTGCCATCCTAGGCTGCTCGTCCTGCCTTTGGGACTTGCTCCAGCCTGCGGCCCTCTGTGTGCCAGGTTAATTGTGAGGCTCTGTGAAGAGTGAGAAGGAACCATTCTAGCAACAGCCATGTTGGATTTGAAAGATGGGTCGATCTCCTCCTCTAAATCGGGTATTATTTTATGATCTGACCGCCTGGATAATGCTCCCAGGTTCCATGTAGCGTGCACCTCTAAATGTGATGCCCAGTAAGCTCCATCGTCATTGGGACCCAGGTGGCAGTTGTGGGTGGAATGTATGACTATGTACTATGCTCTTATGTAGAAGACCAACAGTGTGGCTAAAGATACCCAATGGCATCCTTGGGTGTAAGTCGAAGGACGCCCTCCCAGGAAGTGCTCCTAATCAGATGATGGGATGACTGCTGTCTCTTCCTGGCTATCAACCTGGTCGGAAAGCTGCTTTTTTTTTTTTTGCTGCTGAAGTGCTAAATTTGTTGGGGGGTCTGATACTGAAGACTGGCGGACTCCAGTAGGAGCAACTGTCCCTTATGAAAGGGTGTTGTTAAGGGACCGACCAGGAACTCTATGAAACTATGATCTTGTTTGAGGTTTTACAATTTGGCATGCTTTCCCAGTTGCCATCAGTGTACTCCCTTTTTAATGTGCTTTATTAAAAAAGGCAAAGGGGCATTTGATTAAAAAGTGCTGTTAATTCTGTTGATTAATTCAATGGTTATCCAACTGTTGTAGTTATTCATGAACGTAGCTGTATCTGTATTTGATATTGGTTGTAATGCATAGAATACTGGCCCCATCCATCCTACACTTTGGGAGGAACCTGAAGACCCTTCCTTCCAAAGAACATCTCGCTGACCCGCGTCACTGAACGCTACATCATACCCTCAGGAGCACCCTCCTCCCCCCTACCTCGGCTAGTGCCACACCTTACCTGTAACCACCAGATTGCATCTCCTATGCACAGCGCTCCCTTGTGTGCCAGCTAGGTTGCATTTTATGAGTCTCATACATGGAAATCACTGCTTGAAGTGTAGTGCACGCAAACCAGAAGAAACCGCAATCGGCATAGAACTCTTTTGATGCCACCAGAGTCAATCCTGATTGAGTACTTCATTCTGCAGATCAACACCGACTAGAAACGCTTCCAGCTAGGCCAAGCAAGGTAAAGTGCTCAGGAATTTTTCGATGTGTATCATGCGTTGCTCTGTGATATGGCCGCAGTTTCTTATTTTCTGATAAAATCACATAGATCTGAATAAATCTATGTTCGAGACCACTGGCTAGATCAATATCACGCTGCTGCCTGCGTGAGTACTGTGGTTGTCAACTACCACATGCAAGCGACAGGTGTCTGAAAATGAACCATTTTGCGAAGCTTTCTAGAACAGCGGGTCCCATGATGGCTTTTCCGAAAACACCCACAAAGAAGCCACGCATGTGGAAAGTGGCTGCTGTCAAAGACCTGAAAAAAAGTACCTAAACAAAATCCCAGTGAGGATGAGAATGTGGCAGAGGTAGTCTTCATAGCTGATAGGGAGCACTTATCACACGGTCGACAGTGTGAGATGATCATCCAATCAAAATCAGTGCCGGTCCTCACAGACAATCGGGTATTGGTGAATGTAATGGTATTTTGCCAATTCCAATCCTTGACTCTACCGCCTAAAACATTGCTTCTCAAGGTCAAGATTTGTAAGTATGGGGATTCTGCTCCATTGACCCTGGACTGTGCCTTCTCAATGCAGGTTGTCCATGGCAAGGAAAAAGAAGCCGCGTTTCATATGACTTCAGACGCCAAGGACACACTTTTATGTTGTGCCACAGTGGAGGCCCTGAGGCTAGTTCACTTTGCCTTTGGAATGCTTCCCCATGATTTCAAAGCATTGCTGCAAAAACACCAATAACTATTCCCCAGCATTGAATGTGTTCGGGATCAGCAAGTGAGTTTGCACATTGGTCTGACTATTCAGTAGAAGGCCGTGTGCCATAGAAGAATCCCTTTTCATGGTAGAGCTCGAACGCCAAAGGTTGGAGAATATAGGTACTATTAAGGTTGTCATCAGCACCATGCCTGGTTGCCTCTAAACCCAAGATACTGGATGCAGTGCTCATGCGAGTGGATATTGCACCTGCACAATAAAGACACCACACGGGAACAGCGCTCAAACCCCACAATCAATGACATCATGGTGGCCTTGGAGGATGTCACTGTGTTCTCCAAAGTGGATCCCAGTAAGAGTTATCACCAAGTACCTATCCGTGAGGACTCGCATTACATCACCACTCAATCTACGAATGCGGGCTGTTTCTTCTGCTAACAACTAGGTTTTGGGGTTTTTTTCTCGGCAGCAGTGTTCCTCTACACCATTTGGCAGTTGCTAGCTGACCCCGCCCCCCCAACCCCTCCCAGGTTGAGAACATCAGTGACGGTGTTTTAATAGGAACACACCAGCATAATTATGAGAAAATTATCCAACCCTCAACAAGGACAAGTGCTCTTTCCCGCAGTCCAAGATTGTCTGTTTATATTTCAAGACTCTTGTTTCTGGTGACCAGAAAAAATAGTTATTTTGGAAGTAAGGAGATTTCTGGGGTTGGTGAAGTTCTGTAGGTGTGTGATCCCATATTTGGTTGTGCTCACAGAAAAGCGTGTTAGTAGGTGTGGTTGGACACAGAACAGGGTGCTTTTGTGTGCATCATGCAAGGTCTGATGTCAGAGACATGGAAGTGATGTTAGCCCATTTGGATGAGAGCAACAACTAGTTACCCATTCCATATGTCATACGGGTTCGAACAATGATACCCACAGATAGAAAAGGAGACTGTGGCATGCTATGGGGCGGTAATCACTTCCATGAATATGTGTTTGTCAACCTCTGACAGTGATCAAGAACCACAAGCTGTTATTTTCAATTATGTCAGGCAAAGCACCTCGGCCCTCTGCGAAAAGATGAACCATGGCTTTTTCAATGGCAAGTCTAATGCAGAGCCTTTGCACTACAAGGTGGGAGCTGACAATGCTGCTGATTATCTCCCACAAGACCCATCAGGATCTGAGGACAAGGAGCGTGTATATGAGCTTTGGACTAAAGAGCATGCATGCATGGTCTCGCCAACAGCTGTGCCCATATCAGTAACACTGGGCTGTATCAGGCAGCCACTCTGGAGGAATGCCTCTTTACAACTTGTCATTCGCAATGTGGAGGCCAACAATTGTAAGGACTTGGTCCTTGCAAACATATTGCAGGGATAGCGCAAAAGGGGTCTTGCAAGGTGTGTAGCATGAAGGATCTGAACTAGCTGTGAGTTCAGAAGGGTTACTGCACAGGGAGTCCAGTCTTATTTGTTAATCCAACCATTTTGGAGCAACAGGTTGTAGCTTTGGTGCAAGTGGAATGTCATTTGGCACTTAAACAGGCCCAACTAAGAGGGGTTGCTGGGGTTGGAAAAGCTGGCACTAGACCACAGCAGATGCTGTATGTGGTGTCAGACCACTGTGAACAAGGAACAACAATAAACCATCAAACGCCCTGTGAGCGGCACTAAACCTTGGCAGGTGGTCCGTGTTGGAACAGTTTTGAATGATCAACAGAGATGCTGGCTAGCCCCCCAACCGCAGGAGCAGGGGCTACCCACACCACAGGTGAGACCAGTGATGGTCTGTGACTCCACCTGAGTCCGCCAAACTACGAAATCATTTTTTATTCTGAGCAAATTTGAAAATTGCTTTGCGACCGCATCCGATCGAGCATCCACTAAAAATAGTGCTTTCTTCAAGTATTGTCGCTGTTTTACATTTAATTGCCTTTCTCTCTGTGCCTCCATTGCAACCCACGAGGCAATCTACACTCCAAAATGGCCGATGCCACGCTGATGCTGCTACGCAGCCTCCATCTGGCCTGAACAGATCGGATTGGCTGACCTACTATTCTTCTGTCCAATACGATAGCCGGCCCAACCCACAAAGGCCACCCAACAAGGCTACCTGTCTGGAGCCTGTCCGAGCCAGGGGCCATGAACGCTGCCCTAATCTCCTGACATCGCCCTCAGTGTCGAAACTTCATCCGCAGACTTATCTGGGTAAGTGCTTGCACTGCGCCCAGCAGATTCCTTTACCCACTTTGACACTTGTACGCTACTTCATTGGACCATTGCGAGCAATCTGCCATACACGTGACTTGCACCGCTGTGCTTTCCACCCCAAATGCAACTTCTCTGCATTGTTTATTACTGCTCCTGCAGTCCGCCCCGAATAACCCATTGTTACTACTTGGGGATTGAATCAATCTTCCCCCTCCCACTAGCTGCTGTTTACATTCACCGCATTTTGTTCCTATGCTTGGGGTCTCAGCACTGTTTGTACTGCATGTAAAACGGATTCCTTGATTTATATGTACTGCTGGTAAAAGAGACTTTTAGCCTTTTTATGTACTGCATGGATTCCTAGATTACTATGTACTATGTGTCAAACTAACCCCTAGCATATTGTACCACTGGTACTCTGTTCGTGCATCCTGCATCCAGTGCTGCAGCTCCTATCCTCTGGACCCACACCGCCCACTCACCGCACATCCCCAGGGTGCAATTCTACTTCCTCCCATGCCAGTCTTTTGTATTGCACTGCCCATTCTTTGTACATCCTAGGTCATTACATGTCCGCTACATATGATCATTGCTAGGCATTCTTAGTCATTGTGCCACCTTAGGTCACTATATGTCTAATACTTATGGTCATTGCTAGACACTTGTACTCTTTGTGCCTCCTATGTCATTACATGACTGATACGTATGGTCATTGCTAGGCAGGCATTTGTACTCACTGTGCCCCCCTAGGTCACTATATGTCTAATCCCTATGGTCATTGCTAGACACTTGTACTCATTGTGCCTCCTATGTCATTATATGTCTGATACATATGGTCATTGCTAGGCATCTGTTAACTCATTGTGCCGCGATAGGCTGTCAGTCGTTGTCTGCTGCACTTCTGCCCGACTAGTCTATTGAAGGACATTGCCTACATTATCTACTAAAATGTATTGTACCCCTAGTACACACCTGCATTACCTAGCCTCGGGCTCTAGTACCTTAAAGCATGCATATCTGCCTACCTTACATCTTGCCCCTTACGTACTGCTCACCATTTTGGCTTTATCTGGGCCACAGCTCGACCCCACTATGGCCCAACACCACACACCGGCCTCTACATTGTGCACAAATCCACCTCGCATACCACCTACCTCATGCAACACGACAGCGCTAAATCCATATCTAAATGCGCCAGCCCTCTGGTTACAACATTTCACCACCAAACCAACCATGCCCTACTCGCATCAGGAATGCTAGGCTTGGCTCTCGCCTGTACCACCTACCAGGCATCCAAACTACACCACCCAGCAGCATCACCGGACCCTCCCGTCGCCACACTATATCTGACACAGGCATACTGAATCCCGCCAAGAATAAACCCACACTATCCCTCCTGACTAGATGGACATCTCCCAACCTACCGAGTCAAACTTGTGCCACCTCAGTCAGAAACCAAAGATTAGCAGCCAGATGTCACCACTGGTCCTACCACATGAATATCCTCAGTATAGAAAAAAACTGATTCCAACCCTAACAAGAAAAACACCATTGCCTTTGCAGCCCCGATAACTGACGAGGCCCCCACAGCCAATAATTCCAACACTGTGACCAAACTTAAAGGTGCGCTTATTAACGCACGCTCTGTCCCTGCTCACGCTTTAGACATTGCAGATTTAATCGTGACAGAAAACCTTGACTTTCTTGCAATCACATAAACTTGTCTGCATGCGTCCTTGGGTCCTGCCCTGACCCTAGCCATCCCCGATAGCTATTCCATCATCAGGTGCAACAGGGACACTAATCAAACCAAGGGAGGTGGATTAGCATTCATATTTAAGAGTTTGCTTAATCTTAGGGCAGCCAACACCCTAGAGCTCCCATCAGCTGAATTACTCTTTATTAAACTACCAATTTCACTCAATCACACCGCTTCAGTGCATCTCATCTACAGGCCACCTGGCCCCACATCCACATTTGTGGTGGATATCTCATCCATCCTAGCCTCTAGCACTAAGCCCAAATCTCAAATCATCGTATTTGGCGACCTCAACCTGGGACACCAGGATACGAATGATGCCAAAGCCAGTGACGTAGCCAGTGTTCTGACTGTCTTCGGCCTCACCCAACATGTTAGTGAACCTACCCATATCAAGGGTCGTACCCTTGACTGGGTCTCAGACATGAACTGTGCACTAAATGTAATCTCTTTGTCACCATGTGCGTGGTCTGATCATCATAAAATAATATTCTCCATCAACTTGGGCCCACCCATAGACAAACCCAACATTGCTCCGCCCACCTATACACGTAACAAGAAGGATATTACAGCTGAGAAACTACTCCCACTTATCCTCCCTTTACTGAACAGGTTCTTCCACTTGCTCAGACCCTACTGTCCTAGTTGATACTTATAACCGTGCCATGTTAAAAGCTCTCAACACCATTGCCCCGCTCAAACTGCGCAAACAAAAACCTTGCAACCACCTTAATTCGTGGTTCACCACACACTTACGTGAACTTCACAAAGAAAAAAGAAAAGCCGAGTCACACTGAAAAAGTTCACCTACTCTAGTGAATAGAAATAACCTTACAACCACCTCCCTCACTTACAAAGAAGCTATCCTAGCGGCCAAAAAAGAAGTGTACAACAATAGGATCATACAAACACAATCCAACACCAAGGAACTCTTTAAGATCCTCAAGGAACTAGAGTCCCCAGTCGCCCCTCTTGATACGTGCACCCCTGGCGCTGAATGGTGTTCCAATATACAAAAGCACTATTAAACAAAATTGCCTAGCTCCAAGCCAAAATTAACACCAAAAAAGCCATCTCTCGGACTCAGCGGGTAACTCCCAGTCCTACAATACCCCTTCTCCTAAGCACTCCTTCAAACCTTTCAGCTTCTCACCCCTTACCATTAAGGAAGTTGAAAACATCATCATGAAGCTAAAGCCTTCCAACTGCCAAGGTGACGCCTGCCCTGCGCCGGTCGTAAAGGAAGCGGCGCATGATCTTGCCCCATTTATCACCTCCTTTATCAATTCCTCATTCAAATCGGGTACAGTACCCGACAACCTCCAGGATGCGTGGGTCATCCCTCTAATTAAAAAACCTAATCTCGACCCTAGCAGTCCCACCAACTACAGGCCCATTACCACAGTGCCTTACCTACTCAAAATTCTGGATCGTGCAGCTTCTCTCCAAATCCAAGATTACCTTGATACTAACAACCTATTAGGTCTCAGGCAATCTGGCTTCGGTCCAAGACACCGCACGGAGACAGCTCTGATCGATTTAAAAACCCAAATCGAGGACCTGAAAGACGAGGGCAAACAAGCACTCCTGCTCCTCCTCGACCTCTCTGCTGCATTCGATTTGGTCGATCACCAAATCCTCTGCCAGCACCTTAAGATTGCTGCTCACTTCTCTGACGTAGTTACTTCATGGATCAGCTCCTTCCTGGCAAATAGATCCGTGAGGGTCTTCTCTCCCTTAGACGCTGCTGCCCCAGCACATGTCCCCTGAGGAGTCCCACAAGGCTCTTGTGTATCGCCTACGCTTTAGAACGTGTTTACTAAACCACTCTTTGATATTCGTACCAAACTCGGAGAAATCAGGAGCCAGGCTGTCAGACTGAGGCTGTCCGGGTCGTGGTGCCAAACCGCCCCTTTGTCCTGAGACAGAAGGTTCAGGATCCTCTGGAACCTCATGGGCTCCGCTGCTGAAAGATGGAGTAGATCGGAGAACCACACTTGTCTCGCCCAGTACGGGGCCACCAGGATCACCCGACATGGATATCTGTGAATCCATTGCAGCGTCCGACGTATGAGTGGAAACGGGGGGAACGCATACAAAAACTTGTCCGTCCACGGGAAGGAGAACGCTTCCCCCAGTGAGTCTTGTTGTGGCCACCTGCTCGCGTATTATGAGCACTTCCTGTTCTCTCTTGTCGCGAAGAGATCTAGAGCCGGACAACCCCACTTTTCGAAGACACGGTGTAGTTGTTGGTCATTCAATTCCCATTCGTGTAGTCGATTCATCTCTCTGCTGAGAGCGTGTCATGAATAAAGCTTCAGGCTCAAGAAGATTTGTGGCCCCCTTTGTTGTTCACAAGAGAAGCCGTGCTCCGACAGGTTCTGGCCCTTTAAGACGAGGATTACCAGGTGCATGAAAGTTGGCTTGGCAACGCTGGCGCCCTGTCATTTCTTCATTGCCCCGCCTCCGGCGTGCTGCTAGCGTGTTCACGTGATCACTATGCGTTCACGTGATTGTTTAAATAGTGCCGCCGGGAATCACTCGGTGCTTCTGAACTTCCTGGTTTCCAGTGGCGTTACTTTGTATCATTGAATCTTGTGTACCTTCCCTCCCTTTCCCCGCCCATCTTGGAACTGCCTTCCTGTGTATCGGATTTCGGACTGTCCCTGGATATTGCCTGTCTCCTGCCTCCTTGGTGTTTGAACTTTGTTTGATCTATTCATTGTACTGCTCTGACCTCGGAACGTCCACGGATTTCGAACTAGCCTATGTTTGTTTGCCTTCTGGATTGCTACGGACTGCCTTTGAACTGCCTTGGTTTACGGATACTTTGGATTTTGGTTCTGGATCTTCCTTTTGGATTTGAAACTTTGTGTGTACTTTGAACTTAAGACTGCCAGTGAGTCCTGCTTAGGCGTCCTCGTTCCGTCGGGGTAGTTTCTGTTTGGATTCTCTGCATTCCTCTACTGACCCTCGAATCATCATTGCCTCAACTGCTCCAGTACAGCTTCCTTCACGGTAAGGGTGTCTCTTGAGTTTCCCTTTTTGTAATCATTAGCCTGTCAATTCCAGTAGCTAGCATTTATTGTTTCATTTTCTTATCCACAGGGGTAAACTGGTAGATTGGCTGGTTCATTTCTTTGGGTTTGACAGTGTTTAACTCAAAGGTCAGTGTTCCGTTATTCTTTGTTCACACTGTATTACTGTTATGGATTGTGGATAACACGTCACTTTCCTTACAGTCGCTGCCAGTCTACCTATACTCCTGTGTCGGCGCACCTTATCCTGAGTACTGCAGCCATCCTGGTCTTCGTTTGGCATCCTATCTTTTGCCTACTAGATCGCACTGGTTGTTCACTTTCAGCCAGCGGGGTATAATAGTCAGAAGAATTCTTCGGCTACACTATGAGGGCAATATTCCCCTGACAGAGAGTCTGCTTGCACGTTTTTGACTCCTGGTAAGTGGAACGCCAATAGATATATCCTGTGGCGGAGGGCCCAAAGCTAGATCTCCTGGGCTTCGGTCAACAGAGTCCTGGAGCGAGTACCCCCCAGCTTTCTCAGGTAAAACATTGTTGTCGTGTTTTCTGTCATTATCCGTACAACGGATCCTTTTATGCGTGGCAGAAAGGACTTCAGGGCCCAAAGCACTGCCCTTAACTCCAGCACGTTTATGTGAAGGCTGGACTCCTCCGATGACCACCAACCTTGAACCTGAAGGGAATCCAGATGAGCTCCCCATCCAGTCAGAGAAGCATCTGTCACCACCGTCATCTGGAACCCAGGTTCCAGTAAGGGCACCCCTCTTGTTAGATTTTTGGAGATTCTCCACCACTGAAGTGCCTGCACGAGCCTGCTGTTGATGGTCAATTTGTTCGACCAACGACCTTGACTCTGTGCCCATCGATCCGTCAAGAATCCCTGAATGGGCCTCATGAAGAGACGACAATTGTTGATCAAGGGTATACAGGACGCCATTGTCCCCAACAGGGACATGCACCTTCTCACCGACAATCTGGTGTTGACTTTCCATTCCGATGCCTTGTGTCGTAGTTTCAGAACTCTTTCGACAGATGGTTTTACCAATCCTGACTGCGTCTGGAACTCCGCCCCCAGAAAGACCAAGGTCCTTGATGGCGATAAGGAGGACTTTTCGAAGTTTATTGCGAAGCCCAAGTGCTGTAGGAGGGACATGGTGGCATTCAGACTTTCCCGTGCTCTTTCCGGAGATAAGCCCCTTAATAACCAATCGTCCAGATATGGGTACACATGATGACCTTCCTTCCGTAACCAGGCTGCCACTGGTGCCAAACATTTCGTGAACGTCCTGGGAGACGATTTAAGTCCGAATGGGAGAACCTTGAACTGATAGTGGGTTCGCTCGACGCCGAACCGCAGAAATCTTTTGTGTCGTCGACGCATCGGGATATGAAAGTACGCGTCTTTAAGGCGAGGAAACGCTGATAAGACCATTTCCGAACATTTAACTTTGATGATACAAGAGTTACAATCTTTACTATGGGACAAGTACATAAGAAAATGGTCGCGTGTGCCTAATTTTGATTCCCCAAGGAGGCCTGAACTCTATCCTTTTCTTCTATGGGAATACAATTTTATATCCATCTTCAAAGCTTGAAAACTACATCAAAGAGTGGTTGTGTGTGCCTAATTGTAGTTTCCACCAAATGACTAAACCTTATACTTTGTGTAAAAGTGACATAACTTTCCTTCACAAGAAATTAAAAGAGCATAAACGATTGAAGAGGTGCAAGAATTACCTGAAGCTGAGAGAGTGTCACCAAAGCTTCTGGGTAATCACTTGGGCTGAAAGCTGGCAGAAAGGTGCAGGTAAATTTTGGGGTGGGGAACTGCCTGCTTGTAAAGACCATTTTGAAGTAGACATAACCTGCAGTGCCAATGACTGTGGAAGACACAGAGAAGTGAGTCTTAAAGATCAATCCTGGTTGTTATTGTGGCAGACAGAAAAGAAAGGCAAAGATGCTGACCCTTTTGAAGAAAGCTATTCAAAGGAACAGTGCCTTGCCTACCTGAAGAGGTGGAAATGTTTAAAGGAATATCTTGTCGCAGCCTGCCCAACATTTCAAATCATTGAAGTTGTGGCAGTAATCTAACCTACTGAAACTGTGGTGGTATATCCGGTTGTCAGTAGATGCAGCATTGCAGTAGCTTAAACCAAGTGAAGTACTGTGGGGCAAAGGTGAATGTTCCCATGATAAAACCAGTAGAAGTGTGGTTGTTGAAGTGGAAGCAGCAACACTAAGCAGGCATTCTGACACATATAACATTGTGAACTTTAAAACGGCGACTAAAGAAGTACTAATGCCTTTGTTGCACAATCCCCCTACCCACCTGCCAAAACCAGCTCTCCTTCTGAGGTGCTATGGAGCCCAAGGGACATGGATGGTATTTTTTTACTGGCTTTCTATCACAGATGTCCAGTCAAAAATAACATGCTTTCCCCCTTGGCACCCCAGCGCCTTGCATACACATATAACCATGTTGATTGTGTTAGGCCTAGTAGGGCCCATGGGACAGGGATGGTATATTTTTGCTGGACATCTATCATAGCGATCCAGTAAAACATGTCATGCCTACCCCCTGTGCCCCGCTAGCAGCAATTGAAAACTGTTTGGATATTTACCAATTTTTCTTTTAAAGAATGCTCTACAGTGCAACATTTTAACCCATTATTATATTTAAAAGTCACGGGGGGAAACCCCTCGAACCACCTTTGATTGGTTCGGACTCCCTCACTGCACTCAGTCGCTATGGCATTTTTGGGGGAAATAGTTATGCCCCTCTGCTTAAAAAATTCACGAGCTGCCACTGGCTCTCGGTCTGTGTTGGGAACCGGATGGGAGAGCCCAGGGACTGTGGTGGGAGAAGGATGGGCGGGAACCATGGGATAGTGGTGGGAGCAGGGTAGGGAGAGCCCAGGGTGTGTGATGGTGTGGAGAGAGCCCAGGGACTGGGTAGGAGTGGGATGAGGGAGCCCAGCCACTGTGATGGGAGCAGGTGGGGAGCCCAGGGACTATACTGCGAGCAGGGTGCAGTGACAGTGCGCAATACATACTGGCCATTTACCATTTTCTGGGGGGCTCGGCCTGCCCAAATTTTGCTCAGGGTGGGCCCTGGCCAAACATTTCTGAAGACCACTAGCCTAGTGGATTTACAATGTGAGGCAACTTCTTTGATTGGCATGCTCGTCAGAGTCTCATATACAAAATAATCCAGTGTGCTCGTGTATGGACATCACACATTTCGCAACTATCTCTATAAAACAAAATAACACCAACACAGAGGGGCGGGGCTGGAGGGTCCCGAACAATTTATTGTTTGCTCAGGGGGGCCTTGGCATAAAAAGTTTGAAGACCACCGATCTAACGGGAAATCTAAATTTCCTTGATGTTCTACTTGGAAAAAGAATGGTTGTAAGTCTAAAACCCGCCACATAACGTGAGGGTTAGTATCCTTGCGTAAACTTAACCAAGTTAGTGGGGAGTGATCTGTGACCAATTTTAACTCGCAACCTGTCAAATAATATTTACGATGTCTTACTGCCTATTTAATAGCTAGGGCCACTAGTTCTATGGTAGCATAATTGTTTTCTCATGGAAATAGTTTTCTACCAGTATAGAGGACAGGATGGCCACACACTCATACACTTGTGATGGTACAGCTCCCAAGCCTAACTGAGACGCATCGGCCTGTAACACAAATTCTTTGCTGAAGTTGGATACCTTCAACACCGGTTTACTACACAATATGTGTTTAAGAGCATCAAAACTAGCTTGGGCCTTTTTTCCTGATTTGATATGTTGGGGCTCAGCATTTCTGGGTTTGTCAGTGAGACAGGCCGTGATGGTAGAATAGTTTGGGTGAACCTACGATGATTGCCTGTAAGGCCACGTAATATTCTTAAATCTTTCTTGGTCTTTGGAGGGGGGTGATTCAATGACAGTTACTACCTTTTGTGACTGGGGTTTTTACGAGACCGTTCCCGACAAAGAACCCTAGATATGTTACAGCCCACTGGGCCAGGTGGCATTTTTGGGGATTTGCCATGAGGCCAGCTCTTCTCAGGGCTCTTATAATTTTGTATAGTTGTCAAAAGTGTCCTTTACAGGATTTGCAAAGTATTACAATGTCATCAAGATACGCACTGCAAAAGCTGGTGTATGGTTGCAGTATCTTATCCATAGGTCTCTGGAAAGTTGCCGGAGCCCCGTGGAGCCCAAGGGGAAGTACTTTTTTTCTTTATCTGCAGGGCTCAATGGTACTTTCCAATGGCCCTTTGCAAGATCGATATTGGAGATAAACTCTGCAGATCCCAGTTTGCCAATCAGCTTTTCAATCTGTGGCATTGGTTAATTGTCAAACTGGGATGCTGCGATCGATCAGTTTTTGAAATGAGGATTATTAGTGAGCACCTTACACTGGAAGATCGTTCAATAATACTGGTCTTCAACATCTTTTCCACCTCCTTGACAATGATCTACATTCAGGCTTCCGGGACCCAGTACGGTCGTAAATTAATCACCTTCCAGGGTGGAGATCGGATATAATGGGCAAACCCCTTTACTCTTCCTGGCTCTTAACAAAAAACATTGGTAAATTGATTTAACAGATCCTGTATGCCCTGTTTTACACGAGGTAAATCTAGAGAGAGGACACTTTGCCTCGGTACGGGTTCTGGCAAGAGGGGGTTATGACTACCGTTTTTCTGTTGGGTCCTCGCTCCACTCCTTTAACAGATTTACATGATATAATTGCGTTTTCTACCTATGATCCGGGTGGGAAAAACTTGGTAATTGTAGGGACCGGTTTGTTCGAGGATCTCATATGGTACATGCCATCTCAAACTCATTTTCTTTTCGGAGGTGGGTAGCCAAACCAGGACTTTCTGGCCCACAGAAAATGATCTTTTTGCTGCTTTTTGATCAGAGTTAATTTTCTAATGGAGCTGAGCTTTCTGTAGGTGTTTTTGTACTAGCAGCCTAACTACTGCCATATGTTATTGCAGCTTCTGAGAAGTTTGAGTAAGTGGGATAGCTGCTGCTTCTTCCTACTCTTCCCAGGTCTCTCTCAACATATGCAAGACATCTCTCGGGTCTCATCCATATAACAATTTGAAGGGAGAGAAACCCAGAGATGCTTGTGGAGACTCCCAGGTTTGCAAACAGGGCCCAATTAAATTCCAATTACGGCCGTCTGCTTCTACCAACTTCCTTAAGATGTTCTTTAAGCTTTGATTATACCGCTCCACAAGTTCATCTGTCTGTGGATGATAGACCAACGTCCTTATGGTGGTAATGTGGATGATTTCCTTAACCTCTGCTATAAGTCTAGACATAAACGTGCTGCCCCGATCGGTCAAAATTTCTTTAGGGAAACCGACCAAGGACAGAAAAGATAGTAAGTATTTCAGGATCTGTTAGGTGGTATTAGTTTTTATTGGAAATGCCTCTAGGTAGCGGGTGGCATAATTGCATTATTACGAGGGTATACTTGTTTCCCAATCTAGACTGCTCTGAGGGACCGACAATGTCTATCCCTATATGGAAAAATGGGACCTCTATCAATGGTAGGGGTTGGAGGGAGACAGGTGGAACCAGAGGCAGTCCTGTCTTTTGACGCAACTCACACATGGCTAGTAGAACTTGGAGAATTTAGTTTTGTGTTTTTGTCACACCCAAGTGCCATCTCTAACACAATTCTTCGGTGACTCTTTGGGACTACCAACTGTGTTCGTACTATGCCCTCCTGTGTAACATCTCCTCAGTAGAGAAGATCTTTCTGTAAGAAGAAAAAAGGACCTCCCCTCGCTTGATTTACTTCTTCAGAAACTACTTGTTGGAAGGCTTCAACCAAAATGGGATTGTTCTGTTGTGCGTCTTTTTGTCGTTTCTTCCTCGTCCTGGTGGTTGATGAAGTAAGGTTTTTAGAGGTTTTACAAAAAACACATAGGGCTTCATCACGAGTCTGGCGGTAACCCGTAAATGCGGCGGTAGCGCTATTACCGCCGCATTTAAGGCTCCGCCAGATCATGGCCTTGGCAGATTTCCCCCCAGCTCGGATTTTCGGTGCTATTACCGCCGGCAGGAAATCCACCGGCGGTAATAGCGCAAATTTTCCCCATTGGGCCCAATGGGGAATGAGGAATTCCCAAGTGGGCCCAATGGGGAATGGGCACTAACCGTTCCGCCAAACCCGTGATCCGGCGCTAATAGCGCCGGAGGGTTTGGTGGTAGGGCTAATAGCGCTGGCAGTAATAGCACCGGCATTACCGCCCAACTCGTGATGAGGCCCATAGTGTCTACTACATTGTCCATTGAGGAGGAACAGGGGAAGGGTTTTATGTCACTGGTGTTGATATTACAGGACCCCTGGTAAAGACCTACACCACTTTCCATGGGAGGGACATTCCCCCCCCCCCCCCCCCCCCCCCTATGAGATCCTCCCGTCATACAACGCCCCGGAAGCGGATTGTTTGGTAGTGGCTGCACTGCCCTGGCCTTCTGGGAGAGGGGTCCCTCCGTGGCAAAGTGACTCCAATCTGTAAGATCGTCAAACATGTTAGAAAGAAAATGATTTAATGAACCAGAACATAATGAAAGTCAAGCAATAAGATGGATATTGCAAGACAAGTGGCAGAAAGTGGTTGTCTGTGGGTCAGAACACAGGCAGAGCAGTCTTTCCACTGTTGGATTTGTTTGGAGATGGAAGCCTGCTACTCAGCGTGGCAGTGGTTTAGTTAAAAACCACCAAAGAGCGCAGACCACTGCATGGACAACAAGTGGCAGAATGTGTCTGTCTGGAGTACAGAGAGTCTGGAGGAGGAAATGCGAGCCCAATCCGTGTTTACTTCAGACACGGCACTTCCTGAGAAACCGCGCAGTGTGTGGCATATAGTTGCTGAAATGAGGTAAAAGCTGTTTGTATTGGCACCAATTTCAGCAATATCGAGAACTTTTTTGATCAGCACTCCACTCCTACATAAACGACTATTTGGTCCCTGAGCCTACAAAAATCTATTAAACATGCCAGGCAAAACGGTTAGCCACTCTAAAGCATATAATTTGTGCAAAGCCAAACCTTATAAAAAAGTAACGACTCAAATGCGCTCAACTAGTATTGAGCCGAGCAACACCATCTCTGTTACTTTGCCTGCAGCAGTTACATTGTTGAGACAGGGCAAAAATGCCTGTGGACCAATTACTGCATAGTTTACCCCAGGCATGGAACAAAACAATACCGTTGAAAAACGAGGAGAGGATCTCCTAACTACATTAACTGGGGAGGACCAGTCAAGGAGTGCTGACCAATCTATCGTCGATATCGAATACAATTCTCTCCTTGCACTTTGCTATTCACTTAAATGGTTAACTGAAGCCCCTAGGGTCCAAAAAGGGTCAACATGCCAACTTCAGACGTAGCCATTGTGAGGAACTCATGGTGGCAACAGTAAAGACAGAAACAAGCGATCACAGTTCAAGGGTGTTTATTGAACAATGTTTGCAGGGTGGAAAAATGCCTAAACTAAACCTAAATCTAAGCTGGGAGCAAGAGTCGACCATCAAAGGAAAATAAGGCCGTCCTAGTTGCGTTGTGTCAAAATCAAAAGGCCTATACTAAGAAACCTATTGCCAATCCTCACAGCTAATATAAAAAGAGGTGCAGGATAGTTTTCAAGAAAGGAAAGAAGTGTTCTCAAATAACATGTCAGGATAATGCCGCTTGGGTCTCCCTTCAACACGTTTTGAGCACGGGGTAAGGTGGGATCTTGGAGCACAGCACACACTTGAGCTTTCTTGTCATGAGTCGCCAGTTCTGTTCCAGCTTATCAGGAGCCTCGATGGCCAAGTCTCATTTCCCTGGAAAGTCTCTTGCCTTCGAGAGCCTTACGTGTTCAAGTAACAAAACAAAAAGTTTCTTCAACAAAATGAAAGTTTGATTCTTCGTCCCACAGTTTGCACCTCTGGGTCCGCCTCTTCCAGATGCTGAACCTTCTTTACTTTCAGCATCCCTTCTCTGGGTTCATTACGGCTTTTCCTTCATTCACACATCTTAATGTCTTTTCAAACAGTTCCAGTGGACATCCGTTGGCTGGGTTCACTCTTGTCAACACACTGTTTCCTGGGACTTTATACTTGCCCCCTATTCATCAGCATCCCTCGGTCGAGTTCACTTTTACCAACTACACATTCGTTTGCAGGATTCACTTCCCTTGCTTTCTCAAGTTCGTAGATCAAAGACTTTCGACTGTACAGGGATTTAGCTTAACCTCCTGTATGACTACTTTGACCTAACTTGGTGGCTCTCCTACGGCCTTCTGGTTTCTGTAGTTTTATTCACACAGGGATTGACCAGAGTCTCTTGAATTGGCACCCACGTGGGGCCGGTTCCCTCTGGAAATGGTCTTTCCTCAACACTTTTACAGTTCTTTTGAACTTAGTTCATTTTGCCACTTCGCGTCTTTCATCCACCACAGCCCGGCTCTTACCGGCTCTCCCCTCGACTCACCGGCTGTGATGAACCGCTTAGCTTTCTTTGTAACTGGAGTCAAGGCCGGTACCATGGTAGCAGGAGTTTCCCTCGCCCCCTGCTTATCAGCGTCGACACGCTCCATGTACCGTTGGCATCTGTTGCAGTACACTTCGGCTATTGTCCTCAGTCTTACGATTCCCTCTGCAGAGGTTTTGTGGGTCTGCATCGGGAAGGCCAAGGTTGTGTCTCTCCTTGTCAGCCTCTCTATTTTCACCGCCTTTCTCCTCCTCTTGATCTGCCGGACCTGGATAGCTGTCTCGTTGTGGGGTCTGCCTTGCTCGTACTGTGTTCTCTTGCTCCACCTTTTATCCATGTGGGAAAGGGCAGTCAGGTGTGTGCGATTCTGATCAATTGCTTGACTTTACCTGACCCTTGTATTGGGACATGTCACGTAAACGGCTCTGGTGTTAGTCCATTCTCTGGTGTGTCATGCAAAAGTGTTTGTGTCGGAAGGAGGGGGGCAGTGGTTTTGAATGTCCAATGTGGTAGGATGGGGAAAAGGTGTTGAAAGAAGAGGGAATACTGTGTCTCACCCGTTGATCTTCCACTCCCGAGGACCCCCCATCCAGGTGATCCTCCATCACTGGTCTACCGCCAGGAACTGGATCGAATAACGATGGCTTTGTCCTGGCACCTGGATGACAGATCCCCGGGGACTAGCTACGGAGACACCTTCAGGTTTCTCACACCATAGCTGTGCAGTCTCCTCCATTTCGACACATGCCTCTAAGTAAAGGTGATAAATCACACCGGAAGTCTGCAACCCCAGAATCTGACCAACCTACCACATGAATTTAGATTCACAAACACAGAGGTGGGAGGCTATTCCTCCTAAAAATATGGAAGTTGCAGCAAACCTTAGACCTAGACAAGTCCACACACTAGTAAAAGTACTATCCACAAGAGTAGAAGACAATGTGATGAAAACAAAGGCTGCATGCTGCAGCACTGAAAGTGTCTCCCAATCCATGATGGGCTGTGGGAGAAGTGGCAGTTTGGCAGCGCCAGCAGGAAGGGACCACAACCCAGCAAATTTCCAATGACAACAATTTCCCAGGCCTGATTTTATACTTTACTAGCAAAACATGGCAGTTCTCTGAACGGGTTCTGTGGACAGACAAGACAAAACTCTCATCAATTATTGAAAATCAGTAACCCTGTAGGTCGCTGTTCCAATTCACTTATCGCTTGATGTGCTTTGCACTCCGAAGTAAACTGCACTGAGAATAGGCAAGTGTGGCTGGCTGACATACCCCAGAGCAAATGTTGGGGTGCGGCGAGATTCTGTGTGCTGCTGCATACTGGGACCTTCTGTGCTCTCTCCCCACCTTTTGCCTCACCATGGCATGCTGTAGTTTGTTGTGGTGCACTGCAAAGCAAATGTCCTAGAAAACGTACATTCTAGGGTTGAGGACCAACACGTTCTAGGACCACATTGATGTTTGGCCGATTTCAGGCAACCGTCTCATATGTGAAGATGCTGAAACCAGGTACAAAGGGAGGGGTGTCCAATTGTCATGTAGCCATTAATGTCCTGAGGGTCCTAACAGGTTGATATGCAAAATGTGGTGCAGATTGGTGAAACGGTGTGGAGTTGTATAAGGAACAACGCTTCACCAAGCCACAAACCCACAGCACATTTTTACTTTTGCTGCAATTCGGGGAACAAGGTGGGGTGTCCAAATGTCATTAGCCAGTATTGTCAAAAGGGTCCTGACAGGTAAATATGCAAAACCTGGTGCAGATTGTTGAATGGAATTGCATAAGGAACAACGCTTTGCTAAGCCACAAACCCAAACATTTTCACTTTTATAAATATAGATAGACACAACTGGAATTCATAAATATCTTCAACTACTTCCTCATCAGTATCTAAAACATGCAGAAAAATGCACAAGAAGGTTGGAACTGTTCACATGAAAAAATCCAAGGCCCTAACCTTAGGAGTGCGTTTACATCCAAGAGAATTCACTTGGTCTATGGACACATGGTTACGACTTAATCCTCAAGAAAAATACACTTGTACATTACAAGCCTATCATGTGTCTAAAATGATTGTTCTTAGCATATGTTTCATTTTAACTAAATAATTTAAAAGGTCCCACTGAAAAAGTATCATTAAATGCACCATTTTGTTTTCCATTGCATGCGTTTCACTTTGAGTAAAGCTGCTATGTATTTGAAACTCAAGTGTAAACATGCTCAGAAATATTCCTGTTATTATTAGGGGGAACTTGAAACTTTCTCCTCCTTAGGAATCCAATTGTGAGACCTGATCATGAAATAACTAGCAAATGAAAGTCACAGTGTCATCTGCTCCAGGAAAAGAATGTAAAGAAAGGCATGGCATCAACAGTAAGACAACCACAAGTGACCACAGTTCAAGGGTGTTTATTGAACTTCCAATAAGGGTGAGATAAACGCATCTCTAATCCTAAATCTACAGATGGGAGCAAGCTACGACCATCAAATAATAATAATGCCAACCTCGCGGCTTTTTGTCAAAATAAAAGGGCCTATACAAATAGATGTTATTGCCAATCCTTACTGCTAAATACAAATAGTGTGGGAAATATTGTTATGAAAACGAAAGAAGTGTTATAAAATGATATGTCCTTTTTTTCAGGCCATTGGCCTCCCTTCCCCATGTTTTTATCATGGAATAAGGCGGTTCACTCAAGCATAGCACAGTCTCTGGCTTCGTTAGCACGAGGTTATAGTTCACTCATCAGCATCAGGGCCTCCAGAGTGTAAGTCACCTTGCTTCTCAAAGTCTCTTTACTCAATGGGCCTGATGCAACCACAGAGAAACAGGAACCCATGACGGCAGAAGACCTCGCAAGGAGACGTAAGACTGACCAGTGAGTGCAACCAGGAACGGGGGAAAACGGGGCTGACAGGTGGTGATAGAAATAAAGCAAAGCAAGGCATTTTGAATTATTGAACTAAATGAAAGCAAGCTAAAGCAGATGAAAGGCCTTTTGAATATCTAACGAAAGGAAAGCAAAGCATTTTGGATACCGAACGGAATGAAAGCAAGGCATTTTGAATACCGAACTAATTGAAAAAGTTGGGCACACTGTCATCTTGACAGGAGTGAAAGAAAGATTGTGAACCATACCGAGAGGAACGTTTTGTACTGCATTGAAATAATGAACTGCATTAACTGAAACCAGTGTAGCAAAGCCAAAAGAGTACAGGGAGATGTATGCAGAATGTGAGAAACCCCGCCATTGGCCACAGCCAAGAAAGTGCTAAAATCTGTTTATAATAAGGCAAACAAGCATTGGCAAGAGCCAATGGAATATAACAGTCATATGCATGATATGAGGAATCCAGCATTGGTCCAAGCCATGAAAATGTAAAGAACTGTATATTATAAGGAAACCAATATTGCCATGAGCCAAGGCAATGTAAGAAGGTGTAACAAGCGCAAGGTGGTTAAACAAGTAACAATACATTGTAAGGAGAGTTTGACACATGTGACTGAGGCAAACCTCACTACTGAGAAGTAGTGGACTGGTGTTAAAGGAAAAGCTGTCAAGAAAGGGTACTGGTTGCGTGACCTGTAATGGGTAGACCATGTGGTCTGACAACTGCTCTTAGACTGGGTGCCCCTGAATGGAAAACACATTCAAAACATATATGTGGGAGCTTGTGTTGTGCAAAGACCTTGTTGTGATAGTTAAGTCAAGTAATTGATTGGAATTGGAAGATTTGAACTGTAGGGGATGGGTACCTCTGTGCTGGATTAACTACTTTGAATTTGGGAAAGGGGAGCTGATTACAAAACAAAGAGCTAGAAGAAGCTCTGAACTTTAATTTGATCACTACTCCTTTCTGATGCCGACATTCCTACACATTGTATGCAGTTAGTTGTGAGGGCAAGTATAGGTTTTGGACACAGACAGACATTTTACTTTGGACTTCCTGATGTAGACTATCCCTAGTTGTCTTTAAGTTGGGAAATCCCACCTTATCATAGGGCAAGTTAGGCATTACACCACACTTCATTTGAGGTTAAATCAAACTTTGTTGAGAACATTTGAACCAGTTGTCTCTATCTGACTCATGATGCCTTCACAAATGGTGTCAGGTGTGGGATACTCTGAATTGGTACAAATAATAATAATAATTGGGGAATCCGTATGCTGCTTATAGTCCAGCAACCCTCAGGAAAGGAAGCGATTGTGAGAGTTTAAGCCCAGGATAAAGTGACAACAATCAACAGATTAATTTCCACCCAGTTTCAGATTCCGATTAAGTGTCTAGAATTCATATATAGATCACAGATTCTTCTTGACACTGTCCCTTAACCACTTATCATTTGAAATACTGGAACAGAATTGTTTTAAACATTAGGAAACCCCAAATATTTATTTGACCCGGGGCATTAGGTTCTTTTAGCCTTGCAAAGGGATTCTCCCCTGGCACTCCGCCTCATCCTTCACCTGAATAAGCCCAAGGAAAAGGTCAACTCCAGTGTAACAAGCGCAACCGAAATTGACTAAAGCCCTGAAACAGAAGGTGAATCAGAATGTTTTTCCCTTTCTGATTCTGAAGAAGACACAAATAAAACCCTCTCACCTCCAGACTCCATGGCATCCCTGAATGACGTGTTGGCCCAGTTTGATAGCTCACCAAATAAAAGCAGAGGAACTGTTCCAAACCGGGTTAGAATGGCTAATTGCCGTTCAAGAAAAACCACCATTCCACAGGGATTTCTTCAGCCCTATAAAGAGGGATGATTTAGGAAATTGTTCTGAAACTTTGAAAAATTTGCAACCCAGTGGGGGGATGAGTTAAAACTGTGCTATCTAGGACCTTTCTGAAAAGAAGAATTACAGACTTCCTACCAATTACTAAATCTCCTAGGAACAGCCACCTTCGCTGAAATTAAAGAAGATCTCTTACAAAGAGTGGAACAAACCAGTAATTTCTATTGTCAAAATCTAAGAAGCATTAGATTTAACCTCAGGGAAACGCCAGTGGAATTGGGATAGCGAGTTAATAACATGATGTCCTTACGGTTGGGAAAGAAAACATTATCTGAAGTGTTGAAAGCCCACACTCTAGAACAATGTATCAACTCCTTACCTGCCTCACTTCAACGGGTCATCTTACAACTGAACAAACCCACACTCTCTTTAGCTATTGGAACAGCCCAAAATGTTTCTGATGCAACCAAAAAATGTCATTTATTACATTGAGTGGAATGGCGAAAAGAAAAGAAAGTACCGCCACGTGCCCACTTTCCACCAAGAGAAAGAACACATTTTCCCAATTGACCCAGGGACATTAATAGCATGGAGAGGGAAAATATGGAGAAAAAGCCATATCTCAAGGCCAAAGAGGAAGTGAGGAGAGACAACGGTAGACCAATAAAACCCATGATCCCAATCTGTTTTTCCTGGTTTTCCTGCAAAAAACCAGGACTTTGGAATTGTACTAAAAAATAAAAAAGAGAGGACCCCATGGAGATTGGATGCATGAGAGGATCCTTGTTCTTATGAAAACATTGAAACCCAGAGCAATTTCTTTTATGGTGCATCAACTAAATCCACTCACGAATTAGTTCTTGCGAATGGGATCAGGCCCTAGCAGATTCTGGTAGTAAACAGACGGCCGTGTGAGCTGATCTAGTATCATCTGAGCAATTAAACGGTGCAGTCAATACCTCTCCTGTTGCCTCCCAGGCCTTTTGCACGGACCTTGCCTCTCACTTCATCTCAAAAACCCTGGACATCCTGTCCACTCTCTCGTCCCCCCAACCCTCTTTCTCTTCCTTTCCTCTTTTCTCCCCTGATGAGGTTTCTAGACAAGTCCGATCTACGACAGTCTTGTCAAAACAGTTTCTTCCCTGTTCTTCCAAAACCATCAAGGACCACATTGACACCCTTGCTCCTGCCCTGGCCGATTTCTGAAACCTCTCGTTCAACTCAGGAGCCTCCCACTCCCCTCTGAAGCACTCTTGGGCACCCTCTTCTCAAGAAACCCACAGCTGACCCTTCTTGCCCTGCTATCGCCCGATTTCCATCACTCCTTTCCTATGCAAACTCCTGGAAAAGCTGGCCATCTCACAGCTTAACCTTCACTTCAATTCTGTTGGTTGTCTCCACGACCATCAGTCTGACTTTCGAGCTGCCAGAGGCACAGAAACTGCTCTCCTGAACATCCTTGAAGACCTGCTCTTCAACCTTGACTCTAACATCCCTTCTGTCCTCGTCCTTTTCGATCTATCTTCTGCCTTCAACACGGTCAACCATACCTTCCTGCTCAACCGTCTCCGTGACAACCTGGGTGTCCCTGATCAGGATCTGGCCTGGTTGACTTCTTTCCTCTCGGATCAACCCTCCCAGGTCCAACTTGGGTCCTTTCTTTCCTCTATCTCCCTCTCTACTTGCGGTGTTCCGCAGGGGTCTAACCTCTCACCCTGGCTTTTCAACCAGTACCTGACAACTCTCGCCCATCACATTGCCGCTCTCTGCTCAGATTTTCAGTGGTTTGCGGATAACACAACTAATTTTCAAGCTTTCCTCGACCACCTCTTCTCCTTCTATCATCTCGGGTTGTCTGTCAGGAGTGGTGTGCCGCCAACAATCTCTGTCTTAATGCCAGCAAGATGGAGATTCTCCTCATCGGCACACCTTCACCCTCTTTTCCTGTCACTCTGGCTGGCCTCCCTTGGCCCTCCTCCTAACCCCACCTGTGAGGCTAAGAACCTCGGGGCCATCTTCAACTCCACGCTTTCCTTTTCTTCCCACATCTCTGATGCCTCTAAAAAGTCAAACTTCCAACTGCACCTCCTCAGAGGTATTCTGCCTTTCCTCTCCTTCCGCCAGAAGCTCACGGTCTCTCAAGCCCTGGTTCTCTCTAGGCTGGATTACGGCAACAGCCTCTTTCTAAATCTACCTGCTTCTACTCTGCGCCCTTTGCAACTCATCCAGAACAAGACTGCAAGACTTGTCCTTGGCCTCAAGCCCTCGAATCGTATCTCTGCAGCCCTGAAATCTCTTCATTGGCTCCTATTGGCTGCAAAGATTATATTCAAGACCCTTTGTATTGTCCACAAGGCTTTCTCGGGCCTGGGTCCAAAATACCTTCAACTCTCCCTCTGTAAATACTTTCCCTCTCAAGCTCTTCGCTCCTCCACCTCCAACTCCCTTATGGTCAGTCGTTTCTCAAAGAAACAAGGTGGGGGTAGATCTCTGTCTTCGGCTGGGGCCTCCCTCTGGAACAGCCTTCCTGCCACTATGAAACGTGAGGAGAACTCTGGTTCCGGAAGCCCCTCAAGTCCTTCCTCTTTGATTCTGCCTTCTCTCTACCTCTCCCTTGCTGATCTGTTCTGCTTCAGCATCGTGTACCTGGTTACCCTGTGATTTCTGGCCCAGGCACTTGCCCACCCTGCCACGCACCCGCACTGCCTCCTGGAAACCCTTGCACTTACGTCTGTATCTGTAACTCTACAGTCCCCCCCTTTCTCTGCACTAATCAGACACCCCCGGTTTGTGCCTTAAGGGTAGCACTTACCATTTGCTGGCTGCACTACCACTTGTTGTTTTTTTTATCCTTTGCTCGGCACTTTCCACTTCTCCCTTCACCCCTGCACTTTCCCCCTTGCCTCTCCACTGCACTTGCGCATTCTCAATGTCACTGGGCCTAGTAAGATCGTTGTTTTTGTTCTCCCTTGCTCCCCTCTGTTGCTTCGTCGCGCTCTGAAACACTTGTTTATGAGCGCGATACAAATAAAATATCATATCACCGTTGGTAAGAATAACTTTTTTGGAGACCAAGAGATCTACCCCAAAGTTGCTATACCCATATATGCACAAGGCACAACTACAATTTTTCCTTCAGCTGTTATTCCGGGCCTGCCAGAATAAACAATTAGGACTGACTTCCTCAGCTACAGGAAGTCAATCCATGCAGTTCACAGTTTTCACCCGTCAAAACCTGGCAAGCAGAACTCGATATACCCATAGCGTCTGTGTGGAAAAGGTCTTCAATCCTGAGACACTCATAGCAATACCCCCCCCCCCCTCCCTGAGACTCCGTTAACATATGTCCCTGGTGCGGGAGGTTCTATTCTTAGGGGAAGGGTATGTGAGAAACCTGAGGGTATCCTCACTGCTTTTCCCCCGGTATCCTCTACTCAGGTGGCCAGGGAAAGGTCATCACTTTTGCATCCTGACCCTGGGGGTGGATATGCGAGGGAGCATCACCTGGGTGGAGGAGACTTGGGGAGAGGACATCCTTAGGTGAGACATGGTATACCCCATTTCCCTTTCACCATGAACCCTACATCCCTCAAACCTGCATAGGCATTTGTCAGCCCTTTCCCTGTGATTCCCCTAAAATATTCCCAAATTGCATCAATATGGTACTGGGACGAAAAAGAGGACAATTAGACCATCACATCCTCATTTTGTGAAAGTGTATAATTATTAGTCCCAGCCAATTACTGGGACAACAAGAGCACAGCAACACTACCGCTTTGCTGGTGAGCAGTCTAGTTATTTTTATAATCAAAATGGAGACTGGAGCTTTAAAAGCTAGAAGCCTGAAACAAATGGGTTCAGCTGTGGAGGCAGAGACAGCTGTGGGAACACAGTCAGCTGTGTGCAGGGAGACCTCTCAGCTGTGGCAACGTGGCAGGAAGAGTGCTAAAAACACATGAAGCAGTGCAGATTGTATGCAGCGGCAATCGAAAGCAGAAGAAGCTGGAGGCAGGTGGCAAGCCATGAGAAGGAGGCCAGTGGAGGGAAGCGGTCGCGTCTATCCTGCTTCGCTTATGAAGCACTGCTGGGTTTACACAAGCCACAAGTGGACATCTGGGAGAAGACACAAGCAACAGCACAGAGAAACAGGAACCCATGGCAGCGGAAGACCTTGCAAGAAGCCATAAGACTGACCGGTGAGTGCAACCAGGAAGGGGGAAAGGAGGCACACCAGGCTGGCAGATGGTGATAGAAATTAAGCAAAGCTTTATCCTAGCTAGAACACTAATCATGGCAAAGACAGACTATTGTAACGCTCTCTGCCTAGGGACCAGTCAAAAAAACATTGACAAGTTACACAAAACAATGCCATCAGGGCGGCCCTCAACATCCCAGAAGAGCTCACATCTCAGATATCAGACGCAGCCTTCATTGGCTCCCCGTCGTGCAGCGAATATCGCTTAAAACCTTAGCCTTAACCTATAAGGCTCAGAACAACCTGCACCAGCTTATCTGACTAGCCGCTTCTCGCAGCATGTTGCGATCAGACCGCTGAGATCAGCCTATGTCAACACTCTCTATACCTAGATTTAAGCTGCAGTCTGCTTGGGGTCCAAGCTTCCCAGTCCTCGCAGCCAAAACTTTGGAACACCACCCCTTCCACACTCAGATCAGAACCCACGTTCCACTCCTTCAAAACCAAATCCTAACTCTGGCTTCACAAGCTTGATGAGCCGAATACACTGTCACCATAGGTGCTTACCTTCAACTACATTAGCACGTCCGACCCCTTTCTACTTCGCTATGTTCTCTATACCTCTCTTTATCATTTGCACCCCTTACATCAGCCTTAGTCTCCTTTATATGTTTCTGGAGTAATTATGTGTAACTTGCACTGTTATGTTTTTAAGTTCTGTTTTAAGTTGTTTTGTATCATCGCTGTTAAGACTGCTCCCTTGGGAGAACAGGTTATGCTTGCTTTTAACCACCTTCTTGTAACCATGAGCCCAGATGGCTCAGGGCAAGGTTGCACGCTACAAATAAATAAAAAATACAATGCATTTTCAATACAGAACGAAATGAAAGCAAAGCGTTTTGAATACCGAACTAAATGAAAACAAGTTGGGAACACTCTGACATTGTAAAGGAGTGAAAGAAAGATTGTGAACCATATTGAGAGGAAAGTTTTGAACTGCATTGAAATAATGAACTGCATTAACTGAAACCAGTGGTAGCAAAACCAAGAGAGCACAAGGAGTTGTATGCAGGATATGAGAAACCCAACATTGGACACAGCCAAGAAAGTGTTAAGAATTGTTTATCATAAGGAAAAGAAGCATTGGCAAGAGCCAAGGGAACATAAAAGAGGTGCATGCATGATATGAGGAGTCCAGCATTGGGCAAAGCCATGAAAGTGTAAAGAACTGTATATTATAAAGGAAACCAGCATTGGCAAGAGCCAAGGAAACATAAGAAGGTTAACAAGCGCAAGGTGGTTAAACAAGCCACAATGCAGTGTCAGGAGAGTGTGACACGTGACTGAGGCAATCCTCACTGTTGAGGAGAAGCAGTGGACTGGTGTTAAAGGAAAAGCTGTCAAGAAAGGGTACAGGTTATGTGACCTGTAATGGGTGGACCGGATGGTCTGATAACTGTGCCTAGACCAAGTGCCCATGACTGGAAAAGCCACTGAAAACACCCATGAGGTAGCTTATATTGCGCAATGACCTTGTTGTGATATTAAAGTCAAGTGTTTGTTTGAAAGCTGGATGATTTGAATTGTTTTTGTTTGAACGCTGGAAGATTTTAATTCATGGGGAAGGGAAACCCTGCATTTGATGAACTACTTTGAACTCGGGGAAAGGGGACTGATTACACCCCAAAGAGATAGAAGTAGCTCTGAACTTTACTTTGAACACTATTCAATTTTGAGTCTGACATCCCTACACATTGTATGCAGTTAGTTGTTAAGGGAAAGTGTAGGTTTTGGATACAGACAGATGTTTTACTTTGGACTTCCTGACATAGACTATCCTTAGTTTTCTTTAGGTAGGGAAATCCCACCTTAGCATAGGGCAAGTTAGGCATTAGCCCACCCTGCATTTGCAGTTAAATAAAACTGAGAAAAAGTGAACCTGTTGTCTGTGTCTGACTTATGATGCCTTCGCAGAGCTTATATGCAAGTGCAGGAGGCAGGTCAGGTTGTTGAGGTATAAGTCACATGGTATCACATTATTTTCCCCAATCTCCCCCTACCCAGCCAATCTTGATACCCTAACCCTCTTTCCAGTTTCCCCACCTCCCCCTACCTATCCATAAACTCTCTCTAATCCATTTTACCCCCACTGGATGTCTGGTGGTCACCTGTGCTTCTATGTCAGGAAAACTGGGAGAACCCCTTTACTAACCTCCCTAGAGAACCTACTGTCTTAATGGCCTATTGTGGAATTGAATCCCTTAAAAGAAAAGGTAACCAGGACATTGGGGACTTCAAATCCCACAATGCCCTATGTACTGGGATGAGGAAGAGGGACTCAGAGGCTCTAAACTGCAAGCCGCAGTCTTGTGGTGCTAATGACCTACACCTGAGCGGGACATTTGAATATATAAGGCCCCCATAGATGCATACCATTAGAACAGCAAGGAGGAGTTGCATATGTCACCAGCAGTAGTTGCAATGGAGGAAGAAGGGAGACGACGTAACCGCTGCTATTCTTAAAGCGGATGTCGGTCCTGAGAGGGTTTCCAAAGCTGAGGGCCTTGAATTCAGAGGCTGTGGAGTGGGAAGCAGTGCAGTAGCAAGCTTTCCCCCTGGAGGGAGAGGTTCTCCTAATTGTCCTAATTGCGCACTGTGTCCCGGTGGCTGGCGAGCACCGGAGTGTGTTGGGAGCCTGAGAAGCTCCTTTCCTGGACGCACAGGCTGCGGGAAACCCGAAGTAGTCTGCCATATGAAAGGCAGCAGCAGAAAAAGCAGAACGAATCGTGGCGGTGGATAGAACGGTCGCGTTTGCAGACACCGGTGAGTTTACCATTGACAGGTAATCCCGGTACGCTCCGTGATCGACCACTGGCCACTGACAGCACCTTTGAATACTCAACTAATAGAAGGTAGTCACATTGGCATAAGCAGAACTTAGTAAACCAACGATAAAGGAAATCTTACAATCATTGCTCTCTGAGCCAATACAATTGCCAAGACAAAGAGGGGGCAATACTTAAGCAGCATAATTATAAACCACATTGCCAAGGTACAGAAGGGGCAATACTGAAGCCAACCAATTACAACCACTGTTGCCAACGTAAAGAGGGGACAACACTTCAAACAGCTTGTAGACCATATTGGCTAAACAACAAGAGAGCATTGTTACAGAGGGATTGTACAGATTTAGGAAGAGGCAATAGTTGAACACAAGCATTGCCAAAGCCAAAGAAGGGCAAAAGTGTTAAAGAAACATTAGGCCTCATCATGAGTTCTGCAGTATCCTGGCGGCAAATGCGCCTGGATACCGCCCAAGGCTATTAGCATTACTGCAACTCTGTCCAGAGCAATTTGCCCTGGATCCCGAGTTGCGGTGGCACTGTTAATCCTTGTTTATTCTGAGTCCATAGGACTCTATGGGGCTTCTCTGCACAATTACTGCCGAAAATGGGCAGAAAAGGGGCGTTTTTACCTTCAGCAAAAAGCTGGAGGTAAACCTCCCACCTTCCGCCCAAACTCGCGATTGGGCTGAGCGTTAATGCAGTGGTAATATCATTAACGCCACATTTCTACTGCTCCGCCCAACCCCAGATGAGGCCCATTGTCTGCAATTACCTGATGTAAAAGTGGGAACACAAGAGTGGCAGGAGGGGTGCTCCCTGACAGAGTGACTGAACTTTGAAACCAAGATACGATACTTGAGACAGAGTGTTCCAGCACTGCGTGCATGCTAATTCGAAGGTCTCTGTAAGGTATCCAACTGAGAGGTGGCAAAAGTGAAAGAGTGACAAAGGATTGTGAATCGAAGTGGTCCTGCAACGGGTCAAGCAAAATCCAGTGCACAATCAAAGATCTTTGATGTTAATAGTGTAAAGAAAGTTGATGACAAAGAAGATAAAGTTGGTCTGAGCCCGAACGAGGGAGATCAACTGAGAGCTTTGGGTTAAAGCAAAGTTTGTGTTAAAGTTAATTAAAATTGGTCCGAGCCCTGCAGAGGGAGACCGATTGAATATTGTGTCAAGGTGGATCTGAGCCCATCTGAGGGGGATCCGGGTTGAACCGTGAATCACCCGAGAAATTAGACACATTAATTGGATACATGAAAATCCTAAAGAGCATTCTGGCAAAGGGGATCTGAACCTGGCTGAGGGGATTCTAGGTGAATAGTGAATCACTTGAGAAATTGAGTGTGTCTGAAATCCTGAGGAAAATAACGTATTGCTGGTTTGTCGCATCAGGCCCTCTGAAAGAAGGGACTTTGAAAGGCAAAGGGACTTGGGCACATAAGGCCCGGATGCTAATGTTTGAACTGCACACTTGTGCTACAGAAGATAGAGACTGTGCTAAGCTCGAGCGTGCCACCTTGTCCCGTGCTGAAAACGTGGGGAAGCGAGGCCAACGGCCTGAATATCCTGACATATCATTTCTTGAACACTTCTTTCTTTTACAAAACATTGTTTCCCACACTATTTGTAATTAGAGGTAAGGAATGGCAATATTATTTTTAGTATAGGCCCTTTTATTTTGACAGGACACTACTAGGACCGCGTTATTATTTGAAGGTCGTAGCTTGCTCCCATCTTTATATTTAGGATGAAGTTCAATAAACAACCTTGAAATGTGGTCACTTGTGTCCGTCTTACTGTTTATACCATGCCTTCTTTACACTTCCCAGAAGAAGCTGTGAATTTTTATGTTCTTTAAAGTTAAATACTGTTTTGCTAAAAGGTTTAAAAACCCACCGCAAAGTACTTGTAGTAGTGTTAGGAGCTTTTAGTTCTGGCAGACGAGTACACCACAGCAGGGACCTTTTAGTGGTAGTCCTGGCAGGTTAGTGAACCAGGAAGAAATCCTTGAAAAACTACATTGTGGTTGAAGGTTGTAGAGAAGAAGTGGCAAGGTCACTAAAGTGTTTCATGAATTGTTGTGGAATCATCCTGACAAACGTTGCTGTTGATACAATAAAATTGTAGAAGTGTTTGGTTTCTTATGGGAAAGAAGTTGTGTTGAATTGTTGCTATACGTTGAGATATAAAGACTTGTCTAATTAAACTGGTGGTTTAAAATCCAGTTGAAAGACTTTATGGAGCAAGAAGAACTTTATGATCCAAACTTGGCTACGAAAGACAATTATTTATTTGAACTTTTGAGTGAAAATCATGCTTTGAACCTGGGGAAGGTGAACCGACCAAGGTTACAAGGATATACAGTTATAAAGTCTGTTGAACTACTGTCTTCGCGGTCCGGAGCGGCAAGAGTGGTATGTTTGCTGATCAATCAGAATTTGGAAGCCATTTTTAAATTTGTAAATGAATCATGCATCTCCATAATGAAAATAATGGAGAGGACATGAATGCTGCACTAGTATGATTTGCTGGCATCATTCACCAGCCATTTACACCTTTTGTGTCTACATTTGCAGAGTGCAGCATGCCAGTACCATCTAGGGCTGGATTAGCGTTGCCCTACAGCATTGTACCGGAACAGCGTGACCCTTCCATCACGGCTGCCGCTTTGTGAGTGCTCAGCAGGCACCCCTCCTGCCCTGCTATCTGCCCCTTTGCATCCTGATTGGCTGGTCTGTTGTTTTTACTCAATCAGGGGTTGCCGGCAGGCTTCAGCCAACCCTTACCAAAGGCCCACATCTAAGGCCCCTGTCTGCTCCCTGTCTGCCATCTGGACGGGTATGGAAGGCACCCCTCACTGCTGAAATGGTGCTGATGCTTCTGCATTTATTTTTTTATGGTGATTCTGATGCAAACATGAGTCCTAAGATCTCTATAGGTTAGTTCTCTCTTTCTTCAACTGCCTCCTACCCCTCTGACTGTTCACCTAGTTTGCTTAATTTTAAATCTAGCGTTTCCCTGTGGCTGTAACTGTGTTCACCTAGTTTGCTTAATTTTAAATCTAGCGTTGCCCTGTGGCTGTAACTGTGTTCACCTAGTTTGCTTCATTTTATATCTAGAGTTGCCCTGTGGCTGTAACTGTATTCACCTAGTTTACTTAATTTTACATCTAGCGTTACCCTGTGGCTGTAACTGTGTTCACCTAGTTCGCTTAATTTTGACTCTAGCGTTGCCCTGTGGCTGTAACTGTGTTCACCTAGTTCGCTTAATTTTGACTCTAGCGTTGCCCTGTGGCTGTAACTGTGTTCACCTAGTTTGCTTGATTTTAAATCTTGCTTTGCCCTGTGGCTGTAACTGTGTTCACCAAGTTTGCTTGATTTTACATCTTGCTTTGCCCTGTGGCTATAACTGTGTTCACATAGTTTGCTTAGTTTTAAATTTAGTGTTGCCCAGTGGCGCTAACTGTATTCACCCAATTGCAATTTTGCATTTGGCTGGCCCAGTTACTGCATTGTGCTACCTTGTCCTGCTGTTCTGTCCTGTTCCACCACTTCTGCTTGCAACCCCCATATGCACCCACCCCCACTACCCTTTTCCGCCCATCTTACTTCCTACCCACCCATCATCCCACCCCCACCCCCTCTCCCTTTCCCTCTCCTCCTCCTCCTCTTCACCAACTATGGCGCTCTCCGTTTCACCTATCTTTTCCAACTGTTTCTCCATTGACTATCCTATCCTTCTCACTAAGCCTGGCAGGAAGAGGTTCAAAAAGGATATCTTGGTCTCCAACTCTGGTCTCCCTATCGCTGACACCTACACCAGTGCTTCCTCCAGACAGCCCCTCACCAACATTCTCTTTGTCGCTCCTTCGCCAGACCTATGGACTCGGTCCTTTGTCCTTTCTCTTCCTCTCCCACTAATGGTGGCACCCGATCGGAGGTCCTACTTGCCCCCTTCTACTCTTCTAAGGTCATCATTAATGTTTTCCTGAATGGCACTGTCTTGGTCTTTTTATTTTATTTTATATTTTATTCTCTCTCTCTCTCTCCCTCCCTCCCTCCCTCCCTCCCTCCCACCCACCCTCCCTCTCTCTCTCTCCCTCCCTCCTTCCCTCCCTCCCGGAGTAATCACTTTTCCTCTCCTTCCAGCTCTACCTCTCCGCCCCCCATGCCAAGCCAGCTCCAGCATTGCCACCTACCTTTTCTGTCATCCAGCCCATGAACGGGTGTCAGTTGAGGCTTTCACTACCTCTTTCTCTCCCCCTCCTCCTCCTCTGACTGGCTCACATCCTGACACAGCCCTTCCAATCTCTACTCTGCTATCTTTGTTACTCTCAATGTTCTTGGCCCTGCCCTGAGGATCCGCTTGAAACCCAAAGCCAAGTGCAACTCTTGGTAGGACTCTGACCTCATCAACCTTAAACGCAAGCATAGGGTGGCTGAGAGGAAATGGCTGGCTTCTTGTGCACCCTCTGGCAAACTGGCCTGCCACCTGCTCCAAAGGCAATACCGGCTCTTTATCTGCACTAAGAAGAGAGCCCACATCCAAGCCCGTATCTCTGCGGCATCTAACAACTGGGCCAAACTCTTTAAAATATACAAGGAGCCGGCCAATCCCGCTGTAGCCTGTACCTCTCGTGTCCCCTCCCAGGGCCTCTGCACAGCTCTGGCTGCTCATTTCATCTCTAAAACCCAGGATATCCTGTCCACCCGCTCGTCTTCCCCTCCTCTTCCAGCATTTCTCTCTCCGTTATCTCCGGCCCACCTGCAGCTGCCTATCCTCCCTCTTTCTTTTCCTTTCCTCTGTTCTCCACTGACGAGATTTCTAGACAAGTCTGATATATGAAAATGTCATCAAAACAGGTTCTTCCCTGTTCATCCTAAACCATCAAGGACCATATTGACACCCTCGTTCCTGCCCTGGCTGACCTCTGCAACCATCACTTCTCCACTGGTACCTTCCCCTCCCCTTTCAAGCATTTTCTTGTGCATCCTCTTCTCAAGAAACCCACACCTGCCTGGCTAATTATCGCCAAATCTCTATCACTCGTTTCCTGGGCAAATTCCTGGAAAAGCTGGCCATCTCCCAGCTTAATCTTCACTCTGATTCTGTTAGTTGTCTCCATGACCATCAGTCTGGCATCCGAGCTGCCAGAATCACAGAAACAGCTCTCCTGAATATCCGTGAAGACCTGCTCTCCAACCTTGATTTTAATCTCCCTTCTGTCCTCATCCTACTTTATCTCCCTTCTGCCTTTGACACGGTCAACCATGCCATCCTGCTCAACTGCCTCTGTGATAACCTGGGTATCACTGATCAGGCCCTGGCCTGGCTGACCTCCTTCCTCTCCAACTGACCCGCACAGGTCCAACTTGGGTCCTTGTGGTGTTCCCCAGCGGTCTAACCTCTCTCCCTGGCTTTTCAACTAACACCTGGCACTCCTCGCCCACTGCATTGCTGCTCTCTGCTCTCTGCTCTAACTTTCAGTGCTATGAGCATGACATTCAGCTCATTTTCAGGCTCCCCTCTGCCACCTCCTCTTCCTCTCTCATCTCTGACTGTCGCCACCAATTACCTCTGCCTTAATGCCAGTAAGACAGAGATCCTCCTCATCAACACTCCTGTACCTTCCTTTCCTGTCACTCTCTGGCCAGCCGCCCTTGGCGCTCTCCCACCTGTGATGCTAAGAACCTCTGGGTCATCTTTGACTCCATGCTTTCCTTTTCTCCACACATCTCTGACGTCGCTAAGACGTCTAACTACCAACTGCACCTTCTCAGAGGTATTCTTACTTTCCTCTCCTTCTCCCAGAAGTGTGCTGTTTCTAGAGCTCTGGTTATCTCTATGCTGGACCACTGCAATAGCCTCTTTCTAAATCTGCCTGCTGCTACCCTCCGCAACTCATCCAGAACAGGACTGCGAGACTTGTCCTTCGCCTCAAGCCAAGGTATCGTATCTCTCCAGCCCTGAAATCTCCTCTTTGGCTCCCAGTAACTGCAAGGATCGAGTTCAAGACCCTTTGCATAATCAAGAAGGCCTTCTGGGCCCTGGTCCACAATACCTCCAAATCTACCTTCGGAAATACCTTCCCACTCGAGCGCTTCGCTCATTCACCTCCAACTTCCTCAGGGTCAGTCGCTTCTCCAAGCAACACATTGGTGGCAGATCCCTCTCTTCAGCTGGGGCCTCCCTCTGGAACAGCCTTCCTACCTCTCTGAAACTTGAGAACCATTTTGATTCCGGAAGCACCTCAAGACCTTCCTCTTTGCTTGTGCCTTCTCTCTTCCTCTCCCCTGTTGATCTCTGTCTATTTCTGCACTAGGCATCTGGCCACCCACTGATTCAGGCCTAGATCCCTGCCCACCCAGCTGCACGCTTGCACTGCCTCCTGGCATCCCTTGCACTCGGGTCTGTATCTGCAACCCTATAGTCCCCTTACCTGCACTTATTGATATGATGGGTTATTTATAACGTGCTTAATACCCAGAGGTTTCTAAGCGCGGACCCAGGGATCGAACCTGTGTTGCTCCGTGCCGTCTTGCTTCCAAGGCGAGCACGTTGCCACTGAGCTATCCTCCCAAAACTTAATTCATGCACTTGCCACCTGATGGCCACACTACCTGTTTGTTGTCTTAGATCACGTGTTTAGCACTTTCCACTCCTCCCCCGCCCCTTGCACTTTCCCCCTTCACTCTCTCCTGTACTTCACGTTCTCAATGAGACTGGGCCTAGTAAGATCATTGTTTCTGTCCTCCCTTGTACCCCTGCCTTGCCTTGTCGCACCCTGAAACACTTGTCTATGGGCACGATATAAATAAAATGTCATATCATTTATATTACATTTGAATTGCTATGTATTTCCTTCGAGTTTAATGTATGTATAAGTGTGAGGGGCAGATTCCTTTTGTTACAGTGTTTTCCTTTAGTTTATTTGATATGCAGGAAAAACCCTCGTTAGGTTAGGGATAGTGGGGCATTTAGCAAACACTTTTGAGTTATTACTATGGTTTCTTGTGAAAAACCTTTACCAAGTTGTCCACCTCACATTTCTGATCGCTCACAAAACCATTATGGTACTTAATACAACTATGGCGAACTAATCACATGCATATTTCAATTTTCACATTACGTCTCTTCAAGCCTTAATTAGTGGTCTGGCCTGTGGCTTCCTTTGTTAGTGGTCCTGCCATAATGCCCATTAGCATTCTCATAAGGTCAAAGATCGGGCCATGGTTCTGATTATCTTGAAGAGCATAGCAGATGGCCCCATTTTCATGCTCAAGGACAATTCCCCGGAAACAAGCCTGTGATCAGCATCTCTGAGGTGAACACTAATTTGTCCTTTGAATCAGGTACATTACCTGCCATCTTAAAAGATGTATGGGTTACTACCCTATTGAAAAAGGACCCACCGGACTCTGCAATTTCAAAGAATTATAGGCCCATTACCAATGTTCTCTATCTGTTGAAAATTATGGACAGAGTTGCGTATTTACAGTTCCAGAATTTCATAGATGAAAATAATCTATTAAACATCCATTAGTTCGGTTTCAGATCCCAGCACAGAACAGAAACCGCTCTTCTGGATCTAAAATCTAACATTATGGAAATCATTGAAAGAAGTCACCCATGTCTTCTGTTTTTATTAGTTCTCTCGGCAGCATTTGACATCATTGATCATTAACTTCTACATAACAGATTGTTAACTGTCGCCAATTTCTCTGAAACTGCTGCCAACACCTAGTGGCAGCCCACTGAATTGGCTATGTATGACAGTATTTTAGTTTTAAGGGGTTCTTTTGGGTATTCAGATCATTTATTACATACTGCTACTCAAATTCTATAATATTATAGTACATCTGTCGGCGGGATTACATGTTTAAACTCACCCTCTGAAAATAAGTCTCTGATAGTCCGCTATCCCCAGGGTTCTGTAAGGACCTCATGGTGGCAACAGTAAAGACAAACACAAGTGATCACAGTTCAAGGGTTTTTATTAAACTGTATAATGCATCAGAAAAATGCCTAATCCAAACCTAAATCTAAGATGGGATCAAGCTACGACCATCAAATAATAAGGGAGTCCTAGTGGCGTCTTAAACCTATTGCCAAACCTTACAACTAAATTACAAAGTAATGTGGGATAATATTCATAAGAAAAGAAAGAAGTGTTCACCAAACGTTAAGTCAGGATGGTAGGGCTGGGGTGTCCCTTCCCCACGGTTTTAGCACGGGACAAGGCAGGACCTCTGAGCACAGCACACTCCTGGGCCTCGCCAGCATCAGGTTACAGTTCCTTTCAACAATGCCAGGACCTTGCAGGGGTATATGGTTACTGCGAATGGATTTCAGGAAACACATTTTATCTCTAGACATATCCTTTCTTCGAGGGCCTTTCTGATCACGTGTCTAAACAACATAACTCTACACTTGGACAGGGCGTTCAGGAATGGGCTTAAGGTCCTCCTACTGAGGTCTTTCCTTTCACATCGCTAAGAAATGTCAGGGGTCATTTATATTTACATATAACAGGTTACTGCTTCATATGCACTTAACTGCTTCTGTTTTGAATGCAATGCCCTATAACATTGTTCAAACTTCATATGCTTTTTGACAATTTCATAACACCGGGGTGAGGGGGGTGGTAGGAAAGGGATGACTGGCACACAATCAATACAACATGAATAACTTAAGTTCGATCAACAATTCACATGACTGTCTAATGATATGTCTAGACGTACATTCTGCTTTATTAACAGCGAGGTAGCATTGTGTACGTTTGCATAGGTCTCTGGTTTGTTTACTCATTACGGGACTGCACGGTAATTGTGCTGGCATTTAAATGTTATAAGTCAACACACACTCTGATTTCAACAGAACAAGCGATCATAAAAACTTCTAATACCTACGTATATGTATTTACAGTGTTATGCTCAGTGGGTTATTGAAGGGGTCAACGGGTTTACATGTATTTCAAATACGAGGAGGGGGCCTTAGTTTGCGCACTTGAGTTATAAAGGGAAGATACATTCGTCACCTTAAAAGCCTCTTGTGTTGTTGACTCTGCTCTGGGGTGCACTGGGATTAGCTGTCTGAGGCCCAGGTCTAAAGGGTGCGGGACAGGTTTTACAGAGACAGATAGCCCTGGCCTTCACCTTTTCCCCTTGAGCTGCCTTTGAGTCAATCGAGGGAGTTTAGACGGCAAGTCATACAGTGCTTTTCTGCTGTCAGCCTTCCCATGGGAACCAGGCAGTTATGCGGACAGCAAGGAGGAGGTAGCGGGGAAGCGCTACACGGACTGTGTGCTTACAGAGATGGTTGCAGGTTGGGGTGAGATCTGAACACTCTCCCGCCTATTTGCAAAATGGAGTCTGGGCGGTACAAAATGGAGTCTTGACTTAACCTTATGATGTAATGCAGGGGTGCACAACTGATTTTGACAGAAGGCCGAAAGTACCTTACATGAGGGCTATAGTGGGCCGAAAAGTAAATGTGGGCGGGCGTGGCATGATGCTTTTTAAACCCCCAATTTGTACTAAACACATGGAAAAAGAATGTTTTTGAGGGGTAACGATTTTTATTTGCATTTCAAACTTAAATTTTGTACTACACATTTTCCATTGTTATAATTTATTTCTATTTAGTTATTGTATTTCGCCTGTTTCATTAATTTATATATATTTTATTGACCCTAGATACACTATGCCCCATGGCACCCTCACCCCCAACCAAACACTATGCCCCATGGCCTCCTCACCCCCAACCAAACACTATGCCCCATGGCCTCCTCACCCCCAACCAAACACTATGCCCCATGGCACCCTCACCCCCAACCAAACACTATGCCCCATGGCCTCCTCACCCCCAACCAAACACTATGCCCCATGGCCTCCTCACCCCCAACCAAACACTATGCCCCATGGCCCCCTCACCCCCAACCAAACACTATGCCCCATGGCCCCCTCACCCCCAACCAAACACTATGCCCCATGGCCCCCTCACCCCAACCAAACACTATGCCCCATGTCCCTCACCCCCAACCAAACACTATGCCCCATGTCCCTCACCCCCAACCAAACACTATGCCCCATGGCCCCTTCACCCCCAACCAAACACTATGCCCCATGGCCCCCTCACCCCCAACCAAACACTATGCCCCATGTCCCTCACCCCCAACCAAACACTATGCCCCATGGGCCCCTCACCCCCAACCAAACACTATGCCCCATGGCCCCCTCACCCCCAACCAAACACTATGACCCATGGCCTCCTCACCCCCAACCAAACACTATGCCCCATGTCCCTCACCCCCAACCAAACACTATGCCCCATGGCCCCCTCACCCCCAACCAAACACTATGCCCCAGGGCCCCCTTACCCCCAAACACTATGCCCCATGGCCCCCTTGCCCCCAACCAAACACTATGCCCCATGGCCCCCTTACCCCCAACCAAACATTATGCCCCATGGCCCCCTCACCCCCAACCAAACACTATGCCCCATGTCCCTCACCCCCATCCAAACACTATGCCCCATGTCCCTCACCCCCAACCAAACACTATGCCCCATGGCCCCCTCACCCCCAACCAAACACTATGCCCCATGGCTTCCTCACCCCCAACCAAACACTATGCCCCATGGCCGCCTCACCCCCAACCAAACACTATGCCCCATGGCCCCCTCACCCCCAACCAAACACTATGCCCCATGTCCCTCACCCCCAACCAAACACTATGCCCCATAGCCCCCTCACCCCCAACCAAACACTATGCCCCATGTCCCTCACCCCCAACCAAACACTATGCCCCATGGCCCCCTCACCCCCAACCAAACACTATGCCCCATGGCCCCCTCACCCCCAACCAAACACTATGCCCCATGTCCCTCACCCCCAACCAAACACTATGCCCCATGCCCCCCTCATCCCCAACCAAACACTATGCCCCATGGCCCCCTCACCCCCAACCAAACACTATGCCCCATGCCCCCCTCACCCCCAACCAAACACTATGCCCCATGGCCCCCTCACCCCAACCAAACACTATGCCCCATGGCCCCTTCACCCCCAACCAAACACTATGCCCCATGTCCCTCACCCCAACCAAGCACTATGCCCCATGGCCCCCTCACCCCCAACCAAATACTATGCCCCATGGCCCCCTCACCCCCAACCAAACACTATGACCCATGGCCTCCTCACCCCCAACCAAACACTATGCCCCATGTCCCTCACCCCCAACCAAACACTATGCCCCATGGCCCCCTCACCCCCAACCAAACACTATGCCCCAGGGCCCCCTTACCCCCAAACACTATGCCCCATGGCCCCCTTGCCCCCAACCAAACACTATGCCCCATGGCCCCCTCACCCCCAACCAAACATTATGCCCCATGGCCCCCTCACCCCCAACCAAACACTATGCCCCATGGCCCCCTCACCCCCAACCAAACACTATGCCCCATGTCCCTCACCCCCAACCAAACACTATGCCCCATGTCCCTCACCCCCAACCAAACACTATGCCGCATGGCCCCCTCACCCCCAACCAAACACTATGCCCCATGGCCTCCTCACCCCCAACCAAACACTATGCCCCATGGCCTCCTCACCCCCCAACCAAACCCCCCACGGCCCCCTCACCCCCAACCAAACCCCCCAACTCAGCACACACACAAACATGCACCAATACAGACCCGAACCCCCACCCCCCAACTCAGCACACACACAAACATGCACCCATACAGACCCGAACCCCCCACCCCAGCACACAAACTTGCACCCATAAAGACCTGAACCCCCCACCCCCCCAACTCCAAACCCCCCACCCCCAACTCAGCACACACACACTCAAGCATGCACCCATTCAGACCCCAACCCCCCACCCCCCCAACTCAGCACACACACAAACATGCACCCATACAGACCCGAACCCCCCAACCCCCCAAATCAGCAAACTCTCAAACAAGCACCCATACAGACCCGAACCCCACCCCCCAACTCAGCACACAAAAAACATTCAAATCAAAACATTCATACACATCCGACACCCCCCCACCCCCGCATCTCAACATACACACAAAATACATTCGAATACAAACATTCACACCCCCCCCACTTCTCAACATACACACAAAATACATTCAAATACAAACATTCATACACATCTGACACCCCCCCACATCTCAACATACACACAAAATACATTCAAATACAAACATTCATACACATCCGACACCCCCCCACCTCCGCATCTCAACATACACACAAAATACATTCAAATCCAAACATTCATACACATCCGACACACCCTCCCACCCCCGCATCTCAACATACACACAAAATACATTCAAATACAAACATTCACACACATCCGACACACACCCCCCCCGCAACATACACACACAAACATAAAGCAAAACAAACCCGACACACAAACACAAACAGACCACTTACCGGAGACGTGCTGGAACGCTGGATTCGTACTACGGCTGGCATGGTCCAAGGCTGAAATGCCTTCTGGCATCAAGCCTTATGGACCACGCCAGCCGTAGTGCTGGCCCTCCATTGGTGCAGCACACACGCATTACGTGGCTCGTAGGAGCAACGTGATGCGTGTGTGTGCTGAGCCAATGAGGGCCAGTGTTTTCACCGGCCCGGAAGACAACAAAGACTTTCCTAATGGAGGGTGGCCGCGGGCCGCCCTCCATTAGGAAAGTCTTTGTGCCTCGCGGGCCGGTCAAAAGGGCATGGCGGGCCACAACTGGCCCGCGGGCCGTATGTTGTGCACCCATGATGTAATGTATAGAGATGTGGCAGTGATCATAGGTATATTCGTACGAAAGGGGCAATGGTTCCCTGAGGTGTTCCCACATGAGTGCCCCAAGTCCGGGGTCCTGGACTTGAAGCAGGCATGACTGGGCCAACCCGGGAAGTATGGGAATAAGGGGGGTGAGGGAGGACTTGAATGTCCCCTCCTCCCACTCAGTAGCGCTGGCTGTGGGGCCTATTCGGACTTTGAGTTCCAGTCACTAATAGAAGTCTCTCTTTTTCTTCTCCCTCTTCAGGTAGTATTGCAGTCGATTGCTAGTCTCTTATATGGAACAATTTATCAAAACATCTGTGTCAGTCTCTGGTTAACGAGCCAGCCTGGGCTGATGTTCCATTCGCTATTCAGTGCAAGGTATTTTGTTGGGGTCTCCGACCCAGGAGTCTTGTTCACCTCCCTCTAGTACTGATTATCCTTTGATCTCTGGTATCGTGTCTCGAAATGGGGCTCTTGTGGCCCTCTAAGGGGTTTGCTTTCTCTTTCCCTACCCTGGTGTGTTGTTGTTCCCGTCCCTCCCTGTGGTCAGGTGTCCGGTATCCCACCTTAAGGTCTTCTCTCTGGTACCCTGTTTAGGCTATGATTTTGCTCGCCCTGCTTTGGCCTATACTAATTTCTACCTTGTCTTAGGGTACGTTGTCTGGCGCTCCATCTTGGGAAATGGTTTCTGGTAAACCGCCGTGGGTAAGGATGATCTCGCCACACTTTGGACTATGCAGATTCTCACCACGCCCTAGCGTATGTTTTTCTGGAACCCCGCCTTGGGTATGGTTTCTGGAAGTCTGCCTTGGGGTGCTGCTTCTCTTGCCCCGCTTTGGGGTTATACGGTGGCTCACTTCGCCCTGCAGTATATACTCTGGAACCTCAGTGCTTGTCAGTCATCGCAAAGTCTTAAATTAATCAGTCTGCTTCCAAATCTAGTTCTAGCTTTTGTGAAGGCATCATGAGTCAGACACAGACAACAGGTTCAGGTTTTCTTAAGAGAACTTTATTTTAACTTAAATGGCAGGGTGGCGTAATGCCTAACTTGCCCTATGCTAGGGTGTGATTTCCATACCTAAATAAAACTAAGGAAGTCAACATCTGCCTGTCCAAAACCTATGCTTGCCCTCAGAACTAACTGCATACAATTTGTAGGGATGTCAGCATAAAAAAGAAATAGCGTTCAAAGTAAAGTTTGAAGCTACTTCCAGCACTTTGGCTGGTAATCAGCTCCCCTTATCTAAGGTCAGAGTAGATCATCAAATACAGGAGTTCCCTTCCACAAGTTCACAATAGATTATCACACAAAGGGGGTTCCCTTCACCTAGGGTACAAATCTTCCAGCTTTCAAACAAATATTTGACTTAGATAATGCAAGGTCTTGGTACGCTACAAACTTCTTTATAGGTGCTTTCATATTGGTTCTCCATCCAGGAAAACCCAGACTAGGGGCAGTTGTCAGACCACACGGTCCACCCATTACAGATCATGCAACCGGTACCCTTCCATGACTGCTTTCCCTTTAACACCAGTCCACTGCTTCTCAGCAGTGAGGTTTGCCTCAATTATACGTGTCACACTTTTCTGACACTGTATAGTGGCTTGTTTAACCGCCTTGCGCTTGTTACACCTTCGTATGTTTCCTTGGCTCTTGCCAATGCTTGTTTCTTTATGATACACAGATCTTTGACTTTCTTGGCTGTGGCCAAATGTTAGATTTACCATATCCTGCACATAAATCATTGCATTCTCTTGGCTTTGATATCACTTGCTTTAGTTCATTATTTCCTTACAGTTCACAACGTTCTTCTTAGGAGTGACACTCTTTATTTCATTCTTCACAATATGCCAGATTGTTATCAACTTGGTTTCATTTAGTTCAATATTCAAAAGATGCTTTGTTTTAATTTCATTCAATATTCAAAAGTGCATTGCTTTGCTTTGCTTTGATTGCATTTGTTATTCAAACATGCCTTGCTTGGCCTTAACTGGCTTACATTGCATTGGATATTCAAACTTGCCTTGCTTTACTTCCGTTGCGTTCCATATTCAGAATTTCCTGCCTTTGCTTTAACTTGCGTTCATTATGATGAATATTCAAAAATGCCTTACTTTGCTTTCGCTACATTCAATATTCAAAAAGCATTGCTTCACTTTAATTGCATCACCGCCGGCCAGCCTGGTGTCCCCCCCCTTTCCTGGTTACAGTCACCAGTCAGTCCAATGGCCCTCGCAAGTTCTTCCTCCACCATGGTTCCTGTTTCTCCATGCAGTCGCTCACATCTTTTCTTGCCGGTCTTCGTGAGGCGCGCGCACACCCAGCAGAGCTTGCTCAGTGAAGCAGGATACTCACAACCGTCGTTTCTCCATGTCCCGCTGGCCTCCTTCTCATGGCTTGCCACCGGCCTCCAGCTCAAGATTCCTTCACTTCTCGCTGCATACACTTTGCACTGCTTCCCGGGTTCTGAAAACTCCTCCTGCCACGCTCCGCACAGTTGATCATGCTTCCACAACCTACTCTCCTCTCCTCATTTGGCGTCTGCTTCCACCTTTGGAAGTTCCGGCCTCCATTTCCATTACAAAAAGAACTAGACTGGAGCCACCAGGGGGCGCAGAGGTGTTCTAAAGCATCTCTGTCGGTCTCCCTCACTGGACGTTGTTTTCGGGACTTGAGCTCCCCCAAAACCCCCAGAGGTGACGCCCGGACCTCCTTGTATGCTGGCTGAGCCCATGGAGCACCCCGTGAACCAAGTGCGGGGTCCGGGGCTGGTGTAACCCGGAGATCCAGCCAAGGGAGACTTTGGGCGGAGTTCCCGCCTTCTACGGTCGGAGCCCCGGACTGGTGTGTTGCTGTCCTGGAGCCGCTCGGCGGGGCCGAGACAGACTGTTTTGTTTTGTGGTTGAGTGGGCTGCCCCCACCCCGGATCCAGGGAGCTCTGAAGCAAGCCCGGGGTGTGTAGGTAGGTGCGCCCGCAGTGGAGAGGAGCAGGCGGTCATGCTGGCCTTAGTGCCTCCCGTGCAACCCCCTATTGTGGGCCTACCCGGAGCCCGGTGGCGAAGTTGTACTGTGGCCCCCCCCCCACCCATGGAAGTCTGGTGGGCGGATGGCTTGGGAGGAGCTGTGAGGGGCCGGCGGGGCTCTGCCTCTTCACAGCAGTGTCACGTAGTGTGGCGGTCGGTGGAGGCCCACGAGTTGGGGGTGGTGAAGATCCGGGCTGGACTGCGGTACCCGGAGTGCCCTGTGTGCGCCCCCGTCCCCCAGAGATCCTGGAGCTGCAGGTTGTGGAGCCATTGCTGTCCTCCCTCCCCCCACGGGAGCCTTGTGTCTCACTGTCCAGTGGAGCTGTCTTTGGAGGGACTTGGAGAGGAGGGCCTTTTTCTGGATCTGGTTTTGCCGGAGGCACCCAGCAGTGCTCATTGGAGGGGAGCAGACGTGGGGGTCCCCGTCTGGTCTGGGGTCCTCTGCTGCTGTAACCCCCCCCCCCCTTCTTGGTGGTGCCTTTCCCAGTGTGCGGTGGTCGGGGCCCCGGGCTGGTTTTTGAAGGTGCCTCTCTCGGATCCTTGAGTGAGCTAGGGGCTGCGGCGGCGATCCTTGGAACTCTTGGAACCCTTTTGTTTTCCTGTGCCTAGTCGGGACGAGTGCACCAGCCTCTCAGTCCTTCCATCCAACGTGCATTTCAGGCTTGGCGCTCTAGTAGGGGGGTGTGACTGGTCTCCCCCACTTCAGAGGGAGAGGAAGCTTTGCCTGGGGGATGGAAAACCCTGGCTTCTCCGGCCCTACTGTCTGCACTCCCGGGCCCGGTCCTATGGCCCCCTAGAGTCTGCTGGGGAGGGGTGGCTGGGAGCGACCCTGAACTTGCAGCTGAACAGGTGGGTCCTTGGGACATTCATCTCTTTTGGCAGTAACATTTACTTTGGATATCTTCACCCATTCTGGCCTTTGCCTTGACGGTCCCCTACTTTGTCCCGCTGAACTCTCTGACCTGACTTGCCTGATCCTGTTGCTCTTAGGGGGCTCATGAGCTGGGCCCAGTCTCTGCAACAGTTTTGCCACGCCTCTGACAAAGCCATGGCAGCAGGTAAAGCCCCTGACCAGATGCAGCCGGAGAAGATAGACGCCCAAATAGTCAACAATAACATAACAGCTCTTTTGGAAGAGATTTGCGGCTTCCGGGCAGACATTGGCAAGAGGCTGGATACCCTGGACAAGAAAGTGGACTCGCTAGATGACCACGTCCAAGCGTTTGAGACAAATCAGATGTCTGTTGATACCTTGGAAATACAGATGGACATGTGCTTGTCAGAACTGGAATGAAGAGAGGAGAGGTTCATGTTAAAGCTTGACGATCTGGAAAACAGGGAGAGACGTAGCAACTTGAGGATTTTGGGGGTTCTGGATCGGGAAGGTGAAGCACAGCCCGACATTCTTAGAACAGTCAACGAGATCATTAGCAAGCTGTTTAATGACTCCAACACTACAGCGCCGACCATTGACAGGGCCCATAGGGCTGGTGCCAGGGGTCCCAGGTCTACTCTTGTGCGCTTCCACTCTTTCTCAGAGAAGTGCAAGATCCTTGAGCTGGCACGCAAAAGGGAGCCTGTTGAGTTGGAGGGCGCCAAAATCTCTATCAGGACCTCTCGGTTCTTACTCTAGCGAGGAGACGCCTTTGTGCCCCATTAACGAAATGGCTCCAGTCGAAGGGGGCTCGGTACAGGTGGGGTCACCCATTTTCTCTCTTGAGCATGAGGGCTATAAATACTCCCTGGTGACAGAGGATGACATTCGTAGAGTGACCCAAGAACTCCTGCGAGACGCAGCCCCTGAGAGCAACCGTGAGCACAATAGCGTCATGGCGGGGCCCTCGCAGACCTCAAATGGGCACTCGAGTGGTTTTCCGGAGGGGAGACGGGTATGGGAGAATGGAAAGTTCCGACGGGTGGCTCCGCCTTCCCCGGAGTCTGATCCTAAATGATGCGGTTGTCAGTGGCCTCATGTGGGAGATGACAAAGTGTCTGTTAGTCATGTTGGTGGGTGGCCTCTGGCCTCCTTGAGGTCTGACTGGCGGCTTCAGGGGACATAGTGGGGGTAGGCGGCAATGAAAGAGACTATGGAAAGGTGTTGGTTGCTGTTTCTTCGGGGGGGGGATCCCAGGGGTATGGGCGAAACTTGTAGGAACACTATTTGGGTGAGTTTGTTTTGGGGTAGGGGGGCTCTTGTTAAGTAGATTGTTGTCTTAATGAGTCCGGTGGGCGAGGATGCAGGTGGCCTGGTCTGGCGACAATGTTCTCGTCGTTTGGTTTCCAGGCGCTCAGGGTTGTTGGGGGGGGGGGGGATTTGTTGCTGGGGATAGCTCTTTGGGGTTGGATGTTATGTATGCCAGGGTTTGAAGGTTGTTACAGGTGTATGGATACTTTAGGGATCGTTTTTGGTGAATTGGTGCAGCACGTGACAGTGAGGGATTCCCTGGGGGGGGGATAGGGGGAGTGGTTCCCTTTTATGATGGTTGAGGCGTCTCACTCACTGACTGTGGGGTCGTTAAATGTAAGGGGGTTAAACTCACCCACCAAAAGGTCTATGTTGGTTAGGGAGTTTAATAGGCTCCAGCTTCACTTTTATTTCTTACAGGAGACCCACTGGATTAAGGGGAAAGAATCGAAGTTTAGGGCACGCACCATACAACACGTTTGCTTCTTCTGATATTGCAAAGAAACGGGGTGCCGCGATCCTGGTGTCCCCCAAGGCCCACTTTACTCCCAGAGATCTGCGCTCCGATCAGGAAGGTCGATATATTATGATTAAGGGTGAGGTGAGGGGTAGGATGGTGACTTTGGTGTGTATCTACGCCCCGAACGAAGCACAAGATCTATTCTGGGATGGGATGAGGGAGAAGATTATGGGTTTCTCAGAGGGCATGCTCTTGGTGGGGGGGGGATTTTAATATGGTTCTCTGCCCTGAGAGGGATAGGAAGTCGTCCAATTTAGCCACTGACCTGTGCCCACAGAGGAAATTGGCAGCCACCTTTTTGTAGGGTCAATGGGGAGCTGGGGTTGGTGGGTCCACATACAGTCGAGCCGGGCCACGACTCGCTCTTTACATACTACTCCAAGCCTCACGCGACGTTTTCCAGGATAGATTATATCCCGATAGATTCTTCCCTGCGGGAGCATATTTCGGATTTTGGGGTGGAAACCATTCCGTGGTCTGACCATGACTTAGTTAGGGTGTCCCGTCTCCCCCTTCTTCTGGAAGTCGATGCTCTTGCAATGATTTCCTGCTGCAAGATAACGAGCTGAGGCAATAACTGCTGGGCGCCATTAAAGAGTATTTTGCTATCAATGAGGCGGAGAGGTGGGAGTCTGGGAAGCATTCAAAGCTACCATCAGGGGCACCCTCATGGAGATGGGCACAAGGAGGAAGAGGGAGAGGGCCAGTGAGGAGAAAAAATGTAGAGCGAAGATTGCCGCCATTCAGCCAGGGGGGAAGTTGAGGTTGCAGATGCTCCCGGGTAAATGGGCGAAACTGCAGTTAAGGTCAAAGCCCTTTTGGTGGGCCAAATGGAGAGGAAGCTCGCCTTTTTGAAGCAAAAGTATATGGAGCAGTGCGAGAAGGCGGACAGGATATTGGCTTGGAGGTTGAGGGAACTTAGAAAGAATAGGAGGGTGGATGCCATCTGGTTCCACGAGGGAGTTAAGGTTACAAGCGATGGCGTGATAGCAGAGCAATTTCGGCAATATTATGAATGTCTTTATTCCTCGGATTATACGGGGGATGGCACTGACATTGATCCGTTTTTGGATGCTCTTCCCATCCCCTGTCTCCCCCACCCCCTCCCCCGAGAGGGCTGACCCCCTGGAAGCCCCTATCACGCCGCAGGAGATAATGGATACCATCTCTTCGCTTAAAGGGGGCACTACACCTGGGGAAGACAGATTTACGGTTCGCTTTTTCAAAACATTTCGCTCTGTTATGGCACCGTTTATGGCTAAAAGGTTTAATGCGGCTCTTGATACGGGAGCTTTCCCACTCTCTATGCGGTCTGCCCTTGTAGTGGTCCTCCCAAAGGAAGGGAAAGACCCCTCCCGTTGTCAATCTTACCGTCCGTTCTCTCTTCTTAACACGGATGTTAAAATCCTGGCCAAATTTCTTGCCAACAGGCTGGCTAAACATCTTCCAACACTAGTACATGGGGACCAAGTTGGTTTTGTCTCTGGTAGCAAGGAGCATATAATGTGAGGAAGACGCTGGACCTTATGCACGAGGTCTCGAGGCGGGACATGGAGGCCTATCTCCTCTCATTGGACTCAGAAAAGGCCTTCGACCGTGTGGGTAAGGTACTGCAGAAGTTTGGCTTAGGGAGTAGGTTCCGTGGGTGGATCTCAGCCCTCTACAACAGCCCAGTAGCAAGGGTTTTGGTTAATGGCTCCATCTCGTCGTCTTTGCCCCTCTCCAGGGGCGTCCTCGGTCTCCTCTTTTATATGCTCTGGCAATGGAGCCTTTGGCTATTGCGATTCGGTCGGATCAGGGGATCTAAGGGGTACGCTGCGGCAAGCTGGAATTCAAATCGTCCCTTTTCGCAGACAACATCTTGGCCTACTTGACCAATCTCTGTGACTCTCTTCCCCGTCTCTTTGCTCTCATCAGTGTTTATGGCTCTTTTTCAGGGCTCAAGGTCAACATATCTAAATCCAGCATCATGCCAAAGAGCGCCGCAGATGCAGAGATCAGGGGGAAGTCTGAGGTGTAGGGACTGAGAATAGAACGGGTGTCCACTACATACTTAGGTGCTTCCATCTCCAGGGACCCGGGCAAGTTATTTTAGCTTAATTCCCCCCCCCTCTTTTGGCGAACATCAGTAGGGATCTGGTACGATGGTCCCTACTTACCCTCTTGTGGTTTGGGAGCATGGTTACAATTAAAATGAATGTTTTGCCCATGCTTTTATACCTCTTCTCTATCCTCCCAATTGTGGTACCGGAAGCCGCCTTCTTTAGGCAGTTGCAGACCCAGGTTCTTTGTTCCATCTGGAACGGCAAAAGAATACATTTATTCTAATAGAACTTGGTACACTACGATTTGCTCTATAAGTACCAAATATGTATTTTTTTTCTGTAAACTTGTTTTAATGTGCTATCCAAGCCTGTTACGTATTCCCTATCTTATATTGGATGGTAAGTTTTGTATTGTGGACTAAAATGTAATTACATGTTTTAAACCGAACAATTAATTATTAAAATTGATTTTTATCTTTTAACTACGACTGGTCCCCCCCTACTTGTTTCATAGAGTCGTTTTTAAACTCTAGCTTCTGTACATTAGCTTTGTCTCCCTAAAATACATTGATGCTTAGCTGTGGACCATCTTTACGTACGAAAAGTTGTCAGCTATAGCCAACAATGCAATCTCATTTGTTCAGGACTGGTCAGCGGTTCTCCTAAACGAGGACTGTGCGGCTATGACTATAAAGCTGGCGTGTTTCTGGATCTCTGAGGCCCCCCCCCCTTGTGTCTTTTACTGTCAGTACATCTGTTTCCCTGGCGCCTTGGTGATTGTCTTGACCCCACTATGTCAGTCACTGGGATCTGCTCCTTCTCTGTGTCCTGTTCAGTGCTTTTGCGCTACATACCCATTGCAGGGTTAGGCCTGGCATTGTTATGTGCGGGTGGGATGGTGGACGGAATTTTTTCTGGTACTGTTGTTTCTTATTGATGTAACCAGGGGTTATCTGGTGTTCTCTGTTTGTCTGTTAAAATGCTCAATAAAAACAAAGTTAAAAAAAAAAAAGAACTAGACCGCTCGCCAGCAAAGAGGTTGTCCCCTCCTTGTCCCAGTACTTGGCTGGAGTTTGCAGATATTTGTTCAACATGAGGATGTGTTGGTCTAGACCCTCTACTGGTACAATTTAGAGCATATTTTAGGAGAGTCATAGAAAAAAGGCTGACAAAAGCCCATAAAGGCTTGAGGGGATGGAGGATACCATGTCTCACCTAAGGATGTACTCTCTCCACTCCCCAAGTCTCCTTCACCCAAGCGATTCTCCCCTGTATTTCCACCCCCAGGGTTGGGATCCAAAAGTGATGGCCATTCCCTGGCCAACTGAGCAGAGGATACCGGGGGAAAAGAAAAGTGAGGACGCCCTCAGGTTCCTCAGACTGACCCTACCACTATTCTAACCAATTTAAATAAGATCAGGAGGATACCTCCCACCTACTGATTATGTTATGGTAACATCTCTCCTTCACTTCAGGATGCCTTGTAAGTAGGCCATTTTTAAATAGTCTCTTGTCCCTTTATGTATTGGTTCTTGACACTCTTTTACAATGTCTTTGGGGTTTTCTCTCTCTATAGGGCTATTTTTCCAATACCCCACTTTTGGTCTCTTGCTTTTTCTCAGGTTTAGGCTGCTATACTGTGGTGATTCCTGCTGAGTCATCAATGATCCCCAGCCTTAAGTCTCCTCCCATGTGGCCAGGGGAAGGCAGTCGCTACCTGATCCCAACCCTGGTGGTGGCATCATGAGGGAGGTTCACTTGGGAGGAGATATCTGTCAGGGGGAAGGGAGGATTCCCTTGGGAGGGATGCAGTAGTCTTCCTATGGGATGAAGATCCTATAATTCACAAATATTTAATTGTGTGCTGTCACTGCACAAGTTCCTCCCATGAGAAAACCCAAAGAACATTCTGTGTAAAATCATCTAAACAGAGAATATGTTTCGTAGGTTGGGGATTTAAGAATCCAATGTGAAACCCAATGTCAAGGCACATATCACACACATAACATCTCTTAACTCTGATTACTTTCTGTTCAACAATCACTCAAAACAAACTTAAAACCACTATGGACTTCAAGATCCATAATGCCTGTGGTACTGGGAAAAGGAGTCAATGGTGTTACAAAAAGGACTTTGCGGTCTAGTTGTTGCAAGTCCAATCACCTAAGTGGGACATTTAAAGGAAGGACTGATCCACAGGTGAAGGAAGGAGTAGCAGAGGTGAAAGGAGTGTGTAGAGGCCGAAATTCAGTCCTAGTTGAAGCAGGAGTGAAAGCACCATCAGAGGTTGATGCTGGAAGAGAAGGTGGGTGGTTTTGCAGAGTACACGCAGCAGGAAGCAGTATCGAGGAAGGCAGCCGTGGGGAAAGCAGCCCAGCCATGCGGCAGACATGCTCATGGCCCGGTGCGAGTTGCTTAGGGGTGCTGTAGGAATAATAACTGATATTCTTCTAACTGCTTTACATGCCACGACGGATACTTTGGGGAGGAAACAGTTACTCTGGATTTTGGAAGCTACAAAACCATTATATTAAAAAAAGACAGTCACAAGGGGGAGAGATCAGACAGCGTCTGTGGCACTCCAGTGAAGGCAACGGCTGTCACTGCAGAGCTGTCAATGGTATTTCTGGACCACAGAGGGTCAGACAGTTCATACTGTACTACAACGCAGCCTCAAAGAGTGAGACAGGGAAGCTGTCAGAATCTGGCAGAGAAAGGTAACCCTGGTGTGCTCCAAGCAGAGAATGATACAGTCAAAGACTGTTTTGAATACCGAACAAGTAGAAAAGGGCAACACAGGCACAATTCTCCTTTCACAAGACATCAGATTGGGGAAACCTATAACCCACATTGTCAGCAGTTGAGACTATAAAGAAAGGCAAACCTTGTGCAACTTTCCTCACATGGGATATAGGTGTGACGAATCTTGAAACAAATATTGGCACTAGCAGAAGAGACCATTCTGTAGTTGTACAAGATTTTTTATTCCTGGCAGGCAAGTAACCCAGGAAAGAAACAGATGCTTTGAAGAAATGTGGTTGTGGAAAGAAACTATTAACTTTAATCATCCTGACAAAATGTTACATCACAAAAGACATTTGTTGTGCTGTCCTGACAAAATAATTCCACCGGAATAATAACTGATATTCTTCTAACTGCTTTACATGCCACGACAGATATTTTGGGGAGGAAACAGTTACTCTGGATTTTGAACAAGTGTTTTGTGAAAGGGACATTTACTTTGTGAAGTTGAAAGACTTACTGGATGGAAAAGATATTCTGCATTGAACTGAATGGAACTTTGTTGAATCAGAACGTTTTCAAAAGTCATCTTGAATTGACCCAGGGGAAGGGAGTCAGACCCTGGTCACAAGGAGTACTTTGTGAATATTAGAAGTTTGAACTTTTGCACTATTTTGTTGAACTGAACTCCGACACATTAACCTTATGCACTGTGGTTACATAGGTTGGTGTGAGGGTAAGATACATTTGGACACGTGGTCATCTTTCTTTAGTTTGCTAGGTAGGAACATTCTCGTTAAGATAGGGACAGATAGGCATTATCTCACCCCTCTTTTCTTTTTTTTTTAAACTTTGGTTTTGTTGGCATTTTGAAACTTTAACAAACCGGGCTGAATAACCCATTAGGCAAACATTGAGAAAACAACAACTTTGTGTTTGTCTCTCATTTCTGACTCCTAACATACCCTTTTGACTTCAGTAAAATATAGCTTTTTAGCTGGGACATACTATCTTGGCCCTTTCCTCAGGCCATTGACTCAGAGTATACTTTCCCGGTGGCCAGTCATAATTTCGTAAAAAAATGTCGACAGACAAAAATGTCGACTTTCGTTTTTTTTAATTATATATTTATTTTAGGGGTTCGGGAGTTAAAAAAAAGGGAACATTTAAAAAAAATGTAAAAAAAGGGGGGTTAGGGGGGAACCCCCCCCCCATTAAAAAAAAAATGTATTGAAAAAAAAAAAGTCGACTTTTTTTTTTTGACATTTTGACTTTCGACATTTTTGTTGTCGAAATTATCACTATAAACCGGGCCTTAGGCGGTTCCCTTAACTTCTCTTGGTATTCATATAAGTCTCTCTCGGATATTCTCCACTCTTTACTTTTTGGGTTATGGGCTATTTTCGCCTCTTCCCTTGGTATATGTGCTCTTGTTGTAGTGCTCTCTTAGGTTTGTGAACCTTTTTCTTACATTAACGCAGTTCCACTTCATAGACCTCATATTAAATGTCTCGTCAATTTCACTGGCACAAGTTTCTCTTGCGTTACAACTATTCCCCGGCGGCATCCTGGTACTCCTCGTTACCTCCGACTTTCCAGGGCAACGTCACTGCGGCCGGAAGTTGCTCGGGTTTGCTTGGTTTGCTCCAGTTCTGTCTGCATACCGCTCTTGGTCATCTCTCTCTCCCTAGGAGCAGGTACGGCTGTGGGTAGGCGGGCATAGTGGTTTTAGTGTTGTTGCATGGGCACACTGTAAACCATGAAGTCTTCGTGGTCACGCCACTACCGGGATTCAGATTCCCATCTCCCTCTCTAGCCTCACTTCTTGTAGATACTGGGCCTCCAGCATCTTGCTCTCGCATTAAGACCACTTCCGAAAGTCATGGGCTCCACGGCTCTCCTCAGCGCCACTTGCAGGTGTCACAGCATCAGGGGGCTTACCCTGCTTATGGTCGCCACTCCCTCTCTGGACTTCACTAGATCTTGGTGAATGCTCTTCCTCCTTCTCAGTTATTCTACTTGTCTCAGTTATATGGAAGTCTCCCCTTAAAGAAACAGACACATCTTCTTTCTTGTTTGCAGATGTCTATTTCAGTTTTTGGCTCTTGCCCAATCACTGGTTTCAACAGTGTTCTGCATATCTGAAAGTCCCCTAAATGCCACAATCGGAAATGGCTTAGGGAGTTCCTCAGAGGAACAGGAGTCCTTGAACTCAAAGGGGGAGTCTCTCCAGGTGAGGTCCCACTTGCCTTGACCCCTATGGAGGGTGTTGCGGAGCGGGCTCACCTCCTTAGTCTCACTGTGGGAGGGGCTCCCTTTGGGGAGAAGGGACAAATTCCCTTGATTCTTCACCAGGCGCAACAGTGGAAAAAACTCTCATTGGTGAAAATGTTTTAAAACAGATGTCCATGGATGCGTACATGCATTGCTACAAACCAACATGGTGCATTGATAACAGAGATATTGTAAAACACTCACTCAGACTAATGTAGCGGATGATGCCCATTCGTTTAGGTTATGTGCATAGGCTTTGTGTCCCAACGGTGCACTATGTGTGTCATGCCTGCCAACAATTCCAGGACCAGTGGTGTTAAGCGTTGTCCTCCTGTGTCCCCTTCTTTCAGAGCCTCAGAAGCTTCCGGCATGCGACATACCCCATCTGCATACAGAATGGCTGCTAATGTCGCTCTACACGCGCTGGAGGTTGTTGGGGCGGTCAACATGCCGGCTATGCAGCGGTACGATTGCATGTCACAAGGTGAACACGAGTGATGCGTTCCCCCACGATCACGTGGACGTGGCGTGTCACATGTCATCCATTTAGCCAGTCACAATGCGGTGAGCCGGCACTGATTGTTTCTCATATGAAGCTCCGCTTTGAAGCGCATTCCACCCCGGTACTTTCTATCCATTTCTGAAATACCTACATCCGTTCCCAGGACTAAGACTTCCAAGCCCGTGATACTGACCAAGTCCGACATAAACTTAGGTCTGGTAACGGATTGTTTTCATTATTATTTTCGATAATTTTACGTACGCATCTTCATTATTAACCCCGTGGGGGGGGGCTATCATTTCCGATTGGAGTCTATCTAATCCCTCTGAACTAATCATCACTTCGTTCTGATCCGGGGTGATACTGAAATTCCATTCAGCTCCGGTTACTCCAATATTTACATCCAGCTCATTCTTCCCCAGAGCTCCAGTTCACCTCGCATTCTCCTCCTAACAAGTTCATCTAAGGGTGCAGTTGTAACATTTTAAGTATCTCCTTGTTGGTCCAATCTCCTTGTGTCCTTCCTTCAACAAGAACAAAAGCACAGAACCCATGGACGCACTGCTGTTTTCAGGTGCACTAACCCGACCCTAGCACGTCCCTTGTGCCGTACGGTTTCGCTACCTACTAATCTTCACTTCCTGTCGTTTTTTCTTCATCTACTCTTGGACTACGTGGGTCATCATTCCTTTTCCATTGGAAGAGGATCAACTCTATCGGTAAGAAGACTGTTAGAAGGGTCATAGTAAGGGTCAGGGGAATAGGAATACTACCTTAACAAGATCATTTAGTACCATTAATTCTTGCCTTGTAGGGCTATCAAGAGGGAATTCCGTCTCGCCTCTACTGAAGTTCGGGATTCCACAACTTTAGGTCAGTTCTTGTACAGCTTCTCGCTTATTTCGAATATCTCAGTAGTACAACTCCTGATGAGTGTTTCTTATTACAGCCTGGTGTATTCTGGTGCTTTGGATCCCACGCCCTTTCAAATAATATACTCATCTAGATTTTCATTTTCATTTTAGCTAGTAGGGGTAATTGTGGTGGAAGCAGTTCATGAATTCCCTTCCTGTCTGGATAAAGTAGAGAGGTACCATCTTATCTTACCTTCATCTTGTCTTTGCTAATCCGCTTGTTATCTTTTACTGGCTTTGTCATTGATGCACGTGTAAGGCGTTTCTCCCCTTTAGTCTTAGAGATGATTGAGCAGCAACCTGTAGGAGACCCGAGCATAAGGGTCTAACACCTTACTGTACACATGTGCACCAGCAAATGAAAACAACACAGGGGGACGAATGATTGACCTTCAGCAGACCCAGATGACGGACAGCTAGATTAGTGCCCCTGATTAAATAAACAAACACAGCCTTATTTCTTATGACCAGCGTGAACCACTGTTGTTTATGTAATTGAAATCTGTCAAACCAAGCCTCAGTACCCTTGAGTAATATTACATCACTGCGCTCCCATCGGAGGCGCTCTCTGCTAACACTTGCAAGAAACAAAACTTAAAACGTTATTTTTCCTTCACCTTACGGTATGAATAATTTCTCTTTAGTTACCATAATATTGAAACAGGTGGGAACACACGAGAACGAGTACATTCACATTTGGTAAATATATAATTAAAAAGACCAGTGGGGTCACATTTAGATCATGTGCCTTCACATTGGGTAAATAAATAAGGAAATAGCTCGGTGGGGTCACCTGAGAACAAGTGTATTCAAAGTCGATAAATAATGAAATAGGTCAGTGGGATCACTCGAGAACAAACGCATTCACAGTTGGTAAATAATTAAATAGATCAGTGGGATCTCTTTTAGATATAGTGTATTCACAGTTGGTAAATAAATAATGATATTGGTCAGACCAGTGTCTCCTCACTACGGTTGGCGGCAGGATGCCGCTAAGCTGTACAACACTTACACCAAAATTCACCAAGTCCGGACACACTGCGCCGCACTCCACCTCTACACTGCGCATGGCGAGCCCCCGAGGATAGGACACAGCGGGACGCTTCAGATTCACCACCAAGCTGGCTAAGAGCCCAGCTCATAACTGCGTAAATCACTGCCCTCCGTGTGGATATAACCTAGGGTTATACAGAACAGTACCAAACATACCCCACGGGCCTTTGGAAGATAAGCGGGATGATTCCCTTCCAGCCCTCTCAGGGCACCACTGGGCCTTACACGCCATGTCCCCTGAGGCGGGCAAATCCACTTCTCTATTAAGCGCGTTACCTCATCCCCCACACCCCACGGAGCGACTGAGCGTTAACAGCCACTCCACGTCACCGGGACCGGTGTGGAGAACATTACCTTACGGCTGATGATACACCGCCCTAGTGTTTGCCAGGTGCCAGCACACGTCGGGCACAGTATCCCTTTTGTCACTCTGTCCCTTTCCTACCTAGTTGCTACGACGCAGCGTGAGACACGGCCCCGCTCTCGAGAGCTGGCAGGCAGGGTGTAGCACTCGCCGAGAGCTCCTTCAGATAACCTACCCCGGCACGCTCTCTCGACCCTGGGTGGGGGAGAGAGAACTGCAAATCCAGACAGGCGGACGATCTACAGGTAGAGGAACATCCCTGACACCACCGAAGGCCTGGATGCCCTCCGCGACGGTCTGGAGCTCCCCCCTCTCACAGTGCTTTCCCCCCTCTCGAGCCCCTTGCTGGCTCTTAAACTCCTCGGGGACTTCCCACTTGTTTCTGCCAGCAGGAGTGGTTGCGCCGGTCCATGAAGTGAAATCACCTCACGGACAGCCCTGCTCCCCCTGCTCGTGGAAACTACCATTTCGCTACTGAAACTCTTCGCACCAGAAACTCGCAGCAAAGTGAAACTGACAACAGGAAAGGAAGAAAGAAAAACATGCCTGTTAAACAAAGCGTGACACATAGCCCATGCACACAATGACAACCCACAGGGAATGTGGGTTTATACATAGCATAACAATGTGTGTCCATACCTTGGAGAATCACCAGATTGCCTCCACCTGCTCTTCCTGTGTGATCCCCGCCAGGGGTCCTGTATGGCTGTGGGTCTACCTTGGGTGTTTGTATGTGGTGTGAAAGAGGGAGGTGTTGCATTTGGTCCTTATGTATGGATGGGTGTGTGAATGTGTGGAAAGGAGGAAGGTGTTGCATCCTGTATATGAGGTGTGCTGAATCTAGGGTATTCGTCCCTTCTCCCCATGGGGATCCTGAGGGATGTGAGCCTGCTGCACAAGACCCTCTGTAGGGGCCTGGGCAAGTGAGAGGTCACTGGGAGAGACTCCCCTTTAGTGAATACCAGGATAATTAAGCCATTATCTTAGCATCGTTTAAGTTAACTCGCTCCCTCTTACAATCCGCTCTACCACAACCTTCACCTCATTTCGCACTTCCCTTAAATCCCCCCTCCTCCATTCTCCTCCTTGAAAACTCCTCCTCTGCCCTCTTTTCCCCCACCCCCACTCTTCTTACCCTCATCTGATTCCTCTCTCCTCTCCTACTCCTCTTTTCCCCTTCCATTCTCCCTCGCCCTGTCCATCTCCTACTCCCCCCCACCTCTTCCCTCTCCCCTTTCCACCCCCCACCCAGGTTAATTGCTCTTTGCACTGTTTTGTTGAATGATTCATGATGTAAATGTTGCTCTCATTGTTAAATGTTGTTATATTGTATTTTGTTGTTCCACTGTACTGCGCCTTGGTATAAAGCGCTATATAAATAAATCAATCAATAAAGTGGTAGGATCAGATTTGGATGCAGGAAACCTTTTTCTTTGGGACTTCCTGGCGACAAACAAGCACCTTTAGTTCCTTTATATAGGTAGGGAAACCCCTCTAGCAATAGGGAAAGATGGGCATTATTCTTCCAAGTTTATTGAAAGCAAGTCAGAATGTGCTTGATGTGTGCGGCGACTCCTTCTGACCCACCACAGAGGGCAGTATATTTCCATTTGAAAATGCTTAAACTGCTTCTTCCCCTCATCCCAGAAGGGGACCAAGCAATTGTTGTGGGTTCACTTGTCAATGCTGGGCTGGACTATTGCAATGGCCTCCTGGTAGGGTGTCCTAAATACCAGTTGCAGCACTTTGCAGTGGCACAAAATAGCAGCTTGTGTAGTCTTCTCCCTCATGGAAAAACTCTGTTTCAGAATTTAGGAAGAAACGTCACTGGCTCGCGGTCCCTCGACTGATCCCGTTTAAGCTTCGGTGTGTGGTTTTCAAATGTGAGCATGGCCTTGCGCCTCTATACTTAACCGTTAAAATCCAAACCGCTAAAATCCAAACCTACACCCCCATTAGACCCTTGCGTTCTACGAGTCCAAATCTATTGGTGGTTATGATATGATATGATAGTTTATTTATATAGCGCCTATACACAATGTGTTTCAAAGCGCTTCAAGGAGGGAGGGGACATAGGAAAAATACAGTTACATTCAGCAAAAGTCCTTGAAACAATACAGAATGTGAAAATAACTATCATAATAGGCCTGTCAACATTTCTGATAGTGCAAGTGCATAGAACAAGTAAGGCAAGAGGTGATGGAAAGGAAGGAAAACAGAGCAAGCAGTAACATTACTAAGTCTGACGACAATTTACGCAGTGCAGGTGGTAACAAGAGGTGGGGTGGGAGGGGGGGGCAAGTGGACAGAGGGGGGGAAGGAGAACAAGACACGCTACTGATCAAAAGGTCAGTGACAAATTGAAAAGTAGGGGAGGGGGGAGGGGGAGAACAAAAAGGAGGGGGACAGACAAGCTGCTATCAAGAGTCACGGAACAGATGATAGGAGTAAGTGCTAGGAGGCGGAAGTCTAAGAGGGGGGAGAAAAGGAGGGGGGAGTAGGAGGGAAGTTGAAGAGGATGGAAATGAGGAGGGGGGTGGAGCGCAGAACAAGGGGGGGGCAAGCAGGGTGAGGGCCCACAGATACTCACGGGGGGCAAACAGAATCTCAGGGGGGGCAAACAATCACTCACGGGGGCAGGGGGGGCACACAGATACTCACGGGGGCAGAGGGGGGGCACACAGATACTCACAGGGGGCAGGGGGCACACAGATACTCACGGGGGGCAGTGGGGCACACAGACACTCACAGGGGGCACACACAGACACGCACGGGGGGGCCGGCGTACCGTGGTGGACAGCGGTAGACAGGGCCTTAGGAGTGGGCCTTGTGAGGAGGGCCGGCCAAGCCTGCCGGCCTTCCCATTGGGAAAGATGTAGGCGCCCATAGCCAATCTCGTACCCCCAGCAGCAGTGTGCTCAGCACTCCGGTGCAGGCACAGTGAAACGGCCATCTCTGAATGGCGATTTTACAAACGAAAAGGCATGGTGCAATGCAAGGTGGCACACAACGGAGCGGTATTGAGGCTCCAAAATGTCAGTACATTCATGCGGATGATGTGCTAAACAAGCAAAGATATTAAAATGTTCATCCATGTTGATTCCTACCTCTAGATTTGTCCATTGGGGAAGTGGTAGGTTTTTGGTTGCCGGCCCTTGGGCACGGAATTGCCTACTGCCCTACCTACAGAAGATAGAATCTCTGACTGTTTTTGTGTTCAGAAAACAGCTTAAAACCTTTTTATTACAGTAAGATCATCCTGAGTAGTTACTAGAAGGTTACCTTACTGTATTTTAAGATCTGCGCCTACATGTGGTTTGAAACTTGGTTCCCCGAAAGGATATGTGCTATACAAATTCAAAATCAAATGTATGACACGCCTGCATCGAGTTGAGTGGAGTGTTGGGGTTACTAGGGTAAATGCTCCATATGCCTTCAGTGTCCAGGTGGTGCACAGGAGCGTGAGTGGATGGTTGAGCCCAACCTTGTACCCGTCTCCTGGTATCTACACCTGGGGTGACTTTACAAAATGGTTTTGCAGGACACTGTAGGCCTGGTAGCTTATTCGAAGCTGTCTGCAGTGTGTGCATTTCCATATGGTATCATTTGCGATCCCCTCCCCACCATATCAGCTTCCTTGGTAACGTCAGTGGCAGATGTCATTTTAACATATATACAAATAACAAAATATAATAACACAGTAGGGCCAGTACAGAAAATCCATCTATTAGAACTGGGGGCAAAATACATGCAAAACTACTAAATTGCATATGCGTTGACACCAACAGAAATTACTTCACAGAAAAGGGAGCATTAACAGTCTTTGATACTTCGAGGCAACATAAAAAAATTATTTTACAAGAAGACCCATATGTAAACCGAAAGGTGAACAACGTTGTGGTGCGGAACACATGACTGGCACAATTATTATATATTAACCAATTCTAAAGTCATTAGACTTTTTTTTATAATAGAATGGTATCACTTCCCTAGACTCCAGATAAGGCACAGCGAGATTAAATGATATGCCCAGGAAAACACACTTTGGTTAAACGGTGGAACCGAGATATGAGAAACTAAACACATCTTCCCAGGTTTAGTCTATATGAATATTACAGTTTTGCTTTGGATTTCATGAGCTTAAATAATACTTTGTTTTTAGCAATGCCTTGAAAAGAACCCAAAATATATAATAAACTAGCCTTTCATAATAAACTAACCGTACACTATATAATTTGTCATAAAATATGTCGAGCAATTATAGTATTTAGTTCAATTCTCCCCATCCTGCATGGAATGTCACAATAGCACTAAGTAAATTAATGTGAGCTTAAACAAATCCCACGTTGGCCTTAAAACCAGTAATTATTTCATAAATCGTGCATTATTATGTACCCTTCTCACTTCTTATCGCCCCCATTCACATTTCTTAAGAGACAAAAGTCCCTACTAATAGCTCTCCTCCCTCCCATTAGTACCAAATTGCTCCAATCATAATGCTCTGTTGACAGAGAGCAACTTGTCAGGTGGGAGAACCGCTCTGCTGCCCAGCGTTTGAACTTTCACACAAAAGTCTGATTGACAGGTTTGGTCCTACAGACACTTTCTCAGGCTGCACAAAGCAAAAGCAAGGGGAGGCGGGTGGTCTTCAGAACTCAGGACCCAAGCTGTCCTTTCGGGACAGTTCCACAATAAACGGGACGGTTGGCTCCCCCTATCTACACAGCAAATCTGTAACCAGAAAACGTTAATAAACAAATGTCAGAGGGCCTTGTATGTATAGACATGCCCACAAAGCCGAAGGGAGCAAAGTACACAGGAAGCAGGAGTACAAGGAGTCCTGCAGAAAAGAAAAGATAGGCAACAAAGGCAGTGAACAGAAAGAGGCAGGGAGCACAAGTAAAACAAACACGTTAGGTTTCCTCTTGGGGTGTACACAGAATGGGGGACGAGTTTCCCACTGAACCAGGGAAACTCCAGCTTTCTGAGCTGGTTACCATTACGGGGTCCCACGCAGCGGCAGTGGGTGTCTGGACTTTAAGGCACAAACAAGGTAACAGTACTCACAAGACTGAAGCCTGTACGGGTCCAGCAGGAAATGAACAATGACTGCCTCCTGAAACAGGAACCAGCACACCGTTAAGACTGACAAGGTACAATAGTAAAACACGTCAAAGGAAAGGGGCAGAGATTGCCTGCTGGAAAGCCAGCAGCCAAATTCTGAACAAAGGAATTACATAAGGCACAAGTGAAGACAAGAACTGTAACAAAAATATCCAGAGGAAAAAGGAAGTCAAAGTGAGCAAGGTTCGGGACAGAGAACCAGAAGAAAAGCAAGGAAACTAGAATCTGAGTACAGGGGTAAGGAGACTGGAAACTGCAGACTGATAACAAGGAACAGTAACTCTGAAGTGGGAAAACAAGGGCAGGACTGAAGACTCCAGGAAGCTAAAAGACAGGTTACACAGGCAATGGGCACAGCACAAGGAACTGCAGATGGGGAACAAGATAATTGGTGGTAGAGAGCAAGGGGCTGTAGACAAGGAAGCGAGGACTGCAAGCAGGGCTGCAATATAAGAAGCACAGAGATGCAGGGCAAAGGACAGGGGTGTGAAGGCAGAGAAGCAGGGCTGCAAGGCACGGAGTACAGGGCTCTGGAAACAGGACACAGCAGAAATCCAAGGATCAAGGCAACAAAGGGCTGGAAGCAAGCTCATTGCAAGAGACCCGTGCTCCTGCAGGCAGCTGCTTAAATACTGACCTACCCTGTGTTGAAGCAGGCTAATTAGCAGCACCTGGAGCAGCACACCTGAAGGTAATTTTCATTCATATTCTTCTTCTCGCTCTCTCTCTCATTGGAATAGCCGGGAACGGAACTACAAGATGCATTATGGGACATGTACTTTGTGAAAATAAGAAAGTTCCAAAAGTCTTGCAAACAGGAACTAAAGACGAAAATATGAATATGTATTGTCCAGGGAGTATTATGGAGATGAATGAGTCCTTAATAGTCCACGATGGGTGGCAATTGGTATGCCAGTGGCACAGTCGTGACAGTATTCCCCTCCTCAGGCCCCATGTAGATAGTCCAAAAATAAGATTAAGTCCAAGGCCTGTTGTACTGCAGAAGGGTCTTATACTGTAAGAGCACATCGTGACGATCCAAAATCTGTTTAAGTCTTCAAGGTGAGAGTTTTTAAGTAGGAAACTTTTACATCTTTTAGAACCTTGGTGTTTGAATCCAAGAAAGACATGGTTTCAGAGGCACAAAACACTGCAGTGCGTTCGTGGACTGAGGAACGTTGAAGCTCTGCTGCATGCTCCATTGTTTTCCTTAGAGCTGGCAATGGTACAGTACTGAAAGGTGGAACCAAGGCTACAGCTGAATTGGTTGCTTTAGGGAGGTCTTCCAAATCTTTAAGATGTATTGATAGTCGGTGTGATTTTCTTATTGGAAGGCAAAACGGGAAAGACAGAAATTTCATTGCAAAGTGTTAACAGGGGGGGATTTTTGTTCACAAATGAATCATCACTGGCATTCAGATTCCTGGAAGAGTTCTTGAAAGGAACAGTATCCACTAGGCACTTGGTTGCCTCAGTAGATATAATAGAAACTGTCTCTACTACAGGGTAATTTGAGGGATGTAGGTCAGGATTCCCTTGAAGAATTATACAATCTTTGTGAATGGGATGAAAGGCTTCAAGAAGCATGACACCAATGACTGTGCTTAACAGTAGATCTTGGACAACTTTGTTCAAGTTCATGTCTTCCCTGTTGGTTAGGGTAGTATCAGGCAAGGTCAGTCTTCCTGGCCTTCAAATTTGTGTGTGCTCAGGTTGACTGATTGATCTGGTGATTTACTGATGGCAAAACTCCCTACAGGTACTGGGTTACGTTCAGGATGGGTCTCAATGTCTGACTCACGGTCTGGTGCAGGAACGTCCATAGAAGCAGAGTACATTGGCTGTGTGAGTAAAGGACCAACATCAAGGGCAGGAACTGGGAAATCCTTTGACTCAGCAGGATCTTCACTCAGAAGTTTACACTTGGTTTGTGTTGTAATGGCAGTTTGAGCTGTTTGGCCAACAGGAGGAGTGAATTCTTCACTAGCTGTACAACAGTCTGAATTACTTTGGCTGGTATGTGAATGAGCTGTGTTAAGCTTTAGCTGGTATGCATATGCCAAGTTCAGGTCTTCCATCTGCTGTGTATCTGTTTGTGTTACCATTCCAGGCCTTTATGTCGATATGTAAAGACAGAATGTTGGGTGTTTATCTTCTGTAACAGAAGAGCAAGGTATTGAAATGTGAAGACTGACTTTTGTGTTATTGTGGTTAGTAGTTATTGGGGAAGCATTAAGAAATCCTATGGTCTGTATTATTTTTTTTGTACACAGGACTAGCTGCACTAACCTCGGGACACTGAATGCCTTGTCCTATTAAATGTGTTATTAGCAGTCTGGGGAGGTTGTGTAGCTAGCCCAGCTGATCTCAAGGCAACAGGGATACCATTAATGTATTCCTGTGGCATGCCTTCTGAGTTATGAGAAGTGCCTGGAAAAGGAGTATCAGGTAGATTCAAATGGGGAGTAGTGTGCTCTGAGAAAGGCCCAGCGGAATACAAGCTCTGAGAGGCAAGTACAGCATTGGCACGAAGGTCTAAATTGATGTGTGTATTGGCAGCAATAAATATATGATGGGGATTTTCCGTGGGGAAAAAGTGCAAAATTTCCTGTATAGGATACACATCTGTGCCGTTAGTAGTTTCATTTTTTCTCTAAGCAACTTTTTCCACCAAGAAATAGAATTCTGATCAATAAGTGTATATCCAAGGTAACGAATCTCATTTACCATCTCAAGTTTTTCCAACCCAATTGACCAAATGAATTTACTGATTCTTTTTCTTCCTTCAGCAAATGTTATGATTTTAGATTTTTAATCTTTAAATTATGCTCGTCTGCAAAATTAAGAAGAACATCCAACTTGTTATGTAGCCCAAATGGTGTTCTATCAAATAGCAGCAGATCATCCGCAAAGGTAATGCAGTTCAGTTTGAGCTGACCCAACCTTACCGATAGTTCACTGCATCTTTCCAGATCGAATCGATAGACGAGACACACAAATTAAAAAAGGACCACTGCCAAGGGACAACCCTGTTTCAGCCCAATTTCCGTGTGGATTGCCTGCGTCAGAGTTCCCATACTGTTAACCCGTACCATATAATTCGTCCTAGTGTGTAACATTTCTATCAGACCCACTACATGAACCGGGATCCCTAGATTACTCATAATCTTCCATAACTTATTTCTAATTACAGTATCAAAAGCGGAGGTTAAATCGAGTGCAGCCATATAGACTGCACCCGATTTCCCATTTTTAGTTTGACAGTGCAGAAACGCAAGTATAGTAGCATTCAGGGAAAACCCCATGCCCCTTCGGAAGCTTAAGGGGGCCTAATGTAATTGGGAAAGCAGAATAATGTTGCTCTTGCATTCTGTCAGAAGGGCTTGCAGGTAGAGACGTGCCCACAAAGCCAAAGGGAGCAAGATACACAAGAAGCATGAGTACAAGAAGTCCTGCAGACAAGAAAGGATAGGCAACAGAAGAAGCAGGGAGTTAAGTAAAAGCAAACACGTTGTGTTCCTTCTTGGGGTGTACGCAGAATGGGGGAAACCAGGGAAACTCCAGCCTTCTGAGCTGGTTACCATTACAGGGTCCCATCTAAACACTTATGGAAAGGAGCAGTGGGTGTCTGTACCTTAAGGCACGAACAAGGTAACAGTACTCACAAGACTGAAGCCTGTACGGTTGCAGCAGGAACTGAACAATGACTGCCTTCTGAAATAGAATCCAGCACACCTTTAACAATGACACAAGGTACAATACTGAAACGCGACAAAGGAAAGGGGCAGAGATTGGCTGCTGGAAGCTCAGCAGCCAAACTCTGAACAAAGGAAATACAGAAGGCACAAGTGAAACAAAAATATCCAGGGGAAAAAGGAAGGCAAAGTGAGCAAAGTTCATGACAGAGAACCAGAAGAAAAGCAAGGAAACTAGAATCTGAGTACAGGGGTAAGGAGACTGGAAACTGCAGACTGATAACAAGGAACAGTAACTCTGGAGTGGGATAATAAGGGCAGGAGTGAAAACTAATAACAAGGTAACTGTAGCTCTGAAGTGTGATATCAAGGGCAGGACTGAGGACTCAGGGCAGGTAACAGGCAATGGGCAGAGCACAAGATAATTGGTGGTAGAGAGCAAAGGGCTGTAGACGGGGAATAGAGGACTGCGAGCAGGGCTGCCATATAGGAAGCTCAGAAGTGCAGGGCGAGGTGCAGGGGTGTGAAGGCAGAGAGCACATGGCTCTGGAACAGGAGCAGGATCTGGAAACAGGACACAGCAGAAATCCAAGGATCAAGGCAACAAAGGGTTGGAAGCGAGCGCATTGCAAGAGACATGTGCGTCAGCAGGCAACTGCTTAAATACTGATCTGCGCTGTGCTTCAGCAGGCTAATTAGCAGCACACCTGAGGTAATTTGCCTCCTCTCTCTCTGGTCCTGGGAAAGTGAAAACTGCACTGGTCACTAAGGCTTCTGTGGATTTTAGTTATAAGCCTGCTGTATAGGAATAGCAACTGCCACAAGATGCATTATGGTACATGTATTTTGTGAAATTAAATAAAGTTCCAAAGCCTTGCAAACAGAAAGTAAATTTGAAAATATGAATAGGTATTGTCCAGGGAGTATTATGGATATGAATGAGTCCCAAATAGTTCACGATGGGTGCGCCAGTGGCACAGTTGTGACAACAGGCCTCTGAACTCACATTTGATAGGCATCACCCTCCACTGAATCAACGTATTCATCCTCCAAGTCCCTACTCTGTCCATACACTTCAATAATCGCTTACCCACAAAACCAAAATAATTTGTTTTCACCCACTTTTGGGGGTGCAAAAGGTTGAGAGATTTACCAATGTGGATCAAGTACTTGAGGCGCCATCAACCATATTTTATCAACTAAACTAAAAAAACTGGAACATGTAAGGATGTACAAAAATCAGCGGAATAGCTGGCATTGTGGCATGACATGAGCCTGACATGCAAACAAGGGGGACTAACACTGGAAGGGCACTACAGCAAACTCTCTGGAGAACAGTGAGGCATTACTTGACTATATAGACTAAATACAATTAAATGAGTTCCTAATATCCCGCTGTATATAGCAATGATCAACGAAGACCAATTGTGTGCACCGGTCTTCTGCACTAGGTTTATTCTTCTTCTGGTTGGGGGGACGGGGGAGTGGGGGGGGACTCCCAAGTACAGGAGCCATCAATTTCCCTCTGAATAGATGATGTTCGCCTACATCCCACAAGTGCAAACCTTGACCAAACACCCAAAAAAACACAACCAAACCACCACTTCCAAGAGACCCACACCACAATACCACCACCACCACACATCACATAATCCCCCCCACTCAAAACTTCATTCAAATGTTCTGTTGTAAAGCAGACAATGCCCAAAAACTTCTCAGCTGCCTTTACCATTATCATCATTTTCTCAGACTTACTCTGTGTCTGGAAGCAACAATTAACCTCAGCAAAAACGACGTCATCATCATCATCATCATCATCATCAAAAAATCCCCCACCACCAGTGGCTGCACAACCCACTCCACAGAAACAACCTAAGGGGGCAAGAGCTCACCCTCAGCAGGAACCACACCTGCAACTGGCATCCACACTGACAAATTGTGTGACACAGTAACATGCTGCACCTGGGCCTCGTGCACCTACACAGGGAACCCCAACACAGTTCATACACACAGGCGTTGCCTCACTTAACCGCAGCTTGACATTATGACCCCTCAACACAACAGTGTGCACCTCTGCCGACACTGGCCACATGACCAAACCTTTGACACCAAAAACAATGCCAATCCCCAGAAACTGAGGCACCTCCACAGACTCAAATATCACCAAAACAGTAGTCGAGAGCACAACCCCTTCAACATTTCTTTGACCCAACCATTGAACCCCAAACACATTATCGTGCTTACGTTCAGCCACTAAAATGTCCAAATCAGTACTGGTGGGCACTCCATAGATCACCCACTTACCATAGTGTACATGTGCAGGCGCCACAGAACACACGACAGGAATCCCCATTACTTTGCACAAGCTCAACACTGTCTCCTTTTATAATATGATTGTGTATAGGCGCTATATAAATAAACTGTTTTTAAGTGCTTCAAAGCAAGGGAGGGAACAAGGGAAAATACAATGACATTCTTACAGCCATAGCAGTAAGGATGTGAAATTAACTATTGTACTCGGCCTGATGACATTTCAGATAGTGCAAGAGCCATAGATAAGGAAGGGAGGGGCTGAGTGGGAAGGAAATGGAGACAGACAGGTCACTACCATACTAGACCTGACGACATTTCTGGTAGAGCCAGAGGAAAACAAAAAGGTGAGGAAGAGGGGTGCAGAAAGGGAGGGGAGGAACAAAACAAGTGACAATCGTACTAGTCCTGACATTTCTGATAGTGCTCAGAGGCTAGCTCAAAAGTCTTACAGCAAACCAAAAGCTTACCCTAACCCCCTTTACGGATAAACCGAGGCAAAGGAGCCTGCTCCGCTATAGTTTCTGGCATCTCAATGGGGCACACCATCCTGAAATCCTGACTTTCCACAGCTCGCCATAATAACCACAAAATCCCCCTCCTTAGGGGAAACAGCACCCTTCCGCAGCCCACAAGGCCCGTTGCCATCTACCGCGCCCATCACGGTCGCCTGCACCACATACCATCTCCAGACAAAGAGGCACTACCTCATCATGCTCCAAAACTGCATCCTGCGAAGGTACAGCAACTCCGTGGACTATGCTCCCCATCCACAGGAGAGCTGCTCTTATACTGACTTACTCCTCTTTTTACTAGGAACAGACTGCCACTCAGAGCCAGAATCACTAGAACCAGAGGAGTCCCCTATGGGATAAAATGTACACCCTACCGCCACACAACGGCCCCATCCACAGTCTGACTCTGATCTCGTGATAAAGTGAGTGGAAAATCGTCATTCTCCCCTTCAGTTACCAGCACCATCATTCTGAGGTGGGTGGAAATATTGCAGGGGAGATACACAGCTTTTGAGCAGCAAACGCTGCTAAAATTACGTGTTGTCTGGGAAACATGTGCTCCAATGGCATTGCGAGCATTTCTTTAAAGACTGTCACTTTTCTAATTGAAGAACGTTTTCTTAAACTTTAGAAAAGTGGTTTATAAAGGGGGAAAGCGCGCAGTGGAGTTTAACGGCCCCTCAGATGTGTTGAATTTTAACTCCTTTTACTGAAAAGGTAAACCAGTACTGCTGGGAGGAGAATCCTCTCCATGAGGCTACCCTGCATGATTCCTCGTGGTTACTAGCGTTGCTGTGAAGCCGTAAAGCAAGTTTATGCAAAAGGCCAAAAGCCGAGGCTTTCGTGTCCTTACACCACATTCTTTCCCTGTCAGAATGGTACAGACCCCACCAGCCTATCCACGTACGCCAGGACACCGGCTTCGGACGGAGTCCTCCGACCCAAACACCGCCATCGTGCCCAGGCTTCTCGAAGCGTGTCTCCGGAACCAAAGTTGCGTCCCCTGTCGAGTCAGTGTCCACGAAGAACCTGCTTCCCATTTCACAGACGTTCTCTTTCGTTTCAATCTACGCACTCCCGCGGCAGTTTTATTCTTAGGCCAGCCAATAAAGCACTCGTAGGACAGGGTTATTGTGTATAACGAGTCTCCATTGTTTGTGTGCCCGTGTGTTCAATAAAGAATAACATTACAAAAAAAGACACAGGGTCTGATTGTTTTCGTAAGTCTCTCTTCTGTTTTTACAGCACGCGAGTAGAAAAACAACGGCAAATTGAGTTCAAAAACTGCAACTCCCATAACGACCAGCGACAGAGAGGGCACGGGGTCTTGGAATGTCTGTGATTTCGACGCATTACAAAGAAATGTGGCCTGTCCTGTTTCTGTCTCTACGGCAGAGCCAGCTCTACTCTTCCCTTCACGCTTTGAGAGAGAGGAACAAGTCACTTCCTGGCGGGTGGCGGTTTGGCTGCGCGCCTGCGCTGCTGGCTCCAGAAGGGGTGTCACTTCCGGCGGGAGGGACCGGGGCGGAGCAGTTGGGACTACAGGTCCCAGGAGGCCGTGGGGGCGGGAGGGGGAGCGCGACCAAGGCGGTGAACTAGAAGGAGAAAGCCGGGGGGAGCGGAGTATGGAGGAGTCGGAAGAGGCGCTGGAGGGTAAGAGTTCGGTGCAGGGTCCGTGGACCAGGGGGGCAATGGTCCGTGGAGGATAGAGTGACAGGGACTGTGTGATAGGGAGTGCGGACTGGAGAGCTCGAGTGGAGAGAGCGGTTGACCGAATAAGGATTGGGGGGGGGGGGGTGATGATTCTCACAGTTGAGGGGGTCTGGAAGATGAGAACTAGGGGTGTGTTTCGGGTGGGGGATATTGAAGAGGAACCGGGGGAAGGCTGGCTGCGGTGGGGGCAGGTGCTGGATCGTTGGAGTGCTGCGAGGTGGACGGGTGAGGGTTGGTGGTGGAGTGCTGAACGGCGAGGTTTGGAGTTGAGGGGCGGTGCGTGTTGACAAAGTGTGGTGGTATTAGGAGGGGCGCAAGGCGAGAGCTGGGAGAGTTCGGGGGGCGGGGGGAGTGAGAACCGGGTGAGGGTTGTTGGTTTTCGGGGAGCGTGAGGATGGCCGCTGCTTCATGGGGAGCTGAGTGGGGCCACTGCCTGGGAGGTGAGGCTCGAATTGGAGGGTCGTTCTGGATGGGCGGTGGGATCGGAGACATGATCGGGCAGTTATGGGGGCGTGAGACGGTGGTCGAACCTAGTGCTCGAGTTGTGATGAGTGGGGGGGTAGTGCGATTCCTTGTGGGGGGGCGGAGAGAGCCGATGGGGAGACTGCCCGGAGGCGAGAGTGTCTCCGAGAGGAGTCTCGGAAAGGGCTATGGTCCTCGGTGCTTTGGGGGGAGTGTAATGGCTGGAGAGGGTCAGACAAAAGGGCCCTGGGGGGGGCGGTGAAAGGGCGAGCTCCGGACGCCTGAGCTGGGGGGGGTGCGACATGAGGAGCTCTGAGGCTGTATATGGTGCGGGCATGAGATGGCGAGCGGAGGGGGTGGGGGTGTATACAAAGGCTGAGATGGCGGTGGGGTTATTCCTGGGTGCGGCTGTAAACAGCCAGCGGGGCTCTGGTGGTAATGCTCGGAGTGGGGTGCAGTGAGTGAGGGGCACGCTTGGCCTTTTTGTGCGTGTGCGTGCCTGCCTGCAGCCAGGGGCGTACGGTGGGAAGCGTGGAACACGGTCGTTATTGGGCTTGGGGGCCGGGTGCTTGCCTGGGGGTGGGTCGTGTGCGCTGCGGTGACGGTTTGTTTTGTGGCCGGATAACGTTGGAAGAGTCGCTGATGGAGCCTCGTCCGCAAAGCGGCGTGGAGTGCACGGATCTCCGGTAGAGGCTTGAGTGCGGCGATTGCCTGGGGGGGGGGGGGGGTGGCGCGACCGCGTCTGCAGCGACCTACCTGCTAGAAACCCTGTCGCTGTGTAGAACGGGGCGGCACAGCGTCCGGTGGGGGGTGTGGGCGGATGCGTGTGTGATCGCTGTGCACGCCAGACCTCACTGTCTCTTATCTGCTTGCAGATCCTCCGCCGTTCCCCAAGACCGAGCCACAGGTGAGTGCTCCCCGATCACCCGGCAGCGTTGGGTGTAGTCCGCCCAAAACTGTGTGCGCTGCCTCTCGACAAGTGGCGGTGGCTTTGAGTGCCTCGTGTTTCATTTTTCTGCTGCTAAAGTTCAACAGTTCTCTCCGTTACTATGTTCCATTTGTTCTGAATGCTCCCACCTTAACCGTTTCCCGGTAAATCGTCCCTCATGTTTTAAACCCTTCTTGGAATGGCCTCTAAGTCAGCAGGCATGCCTAGTCATTTGTATTCTGCCTCGTAGCAAAGTTGTTTCAGTTACTGTGCAGCTGCAGCCCTAACTGTCGCAAATCTGCGACTGGGGCTTGTAGTCATTGGCGTGGCGAAGTAATGCAACGCAGCAGCGACTTCCCCTGCCCTCTGTGGAGGCGGAGGGAGATCTGCTTGCAGTGGAAGGGTTTGTCTTTCTATTCTCTTGACTGTATATCTATTTTGCAGCCCCCGGAAAAGCGACGGAGGACGATTGAAGATTTCAACAAATTCTGCAGTTTCGTACTGGCGTACGCTGGCTATATGCCTGCATCCACGAAGGAGGTAAAGTAACGCATCCCTGTTCTACCCCAACTGCCTCCTTGCCCCCCCCCCCCCATCTCGATGTGCCTTCTCCATTGTACTTATGACACGAACCTTCAACAGGGGCGATGGGCGAGCATTTTTCTTTTACACGAATGGGTTAAAAGGGCTTTCAGCCCACTATGTGCTGAAAGTGCCGGGTAAGGAGCCATCCGATGTATACTATTGACGTTGCAAGGTAACATGAGAAGATCCACTACATGCCAGTATTCGCCGTGAAACCCTTACGATTCCTGCGCCCACCATGGCAGTGTGAGATCAGTACATGCTACAATATGTTTGCTCCTGCTGGCTGTCCCTTTATAAAACCAGTATTGCTACCACCAGTCGTTGGGTTACATTTGTCTTGTGAGGACTGCTTTGTTGCATGCCCGGTCCCACGCATAGAAGCCGTGATCTGGCATAAAGCACGAGTAAGACATGTATATACACTTGTATTGCTTACTTTTAAGAACACATGCGTGCTTGCTTTACTCGAACGCTTTCATGCTGTGTTGATATATGCTGTTATAACCTCACAACACTTTGTGGAAGACATTCTCCAAAACAAAATCTTTGCAGGCGCCGCCGGCAATCATAGCTGCGTGCAAGCCCCCTTGCACGGATCCTTCAGCACATGACTGAGAGGAGAGACTCCCCACTGCTATTCGGGGTGACTTCCACTGGCAGGAAATTGGGCCCGGGCGGCTTTCAATCATAACCTCTTCTCAAGTTCTGCAGCGTGAGTGGCAGGATTATGCGTTGCCTTTCATGGGTGCATATGCCACCCTCCCACAGCTCATGCCCACTAAAATGGCAAGCGGTGTCTCTGTGCTACCGAACAATAGGAAACCATGCTTTCTGGCGCATCCATAATGGGAGATGGGGCAGCTGCCCATTGTAGACGAGCTGCCCTTGCAACAGCCCTCGCGTAAGCACTGTCTTGAACATCCACACAAGTCATATCCATTGATACCGCTTATTGTAGAGTATCGGTAAATGCATGCTATACTTTGAGCATATTGAAGCATGGACCCCCACCTAGTGGAAGTCTCTTGTAATAACAATTGGACTCCACTTATTTCATTGCAATTTAATTCCAGGGTTCTGCATTGAGGTTCGAAAAGCAGGAGCTTGAGCAGCTCCTGGGTTTCCCACATTTTCCAGTGCGGTGGGGCTACCACCGCGAATTTAACTGCTACACAATATGCATACGTATACATTGGTAATTAAAAAAATATCCTGTAAGCTTTAATTGTCGTAAATGTCCTAATTTGTGTTGATTGCCCTTAATACACAGCTAAATTCACAAAAATATGTGTTCGACATCGGTTGCCCTGGGGAGCCAAAAGTTGGCTGTTGGTTTGAAACAAACCAGGCTCTTCTAGGCTGCACTCCCACCCCCTGCACGCCATGAATACTGAGCTAAGTAAGCAGAGCTTTAGATCGTCATGAATGTTTACAGACATGGATCTTGGTACATGTGCCTTATTCAGACAGTCTACAGTCATATTTTTAATATACACAAATTAAACAGAACAAGGAGCTCTACGCGTTTAGGGATTGACTCTTGGTTGGGAGCAGGAATTCTTTAACATAATGTAAACATCTGTGTACTTAAAGTACAAGTGATAACTTCTGGAACGTATAGAAGAATACTTGTGACTCTTGTGTTCACATAATTCACTTGGCCGACTTCACCGTTGGGATATACCGTTGGTAGTCGTTTTAGCGTGCTTATCCCAAATCCTTCTCAATTGTAGTTGGTGGAACACTCCACCTAGTACATGGATTGACGGCAATAGTCCTCTCTTTAAAGCCTAAAACACTAATGAAGAACCACTACGTGATAGCTACAATTCTACGTGCCTACCTTCCAGTGAGTGTCTAAATCGGTTCCTAGTGAAAGAGCGCTCATTGGGCACACATGGGGCGTGTCACCCACTGAAGTATGACAATCTTTACATTGTGACAAATGGTCAATCCTGAGACGCGTAGACCTCCGCACTTAAGTGGTTAAAAATAAAACGCTGGACTTTGTATGAATACATGCATTTATCACGATTAATGTTTGTAAACCTTCATGAAAACCGACGCTTTTGACTGACTTGGCTCGGTTTTCATGGCGCAGGGGACGAGTGTCCGACCCGTACTGCTCTTTTCGTTTTACAGTAGCCGCTTGATGTGCCAGAGCTGCATTTTTCTCCCTTGCACCCTAAATTCTTTTTTCGTAAATGAGTCGCCATTTGCAGGGGTGTCCACATCATTGCAGCATTATCTTCTGGACTGCACGCAGGAGCTCCATGGCCCCCAGCTCCCCTTAATTTCGAACTCTGTTAATCATGCATGAACATCAGGCATACCTTTTGGCACCCTATTTTAACATTTGCCTAAACCTCTTCTTTTTGTAAAACATCTTTTTTTATTTTTTTAAAGCAGGTTTAAGCCAGTCCAGCATTTGATTGTCTTTGTTTTGTTCATTGCCTCAACTCTACAACCTGGGCACCAGCAGTATGGTGCTGGTATCTGGTGGTTACACTTCACAAACGCCTACATTCATGTCCCGCTTTTGGCCCAGCTTTAGAGGGGGAGGCTCTGACCGGATGCTAGTTAGGGTGCACCATTATTGATAAGTCACTATCCCCTCCCTGTGACTCAGTCAGAAGGCGCAAACCAGCCAGCTGCTGTCTTCTCTGAAGGGGTCTGCTTTTCCTCAACCAGGGTCTGGGTGGACTTATGGGTAGGGCTACAGAGGGTACTGGAAGTCTGCAGTTTGCCATTCAACCCAGTTGGGCAAATGCCTTGTGGGGTATGTATTACATGGTAGAATTCCTATTAAGTAAGCAGAGTAAAATCTGTGGCGAGTAGGCATGGGATAGATGAAAAGTAAATTCGTTGCTTGTTTGGATCGTTTGTTTTTCAAAACCACATTCATTGATAGTGGCACTCTTCCTCTATTTTATATTAATTCTAAATAAGAGCAAGTGCTCGCGCTCACAACTAAGACCGCTCTGTAGCATAACAGTATTCTGATGGATAGAAAAAAACATATCCAAAATGTAATATACCAGTTATCTTTCATCTGCAACAGTTACTGTTTTGTTGTTGTTGCCCCCTATGAAGGGATTGAGGTGCCTAACCCCTATGTAGGGTGCAGCACCATGACCCAGTTTGTTAGGTGTGGTCCCCCTCACCTTTCACTATTAGGTGTGGCCTCTGTGAGGCAGACAAGGTATTACAAGTATGAACAGACACAAAAGGTACATGTTTCAACCACTTTATTGTGATTGACTGGGGTTGGAGACTTCTTAGCTGGTCCTAATTCTATAACGGGAGTAGTCTCAACCATCAAAGTCCAATAAAATGGTGCTAGTCAAACTGTGTCGGAAACCTATGCCTATACTTGCCCTCACATTTCACAATAACTAGGTGTGGGAAAATGTATGAAAATAAGATTGTATCAAAAGAATGCCTGAATAGCAATACACACGGCTCACTACTCCCATCTCCCAAGTTTTGTTCAATGGGGTTCTTGCAAAGTTCTGTCATGGTGGATAGTATGCGCAGTTCAAATATTTCCCATACATCTGTTAGGCTTCCTTCGCCTATTTCAATGTCAGTTCCATATGCATCACAGTTCTTTTTATTCTTTTCATGCTTCACAATTCTGAAACCAATATTCACAAAGTTCTCTTAGTTGCGTTCAGAGGCTGCCCTTGTCTATCTTCAAACACTTGCAGATAGCTGAAACCCTTTCCATCTAAATGGCTCCACTTCACAGAGCTCGGGGAGAACTCCCTTCCCCAATCTTTGTACTTATCTTGCAGTGTTCACCTGTCGGAGACTTTCGCAACCACATAGTATTATCACCCCCATGCATGACCACTCCGACAGCAGGGTCATTATCGCCTTGCCAAAGACCTTCTCAACCGCACAGTATTCTCACCCTTATGCGTGACCACTCTGACAATAGGGTTCCTTACTCGCCGTCCGTGCCTCTTGCACGTGGTTTCATAGGACGGGCCCACAGCACTCTGTTCCTCGTTTCTCAAACAGTTCACTTTCACATTAGCCTTTCAATGGCTTTCAACACGTTTCGTTTTCATTATTCAGTGATCTTTCAAGAAGCGTTTAGCAAAATGGTGTCTCACACGGCACTGCTCCGTTACTTGTTTTTCTTCGGCTCGCTTGCCGGCTAAATACATTCAAGGTTTCAGTTATGTCTTTCTCCAAAGCGTAGACTTGCATGTAAACACTGCAGCTTTCACAATTATGCGTATAACAAAACCAGGGCTCTCTCCCTTTTTTTGAACTCTCCGGCTGCAATTGCTTTCGTGCTTCCCTCTGTTTTCAGCTAGTGGAAGTCATGGTCTTGCTGACCGGGCCCTCGGACACTCCCAGACTAGCAGTTTGCTGGTGCAAAGTGGAAAGGGATTGTCCGCTCATTTCTCTACTCTCCTGGCTTCTTGGAGACGCAGCTCCCTCGCCATGCTTTCTCCTGCCTCAATGCGCAGCCTGCCAGCGTCCCGTTTTCCCTGTCCTGGTTCTCGGCAGCTCTCAGCTTCTCCTTCTCACCTTCCAGCTTGCCTTCCTTCTTTGCCCCTGCCTCGCTATGTCTTTCTGAGCTCCCTTTTTAATAGTTTGTAAAACGGTCCATGAGTTTCAGTTGTGTGTGATTGTGACTAAGTGCCTGACCTTATTAGTGGGACAAGGCCAGTACATGTTACTAGGGGTAATCTTCCTAGGCTCAGTCTTCCTCTTCTTCTTCTCAGTAGTTGGGCTGATGAGGAAAGGAGGTGGTTATGGGAGTTCTTGTATCCCATAAAGGTAGAGGGAAAATGGAGGAGAAACAGTAGAGACATGGAACCCCCCAAGGACCCTCTGCCCAGGTGATCCTCCCTTGTTAGTCCGGCACAGGGCCGGGATCCAAAAGCGATGGCCCTTCCCAGGCCACCTGAGTAAGGGATCCCTGGGGACCATGTTGTAAAACACCTTCAGGTTTGTCAAACCTCTAAAAGGTAAAATCACATCCAATCTTGCAAACCTTTGCAGATCACTGTAGATAAGACATGCACACAATTGGATGGTTATGTGTTCAGCTACTTTTCCTTCAGAAGCTGCTCACGATGATTGGTGTGCTTTTAAATAGTGTATGTGTTTTGGGGTTTGCAAGAAAGCACATTCAGAACAGAAACATCAGGATTAAAATGCATTCATAAGGGTGTGCATCCTCTGAAATTAACTGGCTAAAAAGTGGGGTTGGGTCCGTATAACAATAGGCTGGGGGCGTTTGATCTGCGAGCCAAGCCAGAACTGATAATACTTGAGCAATCTTACCGCTGTGAGGGGCATATAGCTATTAGTACCCCGGCCTTCAAAAAACTGCGTGACCGGGGCACTAAAAGCTTTTTTGTCCCAAAACGAGAGGAAGAAAATGGCCGGCATGGAAAGGGAAAACTGAGTGTTTTTCCTTTCCATGGCGGCCATCGGGAGTGGACGCGCCGGAAACAGAAGCGTTTCAGCGGGTCCGCTCCCCAAAAAAAAGAAGCTAACTGCGATTGGGAGTGCGGGAGGGGGAAAATGATAGAAGCCTCCAGCCGCGTGGAGGTTCGGAGCAGGGATGGCCCCGCTCAGTCTCCACGCGGCAGGGGGCTGCCATCGTACCCCGCCGGGGACAGAGACCGTGGAATCCCGACAGAGGGATTCCCGGCCTTGTAATGACTCGGCGGGGGCCATCAGAATGGCTTTCATTCTGATTGCGCGAGGGCGCAAATTGCCATTCTGAGCTGACTTGCCGTATCTGCTCCTGAATTATCGAGTGAATAATATCACCATCCACCAAAAACCGCCTCTTTCCTAGAGGCTTTGCCCTTCCATCGAGTTAGATTGTGATTTGATTGATGTACTGTGATAACAGCCTTCAATGAAGGCTACTTTGGTGACCAACGTTGTTTAGTACAAGCTATGCACAGCGATCTTTTCCTTCAAAGACCAGGGTGAAAGTCAAATTTGAGAATGTAGGAGCTGTTGCCAGGTGCTTTGAGAATATGGAAGGCAAGGAGGAATCTTGAGTCTGGCAAAGAGGACCCATACTAACCGCTCAGGCAAGCTGAAAGAGGCACCTGCTGCATATACTGTGGTAGATACTCTAACGTCTGTTGCCTCCATTCGCTATGATGTGCCAGCATTTCATTTCCAGCATTCACACTTCATGGAACAGGTAAGCGCCACTTCAAGTGGTGTTGCTGAATTTCATTCGGATTGTGCTCACTTGTTGCACAATTAAGCAGCACTGCATCCAGTGAAGGGTCCAGGATTTGAAAGGGATTCCGAGGGGTGCAAGAAAGCTGCAGGTGATGGCGCATAGACCGAGCACAGGATGCCAAAGCGACCTCTGCATTCTCCAAGCCACTGCCAGGGGATGTCGGAGAAGAGGGCAACGGGTAATTGCAGCGAGTGCGTGCATGATAAAGCCGTGTCCACCATTAACAAGCAGTGCTTCAGGCCCAATGGACTCATTGCTGCTAGATATAGGTTTTGATAAGTGTACCGAATGTCTGGCTAGATTTGGTTTTAAAATGTGGGTGGTATTGATTTTGTTTGCAAGTCAGAGACAAACCCGTCTTGGCCTCGCCTGCAGAGTTTCTTGGCATAAGTCATCTGCCACGGTGACAGCGTCACAGACACTTGGCTGTGGAGCGGACTTCATTGGGAGAGGGAGACATTCGGTTAAAGAGTGTGCGCACTCGCCGGCCAGCCGCTGCAAAACACTGGCCCTGTGCCTCCTGACAGCCTGAATGCACTCTTTGCCACACTCCACCTGGACTGACTTGGCAAGCTTCATTGGCGTAGGCGGGCTCCAGTCACACTTCTGCACTTCCGGCATGCACGTGTGCGCTACGCGCCATGTTGGAGTTTAAATGGTCTTCCCTAGTCTCGTGGCTCGAGCGCCTCTCCACTGCAAAAGGGGCAAATAGATCGCGCTACTGCCTCGTAGCAACCATCGACCTTCCTGCCGGATTGCACTCATGCGTCTGCGCTTCTCAATGGGGTCCCGGCATAAACACGTTTTAATACCCCAATTCGAAGGTGTGTTTCAATATGTGAGCTTTGATACTGTAGCAGTTTATTACCTGAAATGCCCAGTTAAGTGCCGCACAAACCTCTTTGCTCTCTGATTAGTATTTTTCCAACATGGATTCCATGGCATTTTGCAAAAGGGTGCGTATCTCAAAACCTAGCCGCTTTTTTAATCTGTTGTAGTAAAAGTGCAAATAATTGAATCTGTATTTGACATCTTCTCATCGTGCCAGTGACCATTTTTTATTGTATAACTGCTGCACGAGACTCTCCACTCAACCCTTTTTTAATATTCACTATGTGAACATTTTGTCCCCCACCCCTTGTATATTGAAGTGTCGAAATAGGTCTTCATGATTTCTGGAGCATGCATGATGGGTGCTCGCAAGAGACACCAGCATTGTCAAAGCCAACAGTTTGAGCTTTTGAGGCAGCATGAGATAGGCATTTGGTAGACACTGCTATAATGGTACTACCAGGACAAATGACCGGAACAGCTGGAAAATGACATGATTACTGGAGCATATCATGTCAGTACCTAGCAACAGCTTATTGAACACCTCAAGCCAAAACTGTTGGCTCTGTCATTGCTTCTTAACAAGATTTCATTGCATGAAAGAAATAGAAATCAAGTGGCTGAAAGCACACTTGCTAAGACCTTTTTTTAGTACACCAGTAGCTATTTACAGATGCATTTAAGCCATTAACTCTTAGCCGACTAATTCGAAAAAACACTGGAAGGCTACATTGCGATGATACTGTTTGGTAGAGTGAGCGCAAAGAGATCCCAGTAGGATGTCCCAAATGTTTTTAGGTAACTATTTTTGCCATTCAAGTCATTCACCCTGAAAATGTCACGCATGGAGGTGAATTCACAAATAACTTGAGTACCTCCAACTTATTCCTGGCAGAGCTATGCGATTCACAAAATAAATGACAGACTATCTTACTAACATAGTAACCTCTTTGTTTGCTTTAGATGAGATTTGTTCATATTTAGCCTTGGAGTACTTCTCTCAAAAGGTGAACTGAACTGCGTGGTGAGAATGACTCACTCGTGAATGACAGGAACGTGGCCTTTGATACTAAGAGGATGCAGGGAATGTACTTCTAGGAAACAAGGGAAAGTGTGCCGGGATGTCACCAGATGAGTGGTCGGGCAATGGGCTTTAGATGTACAGATGTCAGAGGACACCAGCAACTGAGAGTGAAGTTACCAGCTAGAACTCAAATGTCAAACGGCGTTGACAAGTTAGAAATGGCTTTACTGGATGCAGATATTGGTGCATAGTCACATTTGAATATTCGGCTTTAGGCTGGATTCACACCACTTATAAAAAGGTGAGAAATGGGAGTTATTGCACAACTCACTTGGGCGCAATTGATCAGCTGCTGAAGTAGAAATTTCATTACAGCTTCATGTGTCTTGGAGGTGGTGATGGGCGTTAATCGGTTGGCCTGTATTATTTTGTCAGGGCGGTTACAAGGTGAAACTCTCCTGGAGCTCCTTATTTTTCTTGTTTCATAGAAAATATACAGCCTACTCCCTAGTCTACGAACCAATAAGGGCCAACTGGCTCTAGTAAAAACCATGTGTATTACTCTGCCTTCAGAGCAGTCTTTCTAAAACTGTCTTTTGAATAACGCGATTTTAAAAATCGTTTTATTCACTTAGTACCCATTTAGCAGCTCAGTTTAATAATTACGTTGCTTGGTCATCCGAGATCGGCAGAAGCACATCAAGGGTGAAGTTTGTGACCTCCCAACTCTCAGGGTAGCCAAACAATCTAAGCTTCAGTATTCACATCAGTCTTAGTGTATCCTAAGACGACCCTCCCAAGGCCTGCCAAAATAAGCAAGGACCGTTTTGATTAAAAAGGCTACCGTTTTTTCCCTTCTAATCTTGTAGACACTATGCAGACAAGTCCACCATGAACAGTGAGGTATGCAAGTGTTTTTTTTTGGAAGGCGTTAGCCAACTGGGCTGGAGTCAAGGGTCAGCATCACCCACCTGCAAAGAAGAAAGCCCGTTCCTCCAACAGCTCGGTACCATCCACCTGGCCTCCACTTGGGAGTCGCAAACATAGCCTACCCAGTCAGGCCCTGATGCTGAATCTCGGTGACCAATGGTATGTTTTGTGCTTGTTTGCCTGGTAATACCATAAGGGGATCAACATACAAGAAGTCCACCATCTTCTAGTTTTATGCTGATAACCCAAACCCCATTCCCTTTACCGCTCTTATGAGGGTGAGCTTTTGGTGATTGTTACCTTGTTCCACACTTGATGTGGGCAGGGAAAGAAGAGGCTTGGGTGTGAGGGACAGCTTGGACATATAAACTACTGTGACTGCTCCCAGTGTTCCATAAAACATGTTGCCTGGGGACCACCGCACCATGTAGTGACGTTGTCCAGAGCTTCCTTAGAGATGGTCATCCAAGATGGCTGGCTCCATGGAAGAGCTCACACAAAATCAAAGGGTTCTGAGGTGGGCAGGATTGGATGGGATTAGCCATAGGTATTTCATTGCCATGGGGCAGGGAATGGGTGGGATTACAACTGTGTATCCCTCCTCCAAATATAATCTCCATTGGAAAATCATTAGACCCTCATTCAAAGCCCCTTTTTTAAAGCTCTTATGTTAATGACAATAGTTTTGGCGCCACCTAATAGCCCAAACAAAAGAATAATGCTGCAGACATATTTTTGGATATCTACCAAAAGAATTGGTGATGCTTAGAGTTTGGCCTCACACATGTAGAGTAATCTTTGATTTATTGTCGTCCTTGCAACGGGGTGTGGGGTGGGGAAACATTTCCCTGTATTTTTGCAAAACGACATATTGGCTCTGGTAGTGCCGGTTACTCGGGCTGTCATGGTCTTTTTCACCAGTGGTAAGGTGTCCATTGTAGCTTTCTCTAGCCATATGCTAGTGATCTTCTCTTGCCCATAGGTAATGCCTTGTATTGTATTCGTAGAACAGGAAACCAAGCTGACTCTGGTGGTATTGCAGTATTTTGGTATTTAAGTAGTCAAGTAGTTGTATCGCTGTATTCAACCCGTTGTCTGCTTATCCCTGTGACATATCTAGCTACTGTTGCTGGTAAGACATTTGCTGATCAGTTTGATTGCACTTATTTCTTTCTGTATACCTCTAGCCCAGCAGCGTATGTGCTTGCACCATTTCTCAAAGCCCTTGTAGATTCATGCTTTAATGTTGGATTGTAATCAAGAAGCATCTGTACTGTACCTGCCCTAAAAATTGAACAATGTTATATATTTTTAGGCCCTCTGGATCCACTGCATCAGTACAAATGCCAACTTTTTTTTTATACCCACATGCACCATACTTCTAAAAATGGCATGGCAGTCTGACATGTCGGAAGTTCGTTAAGGAAACACATAGACCACCACTAGCACCTCAAGTGAATGCCCACCCGCCCCTTCTGTGCACTGAGAAGGAAACCCTAACCTACAAATCACTAGAGAAAGCTAGCTCTAAACAGGCTATTAACGATTTTGCCAACATTTAGCTGACGAGTCTCATTTATTTTTATAGGAAAACGACTGGACCCCATCAGGCTCCAACTCTCCCATACAGACTGAGAGTGCAGTGGATAGTGATTGCTGGGAGTCAAACCAGAGCGACTTGCACACAATTGAGACGTTTGTCAAGAAGGCCAAGTCGTCCAAGAAGAAAGCTTTCAGACGTCTAAAATCGGACAGCTCGCTGCTTGAAAAGATGACGCTCAAGGACTCTCTGTATGACATTTCAGACAAATCACAGGTGGACCGCAGGAAGGACCGGAAAAGCCGGAAGTTTGGCCCGGATGCAGCAAAAAAATGCCGGGAAGCCATGGCTGAGAAGCGGTCCCGCATTAAAAAGAGCAAAAAGCGAAAGTTGAAAAAGTCTGATCGCAGTGACAAGAAACTGAAAGGGTCACTGAGTGAGACGGACTCGGAGGAGGAAGAGGATGATGACGAAGGGATACACGGACTGAGGCTGTTGTCTGGGGTTCACCGTGGAGTCCTGGAATTGAATGGCAACCTCTCTCAGAAGCTCTCGGCTGGCGAGGGCAAAGAGTGTGTGAGCACAGAGACTAGTCAGGATGGGGATGCCAGCTCCAGTGAGGGCGAGATGCGGGTCATGGACGAGGACATCATGGTGGAGTCGGGTAAGTGATGAGTGTTCAACTTGAGGTGCTATGCTGCTACGGCAGTTTTTTTCAGAGTTTGATATGGGCAGGTTTGAGATTTTCATTGACATTTATGATGCAGCATGTTTGATGGTAGCTGCAAGAGGTCTGGATTAGTGGGCGGGTGTGCAATTCTTGACTGTTTATTTTTTATTTTGTTAGGCTGGGTTATCTCTTCTCGTTCCTTTGCTATGGGGTCGATGAAGAAATGGCTGTTTTTACCTGTAGCCACTTATTGCAAGTACATTTATTTCCCCACTGGGAAATATGTTCTCTTGGTGTGAGCAACTGACCATGCTACTTGGCAGGATGTGTCCCCTGTTGCGCAAAGTAAAACTTTGCAGGCATCTGCTTGCCCATGATGTTGGATTGGATTTTTCCCTTTTAGTGAAGCTGTTTGGCATAGTCTAGTTTTTGCAGTAGACTACATACCTGTAAGCTTACCTTCTTAGGTGATAGTTGCATGGCCTTTCTCAACTGGCCAGGTGCCTGTTAGCTGGGCATTAGTAGTCGCCTTCCCTACCAGAAGAAGGTTCGAACTACTTTTGGCTCACCACCCTATATTGAATTTGGTCAATAGGAAGGGTCGCTCACTTCTGAGAACTGCTGGTATGGCAGCCATGTTGGGTAACGCAAAGGTTTTGGTAGCACAAAATGGCCTCCGTGACTGAAATGATTCCACATTAGCAGCGTGTCGAGGTATAGGCTCTGAAAGTTGACAGAGAGATGTCCACTACTTAGCCTGTCGGCTGAGTTGCAGAATTTCTGGATGGTGCTTCTCTTGGTGTTGCTTGGATTCTCTTTCAAATAATGCCTCTGTTGTACAAAAGTTCTTGTGTCAAAGTTTACAGAAAACTTTATTTTTAATTTTTTTGCACCACCAGGTTTGGCTGCTGTCACTCTTGAATAACGGCACCATCTCACTCTTTTTCAGCCCCAACAAAGCCAGCCGAGTTGGCTCTGCCATGACTAAAGAGTTATATGCCCCTAAAGTTCCAATACTTGAAAAATCTTACCCAATGCGCCTCTCTACCATGGTGTAAAATGTCAGTTTCAAGCCAGTAGTCCCACGACTGTGCCACTGGCGCACCAACTGGCACCCCTTTTGGACTATTTGGGACTCTTTCATTGCCATAACCCTACCCTGACAATACCTATTCATATTTTTGTCTTTAGTTTCCATTTGCAAGACTTTGGACCTTAACATTTCTCAAACTACATATCCCATAATACACCAGGTGGCTTGTCATTCCCTATCTATTCCTATGCCGCATCTTAGAACTACGTCCCCATAAACCTTAAGATCAGTGCTGCTTTCACTTTCCCAGGGCCAGAGAGGGAGGAGGCAGGTTTCCTTCAGGTGTGCTGCCAATGAGCCTGTTCAGCACAGGGCAGCGTTTAAGCATCTGCCAGCAGGAGCACAGGGCTCTTGCATTGTTTGCTCACAGCACCATGTGCTTTGATCCTTCGATTTCTTGTGTCCTGTTGCTTCCAGAACTTGTTCCAGTGCTCTCTGCCTTGGCAGCCCTGCTACTGTTTTCCTGCGCTGCAGCCCTGTTCCCTGTCTGCAGCTCCTTGAACTCTACCACAAATTATCGTGTTCCCTGCCTCCGTTTCCTTGTTCTGTGCCCATATTCGGTGTTAGCTGGCGTAAGATTCCTACATTTCAGTCCCGAGTTTCCTCCTTTTCAGTCTACAGTCCTGCCCTATGGTGTTAGATCCTTTTTACCAGTCTGTAGGTCAGAGTTTCAGTCCCGACTTTTCTTGTTCCTGGGCTACAGTACAGTCAGCTGTTCTTGATTACGGTCCTTAGTTAATAGACGGCAGTTCCAGTCAACTGCACCTTTGCACTTAGATTCTTGTCTTCTTGCTTTTCCTCTTTCTTTATGTTCTGTCCTGAACCTTGCACTCTTTGACTTCCTATTCTTCCCCTGGATATTTCCCAGCAGGCAATCTCTACCCCTTTCCTTTGTTGTGTTTCAGTATTGTACCGTGTACCATATTTTTAAGTGTGCTGGTTCCTGTTTCAGGAGGTAGTCACTGTTCAGTTCCTGCCTTGTGAGTAATGTTAACTTGTTCACACCCACTCCTGCAGCACTTTTCCATGAGCCCCTGGCAAATAAGCCACAGTCGCCACCTCAATTCTACATTTGCAGATGGCACACAATTACTCGGTTATCACTGCCCAGTGGTGAGTACAAGTTTAGGGCCCCGATTACAAATGTATCCGTATATCGCCTTCTACTGCATCTTTGCCATCTTCCAGCATTGCTAGTAACAGAAAAGCAAACTCTAGCCCATTTTCTTTATCACAAGATTCTAGCATACTGAAAGCTGCCTTTGCAACATTGCTTTCTTCAAATTCCCCTTTTAGCCATGCTTTTCTGCAAAGGAGTTTTAGGCCGGCACTCAGACCAGCTGTTGTGTAGCTTAATGTTGATATGTCTAAACTTCCGAGGTGTTCAAGTTCCTTGTTCATTTTTCTTCTTGATCACTGTTTGGCACTGCCTGTGAAGTGAATGCGGACGGTTTATAGTTTTTGTGTACCTAGCATTGCTGCTGCTTTGTATTCTTTAGTTGCAAAACTGAACTCCTTGAGTTGCAAAACACATATTTAATAGTGCACCCTGGGGGGAGGGGGAGACCTTCTCTTCCACTGTGCATCCTTCACCATTATCACCTAAGAATCTATAGGAAGGACACTGACCTGCTGCAATAGCGAGTTCAGTGTGGCACTTTAAGATTGCAAGCACCGCCAGATAATTTTCTTACACTGGAAAGTCGTAGTCGCAAATCTAGGACTGGCAACACAATTTTGACTCTCCTGGAGACATTGGTCATTTGAAATTAAGTCATTATAACGTACCTTTGCACAAGGGTTTCTAGGTGTGAGAAACGAGGAAGGTGAAACCGAGGGAGGCCAAAACAAATTCTTACTAGGCCTTTTGGTTTTCAGCTCGTGCAAGGGAAAGGGTGGGGGGGTGCAGAAGGGTCAAATAAGTGCCGGTAAGGAGAGAGAGAGAGAGAGAGAGAGAGAGAAAAAAAATCAGGGCTTTGGAGACGGGTGAGCTTCTGGGGGAAAGTGAGAAATGGAAGAATACCTTTTTGAGGTGCAACTGGTAGAGGGACTTCTTAGAGAGGTCTGTGATGTAAGGAGAGGGTGGAATTAAGATGACACCAATGGAAAGCAGGATCAGGGGTCCCAACGAGAAGGATCTCAATATTACTGCCATTAAAGCAGAGCTTGTTGGAGGCACACAATTCCTGAATCACAGATATACAGCTGGGAATGAACGAGCGAGGAGGCTGAGGGGAGCCTCAAGGACAGCAGAGTATCATCCACAGGTAGGCCAGAGATGCTAAGTAAAGGTTGAAAAGCCAGGGTGAGAGGTTACAGCCTTGGGGAACACCACATGTGTAGATGGAGCTGGTAGAGAGGAAGGACCCCATTTTGGACCTGGGAGGGAGGTCAACCAGGCTAGGGCCTGATCCGTGATGCCCAGTTTATCACAGACAGTTGATCAGGATGGCGTGGCTGACGTGTCAAAAGCAGAGGAAAGATCAATGAGGATGAATAGAGGGCAAGTCAAGGTGTGTTCAGAAGAGCAGTTTCCGTGCTTCTGGCTTCTCTGAAGCCAGACTGATTGTCATGGAGACAACCAAAAGATTCAGTGTGGAGAGTAAGCTGGAGATGGCCAGCTTTTCCGGGAGTTTGCTTGGGACAGGAGTGATGGAGATTGGACGGTAGTTTGCCGGAGAGGAAGGATCGGCAGACGGCTTCTTGAGTGGGTGCTTGAGGGGTGAGGGGAAAGTTCCAGTGGCAAGAGTGATTGCAGAAATGACCCAAGGGTGTCGGTGGTCCGTGCCCGGCTATTGGTCTATGCAAAAAAGGATGAGCATACTCGTCCTTGACACTTAACATGGTTAAGGGTTCTGGAGGAGCAGTGCAATACCTGCATAGACAACACTTTCATAGATCGGAATTGTCTAGAAATATCGTCATGGGGTGAACACTGGGGGGAGGAGGAGAGAAAGGAGGATAGGGCGAGGTGGCTGGAGAGGCGCCGAGAGAGGGAGGGCAGGATATCCTGGGCTTTAGTGGTGAAGTAATAGGCCAGTGCTGTGCAGAGGGCCTGGGATGGAACAGGAGAGGTAGACTGCAGCTGGATTTGCCAGCTCCTTGCAGATTTTGAAGTTCGGCTGCGTGTTAGAGGCCGCAGAGGCGCAGGTTTGGATGTAGGCTCTCTTCTTGGACAGAGTCTGTATTGCCTTTGGCGAGGAAGATGGTGTCCTGTGCGCATGTGAAAACTGGCCTTCGTGACAGTGGGCAAATGACCATGCATGGTGACGGCGAGCGTCCCCAGATAGCACGATCCTCCCCACAATGAGAAACCATAATGAACTCTACCAAGATGGGAATAAGGCTAAGACGAAGTGCGGGTGAGCTTAATGGGAGTTTATATAAGTCAAAATAGGGCATGCAAAGGACTCTGCAAACTCCGAGAGAGCTGTGTCTGACACTAGCAAAGACAGGTGTCTATATTTACAAAATGCGTCATACGAACCTGCGTACTATAGGGGGCACATGTACGTGGGGATTGGGTGGCGATGACTAACTATAGGTGCAGCTGTGATGTGGTGCGCCGTGGTTGGTGGACGTCGCAGGTTGCCAACGTGGGCCGGGCAGGTCAGCTGGGCTCATCCGGGCGGTGCTGTGTGCCAGGCGTGGCCAGTGTCATTGATGAACGTCTTCTTTGGCTTTCTGCCCTAAGGCCACACACACCACATTCATTCAATTCCGCAATATTATCTTCCCCTGTAAATCCTACAATAGGTTATTGTACAGGTTAATGCAACACAGGAGGAATGCACCTAGAGCGGGGTCCTTTGGTGATACATCAATACATGGTTGCCATCATCCTGTTGGCCGGGTATCGTAGGTCACGAGGTTGGGTCTTAGGGCAAGGGGTGAGCTGTCCAAGTTTTCGTGTCTCGTTAGATGTCATTATGAATGGGTTCCTCCAGTGTTGCTATAATATTGGGTGTCCTAATTTTACAGGGGCCATTAACCTGGGGTGAGCTGGTGGGTCGTGGAGCCTAATAAAGGGCACCTTTTGGCCTGCGTGTACTGCTGGGTTGTAAATAATTCAGGTGGCTGGTTGCGCCCCTGGGAGTTGCGGGGGAACGTGACTGCTTGAAGCGGCTCCAGCCGAATTGGGGGAGGTGAGGCAGAGCGGCACAGACCTCTGCTTTTCGTCTGGCAGGCTTTAATGGGGAGGGAGGGGGAATGGCCTTGGATATGCCCACAATGGTATTTTCCTCGTGTGTTGCAGATTATGTAAAAAGGCATAAACATTCATATAATGTACAATACTCATTGAGTCTTTTCAAAGCTTACGTTTCTACATTGTTGGTGCCTTTACATGGCCATTTCAAATGCGTTACCTATACCCATTTTGCAATTAATAACTATGTTAAGTATTTAACAACCACAACATTTTGTTACACTATGCATGCACGATAAGCGAGGTAGTATTAAGGTTGGTGGAGCATGCAGGAACAACTGGCCAATGAGACTGATGGCAGTGACACATGGTGAGCTTGGACATTCAAATACATTCTATGCGTTTTCTTACACAGAGCTCCCAATGCGGTTGCACTGGTCTTGCTTTGCACTCTAGCAGCATTAGTTCAGTTATGGCATAGGGCCTTGGAGTATATTCTTCTCTGAGAAACATATAACATAAAACCCCGGGACACTTCTACCATTTGCGCATAGCTACGGGGATGTGGGCATTTCAACCAGAATGCCACATGAACACACATTCTGCCATCTTCATGGAGGTTACATGTCTTATCAAAAGGTTGTGGAGAAAAGGGTTTTATCACAGGCAGTTTGCATATTGGTATTTGGGGTCTCTACTTTTGCCGGAGGACCATTTTACAGTTCTTTTCCACCCCGGCCCTGCTGGCCGGGTCATACTGTGGACAGTGATGCACTGCGGAAGGTGAATGTTAGTGTTTGTTTCTAGCACTAGCTCATGTCCTCCTGTTCGTGGGAACAGGCTCTCAGCGGATCTGCCAGGGAGCTGCGGACGCGGGGACAAGTGAGAACTCTCCATGGGTGGGGGCCGCGCTGCGGCGCATAGGGGCTCATGTCATTCTGGTTTCACAAAATGGTTAGCAGGGCCTAGCTTAATACAGCACGTTTGGTCAATGTTTCAGCCAGTGGCTCACCCGCCACCTGGGCCCTGGTGGCAGGGGGAACCCCCGACGAGCCATGGACTCAACAAGAGGGGGGGGGCTGCAGGGGAGGAGGGTCCTGCAGGGGAGGGGGGTCTCTTGGACCTATCCTCCCATACAATGGTTAGCAGCTTGCATTTCGACCGTTCGATAAACTAATCTCGAACAGTGTATCCCTGGCGAGTGCTTATTTCCTCAGTTTGAATATTTTCTTTAAAATGCCTTGTCAGCTACTATATGGAATTGCGTCCATCAGATTTTTCCTGCTTATCGCGTATCTTGGGCAACCGGTATTGATATTTTGAAATATTAAAACCAAACAAAAACGGGATTGTAACAGTCAAAGAAAATGGTCATAACATTGATATCTAGGTTTTAAGTTGGGTTTTCAGAAACAGCCCACAGGTTGTATTCTGAGATGCCACTCTATTCTTGCGAATTGTGAGCCAAACCGAGATCGGGTCACTGTGCAGTAAAGTTTAGAATCAAGGGGGTGTGCGGGTTGTCTGGGTCTACAGTGACACAGAGACCCCCCCCCCCCCCTCTCCAATATGTCAAGTTGTACAGGAAATGTACAAAAATAACATCTGAGAACCAAGAGATCTCCTGGATCAGCCTGGTCAGTTTTGAAAATTAATAAAGCATTCTAAGAATATTAATATCCAAAACTGACCAGGCTTATCCAGGAGATCTCTTGGTTCTCAGGTGGTGTCAAATCATCACAAAGGGCTTTGAAAAGGGGAAGACAACTAGCCTGATACGTTGTTTGTGATGGTGTTAATTTGACCCCTAGACAGTCCAATTTAGTGGTGCTCCATTCAATGGGTAAATCTGGGCTAATTCTAACCGTTGCCTCCCATGGCTCTTTATTCATCCCTATAGATTATTGGTAATTGATCATGAAGCCATGGCATGTTTGCACTTCAGTTCCAACATTAAGACCAGAAGAGTAGCTTGGGGCTGTGACATGGTTGAAAAATGTCATCAGCATATAGGCCTGCTTCATGCTCTTCACTATTTATGAGCAATCCTCCGATCTCAGGATTGGTCCTAATGTGGCATGCTGAAAGCTCCATTATTGGAGTGAAGAGGGGATAACTGGCATCCTTTGAGGCTGTAATGTGAATCTTAGTTTTAGGATCGGGTCTTTTTTCATAATGTCCAGATGATTAAATATTATTGCTATAACCCCCCCACACCCAATCCCCCCCCGCACGATTGCCGCCAGCAAAGCGCGTATGGACTACTTTAGTGTATTTCAAGTGACCCAGAAATCTGCAGTATAACAGGTTAAGCCCTTCTTTTGAAGGACCCTGGCTGGTTTGTCTGTTAAGAATGTTTTATCTGCTCATCTAATTGAATGTCAAGTCGTATAGGTCACTTCATCCCTGCTGTCACAGGGTTGGTCTGCAACCATGCATTAAGCTTTTTAAACTCTGAATTTCCTTGTACTCACCCGTTTGTGGCCTTAACCGGTGATGTGACTTACCCAATGCCCCGTATCCATCTGAACCCTGCTTCTCCTTCTCCCAATACTTGAGTCATAGGTGCATCGGTTGCCCTAAATTGTGTCCTTTGCATAAGGATCTGCAAATTGATAAGAACGCGTGTCTCTCCAGGAATTTCTCTTCACCTCCAGCATTCCTATGGCTGTTCGAAGCTGATCTTATCTGATCCACAACTGATAGACAGGTGTATGAGCATATACTTTATTGATGACTTTTGTAGCCTTAATCTTTCACAGGCGAAAAATTGAGCAATTGGATAACTTTTTTTTTTTTTTTTTGGAAGGCATTACTTCTTAAAACACAATTAACAAGTTGATTTTCGCCACCGAAATGCACAACCATTGATTTTAATGACATTTCCAGATCAACGCTGGACCCCCTTAACCCCCATGTTCAGGAATAATGTGTGAACACATGCACACCATCAACCCAAAATATTCAGTATACATCTTCTGAAATGTCATTTCAGCATTGTTTGTATACGTGTTCGCCATATTTTACTTTCAATAACCATATTGGCAAAGAGACTGCTCCATGCTATAAAATTAGTAAGAAATTAAATCTCATCTGAAAAGACGATTCATATTTTAAAAGCCCAGAAAGTGCCCATATATCATTACAATGAGATCTCCTCCTCCAGTCAGCTGCCCATGACAGGCAGTCCATCTCAACTTTTCGCTCCGTAATTCAGGAGACCTTGAACACTGCTGTTTTCGCGCGCGCATTCAAATACTTTTCAAAAACGTTTGTCCTTTAACCTTTCCTCCAAGCACATTGGCTCTTCCATGTGTAACGCAATGCTAAGTGTAGCGCTCTGTTCACACATCTTCCGCCTTCAACGTTGTAAAGCTACGAGAGCAAGTTTTACTGTTACCACTGCAGCCAGTTTAATGTAGATTACTCTGGACTAATGTTGCAAAACATATGCAAATGATCTTGATGTACTGCAGTGCTCTCCACTGTGCCAATAACTAGCCAAAGTACTCCAAGCATGTACTTATGTCCATAGTGCTTTACTCGATGATGACGCTATGTTTGGGGTCTCCCAATGCTCCGCTTGCTTTAATTAATGGCACTGTATTTTGCTTATGGCGCTGTTCATCCCGCTTTGCACAGCTTGAAGCGCTTTACTTTTTCTTAATGTTGTCCCAGGTTCCTCCTATCATAGCGCTATACCTAGATTAAAGTGCAGGATTCTCCCACGTAACTTTGATTAATGGCTTTGTGCCCGTGTCTTTACGTTACCCCCGGTACTTTTTTGTCTAGCTCCATGCCCAGCTTGAAGCACTTGACCTTTTCTTGTTGCTATCCCTGGGTGGTGGGTCCTCCTTTCCGGGGCTGAGGTCTTCTCATCTGGCTGTTTCTTTCCACAGCTCCTTAACTGCATGGTAGATCATTCTCCAGGCCCCCTCAAGGACCACTCGTCGCCAGTGTAGTAATACAAAGTCTGCAGGCTCATGTAGGTTTTGCGTAGACAAGTTAAAAGTACAGGGAAAGGAGAAGAAGGAGGAGGAGAAGACTCGCCGGTCCCCGCCACCCAGGTAGCTATCTCAGACTGTAGCTCCTGAAACCTATTGGAAGGAACCTTCCATGATATGCATACATTCCATCACTCGCACATAACCTCACAGCAGCAACATGGTACACACATTGGGAAGGGAAGGAATACAAGATACTACAATGCCTCCTATGTAGTTCTTGAGACATGGCTCACTGTTCTGGACTCTACCGCAACATAAGCTAGAGTAAAGTTGTGGCACCAGCATACAAAACACATGCTTGCTCACTCTACATGTACCTCCAATCAGCCTTTCTCTGCTATACTTTATTTTTATAGTCCCATAATGGACCGAAAATATTTGAAGTGAAGAGCACTCTGACTCGATGCTTAGATATGTGAGCAGTTGATGTGTGTTAGGACTGATTTTCTATACTCTGACCTAGTGGACAGATGTGTAGAAGGCCAACCTATATTGTGACCGGGAAAACTCTGGGAGCTGTAGCCAAACCAGTTCAAGGTAGCAAGACGAGTGGTCTAGGCTATGTCTCAAGAGGTGGTGAGCTTGTAAGGGGTCCTCAAGGAACACACTTAGACCAATGGTATAAAAATACTTTTCTTATGGCCAAAATACAGTGAAAAATGACTACAAGTTATAACATTAGATGCATGTATACAAAAAAACATTATATGCATGTACACAGTTACTGGAGTAGGGCAAAATACATATCGAACCCTTAAAAAGGAAGGTACAGATTAGTATTGGCAGTACTAGTTCAGAGATTCAATTCTGACTTTAGAAGTCCATCAAGATGTATGGGGCCTTGTGCCCAAGTTCCATACAGGTTTTTTTATGAAGGTAGTCTCTGGGGTCCAGTGAACAGTTCCAAGTGTAAGGGGACGAGTTAAACTAGCTAACAAACATGTTCACAACTTTCCGAGTGCTTGTAAGAACAAGCCATGGCAAAGCCAAAGTAATCTGAAAGTTCCCTTTTAAAGGGGTTCAGGTAAGTATTGCTAGTCTCCCCTCCCCCTGCAGTCCTCCGCACTCAGATTCTTCACGATGAAGGTCCACGGTCTCTTTTCCCGCTGTCCGCCTCAGCCCTTGATTCCCTGTGGTTGCAGGTTTGAGCAGCTCTCCGGTCGATGTCTAATGCTGGTGCGAGGTCTCCCAGTGGAAGAATGCAGCAGAACTCGATGCAGGACCCCTCTCGACATGAATGGACACAGCTAAGCAGTTTTGGGCGACGTCCCCTGATGCACAGTGATGCAAAGGGATCTACAAATATAACACGTGTCTCTAAATGGCACTTCAAATATAGCAGGCCTCATTCTATCATACAAAGTGGCAGAATAATGTGGATAGTATAATGTTACTATTTCATGTCAGTACTAATCAGAATGTATGATTGATAACTGTATCCCTAAATGTGTAATGATTCTGGAACGATGGGTAATGATAACAAACCAGGCTTCTCCATACTATCAGGTTTCACAACAGAGTCTTGCATAGTGCAGCCAGCGCGATGGGAGTCAGCGTGGGACCCGCTAGATCTTATAACGTGATGAAAGGACTCCATATTGTAGACATCCCTCATGGTTGTATAGCCATCCATTGCCAATTGTTGTACAGCCACACTATTTTAGGGAAGGAGTTCCATGGAGGTAAGCCTTTGTTGAAAGGGTGGGGGTTGTCTAGCATGTTCCATATTTTACCCCAAGCCAGTGCTGTCAAAGCAATAGGGTAATAAACTGCAGGGTCTTTCCTCACCAGTGGTAATGAGTGAGGGGATGTCACGAGTGCCCGCTGCATGACGTTCAATTTTAACGTGTGGATGACATGAGTAGAAGTCGAACCAATATGCTGCGTAGTACAAAGTGCTTCTTGGTAGGACTCTGAGCTCACGTTGAGAATTAATGGTCCCTCATTGTTTTGGAGTGATTGCGTAAGTCTCCCTTCTAAAAGAGGGCTCCCTTCTCGCTGGCTGGCTTGGTGTACTATACTTTCTCCAGCATGGGGTCTGGCATGGATTTGCATGCTCATGAATATTCCCCGTCGTCAGGCTGGGAATCCTCGGTAAGGAAAAATCAGTATCCGTTTCGTTTCTGATCTGTCTTTCGTAGTAGTAACCAATCACTGATCTCTGCATCATACTGACCACAGCCAATGTCTGCCCTCTCCCTAAGCCCCCCCCTGGCAGCCATCTTCAGATTTTTACCACACGTTCAAGTGTTGGGATCCTCGTGCTATTGCTCTCGAGCGTTAGTGCTTTTTTTCACACTTTTTCTTAGGAAAATGTTCTCTTTCGGTTAAAAGAGCCTCAAGCTCCACCATTTCTTTATCCGATCAACGGGGACCCGTGTCGGATTCTTCTACGCCCCTCAAGGGTGAGGATTTCGTCGAGCCACGCTTTTGGAGGACTCCAGAAGTTTCTCAGGCCCATCTCGGACATGGCCCAGGAGAAGGGAAGCTCGATGCCCGGAAAGCTGTTCAGGGTCTGCCCTGGATGCCAGCTTCAGAATGTCTTCAAGGAGGACGAACACTCCCTTTGCCTTTACTGCCTGCATGAAGACAAGACGCACGTGGAGAAGGACTGTGCGTTTTGCGGCAATATGTCGGAGCGGACCATGAAGGACCGCCATCGGCGTCTCGCCAACTAGCTGGAAGGAAAGAGCCTGTCAGGAGAGAAGAAGCCCGAGCGGTCTTCTAAGACCTTTTGAGGGCGCCCCGGCGACGGGGGTCCAACAGAAGGCCAAGTACCGCGAGTCCGCTGGCACCGGGAGCGCCGAACGGTCAGGCTCTACGGGCGCCAGGCAGGGCGCATCCTCCCCGGCGCCATCAACTACGAGCCAACGCTCTGGCTCGGGTAAGAGGAAGGCCAAGCACCCGGCGAAGCTCCTGGAGAGACCCCGGTCGTGCTTGAAGGCCCCATCGGAGGGGGAGCGAGGTGGTGACCCTCCCCCCCCCCCCCAAGGAGAAGGCGGTGAGCGCACCTAGGGTGGTGAAAGCCTTGATCCATCCGGCCAAGGCCTCTATCGAGACAGTCGCGGCGGCCCTGGCTCAGCCTGTGGAGGCTACACCAGTGGTGGCGACCTCGTGGCCCAGAATCTCCCTGCCACCGCGGAGGGAGTCCTCTTTCATGCCCATCGACAGGACCCCCGTGAAACCTCCGATGGAGAAGAAAAAGGGGGGGGGGGCAGGAGGTCGTTGTGGATTCAGCCTCAACCTCTGAGGAGGAGCTGATCGAAGTCTTAGGCCACGGCGCTGGCGTGGAAGAAGACCATCCTGTCAGGAGGGACCCCGACGTGGGAGATGACGAGAACATGGAGGGTGCCGACGGGGCTCCTGATTGCCCGTCGGAACCCCCTCAACCAGTGCCGCAAGATAACTCGGCGGCCATTTTGTTGGCTATACAGTCCTTATGCTCGGAGATAAGGACGAGACTGCCGTTACCACCAACGGAGGAACCGCTCCCGACGGGGGACCCGGAGCCAGGCCCTTCTGGGAGCCCTCCTCTTAAGAGAAGAAGGATTCATCCTCCACCTCCTTTTCAACCTTCGCGCCCTGTTCAGCCCTCCTCCCCGTCCACGACACGTGGGGATGATACGGGGACTGACACGGCCGCGACGGGTACTGACGACGAGGTTTACGACGAGGATCTCCCGTCGTCACCTCCCACCCGGGCTTCCCCGCCCGACGAGATTGGATCGTTTCACACCATGATCGCCAGGTCATCCAAGCTTTTCCAGCTCTGCCCGGAAGAGAAGAAGGAAGGTTTCCTTCATCAACGGCGCGATACCAAGAGGAAGACGGTCCTCGCTGTACCTCTACTGGACGATATCTGGGATGAGGGTCTCGCCCTCCTCAAGAACCCATCCACAACGCCGGCTAGAAGGGATCGGTACGAGAAGAAGTACCGGGTCCCGGACGCGGCCCCCTTGTGCCTTCGGGCACAGACGACCCCGGACTCGGTCGTCTCCGCGGCGGCCAGGAAGAAAGCGGGGGGGGGAGAGGGGCGGCCTCTACATCAACCTCCCCGCCGGACGGCGAGGGAAAGAAATTGGACACGATGGGACGCAGAGTCATCTCTTCGGCAGCGACGACGATTAAGGCTGCCAACGCCTTGGCTATCGTAGCCCGCTACGACAGGGAGTTGTGGTACAAACTTGTCCCCCTGCTGGACTTCCTACCAGACGACAAGAGGGCGGAGGCCCTAGAGATCTTGCAGGAAGGAGAAGTGGCGTCGGACCACACCATTACGATAGTGACGGACATCGTGGACACTGGATTTCGCCAGTTGGGCAACGGCGTGTGCCTTAGGCGGCGTGGATGGCTCAAGGCTACTGACTTCCGTCAGGACGTGCAGACCAGAGTCTTGGACATGCCCTTCGACGGGAGCAACCTGTTTGGGAAAACAGTGGACGATTCCCTACAGCCCATCAAGGCGGACACGGAGACAGCCCGGGCTCTTGGTGTTCTCCAGCAACGACGGCCGCCCTTTCGGGGCGGTGGAGGCAAACAGGGTGCCTCCAAAGGTTCCAGCAGCAGATTTTCCACCTATCGTCAAGTGGCCCGTTCGTCGTCACAGGAAGCCTACAGGGGACAAGGCAAGTCGGGCGGCAAAGCCTTGTCGAAGCAGGCCTGAACCGGCCGTGGGGTCGGGCCCCCACCAAAGCACCCCGGTGGGAGGCCGGCTGGCGAGCTTCGTCAGCGTGTGGGAGTCCATCTCCACCGACCGTTGGGTGCTGGACGCCCTGGCTCAGGGTCACGCGCTCGAGTTTCTAAAGAGGTGCCCGCGCGTCAACCCCCCAAGCCCCCTCCCTCCCTGTGGCCAGGAAGGAACATCACGTCCCTCAACTTCTCTTGGAGGTAAGGGCGTTGCTCAGGAAGGGCGCCATCGAGCTCGTCCCAAAGAGGCTTCGGGGCTCCGGCGTTTACTCAAGATACTTCCTCGTGGGGAAGAAGACGGGAGGATGGCGTCCCATCCTGGACCTACGACGACTGAACAAATTCATCAAGGCACAGAAGTTCAGGATGGTCACCCTCCAACACGTCCTGGGTCAACTGGAGGAGGGCGATTTCCTGTCGTCGTTGGATTTGGAGGATGCCTACTTCCATATCCCCATCCTAAAGGGACACCGAAAGTTTCTCAGATTCGTGGTCCAAGGGCATCACTACCAGTTCAGAGCCCTCCCCTTCGGATTGAGGTCGGCACCCAGGGTGTTCACCAAGTGCCTCGCACCTGTGGCGGCGCGGCTGCGCCTAGAGGGGGGATCCACGTCTACCCCTACCTGGACGACTGGCTCATCCGGGCGAAGACTAAGGAGCTTGCCGTGGAGCACACGGCAAGGACCGTCCAACTACTCACGGACCTGGGATTCTCCATAAACTACGCCAAGTCCCACCTGGTGCCCGCGCAAGACGCGCGGTTTCTGGGAGCGAAGCTCGACAGTGTCGCTTCTGGCCTCTCCGTCGGAGGAAAGGACGAGGGCCATCTTGGGCAAGGTGCAACGGATGCTGGCTGCGGACGCAGCCAGGGTGAGGTCCATCAAGTCCCTCCTCGGAATGATGTCTTCTTGCATTTATCTCATCCGCCTGTGCAGGCTCCGGATGCGCCCATTGCAGGAGTTCCTGGGCGCACGCTGGATTCAGATGACGGGCAGCTTCGAGGAGAGGATCACACTCGACGAGAGTTTCCGACGAGTGATCCGGTGGTGGGGCACCAGCGCGCATCTGACGGCGGGCATGGACTTCCAGACCCCCGGCCACCAGGAGACAGTGACCACGGATGCCTCCCTAGAAGGGTGGGGAGCGCACACCGAAAATCTGCACGCAAGAGGCCTTTGGCTTCCGACGAAGTCCCTCCATATCAACGTCCTGGAGCTCCGTGCAGTGTTTTGGGCCCTCAGGTCCTTTCTTCCGTCCCTCAAGGGCAAGGTGGTGAGGATCTTCACCGACAACACCACCACCATGTTCTACATCAGGAAGCAGGGCGGTACCAGATCCCCAGCCCTGTCCAAGGAGGCGCAGGATCTGTGGCATTGGGCCGTCGCCCAAGGGATGTTTCTGGTGCCGTTTCACCTGGCAGGAATAAAAAACACCATCGCCGACTCGCTCAGCAGAGAGCTGCGCTTGTGCCACGAGTGGGGATCTACGGCAGGATCTAGTGGACCGCCTCTTCCGACGTTGGGGCACACCCCAGATCGACCTGTTCGCGACGGCGACGAACTCCAAGTGCCGGAGGTTCTCCAGCAGGTTTCCCCAGCCGAGGAGCATGGGCGATGCTTTCTTGTTCCCCCTGGGAGGGCCTGTTTCTATACGCGTTCCCTCCATTGCCGCTGCTGATCAGGCTCATCAACCAGCTCAAGAGGTCACGTTGCAGGATGATCCTCGTCGCACCTGCGTGGCCGAGGCAGATATGGTTCCCGGACCTTCTGGACTTGTCAGCGTCCCCGTCAATCAAGCTGCCAGTGGACGCAGATCTTCTCTCCAGGGAAGGAGGCGCCATCCTCCATCACGACCCGAAGTCGCTGAACTTGCAGGTCTGGCTCCTGCAGCGTTAGAGTTTGGAGGCTACGACATACCGGCCGACTGCAGAGAGGTTCTTGCAAAGGCCAGTGCGTCCTCAACTCTTAAATGCTACGGACACAAATGGAAGAGGTTCTCTGTCTGGTGCCAGGCACAGAAGATTAACCCTCTACGAATTACGGCTCCCCAGGTACTGCCGTACCTACTGACGCTGGACTGGCGCACGCATCCATCAAGATTCATCTTGCTGCGATCTCCCGATACACCAGAACCACGGGGCGGACGTCTTTGTGGTCTCATCGTCTGGTGAAAGAATTCATGAAGGGACTGTTCAGATCGTTCCCGCCGGTGAAGGCTCCGACCCCGGCGTGGGAGCTCAACGTGGTGCTGACCAAGCTCATGGGACCTCCGTTCGAGCCTCTGCACTCGGCTCCGTTGAAGTTCTTGTCGCGGAAAACAGCGTTTCTTGTGGCCATCACCTCCGCACGACGGGTGGGACAGATCTAGGCCCTTTCCTGCAAGCCCCCGTACTTGACTTTTCATGACACGAGGGTAGTGCTCAGGACGCACCCCTCCTTCATGCCCAAGGTGCCGTCGGACTTCCACCTCAACAAACCCTTGGTGTTGCCTGTTTTCTTCCCGTCGCCTTCGTCGCCGGCTGAAAGGACTTTGCACTCGCTGGATGTGGCTAGAGCGCTGAAGTTCTACGTGGACCGCACAAAGTGTTTTCGGAAGATGTCACAACTCTTTGAACTTTGAACCTGTCAATCAGGGGAAGGCTCTCTCGAAGGCTTCCATTTCCAGATGGCTCTCCGGCTGTATCATGTACTGTCATCGGTTGGCAAACCGACCGCTGCCTGGCCGTCCGAGAGCCCATTCCACCAGAGCGATCGCAGCTACCACGGCGTTCCTATCTGGTGTGCCCTTGTTGGACATCTGCAGGGCTGCTACGTGGAAGTCGAAACACATTCGAGAAATTCTACTGCGTCGATCGGGATTCCAGGGAGGAGTCCAGGGTCGGCCAAGCAGTGCTGCACAACCTGTTCGCCTAAGATGAGCCTGGTGAGGAGGTAAGAAGTGCTTAACGTTGAGTTTTGGATATAATGCTTAATGTTGAGCCTTTGCCACCTCCTGTGGTTGCGCATGTGTGTACTGCTATGTATTCTTTTATTCATGAGCATGTGAATCCATGCCAGGCCCCATGCTGGAGAAGGAACAAGTTACTTACCTGTAACTGTTGTTCTCCAGCATGGGTCTGGCATGGATTCACATGCGAACCCTCCCGCCTACCCCTCTGCGGCTCTTCACTTGGTCATACTGCCACTTCACGTGCTACAAAATCTGAAGATGGCTGCCAGAGGCGGGGCTTAGGGAGAGGGCAGTCATTGGCTGTGGTCAGTATGACGCAGAGATCAGTGATTGGTTACTACTACGAAAGACAGATCAGAAATCAAACTGATACTGATTTTTCCTTACCGAGGATTCCCAGCCTGACGACGGGGAATATTCATGAGCATGTGAATCCATGCCAGACCCATGCTGGAGAACAACAGTTACAGGTAAGTAACTTGTTCCATACCTTGCTTTATAGGGTGGATCTCTGAGCGCTCGTTTTGGTTTGGGGATGAAATGAAGATTTGTCCAGGAGCAAAAAGCTCCCGGGTATCTGGAATTGCCCAGTAAGTTGAGAAGTGTCTCGGGAACGAGAAGCTGCAAAATGAGCTTGCCTATGGGATGCAAACTCCATCTTTTTCTCTTTATACATGAACATGAACCATCATGCTTTGAGTAGCGCATTATGACTCGTGTAAAATATTTAGATATACTTCCCAAACATGTGCCTATGTTGGGCACCAGTTGACCTGGCGAGCTAAAATGTAGCTGTGTCAAGCTAACGACAACAGCCGAGGCTGCAAGCATTAGTAACTAGCTCCCAGATACTTTTGAAATGTGTATGTTAGTCTTTTCTAGTAGTTGAGGTAAGTCTTCCTTCGATGTGGGAATGTCTGGTTTGAGCAAAGCTTGGATAGAAAATGTTCTCTTACAAGGGAATTTTGTGAAGTGCGCTGTCTGCATTAAGCTTGTGGAGGTTTACTGTGTGCTAGAGCTTAATCTCTTTGGGTTAACCCTTTTGCCCAGTGAGTAGTGGAAGGTGAAGGATTGTGCATTGCTGGTGGTATTGCCCTTGCGGATTGTCATTGGGATTAGGCTAGTTGAAACCTTTTATCGCCATTACTGTAATCCACATTGGTTTGTAATAAGTAATTTATGCAAAGTAAGAGGCATTGTTGACTTTTTTTTATTTTAGAACAGACCCCCATTGGGCTTCTTCCTGTGGCACGGCTCTGCTGGCATAACATCTATGGAGCTTTGCAAAGCATGGGGCAGATAATCTCTTACAGACGCCTCCCTCCCTTTCTTTGTTTGATCAGGCGTAAATCCATAACACTGCTTGTCTGCTGTGGGACTGGTGGTTACCCTAGTTACTGAAAAAATGCAGGCTATAAGACTACAATTTTTAGATAAATTCATTAGATAAAGTGACTTGTGTATATTCTCAATTCCTCTTGTTCCCGGTGCACACGCCCAACCCACACCAGTGTGTAATCTTGCTCATTTTCCTTACTAGCCCCAAATAACTGGTATTTTCTCCCTCATCTCTCTGATCTTTTTCCAAAACTCGTCACAAACACCATCTTGTGGCCTGATTGTGATGTTGCTGAAGTTTTATCATTTTGTTTTTTCTTATGTTAAGCACTTTGGCTTAAAGCACCGTAAAAATGCACTAGTTACTTATTGAATTATTTTGTATTGTATGTAGAGACAGTTGCCCACATGTAGGCAGTATTCATTTTTGGTAGTTTGTTGAAGTGCTCAATGGTCATGGAATGAAAAGAATGGGGTGGTGGTGGAGGAGGAAGCCATGGTCATCACTAATCTTTATTGAATTTTCTTCCAGGTGATGATTCGTGGGACCTGATCACGTGCTACTGTCAGAAGCCTTTTGCTGGCCGGCCTATGATAGAGTGTAACCACTGCGGTACGTGGATCCATCTCTCCTGCGCCAAGATCAAGAAAACAAATGTCCCAGACATTTTCTTCTGCCAGAAATGCAAAGATGGTCGCCCAGGAGAGCCTCGCAAGTCTGGGACCAAAGGGGAGCTGTAGCTGCTTAAATGGTCTCCAAAGCTGCCCTTGTCCTGGTGCAAATAAGGCCCATCATCTGCCCACTATACAGAAGGCTGTGACATCTAGAATTCTGTAATGAGCATATGACAATATGGGGCAAAAAGTGGGCTCCCTCCCCTCTGCTCAGAGAAGGATCTGGCCTGCAGGGGTCAATGGCACAATGTGAAGCTTGGTTCTAAAAGTTTCTTAATAGTTGTGATCCTGCCATAGTCCAGTACAGTGGTCACAGACTCGAGGGGGCCTACCAGACGTTCCCATTGATGTACAGAGACAGATTAACAGACACATGTTCGTTCCTGCAGCGTCAGGAAAATTTGCACTCAAAACGGTCGTGGCTCCGGTTAATTTGTAATGGTCACTGCGGGTGGAATGTTAATCACTTCTTGCTGCAGACCTGTGGTTGACTCTGGTAGCCAATCCAGGTTTGGTCACGGTGGGGTGGGATGGTTGGGTGATGGCTAAAGTTTCCATGCTGTCTTGTATCCACATCAGGTCAATTTATAGATCAGTTTGCATTGGACACATTCAGGAAGGTCCCTCCTCGAGATGCCGTAAGTGGATTCTGGTATGGCGACTGCCAATCTTAAAGCAGTTCGTAGTTGTTGGGCCCATGTTGTGTCTGATACTGGTTGAAGCACTGTATGTGTTAAGCAGTTGTTCCCTTATCTTGTGCACGCTGCGGTTAATAATTTAGACCACTGATTGGCAGCCAGCACATTGTTGTTAATCTGCTTGGACTCTGCTATTGATCTATGAGGACTTTAGTGTTGCTTGCAGTGCCACTTTGTGGCGATCATTATTGGTGTGATGGTACTACACGTTATTCCAGTTGTGCTGCAGCAGGGATCTTTGGTCCTTTTGGGTCAATATGTACTACTTTGACAGCAGTTCCTACTTTTATCACTGTGGATCCTGCTGGGTAGGTTTGCAAGGTTTATGCATTTGGTACTGGTTGGATTATACCAAGGGCCTTTCCAGTTGTTAAGTCTCTACTGGTTCTGTCATTGATTCAATCTTAGGGTGTAGGCAAACCGTGTACTGAATACGCACTCTAACCTAGACATCTAACATAATGCTACTCAAGCAGGGACGCCAGAGCTGTTTGTTGCATCTTTGACGGTCAATGTGTTTTGAGGGATTGTGAAACATGGGAGTCATTGTCACAGGCTCGTACTTGTGCCATGTGGAAAAGGCAGGTGCTCATCCAGAAACCAACAGTGATCCAGATCCCCTTCTGTGTAATGAAACGAAAGATTCACCCACTGGTATACGTTGATTTTCCCCATTGCAAATCCATTTAAGGATTGTTTCTGCTCACGTCCTCGTTTTCAAACTGGGAATCGTATGAACAAGTTGCATGTTTGTGGCGAAGAGAAAGAATGAGCCATCCGATGCTTGGGTGTTTACTTGCCTTGGATTATGGAATGTGATGGCATTGTCCCCAAATAAGCCAACCACTGTTCTGGAGCAGATTGGGCAAAGTAGGTAAGATGGTCTGCAAGCTATTTTTTTTGTCCACGCTGCTATACAGGAGCTTACAGTTATGTAGAGAAGCATGGAAGACTGTGTGGATAACTATTGCGCACCCAAGGGTTTGGGGGCAAGGTGAGTGACGGCAGGAGTGTAGAGGGGGGGGGGGGTGGCGGGCGGCGTGGCCCTTCAATTTTGTTTGTATGCACTTAACTCCCATTCCACCCTGGCCATGGAGAGAACAGTGTGGGCTGGATTGGCAAAACCTTTAAATTGCAGGTGCTTGGGGAAGGGGCCTGTCCCTCTCCAGCTGCTAATCTGTTCATGGAAGGGTGAGGGATGGTTACATTGTCAGTAACACCTTGTGGTGTATGCACTTGACTGCTCTTTCTTGGGTTTGCAACCGGTTTGGGACGGATCACCGGCTCACTCTTGTTTACCCTTGTTTAAAAAAAAAAAAAGACATTTGGGGGAGGTTGTTTTGTCCTTCTCCCTCTGTATTTTAATTTTATGACCGTGCAACTGATGTACATTGAAAGATTTGATTGTAAATAATAAACCGAGGCCTGATCCTCGAGTTTCTACACACACTGCAGTGTCTCATGTTTTTGGGTGGGAGCAGTGTATGGAACTCATGCAAGTGAGTGGGCGGAGTACTGATGCTGTATGCTCATGAAGTGTGTGAATCTAGTGATGGAACAATGTTTTGGAAAGGAGTTTAGGAGGCAGCAACTGTTGGGGAATTTCTGGGCCCAATAAAATGTTTCAGAAATGCAATTTTGCCTGTATTTGACAACGTCTGCTACTCCTTTGGGTGTTCAATATGAAGTAGGCCACCTCCTTTATTGAAAAACGTGGCAGCACCAAGGGGGAAGAATTGAAGCTTTTGAGGTCATTCATTCACAGGTTGACTCTTGGGTTGAGACAAATCAAAACTGAGCTGCAAAGACTAGGAGGTCTGATGCACTGGTGTGCTGGACAATGACACTGAAGAATGTGGCTCCTACCAGTCAATGCACCCCAAGGTTGCAAGTATGTCATGGTCCTTATTGTCCTCATAACACTGTCCAGTCTGTGGGGGCTGGCCCTATTTAGTCTGCCCCATCTAAAAAACTGGAGACTACTTCTGAGATTGTCTGAAATGGGCTAAAGGAAAAGCACTGAAGATGCTCTCCTGCTTCACAGCACAGCCTCTATTCCTCCTGGGGACTAAACTACTCCCTGGCTCCTTACTTGACAGAGGAGCCTGCACTGACTTGGTAGAACACAGCTGTTTGGTATATTTTAGACATGTGGTGTTCCACAGTGCTCAAACCTCTCACCCTGGCTCTTCAACATTGCACCCCTTGCCCACCTCATCTCTACATACTCCTAACTTTCAGCGTTATGTGGATGATACTCGGCTCTCCTTCAGGCTCCCCTTGTCTCTCGCTCCTTCCTGACTGTATCCGCAATTCAGGAATGGTGTGCCTCCAACGATCTCTGCCTTAAAGGAATGGTTCGGTCAGAAATATTATTGTCCCTATGGTTCGGCCACATGTTTTTAACCATAAGTTGATCGTTCGTACATTCCTATGCACCTTACCAGAGTTTTGTGTCTTTTGAACACAAGCGAAATCAGGCAGCAGGGCGTGGCCATCTTGTGATAAGATTATCAGTTGACGCACTAAATCATATCCCCCGCCCCAGAGCCTGACATCACCAAATCATTGATATTCTCCGCCTCTCTCCGTGACGTTACTGGGCAGCGTAGCTAAACGCACCCAGTCGTCACCTACGTGACTTGACGCAGAACCCGGAAAACACACGTCTCACAACACAGCGCATCAGAATTCGGAATATGAAACTGTACTTTAAAAGGAAACAGCAAGCCTGTACAATTGGTAAAGTACATTTATTTCACATTAAATGCTTCGAGAACATTCGGCGATTGACATATTCAATCAAAACTGAACTTTTTTTCTTTGCTCTCGATCTGCAAATGGTACACAGGGTGTTCATTTTGGGCAAAAGAAGCACTTTGTTCGCAAGGTGTATTGCAAGTCTGGTGCATCAACTTGGCACTAGACCACCGTAAAGGTTTTTTTTTTTTAATTTATTTTTTAAATGAATTTTAATCAAACAAAACCAACATACAACCAAACACATTAATGCTTAATCTCGGCCACTGCTCCCACCCTCCATCATGAGCCTGTCTGTTTATTGTCCTCCGTGTCCGCTGCATGCGGCGGGGTCTCGCCTCCTGTAGATTCAGTCAGATCATGTATTGCTCCAAACAATTCAGTTATGAGTGATTTCCATGCCATCAGGGTCCCTATCTCTTCTCCCCCCCCCCCTACAGTACTCGACTCTTGCCATACTATCGTTTCTACCTCTGCCCATTTCTGTAACTCCTTCCACCATACCTCCACCCGTGGCTTGTGGCAAGTCTTCCAACCCATTGCGATCCTCCGTTTAGCAAGCACATATGCAAAGTCTTTCAATTTATTAATATGCTTAAGTTTCGATGATCTGGGGTACCCGCCCAACAAACAAGCCTAAGCTGTGTCTATAAGAAGCGTGACCCCTTTCTCAGCTAACTTTTGTGCCACTTCTCCCCAGAATCGCTCAATCACTGGGCATGACCTGAACATATGTGTCATATCCACCTTCTCCTCGTCACATTTGGGACATGCTTGTCGTCCAGCGTTTTCAAACTTGGATATCCTCAAGGGCGTCATATATGCTCTATGCAGTATAAATAGTTGTATTTGTTTTAAGTCTAGCATTCCTTGCCACTTTCTTATGGTGTCCGAGCGCCCGTTCCCACATCCCATCCCCTATCGGGGTTCCCACCTCTGCCTCCCAGTCTAGCCTCAGCTGCGTCAGATCCTTCCCAACTTTAGACATCACCATCTCATATAGCCTGGATATCTCATGCCCCCCATCTGAGATATCATATATTATTTTTATGTTGGCATCGGGTTCTTCTCCTAACACAGTTTAAGGCCACGTCGCCCGGATTCGCCGAACAATTCTATGGTATGTAATGTATTGGCCCGCATGCAATCCTGTCTCCTCCCCCAGATCCTCAAAATCCAAAATGGCCCCCATCTGCCAGACATCTCCTAACGTCACCAGCCCCACAGATTCCCAATGGGTCCTGAGTATAGCTCTCAATTGCACATCTTTCCCTGCCAACACCACCAGCGGCACCTGCGGGGAGCAGGGAAACGGGTTCTCCATCATCCGGCACGCCCTGCGCCATATCTGCCACCCAAGCATCATCATCTTGGGGCGCAATCTCATTTCGGCCCTGGGCAACCAGATCATTTCCCTCAAGTGAAAGGGGGTACAATCATGTCCAAATAACCTAAATTCAGGCGTCACCTTGTCCGAAAGCCACTGAGCCACATACTGCAGCTGACTCGCCACATAATACACCTCGAAATTGGGCAGCCTTATTCCCCCTTTTTCGTAAAAGTTCTGCAACTACCACAGCGCCACTCTGTTCCGGGTGCCATGCCACAAAAAAAAATCCCTGCACATACCCAAGAAGTTCTTTGCTAAGCTTAATGGTATCATGTATGGGACATTGCTAAAGTAATGTAAAAGCCTCGGCAGGACCACCATTTTCAGCATTGCACCCCGTCCCATCATAGCTAAGGGCAGCTTAACCCAGAACTGCATACACGTCTCGATTTTCCTGAGTGCCTCCTCGGTATTATGCTTGTGCTCCTCCACCGTATGATACACATCTATCCCCAGATACCGGAAAGAGCTAACCTCCCATGGTATCTGCAACACTGGTAACCTCGTCTCAGGGGTTCCCTTATAGTCGCCTAGCGGAAACATGCTGGATTTTTGGGGGTTTACCGCTATGCCAGACAGTTCTGCGTACCTAGCCATAACCTCCAGTATATACTGGAGGTTTTCTTCTGGGTATCTTAAGTATAGCAACAAGTAATCTACATATAAGGAAATCCGATGTCGTTCTCCTCCCACTTAAATACCTATCGTGTCGTATTGCTGTCTGAGGTATATCACTAGGGGCTCCAGGGCTAATATGTAGTGCATCGGGGTCCAGGGGCACCCTTGCCTAGTGCCTCAACTCAATTGCCACCTCTCAGATATTACTGCACCCGTTTTGACTCTGGCCAGTGGCTCACTATATAGCATCGTCACCCACCTCATATAACCGGCCCCCATGCCATACTTCTCCAAGGCCGCCAACAACCACGGCCATTTAACCGAGTCAAAAGCTTTGACCACGTCCAAGGACACGATCGCCATTTCGCCCTCAGCAGTACTGCCCCATTCAATCACCCGTCGGAGTCTCCTGTGGTTATGGGTTATATTCCTATTCGGGACATAGCCTGTCTGGTCTGGGTGTATCCGCTTACTGATCACTCTCTGTAATCTGTTTGCCAGGACCGCCATCATTATCTTGCTGTCCTGGTTTAACATTGAGAGAGGTCTATAGGAGCCACAGCTGTGTGCAGGTTTATTAGGCTTAGAGAGCGGTATTATGACCGCCTCCGAGTGTTTCCGGCAACCGTCCCACCTCAAACGCTTCGTTGAGCATATCCAACATCGGGGGGAGCACCTCTGCTTTGTATGTCTTATAGAATTCACTCGGGAACCCGTCCGCCCCTGGGGTCTTACAGGTAGGTAATTGCCTCACCACTTCCTCTAGCTCCTCCCTTTCCTCCTCACTTATCATGGGTAGTCCTAGATCTGCTAATGTTTCCGATATTTCCTCTCGGCTACTCCCCATCTCATCCGCATACAATGCTTTATGATATTCTGCAAACTCCTCGTTGACACCCTCTTGGGTGTCCACCACGCTACCATCTTCCCTCAGTATTGCTCTAATCGGGGGCCTTGGCGCCTCACTCTTATATAACCACGCTAGCAACCGTCCTGTCTTATCCCCACCCGCATGCTGCCTCTCAATGTACTTCTTGTAATTAAGGTTACTGAGCCTTTCCCCGTGTTTTGCGCATTTCTGTTGCAGCCCCAGTACTCGGTCCGTGTCTTCGCATCCACCCTTCAATATTCCCTCTAGTGCCTCTTCTGTCCGTCGTAGATCAGTTAGAACCCCACCCTGCAGGCCCTTTGATTTTGCTATTGTACCCCCCCCCCCCCCGCATCACTACCTTGAAGGCTTCCCATAATGTACCTGCCGAATCAATGCTGCCTGTGTTCTCCTCAAAGTAATTGGCTATCTCCTCCCTCATGTCTTCTCTAAAGACTGGGTCCTTAAGCGCCTCAGCGCGGAGGCGCCACGTCGGGATCTTTGCCCTCGGGGGGGGGGGGGGGCGGTACTGCCACCCCCAGAACAAATGGCGAGTGATCAGAGAGGACCCTCGCCTTATATTCTACCTGGGCAACCTCCACCATCACATCCGCCGTGGCGAAGATATAATCCAGCCTCGTGTGTAGCTGATGAAGGGCAGAAAAATGAGTACTGCCTGACCTGGGGGTATCTGGTTCTCCACACGTCCACCAGGTGAAAGTTGTCTAACAGCGTCTGCAAAACTTTAGCTGCCGGGGAGGGCCTATCAACCCTGCCATCCCATCTATCTATGTTAGGATTAAGTTCACAGTTAAATTCACCACCCCAGATCACTGCACCACCTATACATATGCCGAGGTTGGCACTCAGAGTCCTGAAGTAGGCCGCTGTATCCCGATTGGAGGCGTATGTGTTTATAATGCTAATCTCTTTATTCTCCACCAACCCTCTCAACATGACCATCCTTCCATGTTTATCCGTCAGCTCCTGCAATGGTTGGAACGGAACATGCGGCGCCACCCAGATTAGCACTCCCCTAGCATACGCAGAGTATGTCGCACCCACCACCCCTTTCCATTTCTTAACAATCACCTCCATCTTCTCATGCGTCAGATGTGTTTCCTGTAACAGCGCAACATCCATCCTCTGCCTCCTTAAATACAACATGACCTTGTTCCTTTTCAGATAGCTGTTTAGTCCCCTGACATTCCACATAATTATTTTAAGGTCCCCCTTAGCTCAATCCCGTACTCCATTTCTACCTCCAGCAAATCCCACCCTCTTGCGCAACACGGATTCAACCATACCCTCCTGCTATGTAGGCTCATGTTTAAACTAGAACTCAAACTCCCCAAAACTATATACATATCAAACTCCCTCCCTCCCCCCTCCCCCTTCCCCAACAACTCCTTTCCCAACTGTTGCCCAGCTCCATCCCTGGATCTCAGGCACCCCCACATCTAGCCCCGACTATTAGACTCAGAGCTCAGTAGAGTGAAGTCGCCCTAATGGCCACTTAACAATTACTACTAAACGGGGGTATTAGACTCGCTCCGCTGTGCTCCTTAGGAAGCAGCCGTTTCAGTGCGCACACCACATCATCTAACCAAATCCGGTCTCAGCCACTAACGGGGCATATCAATGACTATACAAGTCCCATGGTCTTAAATCGCTCCCTCTCCCAGTGTTCTCGGTGCTCATTACTTATCTTTTCCGTCTCCTTCTACCGTCTGGATACCGGGTTCCTGGGGGGGGGGGGGGGGGGGGGGGGGGGGACCCTGCATGTCAAGCCATCCCATGGCATCTTCTGGAGTGTCAAAAAACAAAGTCTTGTTCCTGTGAAAAACGTTCAGTTTTGCCGGGTAAAGTAGCATGTATTTATAACCTGCTTCCCTCAGTCTTCTTTTGACCGCCCCGCAGTTCATCCGGCTCCGCTGCACCATCAGGGTATAGTCTGGGTAGGCCGTTATGCTCGCCTCCCCCCGCTTAATTGTTCCACCCAATTCCGAGTTGTGTGAGGTACAGTCCGCTGTGTTCGAGCTCGCCTCCTTCTCAAGGTTCTCTGTGCGCTCCGCCAGAACCCTTGCGTCCTGTCGGAGTAGGTTCACTTCTTCCTGTACTTCCCCGACCTTAAGGTCCAATGCAGTTTTCAGTTCCAATACCACTATTTCGAGCTTAGCCTCCCAAGCCGCCTTCAAGTCCGCTTTCAAGTCTGCAATCGCGGCTAGGACCTCCTCATTCGTGCCCGAGGCAGCCATGCTGCCTGCGGGGGGCTTATCCGTACTCCTGCCACTTTCCGGGCGCAGCAGTGTCCTGGCAAATTCGTCCAGCGTGGGTTGCTTTGCTTTCAGTCTTGAAGGTTTGCTGGACATGGCTCTGCAGCCGTGTGCTGTGGTGCCACCTTCCTCCTGCGTTTCACCTGTGGGGGAGACACTCAGTGTCAATATCTTGGGCCTTGCCCAGGGTTGGTGGCCCCAGCTCTACACCAGCTCATCCAGTCTCTCCCCTTGCGCCTCCAGACCAGGGGGCAGTACCCAACAAATCCACTCTCGAGCATCCACTGCTCACCCTGAGTGCCCTTCCACCACTGATATCGTTAACAAAGTCTATGTACCTCTTCATGCAGTGGCAACTATGTTTGCCTTGATTCCGGCACCAGCCTCTCTCTCCTTTTGTCTGACTTCTGGATCACACAGGAGGATCACCACATTGCTCGTGTCCCCCACAAAACCCTGAAACACGAGCTATCTCTTCTTCCCCCCACCCCCCTCCTCCCCTGACGCTGAATGTGCACAGCAGTCTATAATGACAGTCTCCTTTCGCTCATTTCATCCCACAGGACCTTGTTGAATCCTCGCAGAGGGGGCCACAGTTTCTGCGTATGTCACGAGTCCTGCAATGACCACCAAGCGTCCCGCAGGACTCGGATTGAGCCTCAATGGATTTGCTTCTTTTGTACCCAGGTGGCCACCACCTCCATTCAGCCGCACTTAATCTAGCACAGGCACAGACCTTCGCGGTTATGATCTGTGGAGCCGCGCTGCTTACAAGGTGCATGTGCATGTCCAATCCTGCCTCAGAGCTTCACAGGCTCATTACTCAGGAAGAGTGGCGTTGGACTGTCTCTGAATGCGGACATTCCTCGGTTGCGTCCAGCTCTGCAGGAGCCTCGAAAAGAGCATGTCGTATCCAAAAGCTCTCGTACTTGTAACACTACACAGAGGTGAATCTTCAATAATTCGTTGAGCGGGTCTCAACCGCGCACCAGGCCTTGTGCAACAGTTGCAACTGATGATTCCAAGCGTCTTTCTCATGCGGCACTGCTACAATGCAATCTATGTAGCGCGCACTTCTCCGCTGCCTGCGCCTCTCAGCCCGGCCTCCCTAGTTCGTCTGGGGCTGCCTTCACCGGTCTGTGCGCCCAACGCGGGCCCACTTCAGCTATATCTTAACATCCACCTTTTTTAAGTTGTTTTCTCCCTCCGTGTGCAACGCTGCGCCGAGCCGGATGCCTCCTGACGTTCCGCACCGTTCACTGCGGGGCCCTCGGTACGTGCAACAGTGGCCAGTCCCAGCCACACGATTCCTCCAATCCTACGAGGTCCGCTGCTCTCCTGGCTTCTCGGTCCTCAGTCCACGTACAGCACCTCACTGGCTCCTCCTCGCAGTCTTCCGACAGTCCGTCCCCCGCGCCGAACTTCCTTTCTCTTTGTTCTCACTCCAGGTGGGCCGCCATTTTCCTTTCGGTGTCCTCGCGTTCCGCCTCCGTCACTGCTGTTTTTTCCATATTTGCCACATTAGAGGCTCGTTTTGCTCCAAAAGACGTTTTTTCTGCGCAGCACCTATTCCCACCGCAGAAAATCCTCCTCCAGTGGCTCATGCTGCAAGTTTAGCATGTGCAAAATCCAGGATCATGTCCGGATCGACAGGAGACAGCATGAGTCGCATCCTAGCCCATGGCTGCCAAGCCACCCCCCCCCTCCAGACCACCGTAAAGGTTATGTTGCTCCTAATCGCTGGTACAGCGTAGGGCGTATTGGCCCTTGGCGATCGTCCCCAAAAAAGAGTTGAATAAATCCAGTGATTGACATGTAGCTGCAGCTGGCGGTTGAAGAAACCAACGGTTGGGGTCTGCAATACTTGACAATTGCAGAATGGCAGGATGTACCTGTTTACAAAACATAAAAATAGAAATGTCTCGGTAGCTGATCTTTATTACAATTGCTAATTTTACTTATTAGCACAGATGTGAACCGAGAGAACACAACGTGGAAAGTACTCCGCTATTTGCTTCTGAGGATAGTGCAATGGAGTATGTTCAGTTCTAAATGTAATGCATAAACTGAGGCAATAATGAGTGGTGGTCTACATGCGTGTCGATGCTGGACTGCCCACTTGCCCGGTAGAAAGACCAGCACATAAAGGTGGTACTAGCGCTTCATTGTAATATGCCACACAGAAAGAACGAGTACACTGTCCCCCAGCAATAAGGATCAGCTATTGATATTTGGACTAGTTCTGATATAAAATCGTCTAAAGTGAAACTTACATTATATTCGGCATTTCCATTCTGTTGGCATAATGCAGATCGTAACACAGACTCTGTTTGTGTCAACGATTTCTCATACACTGAACTTACATGTAACTAAGTCCAGTTTTGCTATGGACAACCTTATCATATCTTACGTTATCACCCCTCCTTCAATTCAATCCCTTTCGGAATGGTCCCTGTCTCTCAAAGTCAAAAAAACAATAGAACCTTATACTGTCTGTGCGTCGCGTGGGCCTCCCCACGTCGGCTCCAAAGCATAAATTCAAAGCTGGTGACCTTCACTCACAATGAACATACATTCTTAGTTTGCAACATCTCGTGTCAATGCATTCATGAGAAATGGAGAAAAATGTGGGGGCTGTCACTGCTTTCTGTTCGTGGCGCTGCTGAGGGAGTGGGGGAAACTTGACAAAGACAGAATGCGCCCTACTCCAAAATTGTAGTTGAGGAAACACAAAAACGGAGTCAGTGTGTCTAGTAATAGCCCCACCTTATCTCACGGCCTCCTACCCCATGGCATGTTTTCAGTCCGTACTTCTTGAATACCTAGTATCTTATGTAGCCTAGGTCACATTCCTTTTGTGTGACGAGCAGTTATTCAGCTGTTTGGGGAACCGGATGGTGTGGCAACTGCCGAAACCCAAAGATTGTTACACACTGTTATTCATCGGTCCCTACCACGATAAATTAAGGTCCCACAGTAGCTCGACGAAACTGTGAAATGTGAAAGCACAGTGTTACATTTTATGGCAACCGTAAAAATTTTACTATTTTTAAAAGAAAAGGACAGAGGATAGATTTCAAAAGAGAAATTACATACTTTATTGGAACACTTTAAAAACATTTTTGGCAAAAATAAAAACAGATGGTAATCATTTCTATCGGGATTTGAACTGTTCAACAAGAGCTGCTTTGGGTGGACATGGCATGGTGGCAATGTTTTGTGCCAATGTATGTGTGCTCTGAACAGATTTGCGTGCAATTCCATGAGTATGCATCTCTATGTCATTAATATTAAGATATTTAACAAAATAGAATTCCATTTCCTCATATAATGGTTTGACCACCCATTTTTTGTTTCTTTTCTTAAAGGCCATATTGTAGCGAAGCATCCCTAAGTTTCCTGTAGTCCTAGATTGTTCACGTCCTACATTCTCGTTATGCGCTAATACCGCTAGTAATGTCCTATATTTCATCCCGCCGATGCCAAAATGCAATCTCTTTGGCCTGTACTTGGGCACATATTATGCAACACCTCCAAATCTCCTATTTGACAGAATTCTGTGAATCCCTTCAGATCTCTTAATGAAGTTTTATCAAACACAATCTTCTCTTGTGTGGAGGTGAAGATGGAATCAACCACTTCTTCTTCCGTGCCTGCTCTGGGGACACAGCACAGGGCCATGTTCACATTGTTGGAAATGTTGGTTTTCTGTCCAGTGGTGAACGTTGGAACAGTGGTGCATTAGCAATCGCCATTTTTCCAGTAGAATTTCCGGAGACCCATCACATGTTTTGGAGCTCCACCGAAGATGGTTGCTGAAAGACTGGGACCACTGTGAAATACTTTCCAAATCCCGCCTCCCCCTTCCTCCTCCCCCCCCCCCCCCCCTCCAGCCGAGATTTGGCAATATGCCATACATCAAGTTGATTAATATTTGAAAACTGCTCTCATTGTCTTGGCTATTGAAACGTGTCTGTCCGTGGCTATGAGGTCGATTTGCATTCCCCTCGATTTGTAGATCTTTCAGTGGTTTTATGAAACCAAGTTTCTCCATGGCCACTGAGGATTTACATTCAGACACCTGTGCACGACCACCGAACTCAACATTTTTTTACTTTCCATGTCCTGAAAGTGGTATGTGCAGTACTTAGCAGAAAATCCGGGGCTGTCACACTGTCCATCGCCGGCTAGCCTGAACTGTTGGTCCGAGAATGTACTTAGAATAGACAATTATTCAATTTTCCAAGCTTCACTAATGGCAGGGAATAGATAATCACGTTGATATTGGTAGTACTGCGTTTTAGAAATGAAATGGAGTCCCAGAAACTGGATAACTTCCTGAAACTAGAGCCATTGAAAAGTAAAGCTGCTGCACACAGATTGCCAGCTGGCAGTTTCACCAGCACTGGTTGAGCGGACCATGGAAATGTTTTATGTAACGTTTCACAGGTGGCATGTATTTTGAGGTTACTGCCTTGTGTTAGACGAGTCACATTCACCAATGGCTTCCCACATACTTCCCCTCTCACTGAATGCACACATTTCAGCATCTTTTTAATCTCCATCAAGCTGCTGTTGAATACTATTTTGGCCTCCTTAGACTGTCATCCTGCATTAATGTTGTTTCGGACTGAACCGTTGTGTCCCTATCCGCCAAACTGGACCTACTATAGTGAGATATTTGTCTAGTTCGTCCGTCAATTGTGTTGATGCTTCAGTCTGTCATTTCAACATCTGTTACTTGACCGTGAATAGGAGAAAACATCAATGTCGACTGCTTTTTGGGTGGCATTTGTTTGGTGGGTGTCGATTGTGTCAAGTGCTCTGCGACTAATTCAAAAGTATCTTCAATACATTCAGTTTCATCTTATGGTGGTGCAGTTGCATTGTAGCAATGGTCCAAAAACACTTTGCTGGATTCGCCGGTCACATTAAATTCATTTTCTTGCCATTGGACAAAGGCATCTCTAGTCTAAACACGCCGCGCCTCAATATTTCCTCCATGGTGAAAACAGTTTGGCAAGCAGCATCTCTCATGTGTCGCTGTCTGTGTCTACATAGTCTGTACTCCATCGGGCAACTACAAGACAGATAGGAAAGGATGTTCAATGTAAATCCAACATACATTATCGTACAATTTACATTAAAAACATATAATGAAGGCCTCAGCGCAAAATTGCTAAAAACAGAAACTGTTTATAAATAGCCTTATTTTTCTTTCTTTTCGTTGAAACCTTCTTTACTCTATCACCAACAGCAAGCTGGTGCACCGACTCGGATCCACATGTCTCCCGTTCAATATACAGATCTTGTCTACATCCGTAGAAAAGAGTATCCATTTAAAAAAAAGTAATTTGTATTACAAATAAAATTAGACTGACTTTCTTTCAGTAGATGGTACTGTCAGTACGAATACGTCTGGCACCGGATTGACTACAAAGGATGATGTAATTGTAGAGGAAGCTCCAGCAACTCCCTGAAACGCAGTATTTGCAGTAGTATGGATGAAAATATTGGAAACTGAACACACATTGGGACGACGACAAAGGTACATATCAATAGCAAACCACAAATGAAACCTTGTATAAACGAATGGCGCGGTATGTAAATATGATCAGATTATCTCATTCGATGGAACTGTCAGTACGCATGCCTCTGGATCAACTACAAGGGATGTTGTAATTGTAGAGGATGCTCCAACATCTCCCTGAAACACAGTACTTGCATTACTATGGATGAAAATATTGTAAATTGGGACGACAAAGGTACATATCAATAGCAAACCACGAATGAAACATTGTGTAAATGAATGACACAGTATGTAAATATGATCAGATTATCTCACATTCCATGCATAAAACAATTCTGGAACTGAATAGCTAAGTAAGACTACCTGATACGCACTCAAAGTGGTTGTTGACTCCAGGCAAGACATGGATGCTGAATCTTGCTCCTTCATATTCAGTGCATAGTCATGGAGTTGTAAAGGGAAAATATTATTTGATTTAGAGATGCTAATCTTAAAAATTGTCAATTAAAGTAGACAGATTACGAAAACATTATGCTTATTTCAAAGGGCACTATAGCATAGTTATTAGTGACATTTACACCTAAAATATCAATCCAGTTGGTTACTTTCACACTACTGCAAGGCCTAAAGCTAAATCGGGCAGCGTGACTCACCTGTGGCGGCATGTGAAGGAATAAAGTCGGAATAGCGTTTGGTAGCAATTTGAGTCATTCTCAGTTGATTCTTCTTTTGTGTACAAGGATGTGGCGTACATATTTGGGGTAAAGTGCAGATGCGGTATCGATCACCCCTCTTGTCCTCCAAGACTTTTTTTTACTCTACTTTCAAGCTCTGCCGGTGCATATCTGCAATAATCTGACCCATTCTCTAATTCGATCTATAGTCTTGGGGGAATACATGCATTGTAGTGCCTTCAGATTTGTCATGGGTCTTTGAAGAGCAACCGAAAATCGAACATGCAGGCATTGTTGTAAATCCTGCAACATTATTCAAATTTTACTTTGCATAAAAATGTGAGAAAGAAGGAATTAGACCATACATTCTTCAATGCAAGCTTTGTTTTGGTCACCACAGCAAAACCAGTGCCGCGTGGGCCGTTGTATTATAGGATATCTTTCATAAACAATTCATTGATGTGACAAATCAGAACATGTTACTTGTCCCATGGATGTACTATCGTGCATGAAAAGGAAACATGCTTATATTATAGACGCGGTCTGTGAAGGATGCAATTGGATGCCAGTTGACATGATGAAAATTGATATATCGATAACATAACAAATGAGTCAATAACAATGAGTAGAATGAACATAGCACTACTGAGTACGTTAGTTCGAAATAGATAGAAATTTACAGATGATGGAGATATGATTAGGATACATGCCCTTACCTTGACCGACAAACAGTTAGATTCAGCAAGCAGAGTCGTTGGTGGCAGGAGAACTGGGAGATATTCAGAGGTAGCACACTGACGAGTTGACTTGCAGCGGTCACAGAATTTCGTAGATAGCACAGCGATGAGCAGATTAGCATCGGTCTCCGGGGTTCTCAGGTAGCACGTTCATGAGTTGAATGGCAGTACTCCAAGATGTTCTCATGATAAATATCCAGTGTTTTATAAAGAATTACAAAAAGGGATGTGTATGTGAATGAATGATATGGATATGTCATGGTATTACTTGGATTGCGGGGCTGCGGCCTGTACTGACGACTGTCACTGGGGAAAGTTCCTCTAATGGCACCAACGACACAGGCGGGTATTACTCGTCGAATGCGGTGTCCAAGCCTCCCATGTAAAAGAATGATAGGCCACCAGCCGATACCACCTGTGAAAGAGAAAGATACAAACTGTTTTTAAATGACCAAGATAAGTGTATGAAACCTTAGTTGTCAGTGACAATTCTTGTATCCAATGGCATTTTTGCCAGGACAAATGCTACCTAGACACTGCACAATATTGAATGACTTGTATGCGACTATTGCTAGAGAATTGCAAGACTAAATTGATATGACAATGATCTATTGAAAAATGGTACAGTGGATTGGGGGTTTTCTTGAATATCAACCATCCGTGTCCTGCGCTGGAGAAACGGTGGCAGCTGATCAGTGGTGTAACGTGGAAGCCCCCCTACTCCGGTAAGTGCAAAAGAATATTCGGGGCTCAAAAAGAACCCCACTCCACTTGAGATCAAGCGCCACAAAAATGAAAATGTCTTTCACCTATTTGCCCTGATTGAAAAAGGCGAGTGATTCGCCGGAACTAGTCTCATATAGGGCAACCGGTTTTGAATACACTTTCTAAATTCAAACAATTTTGAGTGTATACTCATTTTTCATTTTTGTGGCGCTTGATCTCAAGTGGAGTGGGGTTCTTTTTGAGCCATGAATATTCTAATGATCTATTGAAGTTAAGAGAATATAGGCGACCACCGTGAAATAGTAGTGGCCTAACTGACATCACAACCAGACTATACTTACTCGTTACTTGGATTACGAGGGCGAACTGTTGCGCGAATTTTGTGCAGAAGCACCATCAAAATCCTCAACACGGACCGTATGCGGCAGTGTAACGCTCACCTGATTCCCGTAGAGGCGCCGGTCTTGACTGGGCGTATACCGTATCTTCAAAGGTGATGTGTAACACACGGCTGGCTCTTTGGGCTGGACCTCTGTGCACTGTATGTCTGACTCGAAGGGTAAGATGTCTGCAGATAGAAAATATGGGATTAAGGAACTGGGTTATTGAATGTCTCTCTCTTCTTCTCTTTCTCTTCTCCTGTAGAACCCCAAAGGTTAACGCTCTCACCTTAGGTAAGTGAACGCCATGCTCTCCATCTGCCTCGGGGCAGGTTGCTGTAACCAGTTTCTTCACTGGATAAGGGGAGCAGGCCTCTTGACTTCAGAGGACTGCTGTCCGTCGTTTACTGCACAAACGGTAAGTTTCGAGTAATTCTAATGTCTTTAAAGTCTTTAGTAATGATGTTTCTTGTTTTGCAGGGTTCCGGCGATGGCGGATGACGGGCTGAAGTGAGTTGAAGATGGAGCCCGTGTGATGAATAGAAGCGCCTGGAAGCACGTAAGTAAGCGATTGTTGCCTGCTTCACGATGCGCTCTGTCTTTTTATTTTGCAGGTACAAGTTCGGAGCGGCTGCAGGGTGCCGGAATACCCACTGGGTTAGATGTGGAAAGGAGTAATGGCACGTAAGTTAAAGTTCCCCAATGTCTTTAAACGCACCTTGTTTTGTCTTTCAGATGTGGGATGCAGCGCCGAAGGCCTCCGGAGCGTGCGAAGAGTTGGTAAGCTTTTGTCTTTCAGATGCCGGAATGCAGTGTGAAGACCTCCGGAGCGCACGAAGAGTAGGTAAGCCTTTGTCTTTCAGATGCCGGAATGCAGCGCGAGGCGTTGGTGACAGCCGATGGACCAGGTAAGTGAAGAGCTGTCACTGAAGACCGTAATGCTAACCTGTTCTTTCTTGTCTTCATAGGTGTTGCTGAAGACTGGATTTTCTTGTCTTTATAGGTGTTGCTGAAGACTGGATTCAGGATGGTAAGCCTTTTTCCTTAGGCCCAGGATCAGATGCAGAAGACACGATGAGCGTTCTGCTGCAGAGGATGCAGAATAACGCAAAACAAGATTCATCCATCGGGTGTGGTTTAAATAGCCTCCTGTAGTGCTTAGGTGTCTCCTTCCACAGCCACGCCTAGGTAAGAAAAGAGTTCCTGCTTTCCAGAAGGGTTCCAGTGTTCTGAATCTAGGGAGTGGCTCCTGCCCCACCCAACAGGAAAAGTAGTTCCAAACAGAAGAGGATCAGAGGCTCAACTGGCAGGCAAGTAAGCAGCATGGTCTGCTGCAGGTATGTCCACCCAAGCATTATGAGCCCAGTGCTGGGACTGGGCATATTTATGAGCCTGGTGCCACTGGCGCCAGGACTGGGTCCAAAAGGTCCCAATTGGGACTGGTTGGCACTCGGAACCTGGGTTATGAATCTGCTTCCAAGGGAGTTGGGAAAACCCTGACCTTTTGGAAGCAGAGATCATGACAGTACCCCTCCCCCCCCCCCCCCACCTCAAGGCCCCTCCCAAACCGGGCTTCTCCGGGGGTTTTGGCTTGTCAGGAAATGTTCGGTGAAATCTTTTGATTAGGCGAGGAGCGTGGACATATTCAGCAGGTTCCCAGGATCTCTCTTGGGGGCCGTAGCCTTTCCAGTCAATTAGGTAAAATAGTTTAGATTTGGAGATCTTGGAGTCCAGAATGCTTTTGACTTCAAACTCGAGTTCTCCATCAACTAGGATAGGTTTTGGAGATTTAGTTAGTCGGGTTTGAGGTTGCACGGGTTTTAATAGAGACGTGGAAGACCGGATGTATCTTCATGTGCGGGGGCAAGTCCAACTTGACCGCTACTGGGTTTACTATGGTAGTGATGGAATAGGGACCAAGGTATCTTGGGTTGAATGTGCGTGGCCCTTTTAGAGGTAGATATTTGGTGGATAACCAGACTTGATCCCCCTACTTGATATTGAGGGGCTTCCTTCCGATGTTGATCTGCTCCTTTCTTGTATTCTTTAGCCCTTTGAAGGTGAGAAACAGCTTCCTTAAAGGCTTGGGTGATTGTAGAATGCAGGTAGTCTACTGCTGGTGTTTCAAGATCTTGGAGGGGATCCAACTCCGAGGTTCGAGGGTGACTGCCGTACAAAAGAAAAAACCGGGTTTTCCCAGTTCCCGAATGGACAGAGTTATTGTAGGCATATTCGGCTATCCAAAGGATGTCTTTCCAAGTTTTTTCAGTTTGTTGCAGCATGCAGCGTAAATACTGTTCCAGAGTTTGATTGGTCCTCTCGGTTTGTCCGTCGGTCTGAGGGTGGTGACTGGTCGATAGTCTCACATCAATTTGAGCCGACCGACAGCAACTTCGCCAAAAATGAGAAATAAATTGACTACCTCGATCCGAAATTAGAACCGAAGGAAAACCGTGCAGTCGGACAATGTTTTCGAGAAATTCTCGGGCCAGAGTTGCTGCTGTTGGCAAGCCTTTGAGCGGAATGAAATGCGCCATCTTGGAGAATAAGTCCACGATTACTAGAATCGTATTGTATCCGGAGCATGGAGGTAGATCGGTGATGAAGTCCATAGAAAGCGTATGCCAAGGGCGAGGTGGGATGTCAATAGGGTGTAAGAGGCCTGCTGGTCTTTCCTTTTGACTCTTGTTTTGGGCGCATACTCCACAGGACATTATAAAGTCTCTGATATCTTTTTTCCAAGACGGCCACCAGAAGTAGCGCTTGATCTTTTCTGAGGTCTTGGCCATACCGGGATGTCCTTCCATTAAAGAATCGTGATAACAAGAGATTACTTTTTTCTGTAAATCTGTGCTGGGTAGGTATAATCGTTCTTGGAAATACAATAAGTTGTCCTTTACTGCAAAGTCCTTTCCCTGCAGATGCCAATTCTGTATGTCTGCTGGAGTTACAAGTTGCCTGGCTTTATCCTTAACTTCCTCTATGGATTCTGTGGCGATTACACCCAGAATTCTTTGTTCGGGAATGATTGGTACAGGTTTAGGGTTGATCAAGTGTTCTTCCACTCCCATCCGAGAAAGGGCATCAGCTTTACCGTTCTTTGTACCAGGTCGATAGGTAATTATGAAGTCAAACTCGGCAAAGAATAATGCCCAACGGAGTTGTCTAGAGGATTGGGCTTTTGCGGTTTTCAAATATTGCAGGTTTCGGTGATCCGTAATCACAGTAACGGTGTGTCGGGCCCCCAGCAGATAATGCCGCCAAGCCTTAAAGGCAGACTTGATAGCCAGAAGTTCCTTGTCAGTAATCGTGTAATTGATTTCAGGAGGCGAGAATTTGCGGGACCAAAATGCCACGGGATGCAACTGATTGGTTACCGGGTCCTTTTGTGATAGAACTGCCCCCATGGCAAGGCTTGAAGCATCAGTTTCCACGATGTAGGGGAGTTCGGGGCGAGGGTGTTTTAAGATTGGTGCAGAGATAAATTTAGTCTTCAAATCCTGGAAAGCTTGTTCCGCCTCGGTAGACCATTCAAAACGTTTGTTTTTCTTTAACAAGGCAGTGATGGGCTGGACTATTCGAGAGAATTCAGGGATAAACCTGCGGTAAAAGTTAGCGAAGCCTAACATGCTTTGCACACCTTTTACGGAGGATGGTGATGGCCATTTGAGAACTGCATCGACCTTCTTTGAATCCATACACACTCCGCCAGGTGATATGAATCCCAAGAATTCAACTTCAGTCACGTTGAAAACACATTTTTCCAACTTAGCGAAAAGTTTGTGTTGACGCAATCTTTCGAGGACCATTTTCACGTGTTTCCGATGTTCAGATTCTGATGAAGAATAAACGAGGATGTCGTCAATGTAAACAACAACACACATCTATGAGCTCTCTGAGGACATCGTTCATAAAATATTGAAAGGCGGCCGGGGCATTGCAAAGTCCGAAGGGCATGACCTGATATTCAAATAGCCCATACTTGGTGCGGAAGGCCGTCTTCCATTCATCGCCCTCTTTTACTCGTACCAAGTGGTAAGCTCCTCTAAGATCCAGCTTTGTATATATGCATGCTTTTCTGACTTGGTCCAGGAGTTCAGGGATCAAAGGTAACGGATATCTATTCTTAACGGTGATCTGGTTCTGGGAGCGATAATCTATACAAGTTCTAAGGTCTCCTTCCTTTTTTGGAACGAAGAACAAAGCTGAAGAAGCAGGGGACTTGGAAGGACGAATAAACCCATTTGCCAGGTATTGATCCAGGTATTGTCGAAGGTGAAGGTTCTCAGGCTCGGTGAGGGCATAAATTCTACTACAAGGAGGAGTAGATCCAGGTATCGGGTCTATCTGGCAGTCATAAGACCTATGAGGAGGTAGAGAGTTAGCCTGATCCTTCCGGAAAACATCTTGGTATTCTAGGTATTCGGGAGGTAACTGGGGAGTCTCTGAAGAAATTGCTGACAGTGCAACACCAGGTGGAGGGTGACAAGTAGAGACACATTCTGGAAACTGGACCGTTCTTGCTCGCCAATCGATCAGAGGATTGTGTTTCTCTAACCAAGGTATTCCTAGAATAATCTGAAACTGAGGGGCCTTGATCACATCGAACACGATCTTCTCATGGTGTCCATCTTGACTTACTAGCGTCACCTCTTGAGTGGTATGCGTTACTGGCCCGGAGGCTATCTCCGTACCATCCACCGTAGTAATGACGTCCTTTACAGCCTTGGGACAAAGAGTTAGATTCATCCTCAAAACCATTTCATGATCCACATAATTGCCGATGGCACCGCTGTCGACGTAAGCTTCAATTGCATGTAATCGATCCGGATTATCAGGGCTAATGAGGACCATAGGTATCACGAAATGCGAGGTCACGGAACTGGTTTTCACGCTCGGCAAGAGGACCTCTATTCTTGTCGGGCGAGGTCGTTTCCCTGCTCAGAGTTTGTAACTTTGGTAACTGCAGCTCCTACTGCCTTCTTGGCAGGTTTCACCGGACAGTCTCGAAGAAAGTTCCCTGAGTTTCCGCAATAGAGGCATAATTGCAACTGTTTTCTCCTTTCCCGCTCCTTTTGTGTTAGGGGACCTTTCAGACCCCCTATTTGCATGGGTTCCCCGGAGTCTACTCCTTTGGAAGGAGTTGGCGGTTTGGAAAATACTCGAGCATCAAACTTGGAACGATCGGCCTTCCTGTTCTGCAGTCTGTGATCTATTTGAACGACTAAGTCTATATAGTCCGAACAATCTTGTGGGGGATTCACTACTTGGGCTAACACATCTTTGAGCTCTCCACGTAGACCTCTATAAAACAGCGTAATCCTTTTGTCCTCAGGCCATTGAGTTTCCACTATCAGTCTGTTGAAAGATGCAATGTAAGCCAAAAGGTCTTGATTACCTTGTCGCAACGAAAGAAGCTCATTGTCCAAGGCCTGCCCTTGTGAATGTCTTGCGAACAGTTTTTCCATACTGAGCTGAAAAGCTTGAAAATCATGGAGGACCGGATCATCTTGATTTACTAGAGGGATCGACCAGTCTGCCGCATTGCCACTAAGGTACAAAAGCTACTTTAGCTTGATCAGTTGGAAAGGCTGATGGCCGGCATAAGAAATGCAACCGGCACTGATTGATAAATACTGCAAACCTCTTTGGGTCACCAGAAAATCGTTCGGGCGGAGCCAGAGGTACATTCCCAGGTAGGTTGATCTGCACTGGATTCATAGAGGATGTAGAAGGAAGATTTCCCCCAGATGCGGGTAACGGGGTCTGTCCGGCTTGTGACTGTAGCAATTGTCTAGCGAGATCATCTGTTCGCTCCTTGGAAATAATCAGTTCCCTTCTTAGAGCGTTCGTTTCCTGACGGGCTGCATGCACTTCTGCCCTTAGTTCCCCAAGTAACTGGGCTAGCTGGTCGGTATCCGAGGTTTCCATAGCGCCTGGACGGGAGTTTTGTGGTAGGCTTTGCGTTCTGTAACGCTCACCTGATTCCCGTAGAGGCGCCGGTCTTGACTGGGCGTATACCGTATCTTCAAAGGTGATGTGTAACACACGGCTGGCTCTTTGGGCTGGACCTCTGTGCACTGTATGTCTGACTCGAAGGGTAAGATGTCTGCAGATAGAAAATATGGGATTAAGGAACTGGGTTATTGAATGTCTCTCTCTTCTTCTCTTTCTCTTCTCCTGTAGAACCCCAAAGGTTAACGCTCTCACCTTAGGTAAGTGAACGCCGTGCTCTCCATCTGCCTCGGGGCAGGGTGCTGTAACCAGTTTCTTCACTGGATAAGGGGAGCAGGCCTCTTGACTTCAGAGGACTGCTGTCCGTCGTTTACTGCACGAACGGTAAGTTTCGAGTAATTCTAATGTCTTTAAAGTCTTTAGTAATGATGTTTCTTGTTTTGCAGGGTTCCGGCGATGGCGGATGACGGGCTGAAGTGAGTTGAAGATGGAGCCCGTGTGATGAATAGAAGCGCCTGGAAGCACGTAAGTAAGCGCTTGTTGCCCGCTTCACGATGTGCTCTAACTGTCTTTTTATTTTGCAGGTACAAGTTCGGAGCGGCTGCAGGGTGCCGGAATACCCACTGGGTTAGATGTGGAAAGGAGTAATGGCACGTGAGTATTAAAGTTCCCCAATGTCTTTAAACGCACCTTGTTTTGTCTTTCAGATGTGGGATGCAGCGCCGAAGGCCTCCGGAGCGTGCGAAGAGTTGGTAAGCTTTTGTCTTTCAGATGCCGGAATGCAGTGTGAAGACCTCCGGAGCGCACGAAGAGTAGGTAAGCCTTTGTCTTTCAGATGCCGGAATGCAGCGCGAGGCGTTGGTGACAGCCGATGGACCATGTAAGTGAAGAGCTGTCACTGAAGACCGTAATGCTAACCTGTTCTTTCTTGTCTTTATAGGTGTTGCTGAAGACTGGATTTTCTTGTCTTTACAGGTGTTGCTGAAGACTGGATTCAGGATGGTAAGCCTTTTTCCTTAGGCCCAGGATCAGATGCAGAAGACACGATGAGCGTTCTGCTGCAGAGGATGCAGAATAACGCAAAGCAAGATTCATCCATCGGGTGTGGTTTAAATAGCCTCCTGTAGTGCTTAGGTGTCTCCTTCCACAGCCACGCCTAGGTAAGAAAAGAGTTCCTGCTTTCCAGAAGAGTTCCAGTGTTCTGAATCTAGGGAGTGGCTCCTGCCCCACCCAACAGGAAAAGTAGTTCCAAACAGAAGAGGATCAGAGGCTCAACTGGCAGGCAAGTAAGCAGCATGGTCTGCTGCAGGTAAGTCCACCCAAGCATTATGAGCCCGGCGCTTCCAGCGCTGGGACTGGGCATATTTATGAGCCTGGTGCCACTGGCGCCAGGACTGGGTCCAAAAGGTCCCAATTGGGACTCGTTGGCACTCGGAACCTGGGTTATGGATTTGCTTCCAAGGGAGTTGGGAAAACCCTGACCTTTTGGAAGCAGAGATCATGACAGGCAGGCTGCCCTGAAGTCTGGCCTCTCGGTAACGCATTGTGGCCGAGACTCGCCTTGCGATATGTAGGACAAGCATCCCGAGTTTTCTCTGCAGCAGCAATTCTCCAACTCTGTTGGCGTTAGCGCACACCGATTGCAGGTACACCAGGTAGAGATGCCATCCATGCTACTAGGCTCAGGCTCTTGATCTGTTGAATCGTCCTCCCAACTGTCATCCGAAGCCCCATCGTTCCCGTATCTTTCTCTTTCCAGTAATTCCGCCTCAGACTACTCCGGCTCATACTGGTAGGGCATTATTGTTGCCATTGTGGAGTAAACAAACGAAAATAATTTATAGCGATGGTACCAGAGCACAGAAACGAGTCACAGAATACTCAAAGAAATACAGTGAGAGGAATGGAATAGAAAATCTGCTGTTGTGTGTTGTGAAACGGTCTGTTTATACTTATTGAGGAAAGGGGCGTCCTGCCATTTCCATGGCGACACGTCATTAGCTGAAGTGCAGACAATGTTGACACGGGACGTGCTTTGGCGTTGTGAAATGGGCGGTATGCGTCTCGTGATGTCTGGCTCAGGGGCGGGGGATATGATTTAGTGATGCAAAGGCAGTTCACCCAGGGCGATGCGTCAACTGATAATCTTATCACAAGATGGCCGCGCCTTGCTGCCTGATTTCGCTTGTGTTCAAAAGACAAACTCTGGTACGGTGCATAGGAAATGTTTGTTTGAACAATGAATTTATGGTTAAAAACACATGGCCGAACCATAGGGACAATAATATTTCTGACCGAACCATTCCTTTAATGCCAGTAAGTCTGAGATTCTTCTCATTGGCACCACCTACTCCTCACATCACAGACCACTCTAAGAAGGCCCACTACTAGCTGCACTTCCTCAGAGGTATTCTTCATTTTCTTACTTTCCAACAAGGAAACTATTTATCCACTTTATTTTTGGACACTGATGAACTGCTCACTTGAAACTGTACCAAAAAAGTCCTGTATCAAACCACTTACAAAAAAATTAAACTCAGTTGGTGATTCAGTAGGTTCTTGAATTGCAGACCTTTCTCCAAGCATACCCAGCCAAAATCCTAGAAAGCTACACGAGCACCCACGTTTTGAAGCTTGTGAATCCACCAATGTATTAATCACTGCTCTTTTTGACAAATTCCACCACATCAATCAGAAGACTCTAAGCAATTGGGCCCTGTAACAATGTACAGGGTGGGGCTTAGAAACACTTGTGTACAGGCGTGTTATAATGGTATATCAGATCTTGCTTAAAGTACTGGACATGTCGCTGCCACCCTGCAGCTTGAGCCCACAACTTAAAACAAGTCCTTCAAGAAGCTAGCTTCGCACACTATTCTTCAACGACCTTTATGGCATGGCGGTTGATGACCCTAAAAACATATGGGCTCACCTGTTGCAATTATATAGATACAAATCAAATTGTGTACAAAACTACTCTGCACTATCCTCTGCAATTGTTTGGACAATTTTCTGAAGTCCACCACCCAAAGGGATACCTTGGGGCAACACAGAACTCCAACTGTAAGGCTGTACCACCTGCTATGTTGGTAGCAATGACAGAGCAGCCTGGCTTATTTTAGGAGGAAGAAAGGTACAAAGAATGTGTAGCCTCCATGTAGTCCAAGAAAACACTTATAATTGATGTATTGTTGTTTTGCATTTATACTTGAAGGGAATTCTTTAGAAAGGCAAGCACTATTATTCATAAACACAGCGCAATACTTATGGTATGTAAACTAAAGTAAGAACCTCATTTAGAATGGCAGTATGCTATTCAAGGGGAGTAAAACCAGACTTTTAGAATGGCAATATGTAATCCAAGGTAAAATAGTGAGGCACAATTCATAGGTGAGTAAGTAACTAAGTACTACATTTTGTAACTTATTCTATTTCAGAGATAAATCGGTTACAGCACTAACACATCAGCAATCAAGTACTTCTATTTTCTAGACAGAGGCCGTATAAGTTGGAAGACCTTCCGTAGTCTAGGGCATGACCGGCAGAAGGGTGACACTGGTGGTTAGTGCCAACAGTACGCAGGTCACGTTAAGGCACAGATGCAGGAAAGTCAGTGTTCTAATGAGTAAGTACAGAGTTTAGAGTTTGTGGAGTGTTCAGGGACTTTGTAGAAGGATCCTTAGATCCGTTTCATTGTTGGGCCTGGGCAAACTCCCAAGAGCGATGCAAGACTTTATGCAAGTATTAGCCTCAGTCACACAGTACTGCAGTAGTGAAGAAGAGTCTGCAAACTAGTTCTTCACGATGCAGCAGAACAGGACCTGGTCTCTGTATTCTTGGTCTTGGTGATGAAAAAACAGACACTGGATGTGAACTTGCAGCAGCAGCTGACAGAAAAGGCTCCCGACACAGTGCTTCTCCTGGCTCTGTGAATTTGATACCCTTTTCAATGCAACAGATGTGGAACAGTTGTCTGATCGATTTGCCTCACTATTGGTCCATCACTCTGGTGATGGGACTTCACGGAGTGGAATCTTGTTTCTGGAGGTCCAGCAGTAGTCCAAGTTCCAGTGAGATTCGTTCACAGGAAGACACCAGTCAGCTTCGCGGTCCCAGGGTAATGGTGGTTTACAGCCCTGGAATGTCACAGCTCGTCTCACCAGTCCAAGGGTTGGAGTAGTCTTCGTGACTTAGGTCACATGAAGGAAGGGGTTGGCACAGGCAACGGTTACACAGCAGGCAGCTCTGGTCTCTGAATCAGCTGCAGCCGTCTTCTCTTCTTTCTCCTCATCGGATTCAGCTCCAGTGGTCGACTTATCTTTAGCTTCCAGATGCAGGCCATTTATCCAGGAACCCGGCCAGTCTGCACACATGCTACATTCAAACTTTAGGGATGGAGGGGTTGCAGCCAGCCTCCCAGTTAGGACTGGTTCCAGGCAGGCATGGCAGAAGACAAAGGGCTGCCTGTTTTCAGACTCCTACCCAGTTTCCTGTCTTCACGGTCACAAAGGGTTCCTGGTGAAGACAACAATCAAACAAGGACCTCTCCCTGCCAGGGCGGCAGAAGCCCGAAGAAAGGGCAAGCACGCTAAAAAATGGGTGAAAGAAGCCCACCATTCTAGATGAATGGTGAACCTTCTGTGCATTTCTGCAGCTGGTTCGACAGCCTGCGAGTAAAAATAAGTCCGTACAACATGTCCACTGCCATCAGCGATAACTGTAAGCTTGTCACTAGCACATGTTAAAGGAGCAGAGAGAAAAGGGATGCAGAGTACCCTCCCTCCCAGCACCCAACATTAGTTGGGGTGTGCTGGACTCACAATAGAAAATGTAGAGAGGATACAAATGTATCTCTACGCTTAGTGTTCTGCAAGGTAAGTAACTAACAGAAAAGTTATAGCAACAGTGAGAAACAGGATACTATGTATCTCCTCAGCACTCGCATAAGGTGGGTGTGCTGATCTCACAATGGGGATTGTAGAAAGGATTAAAAAGTATCGTCCTACCCTTGGGCAGTAGTTCACACAAGGAACCCAAGAGAAAATGATAGGGGTGCCCAAGATGCACCCCAGCAACACTGCACAGAAAGTGCAGGTGTGTTGTAATAGGAAAATGCAGATGCCCAAAAAGTTAAAGGAAAGTATCATTCCAGTCATAAAGAGTAAAAAAAGGGGGGGTGGGAGGGGGAGAAAGATTCCCACTTACTCAGGCACATAGACAAATTATCCACAAGTCCAGCAATAAGCGCCAGGGGTTTCACATGTGAGGACGTTTAGCATAAAAATTAAAAAATAAGTTGCATCACACCAGTGAGTAAATGGGTTATGGATAACTAACCCAACCCAATCAAAAATGAAATGACAAGTGTAAAGACTGGAGGGGGGGGGTGCCTGTACTCCTGCTCTCTATATGGTAGAAGAGAGGCACACAGGACCCCATCCAAGATTCTCTATCTGGTAAACGTGGGCGAGCAATCAAGGCCTAGCTTCTCGAGAGGTGCAGGCTGTTTTTTAAGTACAGTGTAGTCCCCAAGCACCCACAAAGGAATGTCCACACACTGTATTTGTGAAAACAGTCTTTATATAATCAAGGTTATATACACAATCACAATAACTCCCTTTGTGCTGAGTTAATCTACAATGGCAAATATATACGAGTCTAAGTGATACCGCAATTATTATCAGATTTCATTAAAGTGCATGAAATGTACTCTGGTCAAATGTCACACAAATCAATTAATAAAGGTAACTAACAATGGACATTGGAGGAAAGCAGTGAGAACAATTGGCAGAATACTGGCTCCTACCGCTAGACACAGGTCTGTGTGGAGATCCCTCCCACCCCCCCCACCTGGATAACCTGTAAAATAAAGATAAACTAGAAGCCCAGTCCATATATTGTTCAATTAGTCTTATTTCCTTCTAAAGTGTTTTTACCACCCCAATGTACCTGGAATAGAACAGTTCCTAGAGGAGGCGTTGATGGATCCTTCTTGAGTGACTCCCTTTAAAGCAGGAGCCACGGATTGTTACGGGCCTTGGAGGTTAACTTGGCGACGAGGCAACCGCTTCAGTCTGGACGGTGATCGTTGACGAGTCGAAGGTGTCCTGCAAGGATTAGGCCTGCGGGGCACCTCGTTGTCGATAGTTCAGGACCGCAAAGAGTTTGAGGAACTGTGGCCCAACACGGGTGTCGAGTCGTCTGGAGTCTACGGTCTTTGGGTAATGGGAAACCCACCGGCGGATGCCCCTCGGCGCGTCGACGGACTGGCCTTCTCTGGCGGGATAAGGCGGTTGGTGGTGCGGACGAGCGCGTCCGGGTGTCTAATGTCTTAATCAATGGAGCGTTGTGGCTACAGTCATCAGCGACACGGTGTCTCAAGCAGTCACTGATTCTGGGCAACTAACTTCGACGTGCCTCCAGCGGTTACAGCAAATCCTGGTTCGCGACGGTGGACGGCTGTCTGGTGTTTCTCTTCGTTTCTCATCGGCGGTCCCCGTATCCATCTGACAGTCTTTCGTAGGCTGACTTGGAGGGCGCTTCGGCGAAGGTTAACCGTGCACGATGGTCCCTCGTAGCTCAGGAAGAGAGGGCACCTAACTAGGTCCTCTCTGGATCAGTTCTTGAAGACAGAGCAGCTTTCAGATCGAAGAAGTAGAGCAGCAGTACTACTTCTCTTCCAGCAGGGCTTCAAGGTTAAGCTTCAGTTTCAAGGTCTGTTTCAACTCCACCTTCTGAACGAATTCTAGCAGTGAGAGGCCCCCAGATATACCGTTGATATCCTATTCATTCTGCTGGGTCACACTAGGGCAACCAATTACTCAGAAGGGCATTCGGGCCGTCAGCCAATCGGACGCACTGTGTATTCAGGCCATTCTTCTCCATACAGACACTCGCAACACAGAATGTGGATTCGAACAAGTACCACGCCATTCAACACTACACACTGAATTCATACCGGTTTCGGGCAGGACTGTCTGTCATTGTGTCAAACACCAGATACTAGACATCCACAGAATGCGTATTCGTCACACTCTCCATTCACCCAGGTCCCACCCACAGGCGTACCCACAACATAGGGTTGTTGGGAAGGCTCCAGCAAGTCTGGTCGGCACTTCCCCACACTACCATACATGGAACTTCCACCCGACAACCAGTCATTGGGAAGGGACAGAGTCAGAGCTTCCTGGGACTTCGGAAAAACCAAGGTAACAGGCGATGGAAGGCAAGAGGCCACAGAAGGCCATCTTGTTTCCATCAGGAATCTACTGATTCCAATGACAGGGTCTGGGTATCCCAAAATGGAGGATACTCGGAGCAACTGTCAAATTCAGCATGGAGCTACCACCAGCCCATACCATGCTCTGTGGGCCACACACGTGCCCTAAAACATACACTACGGGCACAGGGTTGTACCCCCACCCGTGGTTGCCATAAGGGTATCCCATGGGTCTGTACACCAAACCGAAAGAGAGCACCACCAGGTGTCCCACATGAACTCCTGCGCGGGAAACACAATACAGAACACACGATAAAAAGCAGTAAAGGACAAGGATATGGAGGCCCTGTCCATCCGATGCATTTCCAGCATCACACCAGGCTCACCCAATGCCATTACTGAAGCACCTGATTGAGAGTCCTGGCATACTAATGAACAATGGCCTCGCACTGAATCCCCAAGTCCATGCAATAGTCGGGGCTTTCATCTATGCTCCGTAGGAAGGCTTATTGTGCCCTGTATAAGTTTCTCACACAAAAAGACATTTGGTTTTTTATCTTTAGTTTTACCAATAATCCGTTATGGCAACAGTGCATGTCTTGGTATGCCATACTACCTCGCAGATAAAATTACAATGGAATCAAAATAGTGGTTGGATTGCCTCAAAATCAACAGGAGAAAACATGTAATGCTGGCTTTGGAATACTCCACTGGCTATCGGATAAACAAAAAAAATCCCCTTGATGGCTCAGCCTTTTCCACCAGGGTGACAAATCTTTGGAACGTGCTACCAAGGGATTAGGCACATTACAATAGCATTCGAAATTCAGGAGAAACTTACCTGATTTCAATGCTTAACAAAATCTTCAATACAACAGTGGAAACTGCACACCTCTATTGACCAGTTTCCTTAATTCACACACTGGGAATGTCAGCTCCTAACATTTCAGTACAGAATCCATTCATTACACTTGGGCCAGAATTGTGCACTGCTGTGGAAACCCACGCTTTTCCTTAATACTGAATGCAACAAAGGAAAATAGCCTGTTGGAACTACAAGCACGACGCACCAACAGTTGTCCCACGAGCCTGAACACATTATGAAACTCCTGCTGAGCTAACTACTACCCGATCAACTAGCACTTGAATCTCCTCAACTCATTGTGTACACTCCTAGTCCAACCACTATGGTACTGCTGCCATGTGCATGGTCTCCAGGTGCACTCCTGTGTCTTACCTGACTCGTAAACAATACGTATCTTCTTTTAAGTACATCTACCTGGGAAATGTATACTATAATATGCTTGCATATCGCTACAGGTGCTACTAGTCTAAAACAAGTTTTACTACCTCCTTAAAATTTTGAGGGGCTCAGATGCATACAAATAATGCCTGCATCCTCTGTGTAATGAATGCTTTTGACTGCGATCACTGTCTCCAAAGCTGTGCTCGTAAATGCACTTAAAGGGATGGTCTAGTAAAAAATTTTATTTAAAAAATAGATAGGCAACATAAAAAAAAATACTAGCATTCTCCGTTTTAAAACTTTCTATGTAAAATTTTGAGCTATTCAAGCTCAAAATTCGCAAAAGCAAGCACATGGGCGCATCCATTTTGTGAAATGGAGGCCCTCCTGTGCTGGCTTTTGCGGCACTAATGAAGGAAAAGCCAGGCAGATGTAGTAAACAAAGGCTACCGCTGGGTGGCTTTCCCTTCATTAGTGCTGTAGGCGGAGGACGGGGACTGGAGACCAGAGCAGGAAAGCTGCAGCTGAATCTCGGTAAGTGCTATTTATTTATTTTTTAAAAATAAGCACTAGCTGTGGTTTTTTTTCTAAGTTTTCCGGGCTGGAGGAGCCCGGAAAACTTAGAAATAAAACTGCAGCTTTAAAAACGTTGTATTTATGTTTGCGGTCGCTTTTGAAGCGACCGCAAACATAAATACAAAGTTATTGTGTTGGAAAACGCTGCGGTTTTTCTTTCCAGGTTTCTCAGGCTCCTCCGGCTCGGAGGAGCCTGAGAAACTTGGAAAGAAAACCGCAGCGTTTTCCAACACAACTGCGTGTGTTTCTGCCTGCCGTGGCTATCACTTTGGGTCTCCGGTGCTCCCAGGGGAGCACCGGAGACCCAAAGTGAAAGCCACGGCAGGCAGAAACACACGCGGTTATGTTTACATGCCGCGTAGTGTTTCTACCTGCAGCTGATTTCCCATTTGGGCCTCTCGGGCTCCCCGTGGGGAGCCCGAGAGGCCCAAATGGGAAATGCTAAATGCTGCGTTGTCTGCCTAAATCTGCTTTCCCATTTGGGGCTCTCGGGCTCCCCGTGGGGAGCCCGAGAGCCCCAAATGGGAAAGCAGATTCAGGTAGAAACAACACGGTTGTTTTCCGCAATGCTGCGTTGTTTCTGCCTGAATCTGCTTTACCATTTGGGGCTCTCGGGCTCCCCGTGGGGAGGCCGAGAGCCCCAAATGGTAAAGCAGATTCCGGCAGAAACAACGCAGTTGTGTTGGAAAACGCTGCGGTTTTTCTTTCTGAGTTTCTCAGACTCCTCCGAGCCGGAGGAGCCTGAGAAACTTGGAAAGAAAAACCACAGCGTTTTCCAACACAACGTTGTATTTATGTTTGCGGTTGCTTCAAAAGCGACCGCAAACATAAATACAACGTTTTTAAAGCTGCGGTTTTATTTCTAAGTTTTCCGGGCTCCTCCAGCCTGGAAAACTTAGAAAAAAAAACGCAGCTAGTGCTTATTTTTTAAAAAAAAATAAATGGCACTTACCGAGATTCAGCTGCAGCTTTCCTGCTCTGGTCTCCGGTCCCCGTCCTCCGCCTACAGCACTAATGAAGGGAAAGCCACCCAGCGGTAGCCTTTGTTTACTACAGCTGGCTGGCTTTTCCTTCATTAGTGCCGCAAAAGCCAGCACAGGAGGGCCTCCATTTCACAAAATGGATGTGCCCATGTGCTTGCTTTTGCGAATTTTGAGCTTGAATAGCTAGGAGAATGCTAGTTTTTTTTTTTTTATGTTGCCTATCTATTTTTTAAATAAAATTTTTTACTAGACCATCCCTTTAAAATGGCACATAGGCTACCCAGTCTCCAACCAGACCATATATACACGGAAGATCTGCACCATCTGAAACGTCACTTAATGCAATAAAAAAGTTAATCCTGAGAGTGAAAAGCACTGAATTAAGAAGACCTACATCTATAGTGCCTTTGGTCTAAAACTGTATGCGTCCCATCCTACATGACTCAGCAGAGGTGCTGTCTATCAATTACAAAATGGCTGCTCAAGTGTATTTCATTCTAATCGAGAAACCCAATTATTGCTAAAGGCCTCCTAAAACACTTTTTATTTAAATCTTCTTTCTATTATGCAGCAAATGGTTTGACAAATCATTACAGTATTGGCAGACATGCATGTTAAACAGTGCTGGTCATTGTTTGTAGTTCTAAAAAAAGGTATCGAGTGTATTTACTTAATGCTACTCATTTCTAGTCTTCTTATACAATATTTTTAACCTTGCTCCACCTTTGCAGTGCCAATGGAATCTTGGATAACTCATTGATTCAATCTAGGCCAAATGCTGGTCTAATTTTGAGTTTTGCATATTCAGCATCTTTATGCAATGTGTGCCCTATTTATTACTTCCTGGTTTGTGCTGCTTCGAGTTATTCCCAACCCCAGAACTGGTGATTCTGTGTGCTTCTATTCAGCAGTTGGTTTATTGACGGTGTGACTGAATAAGCACGGTGCTGAAATATTATGCCCATATGTGTTCTACTTGTTTTCAGTATATACAGAATCCAAGCATTTTATGACTGTTGGTGAACTCTGAAAAATCCATTTGAAGCTGGTATGCTCAAACCATGTTTCTTGGTGAATGAAAAAATCTGTACTATTTTTAATTTCAATGGTCTGATTACTGATGCTAAAAGCCAGTGTTCTTAATAGTCATGCTTTCACTAGTCTTGTTCCTCTTTTATAGCTCTCTCATCCCTGATTGCTAATGTAAGTTTCATATTTTTATTCCCTTATTGGCTCTGGCACCTACACTCTAGTAGGTTTATTGGTTGAACAAAAGTACATGACCAAAATGGCCAAAAGTTGGTAAAAACATGTAGAACCCAACCCCTTCATTTTGGGCAAAGGAATTCCAAAAATAGACTGCCTTAATGGTCTGAAGTAAACTCTTCTCCTAAACTTATTTTCTAACTGGTCAGAATCTTGTGGCATGGACATCTTTTGAGTGATAGCTACTCTTAGTAGCCTTTTGTGGTAAATGCAACAGTAAAATGTTCAACACACAGTAGAAATATATCTGCTGACACCAGCCCATCCTTGACCTTATCAGTTATAACAAAGCCACATGAGAAAACGTTACAAGGATACAATGTATGTTAACCGCACTTGACTTTAGGGTGATGTGTGCAGTTCGAAAAATACAAGAAACCTATACAGAGCAACCTAGTCTCTCAGCACCGAAAGACAGTTTCCCCATAAGAATGAGCAAAAATGGAAGTAAAGCATAAGCCTTTACTTCCCTCCAAGTCAGGCGTTGCAACAAAACACAAAGAAAGTGTATCCCATCAATGTCAAAGGGAGGAAAGCAGCAACACGCGAGTCCTCCAGTTGCGAAAGGTAGAAATACAACCACCGGATCCATGTGCAGGCTTGGATGGTGGTTGGTTCAGCAAAACATTTGTAGAGCATCAGTTTATGCTTTCAGCATCCACTCCCCTAACTAACTTCCCATGCACAATAAATACTTTCCTTTAATGCTGCAATGACTTGAACCACACCCCAGTGAGTGGGAGGAAAAGAGAGCAAGCAAGGGGGCAGGACCAGAAAAGCTACACTGATGCAGAGTGTGGGTGATAGACTGGCTAACTTTGCTTTTAGAGACAATTTGACTAGGATGATGTCATTTGACAGGAGAATAACTCGGTTTTTACCATCAAGAGCAAACGGTGAAGGGGAAGAATGTCTAGGGCGAAGGACTGATAGTCTAGGGTCCCTGCGTGTGCGTTGGTGTTAATGGGAGAGCAATTAATGTGCTTATATTCAGTCAAGGCCTTGACCTCTTGGTGGGTTACGCAAAGTTTATATTTGTCTCAGGAAAGTGTAGAGACTAGACTCACTACAATGATTCTTTTGTAACGCACTTAATACAGAGTGGTTTCTAAGCGCAGGATCGGGGAATCGAACATGTGTTGCCTGCATTGTCTTGCTACCAAGACAAAACGCTTTGCTCCTGAGCTATTCTTCCTCGCAGAAACGGTTTGTGCTTCACCCTGGTTTATAGTGAATATGTTGAATGCAAACATGTCGAAAATAATAATGTAGAAAACAGCATTTTTGCATTCAACCAAATATTTTCAACATTATAACTGGATACCCTTCACCTTATTTGTGGAGGTCCCAGCCAGGCCCATGTTGTGATTCAGGCTCAATGCTATCTTAATAGGATGCATATACATTGTTTACTTTAACTTTACACATCCATCTTTACCCTGGGCCATACAGATGAGATTGTGTACTCTGTTGTCAGTGATGCCTTACTGCTGAAGGCCTGACACCATGCATGACACATGTGCTTGATGACTGGTATTATATGGCTGGCTGCTAGCAACTGCACAATGTACATCTAGACACCTTGATCATTTGCCTAGCACTACTACAAAGTGTCTGTGTCTTGCTGTATCAAGCCAATACCCATAATGAGTATTGCTGCGCTGGCGAGCTTTCATGGCAGGTGAAGGGTTGGATTGTGTGTGCTAAGGCCAGTTGTCATACATGGCACCTGACAAGCCAGTCTAAGATATTGTCGAAGTTTGGAAACAAAATATTTTTCCAGAGCTTTGCTTTTGCCAAACCTTGATGCCCCTTGTGAGCCACAGTAATTGCCTGCTTTATTAGCTCTCTTGGTATCGCAATATGAAGTGCGCTTATCGGGCCTTCAGAGGGAATAGGCAAGTTCCTGCTGTGTTGACCATAGAGCGCCATGGGACACCTGCTCTCTGTACTAGTTCACTGAGGACCTGCTTCCACTGTATTGCTGCTACAATTAATTGGAGAGCTTTGTGTGGCCTTTGAAATTTCTCTCATGGATATTGTCACTGGGCTGACTGCTTCTGTGATGATTCAGAGGTGCTCTCCTGCCCTCTGGGTATCTGACCTTTCCATGATGTTGAGATGTCTGGTGTGGCATTATACTCTACCATCACTTGATGCATGGCAAGAGCAGATGCAATGATTATCTGCTCGTTACTGGTTTGTGAAAGTTGGGGAGGAGAGAACCTCTCCAGAAACTGTTTTCTAGCCAATTGGATGGTGCCCCTGTGGTTTCTTAAGCCCTGCAATTAAGCCTGCAGCCTGCAACACGTAACCATAGAATTCCATTTGGCTTTTGAAAAATTCATATTTTGATTGGCTCTATCTTTGTGATAGAAGCTGGATTAGGACCTCTGATAAGCAGTCCATGTTCTCTGTTTTTGTTGCGGCATTAGTTAGAATATCATTGCTGCAATAGAACGGCTGGCTGCAGAAAAGGACTCTGGTCCGGATTGGATAACTGCAGTCTTCTACAAGGCCACGGCCCATATTGTGACAGACCTCTTGCTGTCACTCTTCAACACCCATGGGGAAGAGCGGAGCAAATTGCTGGGTTGAATGGTGGAGGACCAAATAGTTCTTATGCCAAAACCAGGTAATTACCCTACCAATCGTGCATCCTATGGACCTGTATCCGTGCTCAATGTCGATTTATAAAATGTATGCAAATATTTCAAGTAGAAACACAGAAAATTAACCCATAGATGGAGGATGACCATCTATATATTTGCTTTTTTTTAAATAAATAATCACAAATAATTCAATTTTAACACAAGAATTTTTAATAATACTGCGTAGTTTTTTAAAAACACCCAAAGGTGTAGAAATAATTCAAATATAAAAGACAATTAATAACTTTGTTCAAAAGATCCACAACATCTGCCCCTGCATACCATTCACATCACTTTTTCAAACCAACATCCATGCACACACAAAACTCTACGGCCACTTAAATATGGTTACACTCCAATGTTCAAATATATTGTTGTTTGGTATTTAATCCTTCTAATACAAGCTTTACATATGGATAACCGCCTATATCCAATTAGGCAGTATGCCGACACGTGTTTCGGGTTGTATTTTCTAGACTTTGCTATGTCCACCAACCCTCTTCAGGACAAACGGAACAAAAATACAGTCCCAATTCGATCTAGCAGGGTGGATCAAATTGCCTAAATAAAAATAAAAACTTTAAATACAACACTCCTCTTTTTGTCATCCTCCTCAATTTCAGCACACACTATTATTGTGTAAGCATGTCTACAAAATAGCACATAATGTTGAATCCTTTTCTGTTTTTTCATAGGGGGATAAAAGACACAACTAACGTGGATAAATCCTGTACGTGCCCTACTGGAAATTCTTAATTCATGAGAACAACCATATAAGGACGCTGTCCGCAACCTACAGTTCAAAACTGAACCATATTACATTTATGATTATCTATTTCTTTTTTTGACCAATCAAATGCACTTACTCCGAATATGACGGAAAACCGTTTTCTTGAAGTATCTCAATCCAATCTCAATCCCGGACTCGAATTAGTGGGATGCGTAGTACTCTTCACACACCCGACTCTTGCGATGTGAAATCATCTACTTCTAGCATGCACCTAGACAAAAATCGGTAAGATTAATTACCTCTGTTTTTTTTTACCATTTACTCCCAAGGCTGTCTCTCACTCACTTCATATCATCTCACCTTGTTATGGTGGCATCTTTTTTCAAAGTGCGAAATCCCTCACTAGTGCCTTTTTCTTTCTGTAACTCTATGCGCTTTGCAAACCTAGCATCAGAAGTATTTCCTGGAATGAAGGAATTATATCAATACTTATTGAATTCCCCGAGAAAACAGTCTCGCAAATCTTCTTTTATATTTCTCTGTCGGACATGGCATAAACACCATGCCCCCATGCCTTTGCATAACAGCAATTTTTTATGTATCCTATCTGTATTTACACTCCCCGACTTTACTTCGTTCCGCAATATTCTTAGAGGTGTGTGGTAGTCAATCACATATGGTGACTAAATCACGTTGTTCATGTAGCTGGATATTCAATGCACCACTCCATTACCCAAAGCTCTGTGTAGCCTGTCATGGCTACCCATTTATCATTAGCCTGCCGCTCCCCACACAACACTGGAAGAGCATTTCTCCTATTGCCACGCGTTTGTAATAGACCCGCAATTATCCCGTCCTGTTACCAACATTCAAAGACATCTGTCTATTTCCTTTTTCACAGTGTGAACGCTACGTTCTGCACAGTAGACAATGACCTCCCTTACTTGCTTGTTTCTTTAGGAACGCTCCCTCTCAATGGTAAACGGTGCTCGCGAGCGCAGTGAGTACCTATTTATACTGTCAGGTGATTACTCTACCTATTTCCATAGACCTAGAAACAGAAATAGTCCTTTGTTTCAAACAAGCTTTATCTGCTCTTATATCTAGACACGGGAGGTCAATGTATGTGTTCCTTTACCTGTAGGACTAACCAATGGATATATATATGACTTCTTGACTCAAAATAAACCAACTTCTTTTTCTACTGCCACTCATGCGCAACACCTTTATGATGCACCTGAGTGACCTACCACCCTAGGGTAGACTATCTAGTTCAATGAACTTTCCATCATATACCGGACATATTTACCGATTTTAAACTTTCTGGGTAGATGCTTGCAAAATCAGAGGTTACACCACTAAATATATGTCCCTTTTGAGGATATCATTATCATGCCACTAGGGAGGTCCAATCGAGGAGAATATGCCTCATACACACATGATGTTCTTGATGGATAATGAAGGTATTTAGTGGGTAATAAGTGTTCCATTCCACTGATAAATTTAACCCTTGTTTGACACTGTTTAGGGAATAAATCCATTGTTGTTCCATTTTATGCAATATGTTCGCCATATCTCCCCCTCTTCTTGATGGATTCACTATTTGAAGAACGAACCATTTCAGGTCCGTATCTTGATGTTTGAAACATACAAAATGTTCCACTAATGGCTTGTCCGCTACCTTGTTGCGAATGCAACTCCTGTGCTCACCGATGAGCTGCCTTACTTCACGTGTGGTTTTTCCCCACATATGGCAAATTACATGGGCAACTAATAATATAAATAGCATTTTCTGTTCTACAGTTTGTATGATGTTTAAGTTGCCATTTAATAGTCCCATGAGTAAATTCTGTCCTGGGTTCTATCAGAGAATATGCCACACAATTCCCGCATTTATGATGCCCTATATTGGGAGGTAAACCCCACTGATTGAGCAGTGTCGGATGCTTCTGTTTTTCTGGGTAATTGTCTACCAAATGCCGTTTTAAATTTTTGCTTTTTTTGAAAGCAAACATCAGTTTTTTACTTGGGGAAACCAGGTTGTTTAGTTAGGTCCCAATTACGATTAATGATCTTTTCTATATCGTTACTCACAGGGTTGTAGGTAGTGACACACACCAAATTATCTTGTCTGTATGTGCCGAGGGGTTAGGTAAACCTCTCTATTCGTATTGATCGTTTGGTTTGCGAAGCGCATAGAGTTACAGAAAGAAAAAGGCAATAGTGAGAGATTTCGCACTTTGAACAAAGATGCCACCATAACAAGGTGAGATGATTTGAAGTGAGTGAGAGACAGCCTTGGGAGTAAATGGTAAAAATACAGAGGTAATTAATCTTACCGACTTTTGTCTAGGTGCATGCTAGAAGTAGATGATTTCACATCGCAAGAGTCAGGTGTGTGAAGAGTACTACGCATCCCACTAATTCGAGTCCGGGATTGAGATTGGATGAGATATTTCGAGGAAACGGTTTTCCGTCATTCGGAGTAAGCGCATTTGATTGGTCAAAAAAAAGAAATAGATAATCATAAATGTAATATGGTTTAGTTTTGAACTGCAGGTTGTGGACGGCATCCTTATATGGTTGTTCTCATGAATCAAGAATTTCCAGTAGGGCACATACAGGATTTATCCATATGTTAGTTGTGTCTCTTATCCCCTATGAAAAAACAGAAAAGGATTCCGCGGAGTGGCGGAGAGTGGCAGTCAAGCAGTCATCCCGTCATCCCGACCTGCTGAGTCTGTTCACCCTGTCCATTCCTTTCTGAAGGTGGAGCCTGCTGACCTACTACAACTACCCTTCCATACCGCGGACGCGGAGTGGCAATCGAGCAGTCATCCCTATCTGCTGAGTCTTTTCACCCTGTCCATTCCTTTCTGAAGGTGGAGCCTGCTGACCTACTACAACTACCCTTCCATACCGTGGAGCGGACGCGGAGTGGCGGAGAGTGGCAGTCAAGCAGTCATCCCTACCTGCTGAGTCTGTTCACCCTGTCCATTCCTTTCTGAAGGTGGAGCCTGCTGACCTACTACAACTACCCTTCCATACCGCGGAGCGGCGGAGAGTGGCAGTCAAGCAGTCATGGCTGTCGTGACTGGTATGACTGCCTCTCCCCTGGCTCCACAGGAAGAGGAAAATGGACGGCTACGAAGCTGGCGTCCCCGCCAACATTCAAATAACTTTCTGCTGGCTGAACTGCCTGACACTATGAAGACACTGGCAAATACAGCTAAATCCTTAAAATCTTGTGGGAAAAAAAACCCCAAACTTCCAATATGCCAACTGAGAGAAGACCCTCTATTTATATCAAACAACATTTTGCAAACATCTGCTCAAAAAGCAAACTTTTGTTCCCTGACTGACCAGCCCCTACCGCTGCCTCTCAAAAATACGCCGATTGAAAACCACACCTTTCAGCACACCTCGCCCCCGCCTGCTCGCTTACCATATGTCCCCCGGAGGGGGGATGTGTTTGCAGTCGGGCGGGCGAGTTCCTGTGCTCGCGGGGCTGTGCTCGGGCCTTCGACCGCTGGCGATGTGATCGGTGAGGCACAGCAAGGACGAGGGCGTGCTCCTGCTGCCCCTACCACTCGGACGGTGTGGGACCGGGACGAGGAGCGAGAGTGTCTGACGACCGGCCCACATGTGGAGCGCTCGGCCCCCCCAGAAGTAACGGCTGCATCGGCCTCTCATAGCGTCTCTGCCCAGGTACACGCTGAGGCGGCTGGAGCCGCTGCGCAGAGCCCGTCCCAGGCAAAGGAAAGGGCGGTCTCTGTGGAGCGGCAGTCAGGGCTGTACGCGACTGATGAGGGCGATACGCCCCGAGAGGCGTCATCAGAGCTGGGGGTGTGTGGCTCCCTTGAGACCTTTGAGCCCCGCCCCCATAGCTTGTCACATTTGACTACATTGCTAGAAGTACAAACAGCAAACACAAAGAAACGCCGCAGACTATCCCCTGTTCGAACCTACGAGAAAAGAAAGAAAACTTTAAAACTCAAAAGTGGTAAACAAAATCCAACAAACCTACGTAAATTACAAAGCAAAGATACAAAATCAAAGCAATCTCTAAGTAAAAACAAACCAGTCAAAGATGAGACCACGAAACCGACTCTCTCGCCTATGGAAACCTTGGTGAAATTCTTTGAAAAAAAACACCAAGCTAGCAGCCGCACTAGCTCATTGACAGAGCTTACTGATGCTGAACTCCTCGACGCTGTTCTCGACCTACAGCCATCAAGCAAACTTAGAAGAACTGAAAACTGTCCAATTCCTAGAACAGACCCTCGCAATTTCAAGCGACCTACTTCAGGAAAAAGATTACAGCCCGAAAAAAATCTGGAAAATAAATTCACGTTTGGGCAAACATCCACGCATCTTATACCTACTGAATTTGTCTTTGGCCTAGATCCGGCGGTACCTCAAACGTCCAGCCCTGTACCACATCTCAGGGACCCCCTGGCTCCCACAGCGATTTCCGTTCATCCTGCTGATGACGCTGGTGCCCAGACATCTGACCAAAGAAAACAACAACTGGAGGCTGAATCCCCTCCTCCTCCGTTACCACTACTCTCACCTGTGCTACAAGACAATCTAGGAAACATTTTGCTCAGTGTTAAAAAAAAGACGACTTCAATTCCTAACGAACATGACAAATCTTCAAAGCGTCAGCAAACTGATTCTCATGTTCCACCTATTGCTGATAACAAAGACAACAGAAAATCTTATCAAGATCTTGAGCCTTGCCCTGACATACCAAATTCCTCTACCCATTCCACTTCTTTACAAGACTCAAGTCGTAAATCCACTACATCTAGTAAAGAATCATCATTAAAAAAGCCAGACCTACTTTCATATATGTCGGCGTTATCCATTGCCCTAGTCCCTTTCACCAAACTATATGAATCGCTGTATGATACTCTAAAGGACCACACCGTCTTACAGGCAATGATGCATACCAAACTCATCTTCCTAGAAGGTCACATCACTGCTCAAAACGAAACAAGAAACCCATCACCCTCAGCCGCGACGGCCACAGATGCGCGCCTTCAAGCAATAGAAACTACATTGACCCGTTTGGAGAAAAGAACTTTTCTAAACTGCTCTACGAGCGCACTTACCATCACTGCACCTTCGATTGACTTGACGTTCTGTACCCCACAGATCCCTATCCCTTGTTCTAAAACAAAACTGGCCTATAAAAAAGCCCCACCAATATCGTATCAAACCACAAACGGATCGGCCTCTAATATTGTTCTGGTGATCGACGAGGAACAAAATCAAAATAAAAAATCAGCAGCACAACCAGATCAACCGTACTCAATTTTTGCTGCGAAATCAACACATGCCACCCCATTGCTGACTTTGGAAGCACCCAATACAAAAGCACCTTCTACAAAAACGATGGCTCAAGTAGACAAATCCGTTTCTGAATCCCAAACTCACCCTACCTTCAAACTCACCTGTCACAACAAGAATCTGATCTTCTGAACTGCCTTCACTCACTTGAGAACCAAGATCTTAAAATCTCAGCAAAACTCTCAGAGTCTGAGCCCATTACAGACCTGATGAACCTCTCAGAACGCCATGGCGAAGCAATCTCCCCAATGCCACCAGGCCAACGAAATCCATCGTCCGACAACTCCATTGCTGCAGCGCTGCATACAAAGACCTCTTCGAAGAACACAAGTCTTGAAAATGGACATCATCAGTCACTATTATGACCTTAGAAGAACGTCGAAAGAAAATCGAACTGTCAACCCAATCCAGGACAAAGGCAGTCACAATAAAAAAAAAATAGAGATCCTGCTCCGTCTCAGAGTGATAGGACAAGCTATAACACCAACAAACCCGGCCTGGAAAGGCGTACTCGACCCTCGACTGACTCTCAACAGTTTTCAGATTCTGATGAAACCCCCCGACACCATTCACAAACTTCATCTCGGAATCATCTACGAGAAGACAGTCCCAAAGAAAAAAAACATCATGCAAGAAAGTCCTCTAGTTCTAAGACAATCTCTTACCAAACGCTCAAAAAATCGGCCAAACCATCGGGGAAATGGATTCTAAAATTAGAACAATCTAGTGAAAATCGAGATAAAGTTACATTAAACAGAGGAGGCATGCTGACGCTGATACATCTTATACCAAAATTAACACACATTTCTTCAGTTGACTTGTGGATAGTTGAACCAAGTCACCACCACGGAAGAGCGGTTTGCCATCTCCATAATATATCAAGAAAAGTTAAGGACAAATTGATCGACCAAAAAAAAGACTTCCTAAGTTTGGGCTATCACCTCTCACTACAAACGATGATAACAGAAGAAAAGAGCTACGAGCCCAAGGAAACCACTCGAACATTCAACAAGAACTCTAAAGAAAAAAATAACTACCCAAGGACACATCGAAAGTTTGATACTTCTCCGCATAGACAAAACTCAGATCATCGACCAGCTCAACCTAAGTGCCATCACAGCCCAAAGGTGACCTTCTCAAATAAGACCCAACAGAGGCCGATTCAAACTTCACTAACATCTAAAGAGAAATCTGGCGACCGAGAAACAGAAGATCCTGAAGACAAAATCAGTTTTCGTAAAGATCGACAAAACAGCAATAGAAAACTTACTAAAACCATCCAACTGGAAGAAAACGCTACAGCTTCGTCTGATAGAAATTCAACCTCATCCAGCTTCTGGGCATGGCTCCCAAAGGCCTTAGCATCGCATCGTTCAAAATAGCAGTCCAAGAATCTGATCGACGCTTCACCTTTGACGACAAACCAAACCTGCAGCGTGTTTGAAATTAAGCTAGCCAGTTGGAACACTAGGGGCTATAAACATCTTACCTCGATCAGTGATACAAACTTGGGCTCCTTTGATATATTGTGTCTCCAATAAACTTGGCTGTCTAAAACACCCACACTCGATGGATACAATCTTTTCCTGGCCCCGGCGACAAAAGGCCAAATGGGCCGCCCTTCCTCTGGTCTGCTTACCGGTTTGCGAATGGATAGAGGCTTTGCAGTAACTAACATCATCGTCTCAAACTACTCCTTATTTGCACTTTTGCTAACTTGGTCATCGCTATCATCAGACGGAGTTTATTACCATCCTATCCCCGTAGCAATTCTCAACGTATACTGGAACCCTGCAGCAATCGACCAAAAGAAATTCTTAAAACTGATCGAAAACACGATCGACGAGGTACGATCGATTTACAACACCTTGCACATTATAATATGTGGAGACCTGAACGCTTGCTGCACCCAGAAAACGATCAAAAAACAATCCCTGAGTGAAGACCGAGGAAACCAATGGATGAAACTGATGAACTCAAGAAACCTACATAATCTTGACGTAGTATACAAAAAGAATAATCGATTACCAACTTGGACAAATGGGCAACTAAAGTCAACTATTGCCTATACTTTTGTCTCGGAACCCATCATGCTGCTAATGACCTCCTTTGACGTTGTTCACACAACATCTAGTGATCATAATATTCTTCAAACCACTTTGAAAACTTCCTATTCAAATCCTGATAGGTACGAAACTGCGGTCGAACAAACGCCTCAAGGCACTAGACTGCGTTTAACAGCACACAGTATTCGAGACAACACAAACCTATACATAGACTGGCGTTCTACATCGACCAGTGAATTGGTCGACTATGCCCCTTTGTTGAACACCTATAGAATACCGAGAGGGAAATCTAACAAAAACTCGCAAACATTCCTACATTCGTACGATAAAGTGCTGGTCCAGAAACGAAGGGCTTTCAGAAAAGCCAAAATAAATGCATTGAAACTAACGATGATGGAAAGATCTAAAACAATCAAAGAAATTACCAGAAATTATAAAAACTGGGTGAGATCATATGGATGGAAACTTCACCAACAAGATGCAGAAGCCATACTAAAATCGATTTGTTCCAACAACTCAAAAGAATTTTGGTCTCTGCTGAACAAATCATCTTCACCCAACGATTTGAACATGGCGAATAGTATTAGCGAATTCACCTGGGCTGCCCACTTCAGCTCGCTCTTCGAAAATCCTACACCAAACTCAACGGCTTGCAGTACCTCTCAGATGACGCTAGCCGTACCTAAAAACACAAGGACAATTGAGTCCTGGACGCAACTTGATGACCTGGAAGACATATCAGACATCCTTAAGAAACTGAAAAAGTCCAGGGCCCCAGGCCCTGATGGGATTACAAATTTTGATTTAAAAACCCATCCGGATGAGTGGGCTAAATTTATAAGAACAGTCTTCACCAGATGTGTGGCATCTCAATCTGTCCCTCCTTCATGGCTTTCTGCAAATAGTGGTACCAATTTACAAAAAAGGAGATAAACAAGATCCAACAAACTATCGCCCCATCGCTTTATTGGACCCCATAGGGAAATTCTTTGGGACATTACTTTTGAAAAAATTCCAAGTCTGGGCGGCCAACGCGCCATGCAACGACAATTTACAAACAGGATTCAAAAAAACGTTGGGAACAGCGATTAACATCTTTACGATATCTATTCTGAAAGCTAAAGTAAAGGAGGGAAACCTGAGAATATTCATGGCATTTATCGACTTCTCTAAGGCTTTCGACAAAGTCGACCGTTCTAAACTCTGGGAGAAACTGACAATGTGGAAATGCCCAAGGGCAATCTTAAATCCCATCATAGCCCTCCACTCAGACACCAGCATTAAGATACGGCTGAACCAACAAGGAAGCCTTTCCACCGAAATTGTCACCAAGAGAGGTGTCAAACAGGGCTGCCCTCTGGCCCCAGCACTCTTTCTTGCCTATATGGGAGATTATCAGTATACAGAGCCGTCGATCAGATCATTTCCACCAAAACTTGCGAAAACGAACATCAGCGGATTATTCTACGCTGACGACCTCATTTTACTTGATATGACCCCCATAGGCCTTCAACGACAACTCTCTAATTTACAAGAATATTGCTCCGAAAACAACCTGGAAATCAACATTGAAAAGACAAAGATAATGGTGTTGGAGACCTCGACCAAAAAACAAGAAAAATTCGACTCGAACATTGATAAAATAACAATTGAAAAAGTCAAGAATTTTAAATACTTGGGTGTTGTCTTAGACACCTCAACAAAAGAGCTGGCCATGCAAGAATCTCTCTGGGACAAAATTCGTAACTTAGCTACAAAAGGGAAAGCTAACGATAGAAAGTTTGGAAAATTTTCGACAATTCCACTGCTAAACTTTTACAAATCAAAGGTGGTCCCTACTGTGACATACGGCGCTGAAGCCATGCCCTATCTGCCAAAAACACTCTGGCCTAAGCTGGAAGCTTATTTTTGGAGGTCATTTTTCTCTTCACCAAATTCAACTCCGGTTCCCTTGATTCGTCGAGAACTAAGCTTGCTATCTCTCCAAGGTACGGTAGCACAATCATGCTCTATAGAAAATGTATACTCCCAGACTGCACCTATATCCACGGTCTGATACTTAAAGAACTGCAAGCATCAAGCAGTAAAATGCTCTCCCGATGGAAAAAAGAAAATTTAGATCTGCTGAAAACAATAGAGTGTGCTGAAGAGGAACTGCTAAATAATCCAACAGGGATACTTAAGAAACTAAAAGAGATGGATTGGATCAACACGCGAAATCTATCGACTGATTATAAACTTACCTCACATCTTCCCCCTATGGCAACGAAACTGAATGTTCTGCAAAATTACATCAAAAATTTCCGAGCCGACCAGCGCGTAACTTGATAATGCGAGCGAGATTGAACTTGCTTGATTGCAATGAAATACGCTACATTAGAGGTCTGTCATTATCTAACAGCTGTAGATTCTGTAACAAAGACAAGGAAACAATTCGTCATTTACTGCTTTCTTGCCCTGCCACAAAAGAAATACGTTTGCCCTATCTGAAATTCCTTCTGCGATATTCGAAAACGACTGATGAAGAAACATGGTGGGCACGGATGATTAGTGGCCATCGAACAAAATGGCAACTAGCTACTTTTAAGATTCTTCAACAGCTAACAGAAAAACTAGAGCTCAAACGAATTGAACATAATTAAGACCTTGTTCTGTTTTGGATCAAATAAAATAATTTCGCCACGAGACAGCCAGAGGACTAAAGAGAAAAGCGAAAAGAGAAATGCTAACCCATTTTACAAAGAAAAAATGTTGCAAAAAAATCAAGTATTTGATTATAAAATGTCAACAATAAAAAAAAAAGGATTCAACATTATGTGCTATTTTGTAGACATGTTTACACAATAATAGTGTGTGCTGAAATTGAGGAGGATGACAAAAAGAGTAGTGATGTATTTAAAGTTTTTATTTTTATTTAGGCAATTTGATCCACCCTGCTAGATCGAATGGGACGGTATTTTTGTTCCTGTTGTTTGTCCTGAAAGGGTTGGTGTACATAGTGGACATAGCAAAGTCTAGAAAATACAACACGAAACACGTGTCGACATACTGCCTAATTGGATATAGGCGGTTATCCATATGTAAATATTGTATTAGAAGGATCAAATACCAAACACCAATATATTTGTACATTGGAGTGTGACCGTATTTAAGTGGTCGTAGAGTTTTTTGTGTGCATGGATGTTGGTTTGAAAAAGTGATGTGAATGGTATGCAGGGGTGAATGTTGTGGATCTTTTGAACAAAGTTATTAATTGTTTTATATTTGAGTTATTTCTACACCTTTGGGTGTTATAAAAAAAAAACTTTGCAGTAATAAAAATTCTTGTGTTAAAATTGAATTATTTGTGATTATTTATAGAAAAAATATATATATATATATAAATTGTCATCCTCCATCTATGTGTTCATTTTCTGTTTTTCTACTAGATATTTATCCTATAGGACCCTAGATTATTTGGCTATCCCCTTTATTTTTGAAATGCAAATATTTCAGACCATAGGTTGGGGGTCCCTTTATGCAATCCCTGATTGGCCTGGACCAGATGGGGTTTTGTTGCCAATCGGTCAATGGAAGATAATATTGGGGAAATAACCTTGCTGATAAGGCGAATAGGGGCACAGAACAAACTGCTCTTATCGCTTGATGGTAAAAAGGCCTTTGATGGGGTGTACTGGTCCTTCTTGAATAAGACTGTAGAGAAAGTAGGTCTGGGGCCTAGAATGATCAATCTGATAATGGCAAACTATGACTTCCCTAAGGCTAGCATTATATGGAAGCTACCAATATAGCCTTTGGGGGGTGGGGTGGGCACACAATAGGGGTGTCTGCTTTTCCTGATTCTGCTTGTTCTAGTTATGGAGCCATTTTCTGACCGAATATGGAGCTCTGAGCTTATCCAAGGGCTTGCAGTTTGGGGGGAGGAATATAAAATCGTCTGTTTGCTGACGATGTAATGCTGTCAATGTGGGACCTGGTGAAGTCAGATATAGCAGTAAAGGATGAAATAATACTATTTGAAGTGGTCTCTGGCTTTAGAGTAAATATTAACACATCGGAAATTCTGAATATTAACGGGAATGGTCACTACCATGGAATGGATTAAACCAACACCACCACTGGGGCAGTCAAAAGGAGCTATGAAATATTTAGACATTAACATCACCAATAAGAGGGCTGATCTTGAGGGAGTGAACTACCCTGCCCACTTCAGGTATATTTGGAAAGACTTGGACAACAGGAGTAAGTTGTACATCACATGGTTGAGGAGACAGGTGGTGCTCCAGATGAACATACTGTCTCGACTATTGTATGTCTTAAATGTCCAACTGGAAAACCTGGTAGAGAAACTCAAGGGACTACAAAAGAGGCATCCTGAAATTCATTTTGGGGGTGAGCGGGAAACCAGGTTGCGTATAAGTAGGAAGTTGCTGGCAGCTAAGGACAGGGGAGGGGACTCTCATGTCCAGACATTTTGAATTCTCCAGCATTGGATCTTTCATGGATTCACATGCTTAGAATATTCCCCGTCGTCAGGCTGGGAATCCTCAGTAAGTTATATAGACCTTTTCCATAGGAAAACCTCAGACACTTTTGGCGTTTTGGGCCGCGTACGGCAGCGCCACTAGGACGTAGCGGTATAAATAGCTCCGCCCCCGCGGCTCCCTCAGATTTCAACTGTCTTCCAAAGTAGTGGGATTACCTCCAGTATCTACTATTTTATTAGGTAGTGCGTTCTTCTGCTTCTTCGACTGTTTCTTTTCGAAGAATGTCTGGAAAGGCGTTATTTCGTCCGTGTCTTGCGGTCTTAAGAAGGTGTATGAAGGAGACGGGCATATGGACTGTATCTGCTGTCTTCACCCTCATCATACGGCGGACACGTGTGAGATCTGTCAGGGCTTCTCACAAAAGACCCTAAAAGACTGCAACAGACGCCTGGTTACTTGGCTCAATGACGGAGCGGGTGTGTACCCGGCATCGGAGGTAGGCTCTACAGCCTCGAGATCTAAGTCTCCTGTCCCCCTCGTCGCTCAGTGTCGGCGGAGCCTCCGGCGAAGAAATCACGCTCATCTGAAAAACGCCCCTCGGAGAAACATCCTGCGAGGTCCTCCTCTTCGCATAAGGCTCCGTCTTCTTCCTCCTCATCTAAAAAGGAGAGAAAAGACTCATCAAAATCCTCCTCAGGAGACCATCATAAGGCTACCTCGAGTCGAGAGTCCTCGTCCCACAAGTCGAGGTCAAAACCGCGGGAATGCCTCAAGGCCCTGCGCCACAGACTTCATCGACGACGATCCGGTCGTCGACGCCTGCTTTGTCTTCAGCGACGGCTCTTCCTACGGCTATTTAGTCAGGTCAAACAGCGCCTATGGAAAAGATGTCATCGCCGACGGTGGCCCCGTTGGTGGGATGGCAACCGGAGGTTTTTGATCCGATCCCGCCTGAGGCCTTGCTGCAACCAGAAGCGGCTTTCTCCATCTCGTCGGCGGAGGATGCCCGTGAGCCGGTCGCACATCCAACCGATCTGGGATTACAACCAACTGGTTCGCTCTTGAGTTGAAGTTCCATTCCTGTTACCTCTTCCTTACTGAATCCCCAGGCTGTTCTGTCCCTGGAGGTGTTGAACACATTACAGAAGCTGTTGGAGCGGTTGGATACTCGGTTACCTCAGCTTGTCCCGACAGTGTTACAGGCTTCGCCAGTCGTCGACAAGCGTGGGCCCGGCTCCTCGCTCTCCATCCAGAATTCCTACCGCTTACCCGGTTGAGGAAGATCGTTCTAGTCCACAGGAAGAAGGAGAACTGTCAAAGTCGGAACGTGAAGGGTCAGGTTCAGACATCTCGTTATCCCCCTCAAGGGACCCTACATGGGACTCTGAAGCGGAGATGGAAACTCCAAAGAGTCCGGTGCAGCCATCACCACCTGATGACGTGGGTGCTTTCCATGCCATGATGGGTAAGGCATGTGCGGAGTTTGGCCTAGTCCCAGAAGAAGAGAAAAAAGATTGTTTTCTGTTCGATCATATGGGCAAGAGAAGAAAGGCGATATTTTCTATCCCCATTTTAGACCATGTCTGGCAGGAGGGACTAAAAACCATGCATCACCCTTTTTCAGAACCGGCAGTAAAAGGTCGATTGGAAAAGAAATTCAAGCCTCCGGAATCGACTCCCAAGTGCCTGACGTCTCAACCTTTGCCGGAATCAGTGGTATCCGCCGCAGGACCAGACCCCGCCAGACAACGAAGCCAGGAGACAAGATGCTTTTGGGAAGAAAGTGCTATCGGTTGGAGCTACTACAATTAAAGCAGCCAACTCCCTGGCTATTATGGCCAGGTATGATAGGGAGATGTGGCATCGGCTGGCTCCTATCTTGGACCATCTCCCGGAGGAACACAGGAAATCTACCATGCTGCTTGTACGTGAGGGAGAAGAGGCTTCCAATCATTCCATTAACATTGCTGTCGACCTGGCGGAATCAGGCTTTAAGCAAATCAACAATGGCGTAGTGTTACGAAGGCAAGCCTGTCTTAAGTGCACGACGTTCAGACCAGAGGTACAATATAAGGTAATGGATATGCCTTGCGAAGGAGAACATCTTTTCGGGGAGAAAGTGGATGAAGCCTTGAAGGGCATGAAAGAAGATTCTGACACGGCTCGTTCCCTTGGAGCCCTCCAGAGTGGTAGGAATTTTCGTTCCTTTCGTCCCTTCAGGGGAGCATCAGGTAACTCCCGGTTTGGATCATCTAGAGACCGAGGTTTCAGCAGACCCTCCTACTCTTCCCAAGGCTACAGACGTGCAGCACAAGCTACTCGTAAAGGCAGAGATTACCAAACCTCCAGACGACGAGGCGCCTACTCCTCGTCGACGAAGGATAAACAGACCAAAAGCCAGCAATGACAACTTACAGAACGTCCTGGGGGGAAGAGTGTCTCGTCACGTAAACGAGTGGGCGCGCATAACAACAGACCAGTGGGTTTTGGACACAAAACATCTGGGCCATTCTCTACAGTTCAAGGGCAAGCCACCACGTGTTCCACCGGTGGTCTCGACGCAGCCCCACCTTCAAATACTAATGCAAGAGGTGGCGCTTATGCTGCAGAAAGGGGCTATAGAACTGGTCCCGGTGGCAGAAAGAGGACAGGGAGTGTATTCCCGTTACTTTGTCGTCAAGAAACCCAATGCAAAATGGTGTCCCATTCTAGATCTACGAGCTCTCAACAAACTGCTCAAGAATCTAAAATTCAAGATGCTCACACTCCAAGAAGTGATCCGTTCGATACAACCGGGAGATTATTTGTCGTCGCTAGACCTTGAGGACGCATACTTCCATATACCGATGCGTCGACGAGACAAACGATTTCTACGGTTCGTCGTCAGACGAACCCACTATCAGTTCAAGGTCCTCCCGTTCGGACTGAAATCGTCTCCCAGGACGTTCACGAAATGTCTGGCTCCAGTAGCAGCCTGGTTAAGGAAAGAAGGTCATCATGTGTACCCTTATCTGGATGATTGGCTGGTGAGGGGATTGTCTCCGGAAAGGGCACAGGAAAGTCTGAATGCTACCATGGGCCTCCTACAACGTTTGGGCTTCGCGATAAACTTTCGAAAAGTCCTCCTTATCGCCATCAAGGACCTTGGTCTTTCTGGGGGCGGAGTTCCAGACGCAGTCAGGACTGGTAAAGCCATCCATCGAAAGGGTTCTGAAACTGCAGCAAAAAGCATTGGATACACCAGAGTGTCAGTGCGAAGGTACATGTCCCTACTGGGGACCATGTCGTCCTGCATACCCTTAATCAACAATTGTCGTCTCTTCATGAGACCAATTCAGGAATTCTTGGCGGATCGATGGGCACAGAGTCAAGAGCGTTAGTCGGACAAATTGCAAACTTGTCCAGGCGCTTCAATGGTGGAGAATTTCCATAAATCTGACAAAGGGAATGCCCTTGCTGGAACCGGTGTTCCAGATGACAGTGGTGACGGATGCTTCTCTAACTGGATGGGGAGCTCATCTGGATTCCCTACAGGTTCAGGGTCATTGGTCATCGGAGGAGTCCGGCCTTTATATCAATGTGCTGGAATTAAGGGCGGTGCGTTGGGCCCTGAAATCCTTTCTTCCACGGATAAAGGGATCAGTTGTACGGATTATGACAGACAACACAACAACAATGTTTTATCTAAGGAAACAGGGAGGAACTCGCTCCAGAACTCTGTCGACCGAAGCCCAGGAGATCTGGCATTGGGACCTTCAGCAGAAGATATATCTATTGGCGTTCCACTTGCCAGGAGTCAAAAACGTGCAAGCAGACTCTCTCAGCAGGGAGATTAATCGACTACACGAATGGGAACTGAACGACCAACAACTGCACCGTGTCTTCGAGAAATGGGGTAGTCCGGCCATCGATCTCTTTGCGATGAGAGACAACAAGAAATGCCCACAATACGCGAGCAGGTGACCACAGCAAGACTCACTAGGGGAAGCGTTCTTTCCCGTGGACGGACAAGTTTCTGTATGCCTTTCCCCCGTTTCCGCTCATAACGTCGGACGCTGCAATGGATCCACAGATATCCATGTCGGGTGATCCTGGTGGCCCCGTACTGGGCCAGACAAGTGTGGTTCTCCGATCTACTCCATCTGTCAGCGGCAGAACCAATGAGGTTCCAGAAAATCCTGAACCTTCTGTCTCAGGAGAAAGAGGTTGTTTGGCATCACGACCCCGACAGCCTCAGTCTGACAGCATGGCTCCTGATTTCTCCGGGTTTGGTACGTTAGAGATTCCAGCGGACTGTCGTCGCATTTTGCAAGCAGCGAGGGCGCCGTCCATGAACGCTTCATATTCATACAAATGGAAGATATTCTGCATATGGTGCGCAGGTCAACCAGGTTTGGTCCCGCTTAATATCACGCCGGAACAGCTTCTACCATACTCCTAGCTCAAAAAGGCTTGTCGGTTTCATCCATAAAAGTGCATCTGGCTGCCATTTCGAGATTTACTCGGAAGAGACATTCAATTCCGTTATTTAGTGACCGGCTGATTAAACATTTCCTTAAATGATTGTTCCGAACCTTTCCTCCCACGAAAAAGTTTCTCCCAAGCTGGAGTCTTAACCTGGTTCTGGCAGCGCTGATGAAGCCCCCTTTTGAGCCGATGTCATCGTCATCATTGAAATTTTTGTCGTGGAAATTGGCTTTTCTTGTGGCTATTACTTTGGCTCGACGACTGTCAGAAATACAAGCTTTAGTGATCGATCCACCGTACTTGAGGTTTTTCAATAATAAAATCGTCTTGGCTACTAATCCTCATTTCATTCCTAAAGTGCCTACCATGTTCCATAAGCACTCTTCTATAGTACTGCCGACGCTTTTTCCTACACCTTCGTCGGTGGCGGAGAAGACTCTCCATACATTGGACGTGAAAAGAGATTTAAAATTTTACCTCCATCGCACTCAAAGCTTCAGAGACACGAGACAACTATTTGTGGCTTATGGCCCTTCGGCTAAAGGTAAACCGATCTCAAAACAAGAACTAGCCCGATGGGTGTCGTCTGCTATTTCCTTTTGCCACTCAAAAGCCGGAAAACCGTTGGGGAAGCGTCCAAGGGCCCATTCGACGAGATCCACTTCTTCGTCGACGGCATTGTGGTCCGGAATTCCGCTGGGAGATATCTGTCAGGCGGCTTCCTGGTCGGTACCACACGCGTTTTACCCGGCATTATTGCCTCGAACAGCAACATGCTGAGGATACACAGATGGGTCGTGCAGTCCTACGGCACCTGTTTCAATAAGGTAAGCCCCAAATAAGGGGTCACATCCTTCGTCTAATGTACTTTTAAGTGTGTTTTCACTGTTAACATACTATAATGTGATGTTTTACCATGATAAATATGCATTATGGTTATTGTGATATTGGTTTGCATGCACACCTCCAATGTTGGGCGATACTGCTGTACAATCTATTCTAAGCATGTGAATCCATGAAAGATCCAATGCTGGAGAAGGGAATAGTTTCTTACCTGTAACTCCATTTCTCCAGCATCGGTATCTTTCATGGATTCACATGCGCCCGCCAGCCTCCCCTACGCATGCAAACCAGAGATCCCTCCCCATACTACTTTGGGGGTCGAAATCTGAGGGAGCTGCGGGGGCGGGGCTATTTATACCTCTACGTCCTAGTGGCGCTGCCGTACGTGGCCCAAAACCACGTAGATAGGACACAAAAGTGTCAGAAGTTTTCCTATGGAAAAGGTCTATATAACTTACCGAGGATTCCCAGCCTGACGACGGGGAATATTCTAAGCATGTGAATCCATGAAAGATACCAATGCTGGAGAAATGGATTTACAGGTAAGAAACTATTCCCTTATTACCTAGCTGGCCAAGTAAAAGTGATAGCGGAGTGGGAACAGCTGGAGTCGGAAAAACATTGGCTCTTCATTGAGCAAGCTATCGCGGGGCAGCACATTTGGAAGCAGATCTGGCTTAATAATCAGCATAGGGCCAATGGGCCGTACAGTACATGAGCCTAATTTCTATTATAATGTTGGCGTACGATAAGGTACATAAAAAGGGGGGGCCTGATGTCCTTCCAATCTCCTTTCAAATGGATACATGGTAATGACGTCACACTGGCTCTCGGAGATAGAGGGTTTGGGGCTTGGCAAAGGAAGGAATGTAGGAAAATAGGGGAACTGACCAAAGACGGTGAGATACTATCATTTGTAGAATAGAAGGTTCTCTTTGGTCTGGAACAGGGGAACTGATCTAGAAACACTGTGGCACAACCCGACTAGAAATGATAAGACACGAACAATAGCCAGCGCGTGTTACAGCAGATGTCAATGGTACGCACTCCTACACTGATAACCAGTAGAGGGAGAGATGCTTGGTACTGTCCTTGACTCCAAAGACTAGAAAAGCCAAATGGTTCATCACAGCTGGTGAGTCGAAAGGAAAACCGAAAAGAAACCAAACTGTGTTAATGAAAGTTGTGAATGGCAAATTAAGGGAAACCATGAACTGTTGTAAAACCAGCTGCAGAGCGGTTCGGCACCATGTGGATTTCCCACTGGAGAGACTCTGGTTAATTCTTCTATTGTTGAAACTACCAATACCAGAAGGCCTTGGGAAATCCGCAAGGAAAGGTTCAGAGCGGTCATACAGGGGCCTAGCAAAACCCCCTGTACAGTCGAAAGTCTTTGACCGACAAGTAATTGGAAAACAAAGGCAAGTCAATCCCGCATAGTGAGAAGGAACTGTGGGGCTGGCAAGCGAAGCATGATGCTCCAATGAACATTGTGATGTCAATAGTGAAGCCGACAGGAATGTCCACAGTGGATTGTCTAAAAGTACATTCAGACTTGGAATGCAACAGGTGAAATTGTCCAGGAAAAAGCCATAGTGAACCTGATGGAGGGAGGCTAACATGTGAGGAGGGGGATACCGGGGTGCAAAGCCATCACCCAACATACATATGGAAAGGAACATTTGTTTGGTTATTTTGAAGACATCTGGTCCTCGAAGGCAAGAGACATTTTTTGGTATAAAAGAGACTTAGCCATCGAAGATCCTGATACCTGAGAAGGGAACTGCCGTCTCGTGCTGGGAATGCTTGAGAGTGTGCGGTGCTTAGGAGTACCGCCTTCTCCTGTGCTCAAAACATGGGGAAGGGAGACCCCGGCTGCCACATCCCAACTTATTTTGTGAACACGTCTTTCTTTTCTGGTGAACATTATCACACACACCTTTTTTACTTGGTGGTAAGGATTGGCAATATGTTTTTAATAGTGTTTTTTTTAAAGTTTATTTTTTATTTTAATTTTTTAGTATAGGCACATCTATTTGACAAGATTCCACTAGGACTGCCGTATTAATTTTTGATGGTTGTAGCTTACCACCATCTTAGATTTAGATTAGGCATTTTTAAAACCTACCTATACAGTTTAATAAAACACCCTTGAACTGTGATCACTTGTCTGTCTTTACTGTTGCCACCATGAGTTCCTTACAAGTGTGAGGGATGGAAAATGCACTTTTGGGAGCAAGGTAATTGCAAAAGGAGCAACCACGGTTAACGCAACAAATGCTCCATCCAGAATGGTTAGATATGGCACAGACTGTTCCCCCATATTGGAGCACATGCTGGAAGAAAAGAGAAATTAGGCCTGACCAGGTGGTGTCAAACCATAACATGACCATAGTGGAAACAGGCGTCATACAAATAGTGAGGCAGTGCTTAGATGACTAGGATGACTCTGCTGCACAGCTTCCCACCCAGAATTCCAGATGAATCTTCAGGATATGCCATTTGAAGGAGATCAATTGACCAAAACTTGATGAGGCCTTAATGCCATAAAAACAGATGCGGACATGGCAAGATAGTTGGCGACACTAAATGAGAAGTGTGTTTTTTGTCCGTTTCTGAGAGCGTCAGGTCGTTCATCCACAAACACAAAAGGGGTAGGTCATACCAGTACCACTCATACTACAGACAAGGATTCAGAAAGAACTACCAAAACATTCAGAAGTCCGAAAACTACAAGACTGCAAAAGTGCAGCAACTCTTCTGCACAAGCAGGTATACCCAACGCATAGGCGCGACTCGCCGTAAAACAAGAGCATCGCACACACAAAGTTCGGGGAAGACTCATAAAACACCGAGAAAAATGTAAGAGCTTCACCACAGAGAAGTGGGTATTGGACACAATAATTCACCAGAAAGCCCCTGAACTTACTACCAAAGAAACAAAAATGGTCTCCTAAAATTATTACGACCAGATGTATAAAGCATGATTGGAAAGAATGCCATATGAGAAGTTAAGCGAAGACTTCAAGGAAACAAAGTATATACCAGGTAGTTAAATTAGGAAATCAGAAGGGAAGCTGAGGTCAATTGCAGATCTCGGAACACTAAACAAATTCATAAAAATGTCAAAATTCAAGATGATCACCTTTAAGACAAGTCATAAAGGTGGTGCAACCGCACAATTTCCTGGCATTGTTAGACCTCCAAGACACATCCTTCCAGTGCACAAGGTGCAAAGCAAGTATTTAAGGTTTATGGTAGGAATGAAACTATCAGTTCACGGTACTGTTGTTTGGTCGAAACCTAGGCACCAAAGACATTTACAAAATGTCCCGCCACGGTGGCAGCTCATCTGCAGCAAAGTTGTCACCATGCGTACCCATGCCTGGTTGACTATCTGATGCCGACAGCTACAATCCGACAAACAGTCCTTGACGCAAACGTTGAGCGTCTTGAAACACATTGGATTCTCCAACTGCAAGAAGTCTGCTATGCAGCCTTCCAGTCGGTTAATCTTCCTGGTGGTTTCCTTATCGACAACAGAGACCCTAGTATGACTGTCTCTGAACAGAACCTGGACGCTCTTGTCCATCATACTCACATTCAGACCTATGTGGTCTGCACCAGTCACTAGGTGCATGAAGCTGTTGTGAACTATGCTATTGTGCACCTTTGCAACAATTCATAGCAGGCAGATGGTTGTAGATGAAGGGCAGCGGGGATGACAAAATCAGTCACTGCGGCCCTAGTACAATGGTTGCAGTGGTGGACAATAAGATGCAACATTTCAAAAAGAATATCATTGCAGAAACCTCTGCTTCAAAATATCCTGGTTACAGACACATCCTTGCAGGATGGGGTGGTCATGTCTATCAACTATTCGTGTTGAGATGCTGGATGCAAGAAGTGCTGACACTGCAGATCAATGTCCCTGAGCTGAGGGCACAGATGGTTACTCCACTCATTCTTGTCTGTTCTGCAGGGGGAAACAGTAATGATATGGAATAAAACCACCACATCCATGTACTACATAAGGAAGCAATGGGGTACCCTTGCACTAGTAAGGGTTACAAGTTTCACAAGCAGGAATAAATCAATATCTGCTCATGTGCCACAGTATCATGATATTTAATTGATCCTCTTTTTCACAAAAAAATCAGTATATCACATGGAAAATCAAAACATCAGTATATCTCATGGAAAATCAAAAAACATCAGTATATCACATGGAAAATCAAAAAACATCAGTATATCTCATGGAAAATCAAAAAACTACAGTGAGCATCGCTGATAGTTTAATGTGCACTGTAAAAGAATTCATAAAAAGTAGATGGATGAAAGAATAGTGATCTCTCCAGGGTGTTAGTGCACCAGGAAAATGTGTAAAAATGCAATTTTGGGCACAAAGAATAAACATGAACAACACAAGTGTATTGAATAAAATGGTCACATATATTCGAATGTCAGAGAAAGGAGACTGAAGACAGACACAGAATAATGGTCCTAGAGATCACTCATTCTCATTTGACATGGGGTCACTTGGGAACAGCTAAAATCCTGGCACAAATATTAACTCGATTATAATGGCAAGGGATTTACGTCGATGTAACAACATTTGTGCTCACTTATGCCCTGTGCCAGTACACCAGTTTTCAGATGGCCCCTCCATATAAAAGACAAACCCCCCTTAGATCTTTGACACAGTTCTACCAAGCAGTAACATCAAACCTGTCAGTGTTATTTCTAAGCAGTCTGAGAGCTAATATCTTAATTGCAACTATGAATGTGCTACTGGTGTAATATAAATACCCTCTCCTGGTTGCTCCCCACTCCCATTGTATCTATAATATATATGACTCAGTTATGTACAGTACTGTTTGTGTAACCTGCAAGCCTTCAGCGCCCAGCTGCCCCAGCTTTACAAACAAATAAAATACAAATACAAATAAATGGCTTTACCTATGATGCCTTCAGCCACTTGACTTATATTTGTTCCTTGAACTGAAGTTCTGTTAAAAACAAACACAGACAAAGCCTGTTTGTTTTTAACAGAACTTCAGTTCAAGGAACAAATATAAGTCAAGTGTCTGAAGGCATCATAGGTAAAGCCAACAGTGGTGTATAGGTATTGTTATATATGGAGCAACTCTATAGTCAGCCTTTATTTAAATAACAGCATGATATATATTATAATATTAGCATGTACACACTTAGATAGAATTGTGAACATTAGCCTGCGTCGCATCTAGATGGAACTGTGAATATTGGCATGTCCACACTTGGACAGATTGGTAAATATTAGCATGTCCACACTTAGATAGAATTGTGAATATTAGCATGTCCACACTTAGATAGAATTGTGAACATTAGCCTGCGTCGCATCTAGATGGAATTGTGAATATTGGCATGTCCACACTTAGATAGAATTGTGAACATTAGCCTGCGTCGCATCTAGATGGAACTGTGAATATTAGCATGTCCACACTTAGATAGAATTGTGAACATTAGCCTGCGTCGCATCTAGATGGAATTGTGAATATTGGCATGTCCACACTTAGATAGAATTGTGAACATTAGCCTGCGTCACATCTAGATGGAATTGTGAATATTAGCATGTCCACACTTGGATAGAATTGTGAATATTGCATGTCCACACTTAGATAGAATAGTGAACATTAGCCTGCGTCGCATCTAGATGGAATTGTGTATATTGGCATGTCCACACTTAGACAGATTGGTAAATATTAGCATGTCCACACCTAGATAGAATTGTGAACATTAGCCTGCGTCGCATCTAGATGGAATTGTGTATATTGGCATGTCCACACTTAGACAGATTGGTAAATATTAGCATGTCCACACCTAGATAGAATTGTGAACATTAGCCTGCGTCGCATCTAGATGTAATTGTGAATATTGGCATGTCCACACTTAGATAGAATTGTGAATATTAGCATGTCCACACTTAGATAGAATTGTGAATATTGGCATGTCCACACTTAGATAGAATTGTGAATATTAGCATGTCCATACTTAGATAGAATTATGAACATTAGCCTGCGTCGCATCTAGATGTAATTGTGAATATTGGCATTTCCACACTTAGACAGATTGGTAAATATTAGCATGTCCACACTTAGATATAATTGTGAATATTAGCATGTCCACACTTAGATAGAATTGTGAATATTAGCATGTCCATACTTAGATAGAATTATGAACATTAGCCTGCGTCGCATCTAGATGTAATTGTGAATATTGGCATTTCCACACTTAGACAGATTGGTAAATATTAGCATGTCCACACTTAGATATAATTGTGAATATTAGCATGTCTACACTTAGATAGAATTGTGAACATTAGCCTGCGTCACATCTAGATGTAATTGTGAATATTGGCATGTCCACACTTAGACAGATTGGTAAATATTAGCATGTCCACACTTAGATAGAATTGTGAACATTAGCCTGCATCGCATCTAGATAGGTTTTGATTGAAGGATAGCATGCCCGAGCCCAGATGACACTTGAAGGTTAGCATGTGCCACACTTAGAACTGTGAACACCAGCCTGCGCCGCTCCTAGATAAGATTGTGAATGTTAGCATGCCCTCACCTAGATAGAACTCTGAACATTCGCCTGCGCCGCTTCTAGATAAGACTGTGAAGGCCAACAAGTGCCACACTCAGAGAAAACTGTGAATGTTAGCATGCTAAAGGTCAGGTAACCCACTAACCAATATAACCTCAAACTCTGCATACTTATCTCACTCAAAAACTCACACAACCATCTCTCGCACCACAAGCCGCACGCACTTCACAACACTGCAACAACACATAAGCCGGAGCAACAGCACACGCGGACTGACACCGATCCAATACCTGCACCAAAGCTCAGTATCTGGTGTATACCGAGCTGAAGCTGCCAACAGAACAGCACTCCTCTCACTATCCTACTCCATCTTCACTTTACGAACTCATCCCACCTTCTCGTTTACAGAACCGCCAGAGCGCCTGGGGACCAATTCCGTTGGTGACGGTGCGCAGTACAAATACCTTTAACATTTAATGGCCATGTGACTATCGGGTATCCCACCCATGACTGAAAATTTACAACACACACATACCACATACATCACCTCAAGAGTGGAGAGAAGACCCAGTTGAGAATACTACAGTAGTAACCAGCCTATTGGCTGAAGAATCTGATAACCGCCTAATAACTTCTGACCTGCCCCAGAGCTGAAGAGACGACCTTTTGGATTTATTAGAGCAATGCCCCGATGTTTTTAGGGCTGAGCCAGTGTGGACTAGGGAAGTGTTTCATTACATCCGTACACCCACAGGAAAGGTGGTCCATTAAAAACTCTACCAGATACCCGAGTCCAGAAAGGCAAAAGTCATAGAGGAGGTGGAGAATATGCTGAATTCTGATATCTTAGAACCTTCACAGAGCCCTTGGTCCTCTCCAATAGTATTTGTTGCCAAACCAGATCAGTCGTGGAGATTTTGCATTGATTTCAGGAACGTGAATGCCGTCTCCCAATTTGATAGTTCTCCAGCATGGGGTCTGGCATGGAGTCACATCCTCATGAATATTCCCCGTCGTCAGGCTGGGAATCCTTGGTAAAAAATCAGTTTCAGTTTCGTTTCTGAACTGTCTTTCTACTAGTAACCATTCACTGTCTCTGGGTCATACTGCCCTCAGCCAATGAAGGCCCTCTACCTAAGCCCCTCCTCTGGCAGCCATCTTCAGATTTTTACCGCACGTTCAAGTGTTGGGAGTCCTCATGCTTAAACTCTCGAGCCTTTACTGTGTTTTGCATTTTTTCGAAGAGTTACTCGTATATTTTCGGTCAGACGAGCCTCAAGCTCCACCGACTTCACGTCCGATTAACGGGGACCCGTTTTCGGAATTTTCTTTGCCCCTCAAGGGCATCTTTTTGTCGTGTTTTCCACTTCTCGGTGGATTCCAGAAGATCTTTGAGGCCTACCCTGCGTGGACATGGCCCAGGACAAGGGAAGCGTGACGCCTGTTGGATCCAAGCTTTTCAGGAGCTGCCCGGGATGCGGACTTCAGAACTTCTTTAAAGAGGATGAGCACTCTCGGTGCCTCTACTGCCTCCACGACGACAAATCACACGTGGAGAAGGACTGTGCGTTTTGTAAGAACATGTCCGAACGGACAATGAAGGATCGTTGTATTCGACTCACCAACTGGCTGAAGGGGAAGAGCCCAGCAGCAGGTGAGAAGAGGAAGAAATCCGAGCGGTCTTCTACGACCTTTGAGGGCGCTCCGGCGACGGGGCCCAATAAAAGGCAAAGCACCGCGAGTCTGCGGGCACCAGGAGCGCCGATCAGTCGGGCTCCTCGGCTACCAGGCAGGGCGCGCACTATCACCAACGCCATCAACCACAAGCCAACGCTCTGGCTCGATGACGAGGAAGTCGGAGAACCCGGGTAAGCTTCGGGAGAAGTCCCGGTCGATCCCGACGGAAACAGCTGAGGGGGAGCGAGGCAGTGACCCCCGCAAGGTGAAGGCCTCAGGCACGCCCAAGGTCGTGAAGGCCCTGATTCACCCGGCTAAGGCCTCGATTGAGGGAGTCGTGGCGGCCCTGGCGAAACCTACGGAGGTTTCCCCAGTGGAGGTGACTTGAGGGGCTAGAGTTTCCCTGACACCCAGGAGGGAATCGTCTTTTCTGCCTATCGAGAAGACCCCCGTGAAACCCCCGCAGGAGAAAGAGGGGGGGCACGGTAGACATAACGGACACTGATACCACCTCTGAGGATGAGTTGGCGAGCGTCCAAAGGACCCTGGACAAGAAGTTCGAGGAATCCAGGGCCCACGGGAAGGATCCCGATGAGGCTGACTAGGAGAGCAACGGGGGGGCGACGAGGAAGATAGGGCCGCGGAGGACCCCGCACCCCAACCTTCGGTCCCGTTGCAGCCGGTACCCGTACCTCAGGACAATTCAGGAGCTATCTTGATGGCTATACAGACCCTGTACGCGGAGATAAGGACAAGGATGCCCTTAACCCCCACCGACGACCCAGCGGGGCCTGGCCCGCCGGGGAGCCCACCTAGCAAGCGGAGACGAGTCCATGCTCCTCCCCGTTCCAGCCTTCACCCCCATCCCCTCCTCTGAGGGATGAGACGGGAACAGAGACGGCAACGACAGGGACGGACGACAACAAGGGTGGTGACGACGGAATGGACCTCCCCTCACCACCTCCTAGGGCCCCCCCACCGAAGAAATTGGCTCCTTCCATGCCATGATCGCTAGGGCATCTGAGCTCTTCCAGCTCTGCCCCGAAGAACAGAAGAATGAAGGTTTTCTTTACCAATGGCGGGAGGCCAAGAGGAAGACTGTCCTCTCAATCCCGTTACTGGATGACATCTGGGACGAGGGGCTGGCGCTCCTGAAGAACCCGTCCACTGCTTCTGCTAGGAGAGACCGGTACATGAAGAAGTACCGGATCCCGGACTCCGCCCCTATGTGTCTCGGGGCACATCCGTCCCCGGATTCGGTGGTCTCCGCGGCAGCCAAGAAGAAAGTGGCGAGGGGCGACGGCGTCAACTTCAACATCCCCACCGGACGGCGAGAGACAGAAGCTGGACCCCATGGGACGACGGGTCATCTCGTCGGCGGCGTTGATGATTAAAGCGGCCACCGCCCTTGCGATCATGGCACGCTACGACAGGGAGCTGTGGTTTAAGATCGCTCCCCTGCTGGACTTCCTACCGGACGACAAGAGGGCCGAGGCCCTGGAAATCCTACAGGAAGGCGAGGTGGCTTTGGACCACGCCATTACGGTGGCCATGGACATTGCCAACACCGGCTTTCCTCAGATGGGCAACAGCGTTTGCCTTCACCGGCGCGGTTGGTTCAAGGCCAACGACTTCCGTCAGGGTACTGGACATGCCCTTAGACGGGAACAACCTGTTTGGTAAGACAGTGGACGAGTCACTTCAGGCCATCAAGGCAGACACCGAGACGGCTCGGGCCTTGGGTGTTCTTCAACAGCGACGGCCGTCCTTTCGGAGCTCCGGAGGCAAGCAAGGTGCCTCCAAAGGATTCGGTGGCGGTTCCTCGTCGTCCCGCCAAGCAGCCCACTCCTCGTTGCAGGAGGCCTACAGTGGATGTGGCAAGATAGGAGGATCCCGTCGTCGTCGCCAAGGCGGCAAGGCCGTGTCAAAACGGGACTGAACCGGCCGTTGTGTCGGGTCCCCACCGGAGCACCCCCGAAATACGTCAGCGTGTGGGAGTCCATCTCCACCGACCATTGGGTGCTGGATGCCCTGGCCCATGGGCACACACTGGAATTCCGAAAGAGGTGTCCCCGTATTCCACCCGTGGCCAGGAAGGAAAACCACATACCACAACTACTTCTGGAAGTACGAGCGATGTTAAGAAAGGGAGCCATAGAACTGGTCCCAAAGAGGCTCCAGGGCTCCGGAGTGTACGCACGGAAGAAGACCGGCGGTTGGCGACGCATCCTGGACCTTCGTCATCTAAACAAGTACATCAAGTCCCGGAACTTGGAGGATGCCTACTTCCACATCCCCATCCTTAAAGGACATCGAAGGTTCCTACAATTTGTGGTCCAAGGGCGACACTATCACTTCAAGGCCCTTCCCTTCGGATTGAAGTCAGTGCCCAGGGTGTTCACCAAGTGCCTAGAGTCAGTGGCGGCACGGCTGCGCCTGCAGGGGATCCACGTCTACCCCTACTTGGACGATTGGCTCATCCGAGCAAAGTCAAGAGACCTCGCCGTCGATCACACAGTGAAGACTGTCCAACTTCTCACGGATCTGGGATTCTCGATCAACTTTGCGAAATCCCACTTGGTACCGTCGCAAGTCGCCCTGTTCCTGGGAGCCAGGCTCTACACAGTGGCGCCATTGGCTTCGCCGTCGGAGGAAAGACGAAGGGCATCCTGGGCAAGGTACAAAAACTGTTGACCATAGACGTGGCCAGGGTGAGATCCATCAAGTCCCTACTCGGCATGATGTCCTTGTGCATCTACCTCGTGTGCCTATGCAGGCTGCGTATGCAACCCCTACAGGAGTTCCTCAACGCCCGTTGGATGCAAGCAACGGGCAGCTTCGAAGACAGGATCTCACTCAACGAGACTTTCCGCCAAGCGATCTGGTGGTGGGGCACCCGCGCGCATCTAGCAGCAGGCATGGACTTCCAGACCCCGGCACATCAGGAGACAGTGACGACGGCCACCTCCCTGGAGGGATGGGTGGTGCACACCAGTGATCTCCACGCAAGAGGCCTTTGGCTCCCGGAGGAGAGGTCACTACACATCAATGTCCTGGAGCTCCATGCAGTGTTCTAGGCCCTCCCTCAAGGGCAAAGTGGTAAGGGTCTTCACCGACAACACCACTACGATGTTCTACATCCGGAAGCAGGGCAGTACCAGATCCCCAGCCCTATCCAAGGAAGCGCAGGATCTGTGACACTGGTCGTCGCCCAAGGGATGTTCCTGGTACCCTCCCATCTAGCAGGAATAAAGACGCCATCGCCGACTCACTCAGCAGGGAGCTGCGCTCGTGCCACAAGTGCCTGCAGCAGGATCAAGTGGATCTCCTATTCCGATGATGGGGCAATCCCCAGATTGACCTATTCGCGACGGCGACGAACGCCAAGTGCCGGAGGTTCGCCAGCAGGTATCCCCAGCCGGGGAGCATGAGGGATATCTTCTCATTCCCCTGGGACAACCTGTTCCTGTATGCGTTCCCCCCCCGTTGCCTTTGTTGCTGCGGCTCATCAGTCAATTCAGACGGTCCTGGTGCAGGATGATCCTCGTCGCACCGGCGTGGCTGAGGCAGATATGGTTCCCGGACCTTCTGGACTTGTCAGCGCCCCCCGCTCCCGGTTAAACTACCGACGGACGCGGATCTTCTCACCAGGGAACGAGGCGCCATCCTCCATCAAGACCCGGGATCGCTGAACCTTTAGGCCTGGCTCCTGCAGCACTAGAATTCGGAGGGTACGATATCCCGGCGAACTGCAAGGAGGTGTTTGCAAAGGCCAGGGCGTCCTCGACTCTCAAGTGTTATGGACACAAATGGAAGAGGTTCTCTGTCTGGTGCCGTGCACAGAAGATTAACCCCCTGCGGACTACATCCCCTCAAGTGCTGCCTACTTACTATCGCTAGCCAAGGCAGGGCTGGCACATGCCTCTTTCAAGATCCATCTGGCGGCTATCTCCCGCTACACCAGAACTCCGGGGCGGTCGTCGCTGTGGTCTCACCGCCTTGTGAAGGAGTTCATGAGAGGACTGTTCCGATCGTTCCCGCCAGTGAAGGCTCCGGCCCCGGCGTGGGAGCTCAACATGGTGCTGACCAGGCTCATGGGACCACCATTTGAGCCTCTGCATTTGGCTCTGAAGTTCCTGTTGTGGAAGAAGGCGTTTCTTGTGGCCACCACCTCCGCACGATGAGAGGACTTTGTACTCGCTGGATGTGGCTAGAGCCCTGAAGTTCTACGTGGACCACACGAAGAGTTTTCGGAAGACATCACAACTGTTTGTGAATTTTGGACCTGTGAACCAAGGGAAGGCCCTCTCGAAGGCTTCCATTTCCAGATGGCTCTTCGGCTGCATCATGCACTGTCACCGGTTGGCAAACCGATGATTGCCCGGCCGTCCGAGAGCCCATTCAACCAGAGCGATCGCTGCTACCACAGCGTTCCTGTCTGGTGTGTCCCTGCTGGACATCTGTAGGGCTGCTACGTGGAGGTCGACGCACACCTTCACAAGATTCTACTGCGTCGACCGGGATTCCAGGGAGGAGTCCAGAGTCGGCCAGGCAGTGCTGTACAACCTGTTCGACTAAAGGTGAGCTTGGTGAGGAGGTAAGAGATGCTTAATGTTGAGTGATGAAATGCTTAATGTTGAGCCTTGCCACCTCCCATGGTTCTGCATGTGTGTACTGCTATTTATTCTTATATTCATGAGCATGTGAATCCATGCCTGACCCCATGCTGGAGAAGGAACAAGTTACTTACCTGTAACTGTTGTTCTCCAGCATGGGTATGGCATGGATTCACATGCGAACCCTCCCGCCTACCCCTCTGCAGCTCTTCTCTTGTTCCTACTGCCACTTTACGTGCTACCAAATCTGAAGATGGCTGCCAGAGGAGTGGCTTAGGTAGAGGGCAGTCATTGGCTGGGGGCAGGATGACTCAGAGACCAGTGATTGGTTACTAGTAGAAAGACAGTTCAGAAACTAAACTGAAACTGATTTTTTCTTTACCGAGGATTCCCAGCCTGACGACAGGGAATATTTATGAGCATGTGAATCCATGCCAGACCCATGCTGGAGAACAACAGTTACAGGTAAGTAACTTGTTCCTTATCCTCTGCCTAGGATAGATGACCTAATTGATCGATTGGCAGATGCTGTTTTCCTCTCCACGATTGTTCTGACGAAGGGATACTGGCAAGTTCCCGTTAATCCAAAGGACGAGGCGAAAACTGCATTCTTCACCCACATTGGATTGTTACAGTTCAAGGTATTGCCTTTTGGACTACACTGGGATCCAGCCACCTTTCAAAGGTTGATGGACCAAGTCCTCAGACCTTACTCATCCTTCTATGTGGCATATATTGACGATATCCTTATTCACAGTAGGACCTGGAAAGAAAGTCTACACCACTCATACTTAGTAGGCAGTCCTGGTTACCATGCAATTTTAGCTGCTTGGTGAATTTTATGTAGAAAAAGATTCTCACGCTAGGTGCGGTAATTCCAAGTGTGAATTTATTATTTCCATTAGTGTAGTCACATGGTCTAAGGTGGTCAGCCGAAACGTGTTTCGACCCTTAAAGTGTCCTTCTCAAGGTTGATATTTTAAAATCACGTTCAACAACATTTTGTCATACATCACATTAGTTATTTTTAGTGACATTTGTTGACCATGGTGAGTGTGTGGTTGACAAAAAAGTGACATAGTGATACAGATGTTATACATGTATTCAGTGACAGTAAATACAGTTTTGTTATGCACAGGATTACATTATACATAGTTTGCATGTTTGGCGAGGGATACGCATATAATGAGCGGTAGAAAGGAGAAAGGGGGGGTGGAAGAAAAAGAAAAGGACTGGATTAGTTTTATGCACGAGTTGGGCTGTGGGTATTGGAAAAAGTTTTCATGTATATTTCTCTTACCAAAATAAGTTGTAGAGTGTGGGGATGTTGCCCCAGGAATTCCTCATGTGGTCTGTATATATCAGTGTCTCTCCCAGATCGGGTCTGTTGTGGTCCAAGGGTGGGAAAGGGAGTTGGTGAATTAGATAGGCTGTAATGATATGCATTTGCTGTGTTTCTAATTGTGATGCCAGTGCAAGGGTGTAGAATTGTGCGTGACTGTTGGGGGGAGTGCTTATTAAAGTTTAAGTTTTTGAGAGGCTGCCTGAGGGAACCAACTGCATGCTTGCAAAAAGTTTGGAGACTCCTGAATGTAAGACGAGTCATGTATAGAGGCTAAGTAAATTGTCCCTGATTGGTCCATCAAGTTTAAGAAAGTGCATTCCCATCTTTAATCTTTAACAGATACTGGCACGGCGATGTCGGTTCCCGTAGGGCGCTATAACGTCTGTGCGGCCTTGTTTAAATCACGCGGCTTGAACTCTGCATAATCAATGTTTGTGCTATAATGCCGTGGGTGATACCTATGTTTGTAAAAGTGAAAACTGGTTTGATTGCCGCTGGGTTCCGGGTTAAATGAGGTTTTAGATTTAATAACCAATTCCATGTGTTCCGACGGAATCGTGATGAATAGTCAGAGCGGCATGGGTGCAGTATGGGGGAGATATAAGACTATACTTAAACTAGTCCAGGTGGTCGGTATTAAGGGAGCGAGTTAATTCGACAGGTTGTTAGACAAATGGTCCTGCACAGCTATGGTAACATAGCTGTAACAATCAAAGAAAATAAGAAAATTTTAGTGGATCTTACCTGATGCCTGCGATTGTGCAGTGTCTAAGATCTGGAGTGAGGGATCTCAACTCAGCTCCGTGTTCCGGGATTATTTGTGCACCATGTCGCGTTTCCTGAATTTAACACATGCGCGTTGTTACTAGGGAGAGTACAGTGATATGTACTGTACGCATGTCTATTGGCAAAATGCTAGGAAGGTGTGTGCACCGTCATTTGTGACGGTTTGTGTAGGCTCAAGTATAATGTTAGAATAGGAGTGCAGAGGTCCATGTAATGGAAAGTGTAAAAAAATTGTCTGTATTTCAACAAATGGGCTGGTGCAGAGCTGCTTCTTGGAAGGCTCGATAATCCCTTGTTGATACATGAACTAACTTCTAATGGTGTTTATAAATTTTAAATAGCACCTCCATAAGTATATAGCAAGTAAATATCTGACTCGCAGATGGTGCTCTGATGTAGAGCTAAGTCGGGAATTGCTGATATAGCACATTGTGGAAACGTGAACTATGGTTTAGTATGAAGGGTTTGGGCGTACCCTGTCCTGATAGGGTGGGGTTGACGGGTCATGTTGAATGTCTCATCATTATTTGGTGGCACATATGGCACCTGTTTGAAAGAGCAGGGGTGGGGGGGAATAAGAAAGCAGTTTCTCAAATGTTCGAAGGATTTGTTCAACCTTTTAAGGGAGTTAATAGTAATCATGGTGATGAGTAACTGTTCTAGGTTTGGGAGGAGACAAATTGTGTTGAACGATATATGGGACATGGTGGTATCGAGGTTTATCAAGTGTTAAGGGTAGTTTGTAGTGGCACATCGGTGATGGATCGGTGGTCTGATAATGTGAGGACCCATTATGCGTGCATAGGGTATACATTAACTTGCGAGTGAGAATGGAAGGTTTCCCAATAGGTGCTAATTGAACCAGCAGCATTGGGGGAAGGGAATGTGATAAATCCGATGGGACCATCACTCCTTTCCCGGTGGTGACCTCCCATGTGGCCAGACGGGACGGCAGCCGCTATCTGATCCTGACCCTGAGGTGGCTATAAGAGGGAGGATCACATGGGAGGGAGACGATCTGCGGGAGAAGGTGGTGGCATCAGGTGAGACATGGTATCCCCTTTCCTTTCTGAAGATGCATCTCCGACTCCCCATATCCTAATAGCCTATTGTAATACTGTAATGTATGTAATCTGTTGTTACATTCCAAAGGCTAACTCTCAGAATTTAACCGGCCTTACAAAATTGTGTAATGCAGAGCATGAGCATGAAAATTCACCAGCACAAGCCGTGCTCTAGTGGCAGCGAGCGCACACCTGTGTCAGAGACATTTAAATCAAAGAAGCCAGAAACACTTGGAAGCTGCTGACAGGAGCGGGTTGATCCTCTCCGTGTGAAGGTTCAGGATCCTGAAGGGAGAAGGCTGCTGGAAGCCGGTGACATGTGCCGGTGATGTTTGCTGGCATCTGAGAGCAGTGCTTTGCTTGCTGAAATCCCATGCGAAGCAGAACGGCTCAGCGGAAGCCTCGGGAAGCAGGAAACAGGTGGAGAAGCAGTCGTGAAGCAGCAGGAAGCCGTAACCAGCAGATTGCAGAAGCAACGACAAATGCCATCAAGAACCGCTGAGTCCTCGAAGGGACAGCGGGAAAACAGGGGGGCATATCGATGGCTAAGCCAAATTGAAGTAATTGCAAATAGTGAAACCAAGAGAGAAAAGGAACAGTTTATGAAACTGGCATGAGAAAGGCTGAAAGAGCTGTTAATCAATGTGTGTTTCAAGTATGTGAGCCGATTACAAGAAACCAAGTATTTTATCCACAAAGGCTAAGAGGCAGACCCACCAAAAGTGGGAGAGTGAGCAGGGGCTCACACATGAAAAGCCCTGGCAAGTGAGTATAGCAGGTAGTTCCAAGTACGAGATTACAGAAAGCCCTGGCAGGAGAGAATACCATGCAATTGTCAGGGTTTGACTCAAGAAAGCCTGGCAGGAGAGTATACCAGGCAATTGCAAATCTGTAAAGGAAGTCTTGGTAGGGAAATGTACCAGGCACATTGGAAGTGATTAAGATACCAGAAATAGCCTGCATGCTGTGTTGGTTTAAGAGACTTGGAATGGACGTCATATGTGCCCATCCAACATTTTATAAACAATTCTCAATCAATGCCTGTCTGGCCAACCTCCACTCCCTCACCCCATCCCTGTGTGAAGTAGCCCCGGCAACGGGCACATAGGCATCGTCACTCCCATTCCCTGTGTGTTTCCCATCTGCATCAGGGGGCAGTGGCACATTCCTACGGCAGTAGATGTTGTGCAGCATGGCACAAGTGAGTACAAGCCTGCCAATATTTTCTGGCGCATACATCTGTGCTTCTCCAGTATGGTCCACGCACCAGAACCGTGCCTTCAACAAACCAAATGTCCTTTCTACACATATGTGGTTTCTATTGTGGGCATTGTTGTATGCCAGCTCTGCCGGAGTTTGTGGATTCCGCACAGGGGTCATCAGCCAGGTGAGCTGCGGGTATCCTGAATCACCTGCATGGTATGAAATGTGTACATGAGGCCTAGGTCGCTTCGAAGGGTGTGCAAGGACTAAGCATCAATACACTATGCACTGTGGTCATCTTAGTGTGCAACAGGGACACACAATGTGATTGGCTGATTAATATACATCCATCATCTTTCATGCCATGCATCATCTGACCCGTACATGCACCCTGTGTGATTGGGTGGGCTGTCCTGCAGCGGATTACAGTGTTGAATGGGTTTCTGTGCGACACTCCTGCTCATCAAGTACCGTCATGTAACCACTTGTCCTTTGAATATGGTGTATTCATGTTGCACGGGTTTGCCCTGCAATGTGCGTCATGTCCCTTGTAGACCACTTTCTACATGCACCACTCCCTGAGTTTGATTGGCACAGTGGGGCATCCATACTGTCAGGATGTGGCTTCCCCTCATGACCGGCCGTTCAGGGCCCGTGGTGATTTGTATTTGGTTGTAGCTGTCTCAATGGAGGGTGGACCTTTAGTTACATGACGCCAGTCTTTGTTGTTTTTCACATGCATGTAAATGTGCATTCATTGGGTCACACTCTCAGGAATGTTCATGTGCAGGTTTGATCCTTATCATCTACAGTGGTTCAGAGGATGGTGATTGCATTCCTGTGTGGTGCCCTGGGTGAGGTTACTCTTGTGTGTCCGGGTGTAAAGCAGCCCTGCAACAGACACAATGTGCATTCTGGTTGTTGTGGTCACATGTGTTATGGTGTTTTGAGAAGTGTGTAGCCATCACCTTGTGTGGGTCCAGGTGTGTTGACCGTGTGCAGTTGACTATATGTGCCAAACATATATGGTACTTGTGCTGGCTGTGGCTCCTGGTGGCATGCAAGGCTTCCTGTGGCTCTGCCCCCCCTACATTTGTTGTACCTTGACATGCATTTCAGGCAGGGTTTGTACTCCCCCCCACTATCCATGTGTGTTGGCCTCTATGCCTCCCCATGTAGGCTGGCAGTGTGCTGTTGCGCAACACCATGGAGTCATGGGTGGATCCAGGGTAGCGAGCGCAGCAGTGGCTGATGGTCCGTTCTGGGCTACAGGTCATCTGCACGTTCAATGAATGGAAAGGCTTGGGATTCCTGTAGGCTGCCTCATGGTCCCAGGGTGCAACCAGTGCAGCATGTGTGCAGTCTAGGGGTGCAATGACGTTGGGCACCTGGGCAATCACATAGAACTGTGCCTTGAGTTTGTTTACCTGTTCCTAGGTGGTGGGCACTGCAATGTGTTCGTTCACGTGGCACAGCAGTGCATCCAGCAACTCGACCAGGACTGCACTGAATGTGGACTGGGCCATGTCATGCATCATGGCAACTGTGTGCTGGAAGCTGCCCGTCCCAAGGTATTGCAGGACTGATACCAGCTTCAAGAGTGGGGGCACAGCAGTGCTGATGGCAATCCTGCTACCAATGTCACCTTGGATTGTATCCAGCAACTGGGTGATGGTAGCCCTGTCCAACCTGTACTCGGCTATCAACTGACCATCAGTCAGGGCCCAGGGTGTTGGCCTGGGGATGGCTGCCTGCCTTGTTGGGGCTGGTCTTCTTCTTCTCCTCCTCCGCTTCTTCCTCATCATCATCCTCCCCACATGCTCCCGTGCTCCCTGTGCCCTGGGATGGTTGTCAGGCCTCTGTAGTTCCTGGCACAGCATGTAAAGGACAATGTCAAGGCTCCCAGCTCCAAATGGCAACATGGTGTTGGGTCGTGTGTTGGGGGTCTGGGTGGGTCTTTTGTAGGCCTCTTCTGTGCATTGTTTCCACCTGTGGCTTTGTTACTCTCACCTGTGTTCATTTATCTCTAGCATTTGGCGGGGGGCATTTTCGGCGCTTGTAGCGCCGATACTCTACTTGTGATAGCGTGTTGTATTGTCGGCACTATTACAGCTGGCTGTAATACCACCTGGCTGGAATACCGCCGGCTGTATTGCAGTCGTGATCAGGAAGGGTGGTATTGGAGGCGCTAATACCGTTACCACCGGATTTAAAGGCTACCGCCCAACTCGTAATGAGGCCCTATATCATGTGCCCACTGAAGAATGCACATGTGCAGCATTAGCTGCCACATACCTCAGAATAGGAGCTTATGATGCATTGTTAAATATGTATTGACATAGGCATGTACTAAGCACATATTCAGTACATAAATGTTATTGGGATTGTGATAGGTGTCGCAGCAAGCGCAGTACCAAAGAACCGTAATATCAGCCAGGAGAAGACCAGTGGACAGGGAGACAGTGGGCACTCAAACTCCCTCAAAAGATTTGGCATATACAGGCAATGATCACATACCTTAATGTTGGATTTCTAAACTCTGCTCTGGTGAACAGAAGTTTGGGAGGCCACCACTGTTAGTGAAACTTCTGGGTAGATAGCCAGACCAATACACAGGAGCTTGAAGAGCAGCAGTCAAGGCTAAGTCTCAGGAGGAGTGAGGGTGATCAGAGGTCTTTGATGAGCACACACAGTGAAACACCAAGAATTACCATTAGACAGTAGGCTCAAGAATAAACACACGTGAATAATGATATGCGATAGTAAAAACACCACTCAAACAGACTTTGTAAAACATATACAGCCACTGGAGTCAATGCAGTAAAGTTCTAAACTCTGTCAATACCTGTAAGGGAAAAGGGCAGGCAATCTTTATAGCACAGACAATCTTCAGAAATAGAAAGCCCATACTTTATAAATCCAAGCATATGGTGAATGGAGCCGTACGCTCAATGTTCGATGTGCGCATAAAAGCGCTTGGTTGTGCGTAAAAGTCACAAAGTACCTTTCTGGCAAAATTAGTGACAGGATTCTGAAGGGTAAAAATAGGTTCCAAGACTCAGGGCTGGGGGTGGGGGGGATCTGCAGCAATGAGCAAAAGCTATTCCCAACTTTCTGGGGGCTTTAGGAATCGGAGGCTACCCAAGTCAAAGAGAGGATGGCAATGGATGAACAATGGGCCACCAGTAAAATGGGTTCAGTACTCACAGCCCTAAACTCTATTTCGGTCCAAACTTGGCAATTCTGGAGAGTGTCATCAGAGGTTCGGTTTACAGCCCTCAGTTCGGCTTGTAAGTGCACAGGTGCTGTGGGTACAGATGCAGGTCTGGTTTGCAACAGGGGCTGCATTTCCTGACTTAGTTGAAGAATAAAGAAAGCACTGATGTAGTTGGTTTCAGGCCGCAAGAAGGAACGCAGGAAAACTGCCTTCAGCGACTGTCGCAAGAAGGTGCTTTGCAGTGCAAGCTAGGGTTCCCCAAAGTTTCGAGGCAAAACCTGTTGCAACAATGCTCCTGCACGGGTGACAAGGTTCGAGCTGGACAGTCCACTGGATGGCCCAGTGTTAGGAAGGATTTTCTATACTCTGGCCTGGTGGACAAATGTATAGAAGGCCACCCTATATTGTGACACGGACAACTCTAGGGAGCTGTAGCCAAACAAGTTCAAGGTAGCAGTGACAAGGGTCTAGGCTAAGTCTCAAGAGGTGGTGAGCTTGTAAAGGGTCTACAATGAGTACACACAATGGGAATCACAGATTACACTTAGACTGTATGTATAAAAATAGTTATTTATGGCCAAATATCACTGAGCAATGACTACAAACAGGTAGAAACTTCACACAACATTAATGATAGATTATATATATATACAGTCACTGGTTGAGGGCATAATACAAATCAAACCCCTGTAAATGAAAGTACAGATTAGATAATGCACCAAAGGTCCACAGAGTGTTAACCCTAACTTCAAAAGGTTCTTCCCTAAATTGCCTGGGACCTTATGCCCAAAGGTTCAAAGTTTGTGAATCTGGAAAAAAAAATGAAGGTGAACAGTTTCAAGGGTTAGAGGACAATGGGCCTCATTACAAGTACTCCGGTCCGGAATTAACACTGCCGGTAAAACCATACCGGCACCGTTTGCATGTCCGCGCAATCATGACCCGCGGCCCCGGTAATAGCACCACCCTAAACCGCCACCGCGGAAATAGGGTTCCCCTTAATTCCGCCTGCACGGAAACCCCTCCGTTACCGGCAACACGAAACACCGTGAGCATCACAACTAGCGCGGACACGGAAATACCGGGAAAAAAATGGCGGAAATACCGTGATCACGGTGGCGGAACCGCCGCCACCGCGAACATGGCGTTATACACTGCCGGCTGAACTGAATCAGGGCACAGGTGCACCAAATCAGCCCAGCTGGACCTAGCAGGCCACTGGGAGCCTACAAAAGGGCCACACCCAGCCCAACACAACACAGAACCATGCAGGCAGCAGGGCTAGTAGCACTGGGACTGGGCCTACTCAACCAACAGGCAGTACTGCACATGGTGGCAGCAATGGCGCAGAGGAGGAGGCGTAGGCGGAGGAGGCGCAGGCGGCAACCAGCCAACCCTGCAGCTATGGCAAACCCCATTGCCCAGCCAGCCCGACCCCGCCGCCAGCCACCAATACCACGCATCAGGGCCTCACCCTGGAACCTCACCCCAGGACAGATCCACACCCTATACCGGGTGGACCGTGCAACAATCATGCACATCACCGCCATGATTGAGGACAACATCAGCAGCCTAATTGACACCCCCACCGCCATCCCCCCCCTCTTGAAGGTTGTCTCAGTTCTGCATTTCCTTGGCACTGGCACCTATCAACACACGGTTGGTGAGCTGCACGGCATATCACAACCGTGTTTCTCAAAAGTCCTGGTACAGGTACTGGATGCCCTGTTGCGCCATGTGTCGGAACACATAGCCCTACCCCGCACCCTCCCCGAGGTCATTGCCACCAAGTTGGCCTTCCATGCCATGGCAGGCATGCCAAATTGCATAGGCGCAGTTGACTGCACCCACGTCGAGCTGACAGTACCACATGCAATTGAGCGGTGTTCCGCAATAGGAAACAGTATCACTCTTTGAATGTCCAGATGGTTTGTGATGCCATGCAACTGATTACACACTGCTGCGCACGTTTCCCAGGCTCATCACATGACTCAATGGTACTGCGGAATTCCACGTTGCCACGGTACATGGAACGCTATGCCGGACAAAGCACATGGCTATTGGGTGAGTACAGCTGACGATGCTACAACCCTGTCGGAGTGGTGTGTGTGTGTCCAGGCAATGAGCATTGTGAGTGTGCCGCTGTGACCGCACATGCATCACCCCCCTTCCATCTACCAAATACACAGCGGATGCCAAACATCATGAAGGAAGACATGACAGGGCACCACAATGTGCCCGTGCACACGCTGCCACAGCCAATCCCGTCACTGTCCCATGAACCCTGTGCCACTGCAGACACCCACACTCAATTGAAACACTGCCCCAAAAAGCACGAGAGGCATGCAAATGATACGACGAGTATTTACTACTTCCGTACAGTGGAGTCACTCTGCCATGTGTGGACAGCACTGCACCATGACATGCACACAATCAAATGTCACCCGCAGGGCACAGCAAACATGCAAGTTAATGTGTAGGCCCATATGCAGTCAGCGACATTCCTCGTGATGGCCAAAACATACCTCCAGACACTGCATGGTTCATATGCATGAATGAATGATGATACAAGAATGCACAGCAGCAGATGAGGACATGATGCCACAAACACTGACATGTTCCCCCATCTACATCCCATGTAGGTGATGCGGGATATGCACTCACGCCATGGTTGATGACACCTGTACGGAGACCAAGGAACAGGCATGAAGAGGCATACAATAGGGCACATATCCGCACACGTGGAATGATTGAGAGGACATTTGGACTGCTGAAGGCCCGTTTCCGCTGTCTGAGCAGATCTGGCGGATCACTGCTGTACAGCCCAGTGAAGACGGGCAAAATCACGCTGGTATGTGCCATGCTGCACAATATATGCCTGCGCAGGAACATCCCAATGCCACCAGACGCAGATGAGGAAGATGGGGATGGGGATGGAGATGGGGATGGGGATGGGGATGGGGATGGAGATGGAGATGGAGATGGGGATGGGATGGCACCGCCTCCCCCTGGGGGTGCACATGATGGCCAGAGAGCACGGGATGCCCTGATTCGCATTTACTTTTGAGTCACAGCACATTCACAGTAATGCACAAACATGGTGACGACAATGAATTAATAGTTGCACTGCAAAATAAATGATCAATGTCCACACATGTATGTCTTGATTTGAAATGGTGATGTATTGATGTAATCACAACAGGGAAGAAGGTGCATTGGTTAGGGAAGCTGTACACCCGGGGCCACCCACCACCCAAACGTGCCCACCCCCACCCAGAGCCCATTGTCCAAACCCCCAAAACTACCTACCCCACCACCCAAACGTGACCACCCCTCTCACACCCTTGTAGTCCACATGTGTCCTGCACTGCCCCACACACATGCCATCACTTCCGTGTGCGCTTCTGTGCAACCTTGCCCAAGGGACCCGTTAGCCTACTCGAGCGCCTCCTTGGACTGGCAGTAGTGGAGCTGGATGGGGTGGTAGTGTTTGATTGGCCAGAATCAGGGATTGAGGGCATCCGTGCCAGATTTGCCTGTTGGCCAACCAACATGGCCTCCACAAGCCTGGAGGTGTGGTCATTGCCCTCCCGCACATGGCGTGCAAGGGTCACTATGGTGCTCGCAAAGCGTCCTATGGACCTCGACAGGCGACGCACTGAGGCGCTGTAGCTCTCCCTCTGCAGCCTGGATTCCTCTAGCTGCCTCTCCACCAGCTGGGTGAGGGTAGCCTGCTGGTCCTCCATCCGCTGCATGCGGGCATTCAGTTCGGCCATGGATGGGGTGGGCGACCTCATGGGACTCCCCAGTGAAGTGGGGCTGAACCCCAGCTCATGGAAGGAGCCCAGGTCTTCCAATGTGGGCATCTCCCCCTGTGGCCCCGTTTCCGAGTGCTCTTGCGGGGCACTGTTATCACTGCAGGCCGCCCCCTCTGCAGTGCTGCTGCCTTCGGTGTTGTGTTGGGTGGCCATGATAGGTTCCTGTGGCACCTGTCTGGACTCAGCCAGTGTGGAGATGGTGGGGATGTTGGTGGTGGTGTGCTGCACATCTGTAGTGGCTGGTAATGTGGCCAGAGGTGCAGAACTGCCGGCAGCATCCTCCTGTGTGGTGGCGGTGGCTAGTGTACTTGCCGATGCTGATTGGCTGGCCTGTTGTGCAGTATCACTGTCACTTGAAACGGCTGTGGGGACACAAAGGGCATGCAATTAGTGTTCTTGTGGTGGCAGATGGGTGCATCACATGCGTCATTAAGATTGTACATTGAATAGTGTTAGTCACATGCATCTGATTGCTGGTGTCTGCATTCAGTGATATTGGTTGCCATACGGATCATAATGGGTCCTTTGGCCCACACATGCACTGCCTGGGGGGGGGGGTTGTTAATGGGTCCTTTGGCCCACACATGCACTGCCTGGGGGGGGGGGGTTGTTAATGGGTCCTTTGGCCCACACATGCACTGCCTGGGGGGGGGGATTGTTAATGGGTCCTTTGGCCCACACATGCACTGCCTGGGGGGGGGGATTGTTAATGGGTCCTTTGGCCCACACATGCACTGCCTGGGGGGGGGGGATTGTTAATGGGTCCTTTGGCCCAGTACTCACAACTGCATATTTACATGTGGCATTCATGTTTGGGCACTTACCGGCATCTGCAGGTGGGCTCACTCCTGCCTCAGCCTGCCCAATCCCATGGATTCCCTCTAGGTGGAGGACGCTGCTGCAACGCTCCTCCCATGCTTGCAGCCTCAGTGGGGAAGGGGGTCCTCCGCCTGTCCCACTGCTGCGTTGGCGGTGCGTGGAAATGAGGTTGCGTACCCTCAGCCTCAGGTCGTCCCAGCGCTTGTGGCAGTCCTTCACGCTCCTCACTGCCACGCCCACAGCGGTGCACTTGCGTGCAGCTTCGGCCCACACCTCCTTCCTCCGCTGCTGTGTGGCACGCCGTTGGTCGGCGCTGAACAGCATCTCAGCATTGTCCACAATGTGCTCCACCAAGACGGTTAGCTCCGCCTCGCTGAAGCGCTGTTTGCGCTGCCTCTGAGCAGGAATCCTGGCAGACATGCTTGTGGTCCCTTTTGGCTTCTCAGAGTCAGGATTGTGCTTGTGCTGGCTCTGGATGGCAATGGATTGTGCTTTTATATGATGGCCGCCTCTCTGTTTCCTGTTTTGGCGATCATGGTATTTCCGGTTCCGTGTCCGTGGCGGCGGAGGCGGAAACGGGTTTTGCGCCACTTGTGGCTTCGTTATTTCCATATCCGTGGGGTATTCCGTGACGGCGGTAACAACGTTTCCGAGTCCGTGTGGTGCGCGCGACCGACAGCGTGTAATCGGGCGGTTTTTCCGCACCCTTGCGGACACGGAAACGTTTTTACCGCCATCACGGATTTTGCACGGTCCCGGACTGGCAGGTTGTAATGAGGCCCAATGAATTCTAACTAATAGAGTGCCCCCAACTTTTGGGATGCTTGCGCCAGCAAGCTATGGTAAAACCAAGTTTTGTAAAAGTTAGGCAAACTTTTAAAGGGAGTTTAGGGCCAGGTAAGAACAACTGTAACTTACCCCCGTACTCTGATTCTTCCACAGACTTGGCAGTTCAATGGAAGAGGCATTTGACTGAACTCTGGCAGCTCAAGGAGGAGGATTGTCTTTCTTTTATGTGTGGTCAGAATACCCGGTGTACTCTCCTGCCAGGACGCCTGGGTGACCCCTGTAGGGAGCCCTCTGTGGGGGTGGTTGAGGTGGATGGCACCGATGCAGCTAACTGCAGCTGCTGACGGAGGACATTGTTTGCCTCACGCATCTGTTCTGCATGTGTAGATTGCCCCTCACATAATTCACATACTCTCTGGCCAAACCCTGTGAGGGCCGCAGTGCATGCCTCTACAACCTTATGTGTGCGTGCATTGTCATGCAACATGGTTTTGGCCGCCCCCCCTAATTGCACTGCTGATGGCCTTGATGTGACGGTTGTGTTCGGTGGCCATGCCCTCGATCCGCATCTGGCGTGCCATGAAAGCATTGGGCGGCGGGCACCTTGTGGATGGGGGGTCACCACATGCTCAGGGGTGCCTTTGGGTGTGTCCATTTGCTGCACTGGACTGTGTATCGGCATTATGACAGGAACAGCATGCTGCTCTTCACCAGATGAGGCACCTTCCTCTGGGGTGGTTGCAGTTGTGGCAACTTCAACACCCTGTGAGCCCCCGGTGGCTTGGGACCGGCTTGGTGCGGCGGCCCTCGTGGCTTGTGTGCGCCGAGGTGGTGAGCCCCTGTTGGCATGTGTGTGCTGAGGTGGTGTAACACTGCTGCGGTGGGGTGGGTCCTCCACCTTGGTGTGTCCTGCCAGGCCCTTTGCGGGGTGGTGATGGTGGAGGCATGTCTGGGCAGACGTCGGGATGGCCCTGACTCCTCGTCATCCACGTTGCTCTCGGATGATGCCTGTGTGCCTGTAGGGGACAGAGTATGGCATGAGGTCAGGGCACCTCAAATTATTTTCATGCATTTTAGTGCTTGCAGGGCGAGGGGGTTGTACAGGACAGTTTCAATCATGCTTGGGCCTGACCTGTTTTGCATTCACGATGCTGGTATTACTGGGGTACACTACGTGAGGGGGGGTGGCACAGTTTGGAATTGGAATTGTTGGCATAGCCTTTTCATGTATATGATGCACATGCACAGCTGGCATACTGCAGTCAGTGAGGGGGTGCTGGTATTACACACACCCACCTAATGTTTCTGTGCACCCGCCATGGATGTATGCACCATGGTGCTTGCATGTGTCCATTGGCTGCCCTACTAACACTCTGGATCCCAGGGGATGCGTAGTTGCACTAGTACAAGGGTGCTGTTGTGGGTGGCTGTGGTTGCTCACATGCACTGCACCCATTCACAGTGCCCGGCTGTCAGGCCTTCACACTGGGGATGGAGTGGTGGCCTATTTACAATGCAATTTGCAAGGGGGTGACTCGCCTCCTGGGTGCTGCTGCCTGCCTCCGCTCCTCCAACTCCCTCAATGGATGCGATGTCAATGTTAATGTTAAAGGATATTTGTACCGCACACTATCACCACCGTAGTGGTCCCGTGGCGCTCTGGTGGCTCTGAAAAAGGGAAGGGCAGGGGGTGAGTTAGTGGGAATAAGCTGGAAAAGTGTAAGAGAGTAGTGATGTGCTGTTGGCAGCCTCAGCCTGGTGGGTCCTTTGACTGGGCTCGGGGTGTTTTACGGTCGGTAGTCGCTGTGTGCTGTTGTGCGAGTCTATGTGTGGTTTGTTTTGTTGTTGCAGTGTAGTGAAGTTTGTGCGGATTGCTGTGTTGTAGGCTGATTGTGTTTAGTTTGAGAGGTGTATGCAGAGGGGTGAAATTGTTAGTAGATCGGTTAGTTGGCATTGCTGTCCTTGCAGTTATGTCTAGGTGTGATGCTTGCTATCATTCACTATTCCATCTGAGTGTGGCACTTGCTAATCTTCAATATCCTGCAGGCTAGTGATCACACAGTTTCATTTATGTGTGACGTATGCTAACATTCACAATCCTATTTATTTATTTATTTATTTTGGACATTTGTATTTTTGTTTATTTAAAGTATAACTATTGTAATTTAAATGTTAAGTTTGTATTTTGTATAAGTTTATATATTTATTTGTTGAATACATTTTACTTAATATTCTATGTCATTTCTTGAGCTATTTCGTACTTTACTACTATGTGTACTAAATTTGTATGTTTTTTTTTATTTTATATTTTATTTTCCATTTTCAAACAACCAACAGCAAATGAACTTACCCCACGCCCTCCCCCCTCCCTCTCGAGGCTGGAGGCTTCTCTCTGAGTCGTCTAAACATCTCATGCCTTAAATAGGTCCAAAATCCTTATGTTATGTGGGCACCATTGCATCATGTAGTCCGATTGGAGGTATTCCAGCACGACACCCCAGTCTTTTTCAAAACTGTCCTTCCCACCCCTCAAGGACTATGAAAGTTTTTCCATCGCAATCAACGACCAAACCCTTTGCAGCCAGTTGAAAATCAGAGGAGGGTCTGGACTCTTCCAGCTCTGAGCTATGGCCGCCCAAGCTGCCACCAACAGGCCCATAAAACTTCTCCAATGTGCTTTGCTAAGTGCCATGGCAGCTGCGTCCTTAAGACCACATAGCCATACTCTTTCCCCCATAGGCGCAGCCTACGGAAAGATCCTCTGAAGTTGTGCCTTTACATCCCCCCCAAAAGCCTTGCAACTTGTTACAATCCCACCAAACATGCTTCCATGTTCCCACCCCTCCACAGTCCACCCAGCATTGGTTGGACACCCGAGGAAACCTTACATGCAGTCTTTCTGGGGTTAGGTGCCACTGCGTCATCACTTTGACCCACATTTCCCTGATCTGCATTGAGCAAGTCAGCCTCGGAATATCACCCCACAGGACTTCCCAGTGCTCTCTGCTAATGGGTTCTCCCAGGGTTCGTTCCCATCTTCTCATATATGACCAGCTAACCCTTTCATCATGCCCAACAATTAACTTGTAGAGAGTGGACACTAGTTTCCTTGTGCCCGGATTGGTTGTTGCAAAGGTCTCAAAGTAGCCGCCTGTTTTATCGGGGGAGTATTCAGCCAGTGTTTTAGTTGCTCATATCTGAAACCATTTGCCTTTTTAACCTTCAATGTCTCCACACACTTCTCAAAGGGTAGGACCTCTGTTCCCTCCATCATTTGCCCTATTTTCGAACACCCAGCCAGTTCCCAGTTTCGGTATGCGCCCATCTCCATTCCCAGGCGAAAATCTGGGTTCCCAAACATGGGGGTAAAGGGACCCGGCACTGTTGATAAGACACCACATTTCGTCAATTCATCCCACACTCCCAAGGGGGGCTTTCATTACTACACTCAGTCCTAGGTTAGCGTGCCTATGCCGTTTGCTTTTCCACAAGAGTTCCTTCAGGGGTGTTCTTGCTACCGCCCTGTCCTGTACCGCCCACACCTTCTGCTGCACTTCTCCCAACCACTCTTTGAGCACCCACAGCTGCGCCGCCTGGTAGTACTTGTAAAAGTGCGGGAGAGCCAACCCCCCTTTTTCCACTGGGGCCGTTAACACTGCCCGCGAGATCCTAGGAGGCTTCTTCCTCCAGATAAACGAGGTGATAGCTTTGGCCAGGGCCTTGAAAAAGGAATGAGGGATTTTTATCGGGCAGGCTTGGAAATAATATAATAGCTTCGGCAATACAGACATTTTAATCACAGCCACCCGCCCCAACCACGAAATCACCAGCGATTCCCACCGTTCAAGGTCCCTCTTAATTTCCCCAATGAGCTCCAGGAAGAGCGCCTCGTACATGCAGTCCCCCCCGTTTGTCAAAAAGAAGCCCAAATATTTTATGCCGTTGTCCGCACAGCTCAACCCCAGTGTCTCCGCTACTCTCTTCACCTCTCCCATATCCCCCGCCAACGGGAGAGCCTCAGATTTGCTCCTATTTATTTTGAGACACGCAAAGCCCCATACTTTTCTAATTCCTTGATCACCATCGGGAGAGTGCGGGCCGGGTCCCCCATGATCAGTAACAGATCATCTGCATATGCGACCCCTTTATGCTGCCTACCTGCCATCTCTATCCCCTCTATCGCACTCGACTCCCGTATCCTTGTTAACAGTGGCTCTAGGGAGATGGCGAACAGCAGGGACAGGGGGCATCCCTGTTTGGTGCCTCGGGAAAGCTCTACCCTGTCCGTAATCTCCCCGTTGACAGTTATCCTGACCGAAGGGGTATTATAGCATGCTTTAACCATCTTGAGGAAGTTGTCTCCGAGTCCCATTCGCTCTAATGTTTTAAATAGCATGGACCATTCCACCCGGTAGAATGCCTTTTCGGCATCGACCGCTAGGAGAGTTGCTGGGATGCCGTGTATACCCACTTTCTCCACCAAGTGCGCCATGCGCCTCAGGTTGTCATGAGTCTGCCTGCCCGGGATGAAAGCTGATTGATCCTCATGGATCAATTCTGGAAGCAATGGAGATAGTCTAAGGGCAAGAATTTAGGTGTACATTTTAGCGTCCTGATTTATCAGGGCTATTGGTCGGTATGTGCTCGCAGCGGTCAGATCCCTCCCTGCTTTATGGAGTTGTACAATTTAGTTAGGAAGGGAATCAAATCCTCTGCGTATTTCTTATAGAAGGTCGCCTTGAAGCCATCGGGCCCTGGGGCCTTGCCCGTCTGTAGACTCTTGATTGCTTGGCGCACCTCCTCCTCCCCTATGTCGCCCTCCAACAGATCCCTATCCCTTTCGGACATTCGTGGCAGTGGGAGAGGATCGAGGTAGTTGTCCTGGTCGTCCCCGTTCGGCCTTTCAGAGAAGTACAGATCCTTATAAAAGGCTCTGAATTCCTCTCCTATTTCAGCAGAAGTGGAGAGCCTTTCCCCTCGTTTATTAACTAATACCTTGATGAGCCACTTCTGTTGCTGTGCCCTTAACTGTCTCGCGAGCAGTTTATCCGCTCTATTGGCCTTGGCGTAGTATCTGTGTCGAAGGCGGAGAAGACTCATCTCCGCTTTTTTCATCCCTATGATTCAACCACATTCTTGATCCTAATATTCGATCGCCGGGACCTGTTCTCCAGATCTTCGCACTGCAGTTCTAAATTATGAGTGAGGGTCGCAAGGTGGTCTAGTACTTGCCATTCTTGAGAGTGTCCTCCTCCATACTTTGAACTGATCTCTCTAGTACGTCCGTCCGCTCCTCCAGTTTCGAGACATCAGCTCTAATCTCTTGTAGCGCCTGCTTCATGTCTTCTCTTAGGGAGCTAAATTGCTCCTGCACCGTGGACATAAATGTATCTTGTAGTTCCTTGAAGCAGGTGTGGAGCTCCTCCTTCGAGGTGGTGGCCCGAGAAGGACAGGATTGTTCCGCCTGGAGGTCCTCCGCGCCGGCCCCTTTCGGGTGTGTTACTGACGCCGATGCCCACATCTGAACCAAGTTCGAATCTTGCTTGGTAGCGGTGGATTGCGCGTTGGGTGCACCACTTTTCCCCCGCGATTTGGACATTTTATACGGGGTCGGGGGAGCTCAGCCCCCTATGTTCCTTGTGTACAAATCCTTCCTTCCCTTCCGCCCACAGCCCCTCCTCTGATTCCAAGTCCAATCTCCCTGGGCCCGGTGAAGACTGAGCCCCAGAGCACCACCAATGGGTTGGAGGGTGGGTCTCCGCTGTCGCCAATCGTAGGGAGGGGATCACCAACCCTGTCCTCCAGCACTCAATTGAGGGGCGATAACCAGCTCCAGCCACCCTTCACTGGTCCCCTGCATGCAACTGGCGAATCCACTCCAGTCTCTCGTTCACGGCCACCCCTGCTGTAGAGATGTGGGGCTAGGCGCCTCCTTCCACTTCCTACCCAGGCCCATGGCTGTGTCCGGGGCCCCCCACCGCTGCGCCGCCGCTCACCTTCCTAATCTGGAGGAGCGCCGTTCGCTTCCCGGAGTCTCCCAGTTGGGTGCCCGCTCCTGCACCGTCAGCTCGCCCCTCCCGAGGCTGTCGCGAGGGCTACACACGTCGCAGAGAGCCGCTCCCAGGCTGGTCCAATCCCGCTCCCAGGCGATCGCAAATCCAAATCACTCACCCCACCGCGAGGAGGCTGCAGTGCCCGGCGGGGGGACTTTAATTTCCCTCCGGTGTCGTCATCACGGATGAGTCAGTCCTCCACAGTGGTGGGGGATGGGCACTCCGAATGCCCGGCTTCACTCTCCCCGAGGCTCTCCTTACTCGGGTTTTGGATACTCCACACCGCTGCCCCCCTTGTCGCCGGTGCAGGAGAGAGGGAACAGATGGTTCGGGCTTGTCGCTGGCTAGATTGTGCACCGTTAGCCGGGCGGCCCGGCGGGAGAGACAGCTGGACACATCTCTAAGCCACGGCCGCCATCTTGGATCGACCACAATCCTATTTAGATGTGACGCAGGATAGAGATAAGTATTCCATCTAAGTCCATCTAAGTGTGGCACTTGCCAACATTAACAATCCTATCTAGATGTGACACAGGCTAGAGATAAGTATTCCATCTAATTCCATCTAAGTGTGGCACATGCTAACATTCACAATCCTGTCTAGATGTGATGGAGGCTAAAGTTAAGAATTCCATCTAAGTGTGGCACATGCTAACATTCACATTCCTATCTAGATGAGATGCAAGCTAAAGTTAAGAATTCCATCTAAGTGTGGCACATGCTAACACTCAAAATCCTATCTAGATGCGACGAGGGTGGTGCACTGCTCCTCCCATGGTGCCAGCTCCGGTGCTAGTGGCCCTCCACCAGTTGCCATGCTCTCCTGTGCTGTGCTAGGAGGCCCCCGGACACGGACCCGCAGGTCGTTGAATCGCTTGCAGCAGTGCTCTCCATCCCTGGGGACACGACCGCCGCAGTGGCCTTTGGCTGATGTCTGCCCAGATGTGGTTACGCGACTGTGAGCCTGTCTTTTTCTTTTGGGGACCACAGAGTTCATCCTGGTGGGCAATAACCTCTCCACCAGTATTGTGAGTTCTGAGTCCGAGAACTTAGGTTTGCGAACCCTGTTCAGGGCAGGCTTGCCCCTCACATGCTCCTGGGCCATTTTCTGAGATTTGTTGGAGTGGATGGCTTCCAGGGGCTCTGATTGTATGTGGATTGTGATTTCCAAAATGGCCGCCGCTTTGCTTCCCATTCCAGCAGTGATGCATTTCCCGCTGCGCTATTAGCGCGAGATGCCGGTGGTAATGCAATGTTCGGTAAGTTTTTGGGTTTTCAGCCACTATTACTGCCGAACACTATTTGCATTAACGCCAGTGCAGTGTGCGCATGCCCACCAACTCGTGATTGGGTGTGGTTTGTGTCACAACTCATGGCGTTAATGCAACTACCACTCGTGATGAGGCCCATAATGTTTTGCAGAAAAACTGGAAACTGTTTTGTTATTCCCACCACTGGCTACTTTTACTTGTGTGATAGTACAGTCACACATCATTCTTGCCCACCACTGAGCTGTCAGTGACTGTCAGATGGCTGTTTGCCTTATAAGTCCGCTAGTGGTTTGTGCTCGTCAACTTTCATTTATTTTATTCACTCTGTCTCAGATTATAATGAGAGGTTGTAGTTGTGTCTGTAAACGTCCACAAATCAGGAACTGTCTGGAAAGGTAGTGATGCGAGGGCTGGGGGAGCTCCTTCTACATCTTGACATGAAATGCATGAATATACGCCTGTACCCTCACAGCGGATGGGAGTGTATGCGGTCAAGATGACCGCAAAGGGGCCTTTTCACATGGGCTCCAATGCTGATTTTTGGGTATGCAACGCAACAAGAACTACATTGCCAGGCTGTATATCGTGAAGTGGCTTGCTCTGCTGTTCTCGGAAGGTGGCAGAGACCTCTGAAAGAAGAGACAGCAGGACAGACGTCAATTAAATAAAATACTGTAGCATGTTATCGTCAGACAATGGAAGAGATGAGAATGCTCTTGCTTCCTCAGGCAAGTGCATAGGATGTGCAGTGACAATTTCATGAGGGGAAAAAACAGTGGTTCGGTTAATGGAGCCCCACGTGTAAATTAATGCATGAGGCAGAGTTTAGAGCCAATTAAGTAGAGTATCTATGCAGATCTTTGCTAGTTTGGATTTAAGATTGTGTTGCGCCTCTCCACTCGGGACGATGCCTGTGGCAGATAAAGGGTTATGCAGCTTATGTTCAATACATATGGCTTTACAAATAAGAGACATCAAAGCATTGTTAAATTGGGGCCTATGTCGCTATTTTATAGAGACGGAGATACCCCATCTCTGTATAAAATCTTGCAAAGAGCACTTAGCTACTGTCTGGGCATCGTCCCTCTTACAAAGATACCCTTCGACCCATCCGCTGAATATGTCAACCACTACAAGGGGGTAGCTACATGGGTTAACAGATGGTGACATGAGGGCAAAGTATAATTGCAGGGCCTGAAATGGGCTGGCTTGGGGCGGTGCCATCCCATATAGGGACGTTCTGGGCCCTCACTTACGGATTATAAATTGGTGGCATTTGGAACATTAGCGAACAGTCTGATGTGCTGCCGCTGTGCACCCTGGAGGCCACCATGCATAATACACCTCTGACACCATGGCATGTTCATTCACGTGTGCTAAACCATGCACACCTCTAGCTAACTGAAAAGGTGCCTTTTGAGGCACGCTAGGTTACCCTTCCTATTGCCAAATCCCCTCTGCATCCTTCACCCCTCCCTTCCTTTCCCACTTAGCCTTTTCTTCTTTTGTGGCCAGTGTTTGTAACTTACTCAAACTTGCACATACACCTGACTGTCGCTCTCATATATACTGGCCATGCCTCAGGGGTGCTCGGGGTATTACATGTTGGTGGGATCATCCCCAGGGCCAACCACCCATGCTGCATCGTCAGCTACTTCATTACCTCTGGACACCATGTCTTCCCTCTTTATATGTGCAGGGCATTTGATAATCGCTATGTTTGTGGGTAACAAGATGACATCAAGGAGGGCCGCGATATATATATGCAATTGAGGATTGGTGCCCCCGCTGAGGTTAGAAAGCCTTGCTCTTCCCAAATCTGGCTGAAATTGTGAGCTACTCCCTATGCATATATGCCGTGTGTGTATATGGTGACTGAGTCAACAGATGCAAGATGACATGCAGATGTTAATGCAATACGTTCCTCACATTTCAGCTGTAGTAGGAACTTCTGCCATGTAAGCAATTAAAACAACAAATTCATCATTCAATCATTCAATAGCAGCATGTGCAGATGAGTGCACTGGAAGAGGGGAAGTGCAGGGAGGATCCATCCACAAAAATAGTGCACCCTCCTTCCAAGGGAACCTCCCGTATGACGGTCCTGGCGGTAGCACATTGATAAACCGCAGTACAGAATCATGCAAATCCTCTTCAGGCAGCGCAGGCACTGGTAACAATAAGGTACTATTAAGAGGGCCCAATGTGATGGAAGGGTCATTAAAGAGTGTTTCCTCATAGCACAGCAATCGCTGTTGTGTTTGGTGTTATGTTTTGCTTTGTAACAACAAGGAATAAACAGCATATGGGACCTTACGAGTCAGAGGAGACCCTAAAACAACTGAAGCCACTTTTGCGGTGAGCATTACGGATGCAGAGACTGCTCTCAAACAAGCTGGAAAATCTTGAGTCACTGTATCAAGAGGTGTAGAAAAATAAGCAATTATAATTGGTTATTTATTAATAATTGGTTATTTATAACGCACTTAATACCCATATGTATCTAAGCACAGACCCAGGGATCAAACCTGAGCACTCATGGCAATAAAGAACAGAATTCCTTTCGTATGATAGTGAGCCCAATGGCATGGCAGTACATAAAGCGTGGAAAACTGCATTAACACTGATGTCCAGAAAATCTCATTTGGGGCATCTCCCTTGCATGCATTTTGCAAATTCTGTTCCAGAATTGCTTAATCCCTTTGTTGGGAAGGAGAGCAGGTCTTCCCACCCCCCTTTGGGATACCGAATGAGAAATAAAAGCTAAGAAAGCACATCCAGGCAGAGGGGGTGCATATAGTGAGGGTGCACAATTGTGAATCTTGTGAGATAATGTCCACCAAGACACCTACAGCTAACTCACAAACCCTTAACATTCATTTGATATACAGACCTCCAGGTCCAATCAAGAATTTCATAGAAGACTTAACTACCATCCTATCAGAAAACCTTAAAGATACTACTCAATCAATATTACTAGGCGACCTCAATATTGGCTTCAATGATATCAACGACTTACAAGCCACAGCAGCCTCCAACACCCTAACAGAACTGGGCTACACACAAAGAGTGCTTGAGCCCACCCATATCAAAGGGAGAACCCTTGATTGGATTGCTGACCACAATTGCAATATAGCCACTCTCACCATCTCACCCCAAATCTGGTCAGATCACCATCTAATCTCATTCTCCTTGGATACTGCCACCCCCAAACTGCAACAACCATGTGCACCTCCTGCACTTACCAGAAATAAAAAAAACATGACACTAGACAAACTACTCCCCGGCATCATGCCCACTTTGGTCGCTCTACCTGACAACCTTAACCCTAACAGCCTAGTGGAAGAATTTAACAATATCATGAACAAAACTCTTGACAACATCGCACCACTCAAGCTCAGAAACAGCAAGCCAAAGAACCACCTGAACAATTGGTTCACCCCTCTCTTAAAAAATCTGAGATTAGAAAAAAGGAAATGGGAAAATACATGGAAAATTAACCCCAGCCCAGAAAATAAACTGAAACTAGCTAAAATCTCTTCTCATTACAAAAAAGAAATCATCTTAGCTAAACAAGAGACCTACAATAACAGAATCACACAAGCCAAATCAAGTACTAAAGAACTGTTCGCCATACTCAGAGAACTGGAAAGCCCAATAACACCTCAAGACAACTGTCTTAAAGATAAAAAGTGGTGCTCCGAAATCCAGCAAGCCCTCTCTAACAAAGTCCGAAACCTCCAAAAGAAAATAGAACTAAAACGTGAGACCCTAGCACCCAACATATTACCGCCTATCAAGACACTTCCTAACTCCAAACCCACTACGCAATTCCACTTCTCCAAAGTCTCCATACTAGAAGTAGAGAAAGTAATACTCGGTCTAAAACCGTCCAACTGCAAAGGAGACTTATGTCCAGCACAACTCATCAAAGATGCCGCACGAGATCTAGCACCATTTATCACCAAGTTAATTAATGCCTCCTTTACCACAGGCATTATCCCCAGTAACTTAAAAGAGTCCTGGGTGCTCCCACTCTTAAAAAAGGCTACTCTAGACCCCACCATACCCACTAACTATAGACCTATTACTACGGTACCATTCCTTCTGAAGATACTGGATAAGGTGGCATATATACAAATCCAGAGTTTCCTGGAACAAAACCAACTACTAGGCTCCCGACAATCTGGCTTCCGCCCTCTTCACGGCACAGAAACTGCATTGATTGACCTGAAAGCCCAAATAGACAAAGTAAGAGACTCTGGAAAACCAGCACTCCTCCTGCTACTAGACCTATCGGCCGCTTTTGATTTAGTGGACCATAAAGTCCTATGTAACCACCTAGATTCAGCAGCACACTTCTCCACTGAGGCTATAGCATGGATACAATCCTTCCTCAGTGACCGCACCATGAGGGTTTTCTCACCTATAGCAGCTGCAGACCCCATCCCTATTACCTGCGGCGTGCCACAGGGATCATGCGTTTCACCAACGCTATATAACATATTCACTAAGCCTCTGTTTGATGATTTGGACCTTCTGGGTATCACGTATACCAACTACGCTGATGATACCCAGATCCTCCTCCCACTCACAGGGGTTTACGAAAAAGATCTAGCAATGGTGAACAAAATATACAGCATCGTTCAGGCATGGATGGCAACCCATGGCCTATGCCTGAACGATGATAAAACTGAGCTTCTTATCCTAGGCACCGCACCCCTCATCAAAAAACTAAGCACAAACTACTCTTCCTTTATCATAGATGGGAACTGCATACAAGTTGCCAAAGAAGTTAAAACATTAGGGATCTACCTTGATTCTACCCTATCATTTTCCAAACAGGTAAACTCCCTAGCTTCCTCGACAGCCTACACATGTAAGCTCATTAGAGCAGGAAAACAATTCCTTTCCCAGCACAGCTGTCTAACTTTAGCCAGAGCCCTTATCATCTCCAAACTAGATTATTGTAACGCACTGTACATAGGAGCCAATAAATCTATCATAAACAAAATCCAGATACAGCAAAACAAGGCCCTCCGAGCGGCATTGAACATCCCCAGGAGAGAACACATTACAGTAATAAGAAGGAAACACAAATGGCTCTCCACCCACGAGAAAATCAGACTCAAAACGGCATCTCTCACATACAAATCTCTACACAACAAAGCCCCCCAATACCTTAAGGACAGATTCACCAGAACACACCCCACAAGACAAACCAGACTTGCTTACACCAACCGCCTACAAGTACCACGCTTTAAACTGACCACCATAGGCGGAGCTAGCTTCCCAGTCAAAGCTGCTCAATTGTGGAACGAATTACCCATTACTGCGAGGCTAGAACATTCCTTTTCCAAATTCAGGCAAATTGTAATTAACTGGCTAACGACAGCAACTGCTAATTGAACCCATGATAATGCTCACGCCTGTTTGCTACACAGTATCTGCATCATACGATTGTAAACCTGTATTGTAAACTTGCACCTGTAACTGGTAATTTCTGTAATTGGTAATGTCTGTAACTTGTAACTGTAACCTGTAACCTATGCTCTAAGCTGTACATATTCTTACTTTTTGCGCCCTTATACTCCAGGGTCCGGTGCGCACAATAAATTCTAAACAAACCTTAGTGCATGCATTACAAGTTATGTGGTAGATGTGGGTGTGAACGCCATCTTGGTGAACGGCAGCCATCTTAGACGTTAGGCCCAAGCGTGGCAAACAGCATTATGTGTGCTAGTATTAGATCCCTTATATGAGCGTAAACGCCACCCCCACCCCAGCCAGGTACCACAGTCCAAGAGATCCTCCATTGTTCTAAAAGTTACAGACCTTCGTGCCCTTGAAAAGAATGAGCCCGCCAAAGTCATGAGAAGGAGCAGAGTGCCTCTTAGCAGTACTATCCCACGGGACAGATAGCAAAGCCTTCCGGCCCCCAACAATTCCCACAAGAAATACAGCTTTTCAATGCTTTTATCCTGAGACCCCTGCATACCACAGGACCATCCAAACCCAGAACACCAACCATAAAACGTATACACCCCTAGACCGATCACTAAGATCAGAAGGCAAGGCTATCGCACCTTCACAATTGGATCACGTGATTTGTGCGGCAAGGTCCAGGGTGGCAACAAAGTATAGCCTAAAACGAAGGTGGAGGACCTTGGGAGTTGCTGATCTGTCGGGAGCGAGTGATGCGTGCGAGTAAGTGTGACCTCAGCTCTGTCCACAAACCCATCCCTGGATCTGCTAGGTGCTTGTTACAACTTATAAAAATAATATTATTTGTGTTAGTTGCCAATTCATTGGTAGGCCAACTTCACCTGAGATGACGAGTCCAGCCACACCCACGTGGAAGGAGATGGACTGATGGACCAGTGGCCTGGCATCCCAGATGGAGCAGGCCCAGTATAGGGCTCCTCCAATCTGTATTGTAGAATTGTACTATATGTCATGAGGTCATTAGTGACATTGTTTTTATGCTTATAATGTGCTGCACGTGCATACGGAACTCGGAACGTTCAGCGGCAGCAGAGTTCTTTGCTGACGCACTTCTATTTTGTATGAAATAAATACTTTTTCTGGTGTGAGCGTGCAGGGGCGTGCCTTCGCATTATACAAACCTGACAATACCGTGCTAGGCCTAAAAATGATCTTAATTCAGCTTTTGTGTGTGGGGGAGACATAGTCATTTTTACTGGACGGATCTAAGCCCTGATGACCAGGCGTTCATAGGTGTCCCAGGTATTTTACTTCAGACTAACCCAACTGCATTTTAGACGGAGCCACCTTATGGCCTGAGTGGGCCAAACTAGTCAACAAATAACAGACATGTGGAGGCCTTGGAGGCCTTGCAATAGCCATAAATAACTCGATCAAATTTCGATCCGAAAGTATATGGGAATCAGCAAATCTTTTAGGAGTAGTAGTCCAAAATAGTTTGACTAAAAAGTTGCCTTCTATATTGATTATCAGTCTATATTGGAATCCAGCCAGCTCTACGCTCGAAGAAATGTTAGATGAATTGGACGCATGTCTAGAATATCTAAAAATGAAATTTGAATTCTCAGAAATCATGATTGGAGGGGACTTCAATTGCGACTGCAGAGAACTGACTGAACATGGCCCCCTTAAACCATCACATCTATCACGAGATAGAGGTGCGCAGTTTAGAGAATTGTTGGAGAACTGGGACTTCGATATAGTAACACACAAAAACCCTAATTCTCCAGCAACATGGTCTTGAGGCCCAAAATCATCATCAATTGATTTTATTTTTGTTTCTCGATTAGTGTCCAGGCTTATTTCATCTTCTCAATGCAGTTTTGTACAGATTAGCGACCATGCACAAATTGTCTGTCATCTGAATTGGGAATTCAGATACCTAGCCAGTAGTCCAGCACTGGACCTATTTGAGATTGACCGCCCACAAATCTCCATTAGATGGAGTAAAGGACTATGCCAACAATTTGTTAATCATGTATCCTCACAGATAAAATTGTCTCTACTCTCTAAAAATGAACTGGTCACACTAAATCCCAATTACTATGCCAAGTTAATTGAAAATACACTCTTGACTTTTAGTAAAAAGTATACGAAAACCTCTCACTTGCATCCTTACAATGCGAAATGTAAGAACCTTAAGAGAGTAAAACATAAGGCAATTTGTCAACTTAAAACAGCTGGCTATGAAGGAGAACAGTATCGCTATATGAGGTCACTAATTTTGAATGAATTTAAAAGGAATATAAAACATACACGTATACTAATGTTTAACAAGGATAATTGTGACCTCATACAAGCGATAATTCATCATGACACAAGAACTATATGGCAGATGATCAGAAAGGACGATAAGAAAACTGCCCTAACTCCAGCCTGCTGTATATCGGACAATATATGGTGCAAATACATAAATTTAAAATATCGCATCCCAACTAAATTCGAACCAATTCCAAATACACAGCTGTGTTATAGTAGGATCGCCCGATCTAAATGGACACAAGATGATCTTATATGGGCCATATCAAAGACATCATATTCTAGATCAGCAGGCCCAGACGGTATTCCTCCATGCCTTTATAAGGCTGACCCACAGTTTTGGGTGGAAATTCTAAAAATCAAATTTGATGATATCATTGACACGGGTAGGATCCCTTCATCTTGGACTACTGCGAACATCATTCCTATCTTTAAAAAGGGCGATCCTGCTCTCCCACAGAATTACAGACCAATTGCACTAATTGACACTGATGCAAAACTGTTCGCCATTCTTCTCTTATATGAACTTGAAGCATTTATTGAAGAAAATGCCCTTCTTTCAAAATATCAGATAGGCTTCAGAAAGGGCATGAGCACCTCATTAAACACAATGGTTATGTCACATCTGATTGCAGCTACTAAAGTAAAAAAAAATAATATACAACCCATATATGTGGCCATGGTCGATATGACATCAGCCTTCGACAATGTGGTGCGAAACTTGCTATGGAACAAACTGAAGCTGATGGGAATACCACTGCACTTACTCTACTGGTTTATTCAGCTCCATTCTAATACCTCATATAAGATAAAAATCGCGGAAGATGGCCGAACTACCGAGCACATTAAAACAGCAATAGGCCTTAAGCAAGGATGTAACTTGGCGGCCACCTTTTTTCATTTGTATATTGCTGATCTGGATAAACTATGGGAGGCAAACAACCTGTTTTCTGTAAAAATTGGAACATTGCGGCTAAAGTGGATGGCCTTTGATGATGATATCATATTATTTGATCCCACACCAGCTGGGCTACAAGCCAAACTATTGCTTTTTCAAGAATTTGCAATCGCACATAATCTCATTCCCAATCCTGCGAAAACAGTTATCCTTAGATTTGGTGGTAAGCAAAATATCAAAAGATATCAATGGGAGCTTATGCAAATCAAAATACAATGCTCATTGAGCGCTACTTATTTGGGTTATAACCTATCCACACAAAATTCAATAAAATATTGGACTGACCTTATTAAAAATAGGTCACGTCCTTTATTATCTCAATTAAAATTGATCTACAGAAAACATAGTAAATTCTCATTGATACCTATGATTGAGTTTTTAACTTTAAAAATAGAAGCTGTTATTTTGTATGCCACCGAAATGTGCCTTATCGATATTTCTGACATCTTGGACACACGTCAAGGCACATTGTTGAAATCTGCCATGCATTTGCCAATGTCGACTCCCAACTCAGTATTAAGACATGAATTAGGGCTGATTGCACTATCCTCACGATGGAAATGGCGGCAATTATCAGGATATGCAAAGATTTGCTTCCCGCAGAAAAATTCCTTGTACATGGAATTTAACGCATTGTTGAATACCTCTTCTTCCCTGTCCTTTAAAACTTATCAATCAAATATGCAAAGAATAACAGACATTATTTTGTGCTGCTGCCTGATCAGATGAGCAAAGTAATAGATCATCAACATACTCAATGAGTGTCTAATCTCCCGGGAAGCAAAGAGATGCTGTATCAGCGTGCAATATCCTAGAAAACATGGTAGGGGGAGTGTATACATCCCTAGGGGAGCCTAGTCCAAGTCATTTGACGATTACAGTGTTTGTACCCGCCACCCCACACTCCCCTAACGGCCCCAGAAGGAAAAAGCAATTAGGAACTGAGACTGGGGTGCAACACACACTGAAAAAAATGCTGAACATCCGTCAACTACACTTTAAACAGTGGTGCTTGATGGAATTGTTGAGAGGACCGTATGTGGGTTGGGCACCACTAGTGCCATAGGGACCACAATCTCATTAATTGCTGTGAAGTTCTCAGCTACCCTCCATCATGCAAGTGGCAGGTATGCAACCTTGAATGACCGTATTTGGTATGGCACAGTTTGGACCCCCGTGAGTGCTAGTTTTATTCTGTCTGGGTATGCATGTTATTCCACGTCTGCCCACTCCAGCTGCGGTATGTCTTCTAGTACAAATGCTGGTGCACCCAACCCATGGGCTTTCTCTAACTCATTTCAAACATCATGCAGTCATTTCCCATTGTCTCTATTCACAGTTTTACCCATGTTTAACACAACCTCCCTAAGGTTTTCTTCAAATCCATGATATCTATTTAATTGTACCTTCCCGGTATTTCTCCTGTACTCTCTTATCTCTCAAGGAGTCATTACGGGAAGAGAAACTGCCCAATCCAGCCTCTGTAAATGATTCTTTATTCTTTGTACTACACGCAGCACTTGGGCAGAGTTACCGGAAAGCTGAGTAGTGCTGTCCAGCGATGGCCACGGTGTGCGGGTAGCCAGCGATGGCCACGGTGTGCGGGTAGCCAGCGATGGCCACGGTGTGCGGGTAGCCAGCGATGGCCACGGTGTGCGGGTAGCCAGCGATGGCCACGGTGTGTGGGTAACCAGCGATGGCCACGATGTGTGGGTAGCCAGCGATGGCCACGGTGTGTGGGTAGATAGTGCAGGTGAAGACTGAAGAAGTGATGGGCTGAGGTGAGTGCCTGGTTTTGTCGTGCCACTGGGGGATAATAGATATTCGGAGGATCATTATTATTAGTAGGGGTGCACTAAGGGGTGCGAGGACATAGGTAAAGAGCATGCTAATTTTTATCATTATTATATCATTCAATTTCTGTTCTAACTTTACCTTTTCTTCCCTGTATTTTTGTAAGAGTGCCTCTACCTTACGTGGTGATCCTTTAGCCCATAGTGCAAAAGCTAACCATCCTTTAGAATCGAGTAGGACATGAACAGAATTACATTTCCCTTGACCCCAAAGCTCCTCGATTGTGGAACTTGCTTAATTCCCTGCCTGGCAGCTGTATTTATATGCCACTGAACCACACATTGCACCGATTCTGCACCATAGGCTGACTTCATCTTGCCTGCAGGCATGTCAGCTGCGTATTCAACAACGCGTGTGTGTGACAAGGGAAGAAGCTGGCGGAAATAGTCTCGGAGAGAACAAGGGAGAGGGGTGGCGACAAAGCCCCAGAGGAAATAAGTCAACAAAGAATACAAACTGTACAAATCTAAAACATAATTAACTACCTGAAACGCTTCTCCTTTCAAAACCCGGACTCTCAGTGAGAGTTGCGTTGTGTTTATAGAGGACAGCAGGCTGCAATATAGATAAGGTACATACAGCGGCAGCTGGGAAAGGAGGAAAATGCAATATTTACCCCTGATAATGATGCACGGCTCCACACTTATCACTCCTTCGCAGCAAGGTGGTGGGCTCGGCACAATATCAGAGTCTACAGAGCTCGTCTCTCTCACTTCTGAAAGGGATTTGGGGAAGCAGTGATTGTTTTGCTAAATAAAAAAAACTCTCTCTCCCTCTCTCCCTTTCTCCGTCTCTATCTCTCTCTCTCTCTCATTTGTATGAACTTCAAAGTTGGAGATAAATATGTCCTTGTGTACAACTCGTTATCTGAGAGACGACCCCTGGCATTGGTTCCCAGCACGCAGAACAAACCATCATCATTTAACATGGTAGCTTCCTTGCCTTATCTTGGATTTTGACAAACAAGTCCTAGCAGTAGTTCAGAAGCGACCCTGCATGATTCCATTCGCCAATGTTTGTTATGTACTAATGCGCATGTCTGTCTTCAGCATAAAGACTTTTCTCCTAATGCAAGCATATTTCCCAGCATAGACGCAAGCAGCCAAATAAAATGGCAGCGTATTATCAAAATGGCAACCTCAACGCACCACCCCTTTATGGCAATTTTGCTGGTCCACGGCAATGAGTAAGCAGTGCTCCAGATTCATGAAGCAGGAGTATTTTACTTAGCACCATGGCTAAGGGAGAATTTTAGGGAGTAAAAACGTAGCTCCCATTGTCTCCATTGTGAATCATACTTGTAGTACCAAGAGCTAGTTGTGTTGTTATTCATACTTTCTTTGAATTGAGTAGGCGAAACTGCATCCCTCCACACAGTTGCCAAAGTAATCAATTTATATTAATGGTCAATAATTGAAATTAATTTCCTTTACATTCATTTTTTTCTTTTCAGAAGTGCCAAGTGTAAGGTCTTTTTTCACAAGATGTCCTCGGGAGCTGCTGAAACCCACAGTCCCTCCAAAATGTTACACTCTCAACCAAGTTTTTAACGGCTGGGCCCAGAACACTTCCAAAGGGGAAGTGGATAAAATAACAAACAGTTCAGAATCCAGGCCTTGACTCAGGAGGCTATCTGCATGGGATGAGAAAGAATAGCCGGTTAGCTTATACCTCCTAATAATACCTTTCCCCCTTACTTCATTCCCTAGTGACTCACTAACTTTACCAGAAATTCCCTCTACTATATCCAGAGGATCTTGCAGTAATACGTCTTGTTAAAAATGTTTCTTATCAGTTGTCTAAGAACACTCCTAAAAGTTAAGAAGGTTTCTAAAAGTAGTGTTCTTTGCTTCAATCAGTCTTCAAGAGTTTACGTTTTTGTTGCTCACATAAGCTTCTCCATAACTCTGTTTCTTCAATTCCTGAATCACTACTTTTGTTTTCAAGAATTAATAATAGTAACTATTAACGGATATAATTTTCCGGTTCCATTCCTTCGTACCGCCCATCCAGAATAATTTTGTTTTCAAAGGAAAATGAATTGGAAGAAAAAAAAGTGTTACTGTTAGCTTGCAGTAACAGAGGATGCCCTCTAGATGGCACTGTTGCTGCACACATTGCATGCACAGCTGTTCGCTGTGCATGTTAATGTTCACGTTTGCTCTCACTCCCACTGCCTGAAAACAGTTATATTTTAACATCGACTTGTCTTAGGCACTTATGAGTACTCATCCTTCATATGATTGAACTCCTGCTGATTTCATTCACGTAAAATGTCTTAAATAAGTTAAGCAGCTTTCTGTTGCTGAGGCTGCTTTCTCCTTCGCTGCTTCATTGCTTACAAATACAAACTGCCAAAACGTGCTGCTTGTGTTTCTAGGGCCTACATTTAAGGGAGCTCAGAAAACATGACCTGCCACTTGGGTGAAACTAATGAAAGGCAGTTTAGATGTTGTTCAAAGGGTCTTTGTTATCACTGTAGCCAATCAGCATGTTGGCTATCTTCCTCCATCTTGGCTTGGGGAAGCTTCCCTACTCTGAGTACAAGAGTTCAGGCCTAAACCAAGGTCAGAAATAATATTTAGAAAAAATTATAAAAGACCCAAAAACAAACAGATAAGACATATACCCTTCTGCCTCTGGACCTGACACTGAGTGTATTGGGCAAAAATGGGTGGAACCATTAAAGTCCTTCAAACATCCATTAGGCAGGAAGAAGTCTCACCACACCATGTGTATCGGGCACAAGCCCATCACACATCCAGTCTCATCTCCAGTGCCTGCAGTCGCTCCCTCAGCCTCCGAGGAACACTATGAGGCGGCGGACACAAAGGAGCTGCTTACACCAGCAGGTAAGCCCGGTGCCTGTGCATTTGTGGCATTTTTCTAATGCACCAATGATGATGAATTATAGCAGATGATTTTTGGAACTGGGCTTTGTAATCACTGTTTGCCTGCTACTGACATCGTTGCAGCCAGCGCTTTTGAAATATATCCTCTTTTTCCTTGAGGGGCCATACTTATCCAGACATGGTCTCCACATTTGTGCTCCTTCCAGGCACCAGAGTGCCTCAGCTATGATCATCACAGCAGACGCTTTGATTGGCTGTTCCACCTTCTTAGCAGCCGATCAGTAAGCCGGCAAGCGAGTGCCGGTCCACCTCCCAAGGCCCGCTACTAAGGCCATGTCTGTGCCTGTCCGGAACCTAAGAGGGCTTGGTGGGCCCCCTCCTCCTTTTGACCCGCTGGAAACCATGGATCGATCCCCAGGCAGGCAGCCTGTTACCCCATGAACATGGGCCCCTGAAACTCTACGCACCCTGCAGAATACCTGTGAGTGATGGCTGGACATAGTCATTGCCTCTCCACTAACCCTAATAACTGTTGAACCAAGGTGTGCCTACACCATTCTGCCTTCCTTGCCTTACTTGAGCTCACTTACACCTTCTTTCACCACACTGTCTTGTTCTGCCAATTTGACTGCACCCCACTTTTCTGTCTTTTTTGCAAATTGAAAGCCTGGTGTGTGTTTTTAACATCAGTGCACCCATCTGCGGTACTAAAGTATTCCCAGTGCATCTGTTCTCTTGTTTGTTTTGCTACTATGCTGCCTGGTGTGTTTGTGCTCGGACTGTGCTGTACAGCACCTCTTCTCTTCTTTCAACTTTCCGCCACTGCACCTATGGCACTCACCATCTCCTCTATCTTTTCTAACTACTACACTCTCTCCTATTGGCCCTCTCTCTCGAAGTCTGGGAGAAAAAAGTTTACAAACAGATACCCTGACAATTAACTGTCAAGTTCACTCCGTGGTTGCGAAGGAGGCATGTGGGAGCCAGAAAACCCTAGTGAGTACTGGGTTAGCACACAAACTACATTTCCCAGCAAGCCTTCGGAAACTCTGTAGTTTCAGTTGCGCGACGTTCCGCAGCTGAACTAATTAATCAAGGCTATTTGTATGCTGGCCGCCCGTTTCCAGGTGCATATTATTTCAGCGCTCGGCACAGGCAGCCGGAGCTCTGTGCATGAAGATTTCCACGTTTGCACTTCAGCTCTACAAGTCGGAATTCCGAAGTGGCTCTATTTTCGGCCAGAAGCAGAGTCAGAGGACAGCTGGGGGCCGCGGCGGGGATTCCATGCTGGAAGGTGTTTATCTCTGCGTCATCTCTTCAGGTCTGGGTGTTTTCAGGGACATGATACAAGGTCCACTACGACCCAGGTTCAATCTATAACTAAGGTTACAGGTTCAGGCAGGATTTCTGGAGGTATTCAGGTTAGGAGGCAGGTTATGTCAGTATATGCATATGTATGTTGTGTTCCTTGCTATCCCCATTCCTATCCAATTATATGTCTCCTAACCCTCTTTCCAGTGTTCCTTAACTCCCCCTCCCTACCCACAACCTCTCCCTAATCCCTCTTCCCCCATTGGCTGCTACGTGGTGTTCCTGTTATAACTGACATCAGGCGCCCAATGCGAACCACGGTGGGAGGGTCGAATCTATTTCGGCTTCTGTGGTTCGGGAGAAAGTGTCGATACTCTACCCCCTCTGGTATTTGTGGCACTAACCCTGGCTTAACTATCACAGACACCTATGTCAGCGCATCTTCCAGACAGACCTTCACTGATATCCTCTTTTCTGTCCCATCTCCTGATCTATGAACTCCTCATCTCTACACTCTCTCCTCTCACATCTTCACCCATTAATGGTGGCACTAAATGGGAAGTCCTCCTGGCTGGCTTTGCATCATCCAGGAGTATCATTAATGTCTCACACTGGCGCCATCTTGGTTCATGGTCCTCAACACAACCTCCTCCTCTTTGACCAGCGCAGCTGTCCCTCTTTAACTTCCTGCCCACGCCTGCTACTCCTTCCACTCTCTCTGCCCCCCCCCTCCGACTGGTGTACCACGCCCTTAACCCCTCCTCCGAAACCCACGCTTAATACTCGCTCTGCCATCAAACACTCTGCCGACATCTGTCTCCTCCTTGAAGACCTTGACCTTGATATCCTTGCTCTTACCGAGACATGGTTCAGGCCAGCTCAGTAACTGCTTTTGACTCCCTTCTCCCTGATGGCTATAAAATCATCTCCAAGCCTCACCCTAACCGTGCTGGCTGTGGGGTTGCTCTGATCATACCTGAGTGGGTCCCTTCTTCCCTTATACCCCCCAGCCTTACCTTTCCTTAGAAAGCCTGGTCTGCAAACTGGTCATCTCTCCCACCTCCTCTCTGACCATTGCCACTATCTACAGGCCACCCGGCTCTGAACTAAACTCCTTTTCGTGGGTGATTTCAACATCGACCTTCACTCTTCAGTCACAGCATCCACTCTCTTCCATGACCTCTGCTCCTCGCTCTCCCTCTCCATTCTCTCTTTTGACCCTACCCACACGTCTGGACACACTCTTGACACCTTCATCCACACTGATCTTTCATTCTCCTCCTCACTGATCACCTCACTCTCCTGGTCAGACCACTCCCTCTTCACTTCTCACCTGGGTCCTCAGACAGCACCTCCTCCAGCCCAGCCAACCTCATTCATAAACATCCGTCTGATGAAATGAGTGTCAGCTGCTGCCTTCTCATCTACCTTTACCCCCCCGACCCCCTTCCAGGCTCTACCTCTGACTCTGCTCTCAGCAACTTCCATCTTGCCATTACTAATACCCTTGACATTCTTGCCCTTGTCATGAGGATCCGCCTGAAACATGCCTCCAAGCGTAACACCTGGTACTACTCTGAACTTGCAGCCTTGAAATTCAAATGCAGAGCTGCGGAACGGGAGTGGCAGACTTCAGGCTCACCCTCTGACAAACCGGCCTGTCGCTTTCTGCAAAGGCAATACAGACTCTCCATCTGCACCAAGAAAGGGCCCACATCCAGGCTTGCGTGTTTGGTGCATTCAACAACACGGCCGAACTATTTAAAATCTTCAGGGAACTAGCCAACCGTTCCACAGTCTCCTCCTCACCTCTTCCCTCCCAGGCCCTCTGCAACGCATTGGCAACGCACTTAACTGCAAAAATGCAGAACATCCTGAGCACCCTTGCGCCCCTGCCCAACCCCCTGCCTCCTATGGCCCCCCATTCTCCCTCTCTCCTCCTTCTCTACTATCACACCGGATGAGTTCACCAGAATTGTCAGTTCCATTAGGTCTCCAAACCGATTTCTCCCTGCTCTTCCCGAACCCTTAAGAACAACATTGGCTCTCTTCCCCCGGCTGATTTCTGCAACCACTCTTTTGCTCCTGGATCTTCCCCTCCTCCCTCAAGCACTCCCTTGTGCGGCCCCACCTGAAAAAACCATCTCAACACCACATTTGTCCAGCTAACTACGCCCCATATCTATCACCCCCTTTCTTGGGAAACTCTTGGAGACGCTAGTCTTCCCCTAACTTACCCAGCGCACTGAACTTGTTGGTTGCCTCCACGACCATCAATCTGGATTCCGAGCATCCAGAGTCACGGAAACTGCTCTTCTGAACATACGTGAGGAACTGCTTGCATCTCTTGATTCCAACTCACCAGCTGTTCGCATTCTACTTGAGCTCTCCTCTGCATTTGATACGGGCAACCATTCCATCCTCATAAAGGGGCTCCATGACACCCTAGGTATCAAGGAGCGGGCACAGCACTGGCTGACCTCCTTCCTCATTTACTGTCCACCCAAGGTTTTCCTGGGCTCTTTCTCCTCCCCCACCTCTATCTCCACCTGCGGTGTCCCCAAGGGCTCCAACCTCTCTCCCTGGCTCTTTAACTCATGTCTCGCCCCACTTGCACACCTCATCTCCACTTTCTCCTCTAACTTCCAGTCTTATACAGACAACACACAACTCTTCCTCAAACTAAGCGCTTTGAAACACATTGTGTATAGGCGCTATATAAATAAACGATCATATATCATATAAACTGCCCTCTGACCCTCTCCTTACTTCCTCCATCATTCCTGGCTGCCTACCTGCCATCCAGTCCTGCTGCACTTCCAATGATCTCTGCCTCAATGCCAGCAAGACTGAGATCCTTCCTACTGGGACTCCTGTGCCCTCTTTCTTCCCCTCACTCTGGCCATCTTCTATGGTCTCTCTTGCTTCTCCTTCATCTAAAGCCAGAAACCTGGGAATCATCTTTGGCCCCTCTCTTTCCTTCATCCTTCAAATTCTGGACCTTGCCAAGAAGGCCCACTTTCAACTCTACCTCTGCAAAGGAATTCATCCTTTCCTTACTTTCCCCTAGAAGCTCAATGTCTCTAGAGTGCTGGTTCTCTCTAGGTTAGACTACTGCAATTGTTTTTTCCTTAATCTACCCTCTTCATCTCTGCAACCCCTCCATCTAATCCAGAACAGGACTGCAAGACTTATCCTTGGCCTCAAGCCTAGGGACCGCATCTCTCCAGCCCTAGAAGCTCTCCACTGGCTCCTGGTTGCTGCAAGGATCAAATTCAAATCCCTCTGCATCATCCATAAGGCTGTTTGAGGCTGAGGACCATGCTATCTACAACTTGCTCTCACTAACTACTCTCCCTCCAGATCTTTACGTTCCTGTTGCACCAACTCTCTGTGTATCAAGCACTTCGTGAAACAGCAAGCTGTTGACCGATCTCTTTCCTCTGCAGGCTCCCTCCTATGGAACAGCCTCCCCCTTCCTCTTCGTCTCGAGCCTAATCTCCTGAAATTCCAGAAGCTCCTCAAGATTTTCCATTTCACCCCCTCCTTCCCTTCCTCCCTCCTCTGCTAAACCCCACAGTTGCTGAGATTGGTGACTAGGGCCCTTATGTGTCCTCTTCGCCCTGGCCTCCCACACCCAATCGCCTTCAGCCTCCGACCCACTCACAGCACTTGCCTTGGCACTCACTGGCAAATGCCACCTCAGGCCTGCACTCATTTATTGGCAGCTGACCACTCACCTAGGTATTTACAGCTGCTCACCCCCTAGCACCTACCTCCTGGTACACCTTTCACTTGTCCCCCAACCCCTCATCTCTTCCCTCTCTCATCACATGCACGTTCTGAATGTTCACATGGCTTAGTAGGTCTGCCTCTATCTTTCATTCTTATATTTGATTTTCATTACCATGATCTCTCCCTCTTGCCCTGTGGGCGCTTTGAAACACAATTTACTTGATGTATAAGCGCTTTACAAATGCACAATATTTAAATATGTAATATACCAGCATAAAGGAAGATATATTTGTTAAATCTTGAGATTGATTGAACGGTCGTGTGCTCATTCACACAACTCCTCTTTGTGGCACATTCTACATATAGAGCACCAGGGGACCACTCCGGTGGTGATAGTGCACGGTACAAATATCCTTTAACATTGACATATGCCACTCATCTGCGCACACCCGCATTGCAGGGGGTGATCAGAGGCTAGACACCTGGATAATGTTGCTCCCCGCCACTGATCTTGAACCCTGTGTCCCTGTGGACACAGTCTGTAGTGAATGGACAGCGGTGTGGCTATTTGTAAGCACAGCGCACTTCTCCATGATGGACACCACTATGAATGTGGTGATAAACAGGTTAAATGTTTCCGCTGAGTCGGGATACTTATAACACGCAAGACAGGACAGACCTAACTGCATCTGGGCGCAGATGTTAATGGATGCTTCAGCAATTCCAACGAGAAACATAAATGGCCCAAAAAACCTATCTCTGTAGATCATTTAAACAGATCTGTATAATGCTTTACGGAACTGAGTAAGTTCTTTAGGTTCCTAATCCTCAAGGGAAGAGTATTCTACAGTCTTGACCAATGTACTTTGAAACGTCTGTCTCCCCAGGAGGTACAACGAGATGGAGGGACGACTAGTAAAAACTTATTAGTTGAATGCAAAGGTTTGTACCAAGTCAACTTCTCCGGCTAGGTAACTGGGGCAAGATCATGTAGACACTTAAAGGCCATACACAGAATCTTAAAATCAATTCCATCTTTAACCGAGAGCCAGAGTAGAGAGCGACACAAGGCAGAAATAGGGGTCACTATAGGTTCTATAAAAAGGAATCTAACTCACGAGTTTTGGGCTCTCTGGAGTTTATCCAACTGACTTTTAGGGATATGTGCTAACATGCAATTTCCGTAATCCAATCTGCAATTAGTGTCCCCACTACATTTGCGTGATCTTTTTGTGGGATATATACGGAAGAGCAAGTCGCGAAGACTGAAGCTTAGCTCCCACCTGACTATCACACCCTAGGTTGGATTGCCAGATACAGCCCAGGTTCCTAATCTTGGAAGCATAGTTCCGGTTTGACCCCATGCAACAGGCAGTGGGGACACTTTTCTTTCTTGGTTAACAGATTTTTAGGACCAAACAAAGCCACTTGCGTCTTGCTTGGATTTAGCTGTAGTCAACTCAGAGACATCCTTTGTCCCATTTCATCCAAGCACTGACCCGCTCAATATGGCAATTCCTCAAAATTACCCAATTTCAGGTACATTTGTGTATCGTCAGCATATGATTGAAAACTGACATAATATTTTCTCAAAACAGCCATAAGTGGTTGCATATAAATATTGAACAAAAGTGGCGGAAGTAACAAATCCTGCAGAACGCCCCAATTCTGGGATAGGGTATTCGATAGGAACCCTCCAAATTTCACTTTTTGGACAGTGATTCGCTAAGATTGATTTAAACTAGTTAATGATCTGTGCTTGAAACTCCCCTGACTGTCATCAGGCATAATAGTAGGATGCTATGATCTACAGTGTCAAATACACGGATAGAAACAGCATCACCAAGACGGATAGTTTATATGCATCGGATAGTCTGAGTTAGTCATCCCAAAATACTGTCATGGCTGTCTCTGTTCCATGTCTGGGTTGAAACCCCGATTGGTGAGAATCCAATAATGCAAATTTCTCCATGTGATCTTGTAGCTGCAAAGTCACCATTTTTTCTAGGATCATTCCTGGCCAAGGAAGGCCTGCCACTGGGCAGTAGTTCATCAAATCATTGGGGTCAATTGACAGTTTTTTGAGAAGGGAGATATAAAGGCGCCTTTCAGCTCTGATGTGACATAACCTTGTGATAATGATAAGCTGAAAATTGTAGTCATAAAGTGCGCAATATCTGCAGGGTTAAAGTAAAATTGTTGAACCTGCAAGTCAGACTTGATATCAGACACATGGATCCGTGTATCAATGTTTACTGTACCTTGAGCCAATTTTTCAATGCGTATGTGATATTTAAAGCCGCTGCTGGGGGATCTTGGTTTCATCCAGATACTTTCCACCCGGCAGTATTTGTTCCCTCAAGGCTCCTAGAGTTGGGTAATACCAGGGTTTAGATTGCTTCTTTTTGCACCCGTTGCACCAGAGCCACACATTCTGTACTTATGGAATACATTCCTGGGACCCAAAGGATGAAAAAGTCCCTGCAATCTAATGTTACATCAATGGAGCCCAGGGCTTCACTCAGTTGGGAACCGGAAATAGCCAAAAGATCCTTTGGCCTCCAAGAGGTGGATAGCACTTTTGTGCATTGTGTATTGATATTTAGTATATTTTGATGTATTGATCAAAACAAGATACCGGCTTTGTATTAAGCATAGTCACCACTGAGCCGCGGACGAGAATGGGATCAAGATAATGGCCCTGCTGATGAGAAGGGAAAACATCTAAGGGACTCATACCGTGGCTATTTGTTATTTCCCCAGAATCTGGTGCTGTTGGGTCATCTAGCCATACATTAAAATCTAACCATGCAGACCAACTCCTGATGTCTGGTTCCTGTAGTCAAAAGAAATGAATGGTCAGAAACCTTTTTGCAGGTCCTGGGGTTCTATAGCCAAGCATGGTTTTTATTCTAGAGCACAACGCTAAGGAGAAAAAATTGAGGAATATGTTTCTGCTCTTAAACCCTTGGCCCTGACATGTTAGTTCGGCTCAGGAAACACCACAGAAGAATTAATGAGACCAAACCATCATCCACACAAACAATTCTATTGTGTGGAGACCCATTTCTACAAGAGCCAATGGCAATAGCAAAACGAATTGACCACACCCTATTGTGTTCAAAGGAGATTACAGAAAAAAAAAGTACTCAGGAAATACATGAAACACTTAAGAGTGCTGGCCAGTCAAGCAGGTACCTGTCATAAGGAAAGGGACACAAAAAGAGACAATGCAAAGGACAAAAGAGTCGTACAAAGGGTTGCAACCATGAGGACAAGATAAAGTGTGCAACAGGCAATTGTATAGCAAAGGGACACATGAGACAGACAATGAAAAAAACAAATATTACCGATGTGGCAGGATAGGTCATTATGCACATTTGAGATTGTGCACAGTCTTGAGCCATACATGTGCACATTGCAACAGAGGAGGACATTTTGTAGTTGCATGCCATGACAAAAAGAGAGTTTCCATGATTCAGAATGACGAATCAGATGAAGAGAGAGTAGTAATAGTAAAATCCCAAAATTGGGAAGACTTGAAGATGAAATTAAAATGCCCCAGTTTTAGGTGACAATTGGAAATTGGATTGTAAAAGTAATGGGTGACAGTTGTGCGCCATACCCAATCATCACCCAAGAAAAATAGGAAGAATTACGAAGATGGGGTATGAAAACAGACCTTAACGAGCAAGGCATAAAAAACCCTGGAGGTTTTGAAGGATCTAAAATTGAGATTGTGGTTTGGTTCCGTTCGACCATCGAATTTAAGAGTAGAATAGCAGAAATAAATATATATGTTGCAAGGAAAGGGGTCAACGTCCTAGGATGGAGGGATCAAGCTGCTTTGAAAATCAGACTAGAGCCTTGTGAAGTCTTCAAGGAAGGCATAGGGAAACCTGACTCACAAGCGCAGACCTGTTCCTTTAGCATTAAGGGAGCAACTAGAAAAACTACAACGGGAAGGAGTCATTGAAAGAATTGAGTCTGCTGTGTGGATTAGCCCCATAGTCGTAGTGGTAAGAAGAACGGGAAGATCAGAATATGTGTGGACTTAGGTGACTTGAATAAAAATATAAGAGTGGTTAAGTTTCACATGCCTATAAATTCAGAAATGATGAACTGTTTATAAGGTGCTGACATGTTCATGACATTGGACCTATCGCAGAATATCACCAGATAAAATTGATGGAGGACTGCAGGGATTTGACTGCATTTATAACACCAACGGGTTTGTTTCAATATTGCAGAATGCCGTTTGGATTCGCACCAGCTGCCACTCTCTTCCAAAGACATATGGCCTCAATATTGAAAGAAGTGGCAGGAACCATGGTATATCAGGACGATTTACTGGTGTATGGAAAAGGAAGATCAGAACATAATAGATGCAGGGCGGTATTGATCAGATTAATGGAAAGGGTTTTGAGAATAGAAAGCAGTAAATACAAGTGTAGGGAAGCTGAAGTGGACCACCTAGGACATATTAGTGGACATTGTTACAAGCAAAGGGACAACCCACCTCCAAGTAACCAGGACGCGTAGAGATCGCTTGGAGGCTCGGCAGAGTTTCATAACACATTTGTTCCGGGCTTATATCACAATCCATCAGAGCACAACTAAAAAAGGGTGTGCAGTTTGAGTGGTGAGCTGAATGTGAGGATGCTATGATGGCTTTAAAGGATGGAATTTGTAATGCACCCAATTTAGGAGGGTTTGAGTTTGAAAAGGCAACCAAAGTTACTGTGGATGCCAGTGGTAGAGATCTGGGAGTGTGTGGTCTCAGAATGCAGACGAGATGAATACATTAATTTCCTATGCATCCAGAATATTATCTGAAATGGAAATTAGTTATTCAGTTGTAGAAAATGAAAGGTTGGCAGGTGTTTGGGGGAGTTAACCACTTTAGAAAGTATGTGTGGGTGAATAATTTTATAATCGACACAGACCACCAGCTATTGGTTGAATTATTGACAGTGAGAGGAATGTTCAAAACCACTCTGTGTTTAGCAAGATTGTCATTAAAACTGCAAATCTACAACTTTGAGGTGAAGTATGTGCTGGGAGTGAACAATAAAGTGGTTGATTCCTGTCTAGATTACCGTTATCAGGTATAGACGAATCTGAAGAAGATAGGACAGGTTAAACGGAAGCGTGTTTGCTTGAAGCTGTGTTCAAAGGTAAATGGGAAGAGGAAGTTACTGAGGATGAAGTGTTGCAGGAGGTTTTGGAGCATATGACCAACGGTTGGCCAGAGAAAAAGCAGGTATTACAAAAACTGGTGCCTTATTGGGAAGTTAAAGAGGAATTGTCAATAGAGAATGGTATATTGGGGCCAACAACTATTACTGCCCGAAGCAATTTGAACAAATATTGTAAATCTGGTACACCAGGGTCACCCAGACATAATGGGTAGGATAAAAAGGGTTAGAGAGAGGTATTGGTAGCCGGGAGTTGATACTAATGTGGAGAGATTGGTAGGAGAATGTAGATAACATATGCAAGGTGTTTGAACAAGGGGTCGATCCGATTGAACCTCCTCCAGGGACTTGGAAACGGGTTGGGGTATATATTCTCGGACCATATTGCACGCTACATCCAGCGATGATGTTCATGCTGGTACTGCTTCATTATTACTCGAGATGGGTGAAAGCAAAGTTTGTAAAGGACATTAACTCTACGGAAATTATATAATTCATTGAGCAAGTATGTAGGAGGGAAGGATACCCAGAAACCAACAGGAGCGATGTAATGTGATTGAATGGATGTTATTTCAGCAGCTGTAAGGCATGTATGGAGCATGAGAATGCATGTAAACAATTTAATGGGGGTGTCTCAGGTTAAGTTGATGAGAGGTCGAGAACCATAAGTTAAATCCTGCATGTGTCAATGAGAACGCTGACAAAAAAGAAATTCACAGGGAAATTAGGGAACGTTTTACAACAAGGGCAAAGGAAGTATAACTGGAGAAGGGGTAACAATAAGGTGCGCAATCAGAAATGGATTTTGCCTGGTGATTGGGAGAGGATAAGGAAAGGAACAAGCATGTTCAAAGGAGGGTCAAAGTATTCAGATTCCATTGCAGTGAAGTAAGTCTTTGAGAGTGCAGCGAGAGTAGATGATGGCTCCATAGGGAATTGCCATAGGCTCAGCAAATGGATGTATGATCAAGTTGATGTGATGAAAAAGCTGAGGGCATCAGTCGCTCTATGGGATGGGATAACATGTGAAAAAGGACAGAGTGTAAATGCCTGAATGGATGTTGGTAATGGAGGTGATCAAGGGAGGAATGTCGTAAATGTTGGAAGTCTGTCCAGAGGATATGATATGATACGAGTCATTTATAACGCGCCTGTACACAAGGATAATGAGATGCATTAAGTGGCTGAGGTTGCTCATGTACTTTCTTTTAACTTCAACGTATTAGCTCACTTAGAATTGCTATTATATAGCCAATATGCAAGCATATACTTATGCTTTAATGTACGTGTTTTCAGTTGTTTAGCATGTTTGGGGAACCTCAACTTATTAGTCCGATTTGTGTACTATTGTTATAACCAATGTACAAGAACATAGAATGGTTCAAATAATTTGTATTAGATACAATAATTGCAAATATGTTACATTGGGCTTGTAGGAAGGGGTGCGTGTTGTATCTTGTGTCTTGATTGCGCATGCCAGCTGTAAATCAAGAGATTGCGAGATAGCTTGAGGATTGAGCAGACGAGTGCCACAGGCTTGTTCAACCTGAACATAATTAAAGCACAAAAAAGAAGCAGACTTATGCATGATTATTGAAAAGAGACACCACATTTTGGGGACGAGTCTAGTTAGCCTGCGGCATCGGACCCAAAGCGACCAAGGAATGAGATGTGTCCAGCACCGCAGCAAGCCTGCCAATGAGTATGGCACAGATAGTGGTGGCTTGGGGCACTGAACAAAAGCGAGGAGGTGGCGCACAGGCCATCAATGTAATTATGGGAGAGGACATGGGGACAAGCCCCCCCACCATTTGGTGGTGGCAGGGCTGGAAGCAGCTTTGCAGCCGATGCAACAATTAAGTAATTGGACAGCGCAAGTCGCTTGTGCGGTCTCATTACATAAAGCTGCTTTATTAAATCAGGCGGCCCGGAGGCCCCGCGTGGCTCAGGCCCTTAACCTGTCTCGCCGGACTCAAAATCAGCAGCCACTCCCAGAGTGCTGGATTGGGTGGTGCGGGGCCCAACCGCGCTGTCAGGCTGGCAGCACTTCCACACAGCCATAGAGCCGAAAAGCTTGAGCGTTGCTTTCTAACTCTGCTTGCGCTTGTGCGACACAGACAGTCCTAGGAAGTTCATTCAGGTTCCTGTTTTCAGTCTGGAGGCGCACAAGCGCAAGGCTAGCAGGGGCAGCTGAGCTTGGTGTTAACTCGAGTGAGTGCTACCATTTAAAAGCAGAGCTGATACGTTTTTGTTTTAATTGTGTTTGGATGTTTGGGGGGCTATGGGCTAACCCTGAGGGGCTAACATTTAGAGATTCTGACTGCGGTAGTGGGAGGCCACTGTCCTGCTGTCTTTATATTTTCTTGTGTGCTCAGTGTGAGAGCGAGTCCTGATGTCAGTGTTATCGTGGCAAAATTTTGTTATCAGTTACAATCATGGGCGCCAGATTATTTTATTTCATTTCACTTAGGCTACTATTTTTTATCCGTAAAACGTCGTGTTTTTTAAAGATGCCCTTTGTGCAAAAAAGGGAAAGGGGGAGTAGGCGGCATGATGGGTTCAAAGCAGTACTTTTCTGCAATTAGGAGTGGGGCCCGGGAGGTATTTGGCGCTGCACACGGCCAGCGAGTGGCCGTGGGGGGCAGAGCGCCTCCCCGGGGTATTTAAGGGTCCAGGGAAGGTTCGGGAGGCAGGCGACGGTTGGACTTGGTGATTGTTTGTCAGTCCTGTCGCCTGCTCCCGAGCCTTCCCTGTGTAGCTGGGCCTTCGGTGCTGCAGGGTAGCGTAGGTGAGAGGGATAGTGTTTAGCAGTTGGGGGAGGTTAGTTATAGTTAGTAAACTTTTCAATTGCATAATTGGTTTCTATAGCCGGGGGTACCGTAGATAAGGTACCCCCTCTTACTTGATTAGGCTCCGGTTCCAGTAGGTCAGTGTGCAGGCGTAGGGGTTTTTTCCTTTAAGTTACGGCATTGTGACACAGCATTTTCCGTCCAGTGCTGCAGGGGGTGGGGGTTAAGTACGGGCAGGGGAACACGGTTCAGTAGGGAGGGAGGGTGGGTTTAGCGGGCAGTTGGGTTCTGTGCCTCTCGCCCACGGATCGTTGCGGGGGGTATTAGGCGGGGAACGTCTAGGCCCTGTTGTTCGGCTGGGAGAGGGGAATTCTGTGCGCGGTAGCCTTCGCGTGACAGAGGGGGCGGTGTGCTCCCATTTAAAGGGGCTGCGTTTATTTAGTTTCTTTAGGTGCAGTGTTGCTTACACACCGCCAGGGGGCAGTGTGACACGGACGCATCTCGGCTCCTGTGCTAGTTGGACTTGTGGTTGTTGGGGCGTTCTTTTGCTTGTGGCACTGTATTGCCTGGGAAGAGGGTTGCAGGGTCTAGGGCAGTATTTTAGGGGGTAATAGAGGTATCTATAAAAAAAAAAGAAAAATTCATAATAATTTTGAGAATAGCAGAGGGTATTTTATATTAGCGGGTGGGTGTTGGCAAGTGCTCATTTAACTCGTTCGAAGTTGGTAGTTGGTCAATTGGGGTACAGGTCCATGGGTAGTTTTGGCTCGGGGGTTTAGGTTTGCTAGGTTAATTTTCAAGGGGTATATATATTTTAGTGCACAACCAGGTTAGTAGTGCACGATGGTGGGCCAGGGAGCCAGCAAGAAGGGTGGTTGATGCTAAGGCTCTGAGGGAGGCCTTGGAAATAATTAGTAGGGCATTTAGGGCCCAGTTGGAAGGTGAAGTGGGGGAGGTCACTGGTGGAGAGGTCAGGGGGGAAGGGGAGATAAGTGGTGGTAGGCCGCAGCGTAGAGCAGCGGCAGATGGGGCTCTCGCGGCAGTGGTGGCTTGCACCCCCGCGGCGGGGAGTGGGGAGATTTGGGAATCCAGGGGCAGGAAGTTGAGGAGGGAGATAGACAGGAGGGCGTCCAGGGGAGAAATGATTTTGGGTGGGCAGACAGTGTGGGAGGGAGTGAATGATAGTCCTAGGGAAGCTGGGAGTGCTCAAAAGGAGGTGGCTCAAGGGAACCACAGTGGAGCCAGTGAGGGGGTGCGAAAAGGGGTGACAGGGCAGAGGGGAAGAGGGGGTAAATACCTGCAGAAGAGTGCAGGTGGGAGAAGGAGGGAGAGGTCCCCATCAATTGAGGAGGTTAGAGTGGGGCGCGGAACGCCCCCCCTGGGTAGGAGGAGTGAGGGCCGAGGGCGCTGCGCTGCCCCCGCGGGCCAGGTGGAGGTAGAGGGTTTTAGAATGGCCTCTCCTCGGTCAGCGCATGGAGAGCCTAGAGGGTGCAGCACGGCCCCTAGCAATGAGGATTCCAGGGTGGTGGACGGAACGCCTAGCCCGAGAGAAGAGGACCGGGCAGGGGTTTCCGCGGCCCCGCTGAGAAGACGTCAAAGGAGCGGCGGGGCGGACGCCTCGGGCTCGCAAGGGGAAGATCAACTCGACTCGGGCATGAGCTCGCATCCACAATGGTATTTGAGGGGTGATGAAGTTGGATTGGAGGATTATGTGGGGCAATGGGAGGTAGAAGGTTATAGGGCGGTAGGGGAAAGGGGGGAGGAGAGAAGAAGTTTGAGGTGGGATCTGGAAAGGCAGGTGCAGGGCGGTCGGGGGGCAAGAGGTCGGGGGAACTGTTGGCTGGGTGAGTCTGCTGACATGTTTTGTCCCCGCAGTAGGAGCCCTCTAAGAAAAGAGATGAGGAGCATCAGTGTGGACGCCAGACCGCAGACGGCCGGCGTGGAAAGAGGTGAGCGGGAAAGGGAATGGTCATCTGCATAGCAGAGAGGGGTCACGAGAAGGGGGACTGGAAATGAAGGGTCTGGATTGCAAGGGGTAAGGAAAGAAATTGGTGTACAGGCCATTGGAGCCTTGGGGGTTGAGAAAGGCATTTGCTCAGTGGAGGTCCAAACGGACAAGGTGGTGGAGCCATTGGTGCTCGAGGGGCAAGCTGGGAAAGAAAAGGAGTTTGAAGTGAAAGGCAAGGAGAAAAAACTGCCATACATGGGGATAACAAAACCATTGGGGGCGCACTTGACGGCAGCGACCAGGGAGAAGATTCAGGCGGGGGAATTTGTAGATGTTTTTAAATTGCTCCATAGGGAAGTGAGAGCAAAGGAGGGGTCTAAAGAAGAAGAGAGGGAACTGGCTTCGCGCCCAAGGGTCCCGGTGACTATTGAGAATTGGGTGTCGGCATTTATCATTTATGCCAGTGTTTATTGTGAAAAATTCCCGGAGCGTTGCGTGGCCCTGCTTAAATATATGGACGTAATTAGGAAGGCTTTCACAAGTTTTGGGGGCTTTGCCTGGGTAAGGTATGATGAGGAATTCAGAGCGAGAATGGTGGAGAACAGTCAGGCGGTCTGGGGGGAGATAGACATGGATCTTTGGCTGCAATGGATGGCTCCAACGAGGCCTGCCCCGACATTGCACACAGCAAGTGGGCTGCCGGTGCCTTTCCGGCCCTTTCTTGGTCACCCCGCCCATGAGGGGGCGGGGGAAGGAGGCAGAGGGCAGTCCCCAGCAGCATGTTGGACATTTAATAAGGACGGCTGCACAAGGACCCTGTGTAGGTTCAGGCACGAGTGTAGAAACTGTGGAGGAAAACACCCTCTTACTCAGTGTTTCCAACAGGGAGACAGGGGGAGGGGGAGAGGTTCAGGTAGAGGGGTTGTGGGGAAAAGCATTTACTCCAATTAGAGTGGGGGTGCTGCAAAAATGGTTGCAATTTTATCCGGACAGGGAAGGGGCTAAGATTTTGAGTGAGGGGTTTTGTCAGGGTTTCAGATTGGGGTACCAGGGCCCAAGGGTGCGCCGGTGGGATGAAAATTTGAAGTCAGCCAAAGAAAATGTTGAGGTGGTAAGACAAAAATTCAGCAAAGAAATAGCGGCGGGAAGGATTGTAGGGCCATTTGATGACCTGCTGGGCGACTTACTTATATCCCCACTGGGGGTGGTGCCCAAGAAAGCTCCGGGGGAGTTCAGATTAATACACCATTTGTCATGGCCGGAGGGCATGCCAGTCAATGATTTCATTGCCCCGGAAGAATGTGGGGTTGTATATGCAAGAGTGGACCAGGCAGTGGAGCTGGTAAGGAAAGAAAGGCGAGGGGCCTTCATGGCCAAGTGTGACATTAAGGCGGCTTTCAGGTTATTGCCGGTGCACCCGAAGGATTTTTGGTTTTTAGGTTTGCAGTTCGAGGACTGCATATACATAGACAAAGCCTTGCCAATGGGGTGCGCAATTTCCTGCGCTTTGTTTGAACGGTTCAGCTCCTTCTTACAGTGGGTTTTTTCATTTAACTCGGGTTGGGAGAGTGTGCTGCACTATCTGGATGATTTTCTGTTCATTAGCGGGGCAGAAAGAGAGGGGGAGTGCAAGGAAATGCTAAAGTTGTTTCAGGAGCTGATGGAGGAGTTGGGTGTGCCGTTAGCGGAAGACAAAACAGAAGGGCCGGCAGTGGTGTTGACATTTCTAGGAATTGAACTGGATTCAGTGGCCATGACCTCACGCTTGCCGCACGACAAGGTGAGCAAACTGGTGGTACTGCTGGAGAGAGCGGTAGGGGCCAAGAAAATGATGCTGGTTGAAATGCAGAGATTGGTAGGGCATTTGAATTTTGCATGTAAGGTGGTGGCCCCAGGGCGGATGTTTTGTAGGAACATGGCGAGGTCTGTGGCAGGCGCAAAGTGCCCACATCATCGGATAAGAGTATCGGGGGCAGTGAGGGAGGATTGCAGAATTTGGCTGCGCTTTTTGGAGAGCTTCAACGGGGTGTCAATGTGGTTGCAGGGAGACCCGGTGACATGGGAAGTACAGATATTTTCTGATGCAGCAGGAGGTTTCGGAGTTTTTTGGGGGGGAAAATGGTGTGCGGAGAAGTGGCCAGCTCTGTGGTTGAAAGAGGGAAGGAGTATAGAATTCCTTGAATTTTTCCCCTTGCTGGTGGCATTGGAGTTGTGGGGGAAGGATTTGTAGAATACGAAAGTGAATTTCAATGTTGACAATGAATGCGTGGTCCATGTGGTGAACAGGCAGTCAGCAAGGGATCAGAGGGTGGCAAGACTGATGAGAGAGTTTGTTCTGCGCTGCATGGAATGGAATGTGGTGTTTAAGGCAACACATGTGCCAGGGAAGGATAATGGCATCGCTGATGCATTATCTCGTTTTCAATGGCAGAGATTCCGTGGATTGGCTCCAGATGCAGATCAGGAGGGGCAGCATATTCCGGAGGAGCTGTGGAAGATAGGAAGCTGAGAGTGCTTGCTTTGGTGGAGGGTTCATTGGCCGGGGCATCTAAGGAGTCATACAGGAGGGCCTGGGAGGATTTTATTGGAGGGGGAGCTTGTAGTTGGAAGGGTAGATGGGATGCGGAAGAGCGGAGGAGGGACGATGTCATGAACTTCCTCCTGAGGTGCATGCACAGGGGCTGGTCAAGAGCAACTATAGCCGGGAAGTTAGCCGGGATTGCTTTCTACGGGAAATGGTTCTGGGGTTTTCAGCCGAGTGGGGGGGAAATGGCGAGTAGGATGTTGGAAGGATGGGCAAGGGAGAGTAAGAGGGACAAGGATAAGAGTAGGCCGATATCGGCGGAATTGCTGCAGAGGTTGATTAAGGCGGTGGGGGGAGTTTGCTGGTCGGTATGGGAAGGGGAGCTGTTTGCGACTTGTTTTACTTGGTTATTCTTCGGGGCTTTTCGGGTTTCGGAGTTGGTGGGGGGAAACGGGGGGGCTTGGGGGATTGCAGTGGGAGGATGTGCAAATTACAGAATTGGGTTTGGACATCAAGATTAATAGGTCTAAAACGGACCAAAAGGGAAAGGGTTCTTGGGTTTTGTTGGGTCAGGGGAGCAAGGACTTATGCCCAGTGCAGACAGGCAGGTTGTGGAAGGAGCATTGTGGGGGTAAGACAGGCTTGGTGTTTAAGCATGAGGATGGGACGCCGGTTTCAGCAGCACAAGTCTTGGGGGTATTGCGGAAGGCTCTGGTAGTGGCAGGAGAAAAGGCTGGGGATTTTGGTACACATTCATTCAGGATGGGCGCAGCATCTGAGGGTAATAGGCTGGGTTTTTCGGAGGATAAGGTGAAAGGTTTGGGGCGTTGGAGGTCCGGGAGATACAAGGGGTATGTCAGGGAGTTTGATAAAGGGGAATTTTGAAGGAAGGTGCAGACGACCTGGTTGACAACAGCGTTTGGTAGAATGTATTGGTTTGTAGTAATTTTTTGTAATTTCTTTTTCAGATGCTGTGCGAAAGGAGGGGGAGTTGCCGCAAGTGTGGATTGTCAGCTATTCAATTGTTAAGTGGGCTGGGAAAGAAGCGGAGAAAAGGGTTCTGGGTAGGCAACTGGGGTGTAGCTATAAGGATGTGGTGGTAAGATGGCACGGGTTAGGGGGTCTGCGCTGGGACCAGTTGCTTCCTATGTTGGCTGGGTTGAGGGAACGCCACGGGCTCCAGAGGTGTTGATTATTCATGCTGGAGAGAATGACCTGGTAAGGGATACGGGGGTGGCTCTGCTAAGGAAAATGAAAAGGGATTTAGTCTGGGTGCGTGAAATGTGGCCTCAAGCAGCGGTAGTGTGGACTAAGTTGTTGCCGCGGAGAGTGTGGAGGGGAGCGAGAAGTGAGGGAGCGATAGAGTAGGCTAGGAAAGGGATCAACAGAGAGATGGTTAAGTTTTGTGCCTCTGTGGCGGTACAGGTTATGGAACATAAGGAAATAGTGTATGAAGGTTTCATGATCTTTAGAGAGGATGGTGTACACTTGTCGATTTATGGGAATAATCATTATCTGGCGGACCTGGGCTCTTGGCTGGGAGATTGGTTAAAGAGTTGGAGGTATAGGAAAGTGGTGGGGGGGGGTGGGGCAGAAAGAACACCTCGGGGGAGGGTTTTTCTGGTGCCGGGGGCATGGCCCCCCTTTGATGTGAGAGGAGGGAAGCACAATGGGGGAATGACACGGGAAAGGATGGGGTGGTGCTGTTTGCACAAGCGGGCCACCCCGGGGGAACAGGTATTGAGCCTGGAGGGGCATGGCCCCGGGGAGAAAGCGGGACGCCTGGAAAAGGGTTAAGGAGACGGTAGGGTTCAAGGGATAGTTAGGGAGGAAATGGCTTTATTTAATTATTTAATTGTTGGGGGAAAATGTGTAATTAGTTAATTGGTTGTTTAAATATTTCTTTAGTTTGTAAGGCCATGGAGCCAGGTAAGCGTTTAATTGTAAGCTTTGGCCTGTCACATTAAAGCGACCTTTTCCACTTTTAAATGAGTCTGGGTTTTTGTGCAGTAAGCCAAAAAAACTGGCTGGGGGCGTGGCTAGATGCCGAATGAGCTGGCAAACTTCCCTGGTGGTCCGTGGTGCATTTCAGCAGGGTGAGCCTGTTTGGAGGATGAGCCAGGCCTGCGAGCCGGGAAGTCCTGTTACGTGCTTGCCCTGGCTCCTGTCGGCTGGCTGGGCTTGCTTGCGGTGGAAGACTCGCAAGTGAAGAGGGACGTGTTTTCTCACACAACACGGGCCGGGCACTGTTCATAAGCCTTAAAAGTACAGACAACGCTTTTATTTACAACACAGGAGAGGGATAATACCTCCATTTGAAGCACCTCAATGAATGTCTAAATCATAATTATGGAGGATATATGAACATATTTTGAATTCTAAACAACACTAAAAAAAACACTATTTTTTATTTCTGTGGATGAATAAGGAATGTACGGACTCTTTCATATGAAAGCCCTGTCAAACCGCAGATCGAGCTGCTGCATGCTCTTAAAGGCCTTGAAAGACTAACATCGGATATTTTGCTGCTTTTTCTTTGGACATATCAATTGAATTTCTAAGACCATCTATTTTGTGCAGACACCATAGCAATTCTAACAAGTATTTTGCTTCTATCATACTATGTACAACAAAGGAGTGAAAATACTGTCAAACCTTGGTTACTATCAAAACACAAAATAGTTACCTGCTCTTAAAAGCCTAAAGCCAACTACTTGGTCCTCGGCGGGCACTCTCTTATCTAGCAGCCTTTCTATCATACTTATTAGTACATTCCACTAGCTTGTGCTGCAGCTATCTGAATTTAAAATACACCCTGGTGTAAGAGCTTTATCAAGGTGTGTTGAAAGTAAGTCCTCACTTAAGGTGTAGTGAGGTATTATATTAACCTCTCTCAATATGGCATCTAAGAAGAGTCCAGTCAAAGAAATATCCATCTCTACATCGAACAAAAGACCGAAAAGTGAATCGCAGACGCCCAAGGAAGATACACCAAATGCTACCATGCAAGCTATACTCGTGGAAGTGAAGGCTGTGAAGCCTTTCATGGAGGCAGCAAATGTGAAACTGCAGCAAATAGACGATAAATGGTCTACTTTTGAGGCGAGAATTTCAGAAGTTGAGCAAAGAGTTAGCAATGCTGAAGACATTACAGGCAGAGTCCAAGTGCTCGAGAATACGGTTAAATCTCTACAGGCACATCGTATTGGACCATATATCTCTGTGCAACCTCTAATAGCGCCAGCAACAACTCTTCAAGGATAATGATATTTCCCCTTCTAGATTACACACATCTGCTTATGATCTTGAAGAAAGTTAAATTGGTAAAACAAGTAACTTGGAATAGCATAACACTTTTCATCACCCAAGATGTATCTAATGCCAAAGCCGCCAGAAGGAAGGAGCTGCTTGCTCTTAGACCTGCTCTTAAGCAGCTCAATGCGAGATACGGTATTATACACCCAGCTATCCTCAAAGTGACCCTCAATGGTCATACTTCCTCATTTCAAGACCCTACTGCCTTAAGGCATTTTATTCAGAATCGGAGGAAAGAAGATATGGATATGTCGAAATCACATACCTGAAAAACATTCTCAAGTCTCTCTCTACTCACTAATTACCTTCACCATGTTTTTTCTTTCTTTGGAGGGGGATGTGAGGTTAGCCGTCTCCTTTAGAGGATCTTCCTCTCCCGATTTCTATTTTTTTTCCCGCCCAGCGTGGATTGGAGTGGCTGTTTCCTGTTAGCCACTACTGTTATTAAAGTTCTTTTTTTCTCTAGTTTGATGTTTTCCATGCTGGTCGCGTTAGTCTCCCCATTTCCCTTTTGTCTCTTCCCTTTTGTGTCTTTGCTGAGTGCAAATATGACAATATATGACATCATTGTGCCTTCCTGCTTGCCACTCTTTTTCCCTACTTAAGGAGTCCTCCAGCCTCTTTTCCTTTGCAGATGGGGAGCAGGTGCAAGTGGATCTAGGTCACCTGGCCTAAGCCCCGCGCACCTGGTACCTTCCTGCCTGCCTTTCTTTTTCACCAGTAAGCAAGCCCCGCCCACCTGCTGCCTTCCTGCTTGCCGCTCTTTTTGCCTACTTAAGGAGCCTTCTAGCCTCTTTTCCTTTGCAGATGGGGAGCAGGTGCAAGTGGATCTAGGTCACCTGCCCTAAGCACTACCCACCTTCTCAGCCCTGCCTCTTCCTTCCTGCTCTTAACTATTAGATCAAGGGCGTCTCTCGCCCGGGCGTCCTAAGCGAAGAACAGACAAAGAAAAGGGCAATTCCTGTTTGGACCAGTTCGGACCAGGAGGACCCAGGGCCCAACCCCCTGCTCAGAAAGCAGGTAAACATGCACCAACGTGTGTTACTCCCTCTGTCCCCACAGGCCATCTCCATCCCCTCTGGTCCCCCCGTGATGTTCCCTTATGCCCCCACCATTCTCGCACAGAGGGGTTGCCTGTTTTGCTTGATTCTTCTACACTGTCCCTCCTCACCTCCCTCAAGCCTACTTCTGCAGGAGTCTGTCCTGATAAATTCTGGTTTCACCATCACCGTTTTGTGGCCAATGCTGGATTTGACTTTTATGGACTTCATTCATTTACGGCGCGTCACCCTTTCTCAACCCTCATGCTGAACTTCCTTTGCATCTTGTACTCATGGTGGCCCTGAATCATGCTGTTCCCATCTTCATCTTGTTTCCTGGCTTGCAACATTATGTATTACTACCGACTTCTGCAATTGTATTCACTCTCCCCTCTTGCTTCTCCACTCTTTTGACTGATAACTCTCTGATCTCTCCTCCCTTCCATTCTCCCTTTTCCTATCTCCTCCCCTTACTTTCTTCTATGCACTTACTCTATCAGAATTGTCTCTGGACCTAGTATGATAGCAACCTCGTCTGTCTCCTCCCATTACTGTTTTTTTCCTCTCCACCACTCCTCCAGCACTATCTGAAATGTCGTCAGGCCTAGTATGATAGTTGCTTGTTTTGTTCCTCCCCTACCTTTCTGCACCCCTCTCCCTCACCTCTTGTTTTTCTCCGGCTCTACCAGAAATGTCATCAGGCCTAGTGCGGTAGTCACCCTCTATTTCCATTTCCTTCCCACTCTCCCCCTCCATTCCTTTTCTATGTCTTAGCGCTTGCACTATCTGAACTGTCGTCAGGTCGAGTACAATAGTTAATTTCACATCCTTACTGTTCATGGCCTGTAAGAATGTCATTGTATTTTCCCTTGTTCCCTCCCTTGCCTTGAAGCGCTTTGAAACACATTGTGTATAGGCGCTATGTAAATAAACTATCATATCATATTACCTTTTTAAGGATAACATATAACTTTTGGCTCAATGTAACTCTTAAAATAGCTTGTATAAATTTCATAATATGCTTACCATTAAGCTGTGTTTCCAGCTTTAGCCTACTGCTCTAATCCTTTAAATTCAATGTAACTACGTGGAATGTTAAAGGGTTACACAACCCTAATAAAAGGCAGAAAATTCTCTCTCACCTTAACAGAACCAAACCCTCCATTGCATGTATTCAAGAGTCTCATCTATCTAATGCGGAAACGGCCACACTCAAGCATCACTGGGTTGGCCAAGTCTTCTCAAGTGCAGCTAATGGGAAAAATGGTGTCATTACCTTAATCAGCAAAACATGTAATTGTCAAGTTTTAGCAAATTAATCCGACGCCGTAGGTAGATGGGTGATGATTAATTGACTCCACTGAGTTCACTGTCCTTAATGTTTATGGACCTATGTTGTCGGATCCCTCTTGTTGGGTACAATTTAGGAACCATGTCTTTCCCTCTAACCCCAATAATTTGATTGTGTGTGGGGATTGCAATGAGATTATGGACCCCTACCTGGACAGAAAATCCATTGTGCGCTATAAACCCACAAAATCTTATGTGCAATTTACTAAATGTATTTCTCAATAAGGCCTCATACATACTTGGCGTATAACTCGCACTTCCGACTCTGAATTCACTTTCTTCTCTAGCCCTCACAAAACCCTATATAGATTAGATTATATATTTATCCCCAAACCCCTTGTAAATTCTCTTGTTGATGCCAAAATTGACTGTATAGCACTATCCGATCATGCCCCTGACAATATACAATTATTCTCTCCACAAAGTCCCTAACCTCCAATGGATGGAGATTTAACCCAACCCTGCTCAAAGATGGGACATTTGCTTTCTTTATATCACAACAACATAATCACTACTTTTCAGAAAATCTAAGTCAGGATACCTCAGTCTCTAATAATTGGGATGGTTATAGGGCAGTCCTGCGGGGACACATCATTTCATTTATGGCCAATAAAAATAAAACACTCAAATTAGAGTCAGAAAATATACTAAAAGAGTTTAAATTTCTTGAATCTCGTTTTTCACGTACTAATTCGAAAACAATCCTAAACTCCATCATTAAGCTCCGAGTTCAGTATAATAAAATAGTTACCCAATACTCATGTGACAATCTTCTGAAATATAAACAATAAAAAATAGGGTTGCCTTTTGCCAACACATAACACTCTGCGACCTAAAAAATAATACATTCTTGGCTGCGATGATTGTGTCGCACTTAGCTGGAGAGATAGAGGTACAAGACTCAACCTCTGAAAATCATTATAAAACGGTTTACACTCTCCTGCACACAAATGCGCCACATTGGAAGTTTGGTGATCCAAGAGCCATAGTTTTATTCTCACATATAGTTCTGAATTAATCTTATCTTGTTGCCCTTTATGGTAACACGTGTTTCGGCAAACATGAAAGGCCTTTCTCAAACCAGGGCTGTATTCCTCGAACACATGTATTAGTATACTGTAATATAGTATAATGTATTAGTACTATATAGCTGGCGCGTCTTACAAGCTACGATGAACGGGATTTAACCCGGTTATTACTCCCAGCACAGACCGAAGTATAAGTACCTTTATGAAAACCTTTAAACAAAAAAGAAACAAAGAATGGCTGCAGACCCATTACGAATGTGGTGCTATTTCCTGCAAAAATATGTCAAATCCGTTTTCTTTTCACACGTGCAGTAAAACAGAACTCGTAATTTGGCAGCGAGGTAATACTACATATTTTACCTCTCCTGCCAAAATCATAATGTGGTTTTGGTCACGGAAATGTTGGCTGTCAAAATATATCTCTTTAGTTTGGACTGCCCCCACGCCGCAAGTAAGTTAGGGTGCTCTACATGCTGTCAAGTTTTCAATGACAAGAGGTCTTTCTACTGCTGTTAAATGCTGCCCTGTGCCGGAGTGTCCCACAGACACACAGTTCAAATGGCTGTGGGTCCCCCTGTACATAAGTGACATGCCCTCAGAGACAAGGTTGCAGGGATAGTTAGGCCTAATGTGATGAAATGAAACCCACACACACAGGGCGGGAGGCACTGATGGCCTTGAGCTTACCCATACGTGCCAACATGAGCCATTCCAGTTGGGAGATGCTGATCAGTCCCGATTTTAACTTGCCATGTTGGGCCTTGTCTGGAACTTCCCTTTATAAACACAAGACTAAAACCCCAAGAACGCAAAGTTAAAACCGGGACCGAACTAGCATCTCTCGGCTGGAATAGGGTATGTTGGCATGTATATTCACCTGTGCTGGAGTTGCACCCCCAAGGACAAGGCCAAAGGCACAGGTGACTCTGGCTTTACGTGCACACAGACGCAGGGAGGAAGGCAGGCAAAGATGTTACTGGGGCCATATTCTAGAGTAGCACCCAATGGATGGACCTGGCATCCCATATTTCGGAATGCTTGCACTTAATGTGCTCAATGCTTATGCGCTTAACTAGTTCACATGCGTTATTGGGGTTTCCGGGAAGGGGTCTACCTTGCCTTCTAAACTTTCCAGCAGTCCCTTTTGGTCAAAACTCCACCTGCAGTGAAGATGGGTAACAAATATTGGTCCAATCATGATTCTTGTGTGCTCTTGGGCAGGTGACTGCCTGTTGTAGGAGTTGACACACAGGACTCTTATGGGGCAGACCTAAGGGTTGCACACCAACCCTGATTACTAGGAAAGGCATGTACAGCTACTCGGATAAGTGCACGGAAGGGGCTCTCGGGAGAATGTAGTGTCCAAAACCTCAGGGGGTGTGATGAATCTGATGATGTCATCACTCTTCTCCTAGGGATGGCCTCTCCCCATGTGGCCAGGGAACTCTTGCCATGACAAAAAGCCAATGCAGAGATGGACCGCATTGTGTTATGTGGTCCCTCTTTGTTTTCTGTTTAATGATGCGGTCTGCATCATTCTGGACCGGCTGGAGCTTTTGTATGCTCTTTTTGCAGGCTTCCCATAAAAGGGCATTGCAGAAGTTAATTCTAGGTGGTATCACTGTAAGTGCAATGGCTGCACTGTTGGATTCGGACAAAAATTGACATATGTTTTTCAGGAGCCGCAAGTAGTTGGAGCAATTTGCAACGGTCTCATTAATGTGTGATTCGGCTTTGAGGGATGCATCCAGGTGGAAAACCAGGGTCTTAACTTTCTTCACTACAGGCATGTCACATTCCTGGATCTTAAAGGATAATATCTCGGGTCAAGTTGGTCTTGAGAGTGGGAGGAGCCACAAACGATCAGTTCTGTCTCGTTGTTGTTTAGACACATCTACTTTTGGTGCAACCAAGATTCTATCGAAACATAGAGATCATTCAATTTGCTAAATCCTGCTCATAATCGCCTCAAAGCTCCAGGACCGGCTGAGTATCATCGGCAGAGTTGGTAAAGTAGGCCCCAGAGCTTTGTAGCAAGTTGCACAGAGGTTTGAGATATAAGTTAAAAGGAAGTGGCGGCAGGCAGGTGCACTGGGGGACCCTGTATGCAATGGGAGTAGAGGGGGAAGATGCATTGCCCCAACAGACAGTAGAAGTGCCATTTGACAGAAATGAGTGAACCAAGGTAATGCCATGGGAACTGGGTGAACAGGAGGCCCTCAATGTCTGGATCAAGCGATCGTGGTCCAAGAGACCGAAAGCTGCAGATAAATCAAGCAGTATCAGTAGTCCAGTGTTACCACTGGACTACTGATACTGAGCAGCTGAGTCTGAAAGTCAATAAGGGCAGTCTTAGTACTAAAACTGGGCCTAAGATCTGATTGCCTAATGTGTAAAATGCCAGCCTCCTCCACAAGTTTTAGAGTTGCATAGTAGCGGCCTTGTCCACATTTTTGAGCAAAATGTTGCAGTTCATAATAGGACGTATATTATTTGCGTCATGTGGATCTAGCCCTGCTTTTTTAATCAGAGGAGAGATGATATGGTAGTCTTTTTTTATGCAATCCTGGACCACAAGATGATGAAAGGAGGTGTTAACAAATTTTGTTAAGAATGGGGCGAAAATCTCTGTGTTCCAAGATTATTTTCGGCAGGATGAGGTTTTCAGAACTGGATGAGGGACATATAGAGGATAAGATTTTGACCATGTCAGACACAGAAATAGGTGAGAAGTTAAACTCAGTCGGAGCCTCACTTATTTGTATCTCGAGAGTAGGCAGAAGAGGTCAATTATCCAGTTTGCTTTGAATTTCTGCCCTTGCAGTTTTGATTTTAGTCTCAAAAGCTAGTTGGACCCTAGCCCAGTCTTGATCAGAATAGACGTCAGGGGGTGTTAGAGCAGCTGGTTTTCCAGCATTGTAAACACTTCAAAGAGCGTCTTTGAAGAGCTTCTTTGAAGCACTACATTCTCCCGAGAGCCCCTTCTGTGCACTTGACAAATGGCCGACGGTCACTTTCTAGCTTTCGCAGAGGAACTAGTAGACGGCATTCTAGCCAACCCATCCCTACTAGGACTAGATCTAACACCACAGAACATCATTAATAACGATGAATGGAATGATATTGAGATCCTTAGAAAGAAAATCATTCGCACCGAATTACACGGTGCTCTTATGACTGAGTATCTGAGGGCGCATGCTGCACCCAACGGTCTTATCATACGTATTGAACCACGCATCTTTTTAGATAACCTTAAATTCAGGAAAGACTGGTCCTTCATAGCCAACAAGTGTACCAGAGACTGGCTCATACTCATTATCAACACTGCCAAAACAGTAACAGACCAATTACTGAAGGAATTGAATGACAAAAGTGAGGCACTTAAAACAAAAATTGCTGCAGATACCTTTTCGGCTAAACTCATTCTCCTAGAAACTTCACTTAAGGAGTTTAAAGACAACAACTTGAATAGAAAGATTATCAAATTAAAGAAAGACCTCGCAGCCTTCACTCATGTGAAAATCTACCCCTATGTAGCAGAGGAATACTTCACCGAGGAAGCTAAACAAACACGACGAGAGGCTGCACAACTCAGGCTCCAAAACCTCCAAAGATCCAATTCTAATAGATCCTGGAACAGCTCGAGTAGCAACTCGAGCAACGGCTCCAATAACAACAAATGGCAGAACAAGAGAGTACACTTCAACAGCGCCAGTCAAGGCACCCCTCCTGCGGTCCCTTTTTTAGGACAACGCGGGAGAGGCCAGAACCGTGCCCGCTGGCAGAACCACCCCCAGCCTACAGTGGTCACACGCAGTCGGGGACTAGGAGCCATACCACCACTCCTCCCTCACTTATCGTGAACCAATCAACCCACATCCTTACCAGACCTGAACAAGAGATTTTACAAAAAGGACTATCTTTCATACCTACAGCACGCTACGACCCGTTTCAAACCCGGGTCGAAGTCACACAAATGATGCGTAAGATACGATTAAAGCAGTACTTTGCCAACCACACTTATGAAGACAATGATGTGACGGGCCTACGCCCTCCATCACAGTTTTTTCCACCCTATAGTGCAAACACCGCAGAATCAGTCACTTTCGAACAGGCATTGCTCAAAAAGATCTCAGTTTTTGAATCAAATATTCCATTCATCCACAACAACTGCACAAAACCTCAACTACTCGCCCTGACAGACTTAGCCAATAATCCAGACATCATGATTAAACCAGCTGACAAAGGGGGAGCTATAGTCATCATGGACACTTCCAAATACATCACAATGGTCACCACCCTACTTAACGATCCCAATAGCTACAGTATTCTACCCAGAGATCCCACCCCATCTCTGCAGGCTCTGATAGCACCTATCATTTATGAGGCAGAAGCCGAGGGATATATCAGCGCCCGGGAAGCTGCATTTCTGACCCCCCCGCACCCTCGGATCCCTGCCATGTACGCTCTTCCCAAGATTCATAAAGGGCTCATACCACCACCAGGGCGTCCTATTGTCTCTGGCATAAGCTCTGTTTTGGAACCCCTTTCACAATATGTTGATTTCTTTATCAAAGACCAGGTTCCAAAAATGACCAGCTATGTAAAAGACTCGACATGTATGCTGACCCTTCTAGACAACATCGCATTTGATCCAGAAACAGAATGGCTAGTCACTATCGACATAGAATCCCTCTACACCCGGATACCACAACAAGAAACACTGCAGATGCTTAACGATATGTTACACTCAGGTATGGATCTACATGGAGTCCCGCCTAGCTTCATCGTATCTCTTGCAGAAATAGCACTGACCAAGAATTACTTTCTTTTTGAAGACACGTTTTACCAACAGACCTCGGGTACCGCGATGGGGGCAACTTTTGCCCCTAGTCTCGCCAATCTATACGTCGATTTATTCGAACGCCAACACATCCATCCCGCGACCAATCCATATCTCGCCCATCTAACTGTATGGCGGCGATATATCGATGATATTTTCGTGATATTCAGAGGCTCAGAACAGGAGGTAGAGACCTTCCACATTTGGCTTAACTCCCTTAACCCTCATCTCAAGTTCACCATGGAGAGACACAGATCCAACACACACTTTCTCGACCTGGCTATCTCAGCTACAGGCGGGCGCCTCTCTTCGAGCGTCTACAGAAAAGTCACAGACAGAAACGCCTTGCTTTGCTACTCCAGCTACCACCCTAAGGCCCTCAGGGATAATCTCCCCTTCGGACAGTTCTTACGCTATCGGAGACTGTGCTCACAAACTACGGATTATACCAGACAATCCAAACAACTTCAGACGCAACTCACTGAGCGAGGTTATCCCAGGAGGATTATTAGGGACACTTGTAAACGAGCTAGGAACATTCCACGCTCTATCACCTTACAACAACATACCAAACCCAGTGAGTCGGACACCTTCACAGCAGTGTTCAGTTTCTCACCCCTTCTCAGTAAAATCAAACGGGAAGTTAAGAGACTTTGGCCTATTCTCAACACAGGCGCCTCCACCATCTCGGTCCCACGCTTTGCACTCAAGAGACGTTGTAACATAAGAGACAAGGTTGTCAAAACCCTCATACCCAATACTTCTAGGGATGAGCCTACACAGGGGACCCTTTGGAACACTCAACCTCCCAAGGGCCATGCACCCTGTGGCCACTGCTCCATGTGTGCCCAGACCTCTAGAACCACACAGATAGAGATCGGTTGGAAAACACCATGGATACAGAATACATTTACCAATTGTAACACCAAGGGCGTCATCTATATGATAACTTGCCCCTGCAGCCTGAGATACATCGGCATGACAAATAGGCCTGTTCGGACCCGCATGACCGAACATAAATCATGCATAAGAACGCACAAACTTACTGCACCTTTGGTGTCCCATTTCTTGGACAAAGGACACACAGCTGACCAGTTCAAGTGGACCATCATAGAGAAAGTCACACCGCCCCGTAGAGGTGGCAATTACCACAACATGCTGTTCAAAAAAGAACAGATGTGGATTTACAGACTTAACAGCTATTCGGATGGTCTGAATGAACAAATCCAGTGGCATGAACTAGCAGTGTTGCCCTAAAGATAACATACCAGACGCACTTACAAGCACGTACGTTTCAGGTTCATGATGCTACCCTCTGGTCTTTTCCATGAGAGGCCCATGTCTCCTTCACAAACAGGCACGAGGTCCTTCCGATGCCCAGTCTCCATCACGGTTCATTGGGACCTTCTATCCCCTTTGTACCCCACCACCCCCCACCCTCCCCCTCAACGTTGCCTCCGCATTGTAACTTGTCAGTCCTTTCATTCCGGTTCATACTTATTTCCATCATTTTTCACAGCTCTATCCATATTTTATTCATTATTAATTTAATCACCTTTACAATTTTACCTTAAAACCCATTCCTTATTCACCTTCTTATTCACTTTCCTTTCCCCCCCCCCTCCCTCCGCCCTCCATGCACTCCTTCTCCCCCAGACCATGTCTCTTTCATCGGGGATCAGACCCAGTGCGGTGCCTGACCCCTACTGAGCTTGAGCGCGCTCAGACTCTGTTTCTAGAGGCGCTCGAGCCTCTCCCACTGCCACCCGACTTTTCGTGCTCGAGCGCGCTCAGCCCTTGTTTCTAGAGGCGCTCGAGCTTTTTAGTTCCATCCGACGCTCGAGGCTCACAGGGAGCCAGCGTCGGCACGCAGACGCCTGCGCGAGCGCGTTGCTCGTTGTTTCTAGAGGCAATTGGCCTTATCTCAATAAACCAGCCATCTCGAGCTGTAACAACCTGACACAGCTCCCAGACAGCACGGAGGAAAGCAGATGCCCCCTTCACAGGTACTGACCATACTTTGGCACCACGGACCTTTGATCATGGTTTTTCTGCCATGTATCCTGCATTGATTACTATACCTGACATAGTTTGTTTACTCCCCACAGGCACAATTTTGACCTGCAACCCGGAGATTTGATTAACCCAGATTTACCGTTTAGATTCCAGCTCACACGCTGGCTTTGAGGTATGTTCAGCCTGCTTCCCCACCCCATAGGCACCCCCCTTGCACCAAGCCGGGCGCGGGTTGTCCCCACAACACCCAACTGGCTTATAAGGTAGGGGCTCACCATCTCCACCCTGTAGTGCACAATTTGCATCCCAATAAGTGCACACCAGCGCCTCTCACCTCCTGGCAGCAGCCTTACAGTCACCTCTAGAGACCTTGTCTGGCACCCCCTTCCTCTCCCCCACCTTGGCGACTAGTTCAACCACTGGTGCACAGGCACCCGACTACTCCTGTAATTTTTTTGACCATTCAATGGCCTTGTTCCCACACGCTTCACTCCAGGCATGTTAAAAGCACCACCCCGTAGCATTTGGCACCAACCTCATGGTGCCCCCAAACCCCCGTTCTTTTCTCCACCCCTGTCATTGAATGCTCTCTATCTCTCTCCCCCTTCCCTCTTTTGTCTCCCTCTAGGAGACATCAGTATCTTCATTCCGGTTCAGCAATTTACTGAACACCTGGCAAACCTGTTTGCATTCCAAATCACGGTCCTGAAGAAGATGGCCTGAATCTCCTACGCCATTGAAACCGGTCGACCCCTTTCGGTCATGAGGGCTCTCATGACCAACGCTTGATCTCTTATACATTTATTTAAGAGACACAATCCTTGAATTACTATCTACTGGAGCACACTCATAATCACTGAGTGAGCCACACATTTTTATAAGAGCCTTCTCTAGCCCCCCAGCCCTCCGGCTGGACCTTTTTACTGACCCACCAGTGGTTACTCCACCAGTACTCTTACATACCCCAACCACAGTGACCTACGGGTATCATTAAAGTTGCACACTCTGGATGGAATATAAGCAGTTGACCTGATTTACAGGTTGGATCCACGCTCAAGATCAAGCAGCCTCAAGACCCAATTCACTGTCTTGTTGTACGCTGCTTAACCCTCTGGAGTCTACCACTGTTTTAAAATGCCCCTTTTTGTTTTGGACGACCCGTGTCTGTTTCCAGACATTGTCATTAGTATAGAAGGTTGAGGGACAGCACTCTCCTCTATATCTTTTTAGTAGGCGATACACCACACGTCACCCAGGGATAGGCACCCCCGCTAGGTTTAGGGTGTTCTTCCTTAGGGTCAGGTACGCCGAGTCGGGTGGTCCTCCCCCTTTTCCATGTGTGTTGAGTGTGAGCACTCTAATTGACTCATTTGTTTTGCAATCCTTTGATGCATTTTTGAATACCTACCTTCCTAAAAAACCGCTTTTGTTGTGTTACCAGACGTTATCTTGTTAACGGTTTAGGATGAATACGGTGCACCAAGCACTTTAGCTACATAAGCTTTCCCTGTTGTTTCTTAGACATACTTCGTGCAACTGTCCTCAGCTGCTGGGATAGATTTAATCTACTTATGCAAGAGGAAGGATCGTTCTCCCTCCTGCCATCTTGTACACAGTAATCTAGTGGTTGTTCTCCCCCGCCTCCCTTCTCTATCCCACCCTTCCCTCACTCTGACAAATGGCCGACGGTCACTTTCTAGCTTTCGCAGAGGAACTAGTAGACGGCATTCTAGCCAACCCATCCCTACTAGGACTAGATCTAACACCACAGAACATCATTAATAACGATGAATGGAATGATATTGAGATCCTTAGAAAGAAAATCATTCGCACCGAATTACACGGTGCTCTTATGACTGAGTATCTGAGGGCGCATGCTGCACCCAACGGTCTTATCATACGTATTGAACCACGCATCTTTTTAGATAACCTTAAATTCAGGAAAGACTGGTCCTTCATAGCCAACAAGTGTACCAGAGACTGGCTCATACTCATTATCAACACTGCCAAAACAGTAACAGACCAATTACTGAAGGAATTGAATGACAAAAGTGAGGCACTTAAAACAAAAATTGCTGCAGATACCTTTTCGGCTAAACTCATTCTCCTAGAAACTTCACTTAAGGAGTTTAAAGACAACAACTTGAATAGAAAGATTATCAAATTAAAGAAAGACCTCGCAGCCTTCACTCATGTGAAAATCTACCCCTATGTAGCAGAGGAATACTTCACCGAGGAAGCTAAACAATCACGACGAGAGGCTGCACAACTCAGGCTCCAAAACCTCCAAAGATCCAATTCTAATAGATCCTGGAACAGCTCGAGTAGCAACTCGAGCAACGGCTCCAATAACAACAAATGGCAGAACAAGAGAGTACACTTCAACAGCGCCAGTCAAGGCACCCCTCCTGCGGTCCCTTTTTTAGGACAACGCGGGAGAGGCCAGAACCGTGCCCGCTGGCAGAACCACCCCCAGCCTACAGTGGTCACACGCAGTCGGGGACTAGGAGCCATACCACCACTCCTCCCTCACTTATCGTGAACCAATCAACCCACATCCTTACCAGACCTGAACAAGAGATTTTACAAAAAGGACTATCTTTCATACCTACAGCACGCTACGACCCGTTTCAAACCCGGGTCGAAGTCACACAAATGATGCGTAAGATACGATTAAAGCAGTACTTTGCCAACCACACTTATGAAGACAATGATGTGACGGGCCTACGCCCTCCATCACAGTTTTTTCCACCCTATAGTGCAAACACCGCAGAATCAGTCACTTTCGAACAGGCATTGCTCAAAAAGATCTCAGTTTTTGAATCAAATATTCCATTCATCCACAACAACTGCACAAAACCTCAACTACTCGCCCTGACAGACTTAGCCAATAATCCAGACATCATGATTAAACCAGCTGACAAAGGGGGAGCTATAGTCATCATGGACACTTCCAAATACATCACAATGGTCACCACCCTACTTAACGATCCCAATAGCTACAGTATTCTACCCAGAGATCCCACCCCATCTCTGCAGGCTCTGATAGCACCTATCATTTATGAGGCAGAAGCCGAGGGATATATCAGCGCCCGGGAAGCTGCATTTCTGACCCCCCCGCACCCTCGGATCCCTGCCATGTACGCTCTTCCCAAGATTCATAAAGGGCTCATACCACCACCAGGGCGTCCTATTGTCTCTGGCATAAGCTCTGTTTTGGAACCCCTTTCACAATATGTTGATTTCTTTATCAAAGACCAGGTTCCAAAAATGACCAGCTATGTAAAAGACTCGACATGTATGCTGACCCTTCTAGACAACATCGCATTTGATCCAGAAACAGAATGGCTAGTCACTATCGACATAGAATCCCTCTACACCCGGATACCACAACAAGAAACACTGCAGATGCTTAACGATATGTTACACTCAGGTATGGATCTACATGGAGTCCCGCCTAGCTTCATCGTATCTCTTGCAGAAATAGCACTGACCAAGAATTACTTTCTTTTTGAAGACACGTTTTACCAACAGACCTCGGGTACCGCGATGGGGGCAACTTTTGCCCCTATTCTCGCCAATCTATACGTCGATTTATTCGAACGCCAACACATCCATCCCGCGACCAATCCATATCTCGCCCATCTAACTGTATGGCGGCGATATATCGATGATATTTTCGTGATATTCAGAGGCTCAGAACAGGAGGTAGAGACCTTCCACATTTGGCTTAACTCCCTTAACCCTCATCTCAAGTTCACCATGGAGAGACACAGATCCAACACACACTTTCTCGACCTGGCTATCTCAGCTACAGGCGGGCGCCTCTCTTCGAGCGTCTACAGAAAAGTCACAGACAGAAACGCCTTGCTTTGCTACTCCAGCTACCACCCTAAGGCCCTCAGGGATAATCTCCCCTTCGGACAGTTCTTACGCTATCGGAGACTGTGCTCACAAACTACGGATTATACCAGACAATCCAAACAACTTCAGACGCAACTCACTGAGCGAGGTTATCCCAGGAGGATTATTAGGGACACTTGTAAACGAGCTAGGAACATTCCACGCTCTATCACCTTACAACAACATACCAAACCCAGTGAGTCGGACACCTTCACAGCAGTGTTCAGTTTCTCACCCCTTCTCAGTAAAATCAAACGGGAAGTTAAGAGACTTTGGCCTATTCTCAACACAGGCGCCTCCACCATCTCGGTCCCACGCTTTGCACTCAAGAGACGTTGTAACATAAGAGACAAGGTTGTCAAAACCCTCATACCCAATACTTCTAGGGATGAGCCTACACAGGGGACCCTTTGGAACACTCAACCTCCCAAGGGCCATGCACCCTGTGGCCACTGCTCCATGTGTGCCCAGACCTCTAGAACCACACAGATAGAGATCGGTTGGAAAACACCATGGATACAGAATACATTTACCAATTGTAACACCAAGGGCGTCATCTATATGATAACTTGCCCCTGCAGCCTGAGATACATCGGCATGACAAATAGGCCTGTTCGGACCCGCATGACCGAACATAAATCATGCATAAGAACGCACAAACTTACTGCACCTTTGGTGTCCCATTTCTTGGACAAAGGACACACAGCTGACCAGTTCAAGTGGACCATCATAGAGAAAGTCACACCGCCCCGTAGAGGTGGCAATTACCACAACATGCTGTTCAAAAAAGAACAGATGTGGATTTACAGACTTAACAGCTATTCGGATGGTCTGAATGAACAAATCCAGTGGCATGAACTAGCAGTGTTGCCCTAAAGATAACATACCAGACGCACTTACAAGCACGTACGTTTCAGGTTCATGATGCTACCCTCTGGTCTTTTCCATGAGAGGCCCATGTCTCCTTCACAAACAGGCACGAGGTCCTTCCGATGCCCAGTCTCCATCACGGTTCATTGGGACCTTCTATCCCCTTTGTACCCCACCACCCCCCACCCCCCCCCTCAACGTTGCCTCCGCATTGTAACTTGTCAGTCCTTTCATTCCAGTTCATACTTATTTCCATCATTTTTCACAGCTCTATCCATATTTTATTCATTATTAATTTAATCACCTTTACAATTTTACCTTAAAACCCATTCCTTATTCACCTTCTTATTCACTTTCCTTTCCCCCCCCCCCTCCGCCCTCCATGCACTCCTTCTCCCCCAGACCATGTCTCTTTCATCGGGGATCAGACCCAGTGCGGTGCCTGACCCCTACTGAGCTTGAGCGCGCTCAGACTCTGTTTCTAGAGGCGCTCGAGCCTCTCCCACTGCCACCCGACTTTTCGTGCTCGAGCGCGCTCAGCCCTTGTTTCTAGAGGCGCTCGAGCTTTTTAGTTCCATCCGACGCTCGAGGCTCACAGGGAGCCAGCGTCGGCACGCAGACGCCTGCGCGAGCGCGTTGCTCGTTGTTTCTAGAGGCAATTGGCCTTATCTCAATAAACCAGCCATCTCGAGCTGTAACAACCTGACACAGCTCCCAGACAGCACGGAGGAAAGCAGATGCCCCCTTCACAGGTACTGACCATACTTTGGCACCACGGACCTTTGATCATGGTTTTTCTGCCATGTATCCTGCATTGATTACTATACCTGACATAGTTTGTTTACTCCCCACAGGCACAATTTTGACCTGCAACCCGGAGATTTGATTAACCCAGATTTACCGTTTAGATTCCAGCTCACACGCTGGCTTTGAGGTATGTTCAGCCTGCTTCCCCACCCCATAGGCACCCCCCTTGCACCAAGCCGGCGCGGGTTGTCCCCACAACACCCAACTGGCTTATAAGGTAGGGGCTCACCATCTCCACCCTGTAGTGCACAATTTGCATCCCAATAAGTGCACACCAGCGCCTCTCACCTCCTGGCAGCAGCCTTACAGTCACCTCTAGAGACCTTGTCTGGCACCCCCTTCCTCTCCCCCACCTTGGCGACTAGTTCAACCACTGGTGCACAGGCACCCGACTACTCCTGTAATTTTTTTGACCATTCAATGGCCTTGTTCCCACACGCTTCACTCCAGGCATGTTAAAAGCACCACCCCGTAGCATTTGGCACCAACCTCATGGTGCCCCCAAACCCCCGTTCTTTTCTCCACCCCTGTCATTGAATGCTCTCTATCTCTCTCCCCCTTCCCTCTTTTGTCTCCCTCTAGGAGACATCAGTATCTTCATTCCGGTTCAGCAATTTACTGAACACCTGGCAAACCTGTTTGCATTCCAAATCACGGTCCTGAAGAAGATGGCCTGAATCTCCTACGCCATTGAAACCGGTCGACCCCTTTCGGTCATGAGGGCTCTCATGACCAACGCTTGATCTCTTATACATTTATTTAAGAGACACAATCCTTGAATTACTATCTACTGGAGCACACTCATAATCACTGAGTGAGCCACACATTTTTATAAGAGCCTTCTCTAGCCCCCCAGCCCTCCGGCTGGACCTTTTTACTGACCCACCAGTGGTTACTCCACCAGTACTCTTACATACCCCAACCACAGTGACCTACGGGTATCATTAAAGTTGCACACTCTGGATGGAATATAAGCAGTTGACCTGATTTACAGGTTGGATCCACGCTCAAGATCAAGCAGCCTCAAGACCCAATTCACTGTCTTGTTGTACGCTGCTTAACCCTCTGGAGTCTACCACTGTTTTAAAATGCCCCTTTTTGTTTTGGACGACCCGTGTCTGTTTCCAGACATTGTCATTAGTATAGAAGGTTGAGGGACAGCACTCTCCTCTATATCTTTTTAGTAGGCGATACACCACACGTCACCCAGGGATAGGCACCCCCGCTAGGTTTAGGGTGTTCTTCCTTAGGGTCAGGTACGCCGAGTCGGGTGGTCCTCCCCCTTTTCCATGTGTGTTGAGTGTGAGCACTCTAATTGACTCATTTGTTTTGCAATCCTTTGATGCATTTTTGAATACCTACCTTCCTAAAAAACCGCTTTTGTTGTGTTACCAGACGTTATCTTGTTAACGGTTTAGGATGAATACGGTGCACCAAGCACTTTAGCTACATAAGCTTTCCCTGTTGTTTCTTAGACATACTTCGTGCAACTGTCCTCAGCTGCTGGGATAGATTTAATCTACTTATGCAAGAGGAAGGATCGTTCTCCCTCCTGCCATCTTGTACACAGTAATCTAGTGGTTGTTCTCCCCCGCCTCCCTTCTCTATCCCACCCTTCCCTCACTCTGACAAATGGCCGACGGTCACTTTCTAGCTTTCGCAGAGGAACTAGTAGACGGCATTCTAGCCAACCCATCCCTACTAGGACTAGATCTAACACCACAGAACATCATTAATAACGATGAATGGAATGATATTGAGATCCTTAGAAAGAAAATCATTCGCACCGAATTACACGGTGCTCTTATGACTGAGTATCTGAGGGCGCATGCTGCACCCAACGGTCTTATCATACGTATTGAACCACGCATCTTTTTAGATAACCTTAAATTCAGGAAAGACTGGTCCTTCATAGCCAACAAGTGTACCAGAGACTGGCTCATACTCATTATCAACACTGCCAAAACAGTAACAGACCAATTACTGAAGGAATTGAATGACAAAAGTGAGGCACTTAAAACAAAAATTGCTGCAGATACCTTTTCGGCTAAACTCATTCTCCTAGAAACTTCACTTAAGGAGTTTAAAGACAACAACTTGAATAGAAAGATTATCAAATTAAAGAAAGACCTCGCAGCCTTCACTCATGTGAAAATCTACCCCTATGTAGCAGAGGAATACTTCACCGAGGAAGCTAAACAAACACGACGAGAGGCTGCACAACTCAGGCTCCAAAACCTCCAAAGATCCAATTCTAATAGATCCTGGAACAGCTCGAGTAGCAACTCGAGCAACGGCTCCAATAACAACAAATGGCAGAACAAGAGAGTACACTTCAACAGCGCCAGTCAAGGCACCCCTCCTGCGGTCCCTTTTTTAGGACAACGCGGGAGAGGCCAGAACCGTGCCCGCTGGCAGAACCACCCCCAGCCTACAGTGGTCACACGCAGTCGGGGACTAGGAGCCATACCACCACTCCTCCCTCACTTATCGTGAACCAATCAACCCACATCCTTACCAGACCTGAACAAGAGATTTTACAAAAAGGACTATCTTTCATACCTACAGCACGCTACGACCCGTTTCAAACCCGGGTCGAAGTCACACAAATGATGCGTAAGATACGATTAAAGCAGTACTTTGCCAACCACACTTATGAAGACAATGATGTGACGGGCCTACGCCCTCCATCACAGTTTTTTCCACCCTATAGTGCAAACACCGCAGAATCAGTCACTTTCGAACAGGCATTGCTCAAAAAGATCTCAGTTTTTGAATCAAATATTCCATTCATCCACAACAACTGCACAAAACCTCAACTACTCGCCCTGACAGACTTAGCCAATAATCCAGACATCATGATTAAACCAGCTGACAAAGGGGGAGCTATAGTCATCATGGACACTTCCAAATACATCACAATGGTCACCACCCTACTTAACGATCCCAATAGCTACAGTATTCTACCCAGAGATCCCACCCCATCTCTGCAGGCTCTGATAGCACCTATCATTTATGAGGCAGAAGCCGAGGGATATATCAGCCCCCGGGAAGCTGCATTTCTGACCCCCCCGCACCCTCGGATCCCTGCCATGTACGCTCTTCCCAAGATTCATAAAGGGCTCATACCACCACCAGGGCGTCCTATTGTCTCTGGCATAAGCTCTGTTTTGGAACCCCTTTCACAATATGTTGATTTCTTTATCAAAGACCAGGTTCCAAAAATGACCAGCTATGTAAAAGACTCGACATGTATGCTGACCCTTCTAGACAACATCGCATTTGATCCAGAAACAGAATGGCTAGTCACTATCGACATAGAATCCCTCTACACCCGGATACCACAACAAGAAACACTGCAGATGCTTAACGATATGTTACACTCAGGTATGGATCTACATGGAGTCCCGCCTAGCTTCATCGTATCTCTTGCAGAAATAGCACTGACCAAGAATTACTTTCTTTTTGAAGACACGTTTTACCAACAGACCTCGGGTACCGCGATGGGGGCAACTTTTGCCCCTAGTCTCGCCAATCTATACGTCGATTTATTCGAACGCCAACACATCCATCCCGCGACCAATCCATATCTCGCCCATCTAACTGTATGGCGGCGATATATCGATGATATTTTCGTGATATTCAGAGGCTCAGAACAGGAGGTAGAGACCTTCCACATTTGGCTTAACTCCCTTAACCCTCATCTCAAGTTCACCATGGAGAGACACAGATCCAACACACACTTTCTCGACCTGGCTATCTCAGCTACAGGCGGGCGCCTCTCTTCGAGCGTCTACAGAAAAGTCACAGACAGAAACGCCTTGCTTTGCTACTCCAGCTACCACCCTAAGGCCCTCAGGGATAATCTCCCCTTCGGACAGTTCTTACGCTATCGGAGACTGTGCTCACAAACTACGGATTATACCAGACAATCCAAACAACTTCAGACGCAACTCACTGAGCGAGGTTATCCCAGGAGGATTATTAGGGACACTTGTAAACGAGCTAGGAACATTCCACGCTCTATCACCTTACAACAACATACCAAACCCAGTGAGTCGGACACCTTCACAGCAGTGTTCAGTTTCTCACCCCTTCTCAGTAAAATCAAACGGGAAGTTAAGAGACTTTGGCCTATTCTCAACACAGGCGCCTCCACCATCTCGGTCCCACGCTTTGCACTCAAGAGACGTTGTAACATAAGAGACAAGGTTGTCAAAACCCTCATACCCAATACTTCTAGGGATGAGCCTACACAGGGGACCCTTTGGAACACTCAACCTCCCAAGGGCCATGCACCCTGTGGCCACTGCTCCATGTGTGCCCAGACCTCTAGAACCACACAGATAGAGATCGGTTGGAAAACACCATGGATACAGAATACATTTACTAATTGTAACACCAAGGGCGTCATCTATATGATAACTTGCCCCTGCAGCCTGAGATACATCGGCATGACAAATAGGCCTGTTCGGACCCGCATGACCGAACATAAATCATGCATAAGAACGCACAAACTTACTGCACCTTTGGTGTCCCATTTCTTGGACAAAGGACACACAGCTGACCAGTTCAAGTGGACCATCATAGAGAAAGTCACACCGCCCCGTAGAGGTGGCAATTACCACAACATGCTGTTCAAAAAAGAACAGATGTGGATTTACAGACTTAACAGCTATTCGGATGGTCTGAATGAACAAATCCAGTGGCATGAACTAGCAGTGTTGCCCTAAAGATAACATACCAGACACACTTACAAGCACGTACGTTTCAGGTTCATGATGCTACCCTCTGGTCTTTTCCATGAGAGGCCCATGTCTCCTTCACAAACAGGCACAAGGTCCTTCCGATGCCCAGTCTCCATCACGGTTCATTGGGACCTTCTATCCCCTTTGTACCCCACCAACCCCCACCCCCCCCTCAACGTTGCCTCCGCATTGTAACTTGTCAGTCCTTTCATTCCAGTTCATACTTATTTCCATCATTTTTCACAGCTCTATCCATATTTTATTCATTATTAATTCAATCACCTTTACAATTTTACCTTAAAACCCATTCCTTATTCACCTTCTTATTCACTTTCCTTTCCCCCCCCCCCTCCCTCCGCCCTCCATGCACTCCTTCTCCCCCAGACCATGTCTCTTTCATCGGGGATCAGACCCAGTGCGGTGCCTGACCCCTACTGAGCTTGAGCGCGCTCAGACTCTGTTTCTAGAGGCGCTCGAGCCTCTCCCACTGCCACCCGACTTTTCGTGCTCGAGCGCGCTCAGCCCTTGTTTCTAGAGGCGCTCGAGCTTTTTAGTTCCATCCGACGCTCGAGGCTCACAGGGAGCCAGCGTCGGCACGCAGACGCCTGCGCGAGCGCGTTGCTCGTTGTTTCTAGAGGCAATTGGCCTTATCTCAATAAACCAGCCATCTCGAGCTGTAACAACCTGACACAGCTCCCAGACAGCACGGAGGAAAGCAGATGCCCCCTTCACAGGTACTGACCATACTTTGGCACCACGGACCTTTGATCATGGTTTTTCTGCCATGTATCCTGCATTGATTACTATACCTGACATAGTTTGTTTACTCCCCACAGGCACAATTTTGACCTGCAACCCGGAGATTTGATTAACCCAGATTTACCGTTTAGATTCCAGCTCACACGCTGGCTTTGAGGTATGTTCAGCCTGCTTCCCCACCCCATAGGCACCCCCCTTGCACCAAGCCGGGCGCGGGTTGTCCCCACAACACCCAACTGGCTTATAAGGTAGGGGCTCACCATCTCCACCCTGTAGTGCACAATTTGCATCCCAATAAGTGCACACCAGCGCCTCTCACCTCCTGGCAGCAGCCTTACAGTCACCTCTAGAGACCTTGTCTGGCACCCCCTTCCTCTCCCCCACCTTGGCGACTAGTTCAACCACTGGTGCACAGGCACCCGACTACTCCTGTAATTTTTTTGACCATTCAATGGCCTTGTTCCCACACGCTTCACTCCAGGCATGTTAAAAGCACCACCCCGTAGCATTTGGCACCAACCTCATGGTGCCCCCAAACCCCCGTTCTTTTCTCCACCCCTGTCATTGAATGCTCTCTATCTCTCTCCCCCTTCCCTCTTTTGTCTCCCTCTAGGAGACATCAGTATCTTCATTCCGGTTCAGCAATTTACTGAACACCTGGCAAACCTGTTTGCATTCTAAATCATGGTCCTGAAGAAGATGGCCTGAATCTCCTACGCCATTGAAACCGGTCGACCCCTTTCGGTCATGAGGGCTCTCATGACCAACGCTTGATCTCTTATACATTTATTTAAGAGACACAATCCTTGAATTACTATCTACTGGAGCACACTCATAATCACTGAGTGAGCCACACATTTTTATAAGAGCCTTCTCTAGCCCCCCAGCCCTCCGGCTGGACCTTTTTACTGACCCACCAGTGGTTACTCCACCAGTACTCTTACATACCCCAACCACAGTGACCTACGGGTATCATTAAAGTTGCACACTCTGGATGGAATATAAGCAGTTGACCTGATTTACAGGTTGGATCCACGCTCAAGATCAAGCAGCCTCAAGACCCAATTCACTGTCTTGTTGTACGCTGCTTAACCCTCTGGAGTCTACCACTGTTTTAAAATGCCCCTTTTTGTTTTGGACGACCCGTGTCTGTTTCCAGACATTGTCATTAGTATAGAAGGTTGAGGGACAGCACTCTCCTCTATATCTTTTTAGTAGGCGATACACCACACGTCACCCAGGGATAGGCACCCCCGCTAGGTTTAGGGTGTTCTTCCTTAGGGTCAGGTACGCCGAGTCGGGTGGTCCTCCCCCTTTTCCATGTGTGTTGAGTGTGAGCACTCTAATTGACTCATTTGTTTTGCAATCCTTTGATGCACTTTTGAATACCTACCTTCCTAAAAAACCGCTTTTGTTGTGTTACCAGACGTTATCTTGTTAACGGTTTAGGATGAATACGGTGCACCAAGCACTTTAGCTACATAAGCTTTCCCTGTTGTTTCTTAGACATACTTCGTGCAACTGTCCTCAGCTGCTGGGATAGATTTAATCTACTTATGCAAGAGGAAGGATCGTTCTCCCTCCTGCCATCTTGTACACAGTAATCTAGTGGTTGTTCTCCCCCGCCTCCCTTCTCTATCCCACCCTTCCCTCACTCTGACAAATGGCCGACGGTCACTTTCTAGCTTTCGCAGAGGAACTAGTAGACGGCATTCTAGCCAACCCATCCCTACTAGGACTAGATCTAACACCACAGAACATCATTAATAACGATGAATGGAATGATATTGAGATCCTTAGAAAGAAAATCATTCGCACCGAATTACACGGTGCTCTTATGACTGAGTATCTGAGGGCGCATGCTGCACCCAACGGTCTTATCATACGTATTGAACCACGCATCTTTTTAGATAACCTTAAATTCAGGAAAGACTGGTCCTTCATAGCCAACAAGTGTACCAGAGACTGGCTCATACTCATTATCAACACTGCCAAAACAGTAACAGACCAATTACTGAAGGAATTGAATGACAAAAGTGAGGCACTTAAAACAAAAATTGCTGCAGATACCTTTTCGGCTAAACTCATTCTCCTAGAAACTTCACTTAAGGAGTTTAAAGACAACAACTTGAATAGAAAGATTATCAAATTAAAGAAAGACCTCGCAGCCTTCACTCATGTGAAAATCTACCCCTATGTAGCAGAGGAATACTTCACCGAGGAAGCTAAACAAACACGACGAGAGGCTGCACAACTCAGGCTCCAAAACCTCCAAAGATCCAATTCTAATAGATCCTGGAACAGCTCGAGTAGCAACTCGAGCAACGGCTCCAATAACAACAAATGGCAGAACAAGAGAGTACACTTCAACAGCGCCAGTCAAGGCACCCCTCCTGCGGTCCCTTTTTTAGGACAACGCGGGAGAGGCCAGAACCGTGCCCGCTGGCAGAACCACCCCCAGCCTACAGTGGTCACACGCAGTCGGGGACTAGGAGCCATACCACCACTCCTCCCTCACTTATCGTGAACCAATCAACCCACATCCTTACCAGACCTGAACAAGAGATTTTACAAAAAGGACTATCTTTCATACCTACAGCACGCTACGACCCGTTTCAAACCCGGGTCGAAGTCACACAAATGATGCGTAAGATACGATTAAAGCAGTACTTTGCCAACCACACTTATGAAGACAATGATGTGACGGGCCTACGCCCTCCATCACAGTTTTTTCCACCCTATAGTGCAAACACTGCAGAATCAGTCACTTTCGAACAGGCATTGCTCAAAAAGATCTCAGTTTTTGAATCAAATATTCCATTCATCCACAACAACTGCACAAAACCTCAACTACTCGCCCTGACAGACTTAGCCAATAATCCAGACATCATGATTAAACCAGCTGACAAAGGGGGAGCTATAGTCATCATGGACACTTCCAAATACATCACAATGGTCACCACCCTACTTAACGATCCCAATAGCTACAGTATTCTACCCAGAGATCCCACCCCATCTCTGCAGGCTCTGATAGCACCTATCATTTATGAGGCAGAAGCCGAGGGATATATCAGCGCCCGGGAAGCTGCATTTCTGACCCCCCCGCACCCTCGGATCCCTGCCATGTACGCTCTTCCCAAGATTCATAAAGGGCTCATACCACCACCAGGGCGTCCTATTGTCTCTGGCATAAGCTCTGTTTTGGAACCCCTTTCACAATATGTTGATTTCTTTATCAAAGACCAGGTTCCAAAAATGACCAGCTATGTAAAAGACTCGACATGTATGCTGACCCTTCTAGACAACATCGCATTTGATCCAGAAACAGAATGGCTAGTCACTATCGACATAGAATCCCTCTACACCCGGATACCACAACAAGAAACACTGCAGATGCTTAACGATATGTTACACTCAGGTATGGATCTACATGGAGTCCCGCCTAGCTTCATCGTATCTCTTGCAGAAATAGCACTGACCAAGAATTACTTTCTTTTTGAAGACACGTTTTACCAACAGACCTCGGGTACCGCGATGGGGGCAACTTTTGCCCCTAGTCTCGCCAATCTATACGTCGATTTATTCGAACGCCAACACATCCATCCCGCGACCAATCCATATCTCGCCCATCTAACTGTATGGCGGCGATATATCGATGATATTTTCGTGATATTCAGAGGCTCAGAACAGGAGGTAGAGACCTTCCACATTTGGCTTAACTCCCTTAACCCTCATCTCAAGTTCACCATGGAGAGACACAGATCCAACACACACTTTCTCGACCTGGCTATCTCAGCTACAGGCGGGCGCATCTCTTCGAGCGTCTACAGAAAAGTCACAGACAGAAACGCCTTGCTTTGCTACTCCAGCTACCACCCTAAGGCCCTCAGGGATAATCTCCCCTTCGGACAGTTCTTACGCTATCGGAGACTGTGCTCACAAACTACGGATTATACCAGACAATCCAAACAACTTCAGACGCAACTCACTGAGCGAGGTTATCCCAGGAGGATTATTAGGGACACTTGTAAACGAGCTAGGAACATTCCACGCTCTATCACCTTACAACAACATACCAAACCCAGTGAGTCGGACACCTTCACAGCAGTGTTCAGTTTCTCACCCCTTCTCAGTAAAATCAAACGGGAAGTTAAGAGACTTTGGCCTATTCTCAACACAGGCGCCTCCACCATCTCGGTCCCACGCTTTGCACTCAAGAGACGTTGTAACATAAGAGACAAGGTTGTCAAAACCCTCATACCCAATACTTCTAGGGATGAGCCTACACAGGGGACCCTTTGGAACACTCAACCTCCCAAGGGCCATGCACCCTGTGGCCACTGCTCCATGTGTGCCCAGACCTCTAGAACCACACAGATAGAGATCGGTTGGAAAACACCATGGATACAGAATACATTTACTAATTGTAACACCAAGGGCGTCATCTATATGATAACTTGCCCCTGCAGCCTGAGATACATCGGCATGACAAATAGGCCTGTTCGGACCCGCATGACCGAACATAAATCATGCATAAGAACGCACAAACTTACTGCACCTTTGGTGTCCCATTTCTTGGACAAAGGACACACAGCTGACCAGTTCAAGTGGACCATCATAGAGAAAGTCACACCGCCCCGTAGAGGTGGCAATTACCACAACATGCTGTTCAAAAAAGAACAGATGTGGATTTACAGACTTAACAGCTATTCGGATGGTCTGAATGAACAAATCCAGTGGCATGAACTAGCAGTGTTGCCCTAAAGATAACATACCAGACGCACTTACAAGCACGTACGTTTCAGGTTCATGATGCTACCCTCTGGTCTTTTCCATGAGAGGCCCATGTCTCCTTCACAAACAGGCACGAGGTCCTTCCGATGCCCAGTCTCCATCACGGTTCATTGGGACCTTCTATCCCCTTTGTACCCCACCACCCCCCCCCCCCTCAACGTTGCCTCCGCATTGTAACTTGTCAGTCCTTTCATTCCAGTTCATACTTATTTCCATCATTTTTCACAGCTCTATCCATATTTTATTCATTATTAATTTAATCACCTTTACAATTTTACCTTAAAACCCATTCCTTATTCACCTTCTTATTCACTTTCCTTTCCCCCCCCCCTCCCTCCGCCCTCCATGCACTCCTTCTCCCCCAGACCATGTCTCTTTCATCGGGGATCAGACCCAGTGCGGTGCCTGACCCCTACTGAGCTTGAGCGCGCTCAGACTCTGTTTCTAGAGGCGCTCGAGCCTCTCCCACTGCCACCCGACTTTTCGTGCTCGAGCGCGCTCAGCCCTTGTTTCTAGAGGCGCTCGAGCTTTTTAGTTCCATCCGACGCTCGAGGCTCACAGGGAGCCAGCGTCGGCACGCAGACGCCTGCGCGAGCGCGTTGCTCGTTGTTTCTAGAGGCAATTGGCCTTATCTCAATAAACCAGCCATCTCGAGCTGTAACAACCTGACACAGCTCCCAGACAGCACGGAGGAAAGCAGATGCCCCCTTCACAGGTACTGACCATACTTTGGCACCACGGACCTTTGATCATGGTTTTTCTGCCATGTATCCTGCATTGATTACTATACCTGACATAGTTTGTTTACTCCCCACAGGCACAATTTTGACCTGCAACCCGGAGATTTGATTAACCCAGATTTACCGTTTAGATTCCAGCTCACACGCTGGCTTTGAGGTATGTTCAGCCTGCTTCCCCACCCCATAGGCACCCCCCTTGCACCAAGCCGGGCGCGGGTTGTCCCCACAACACCCAACTGGCTTATAAGGTAGGGGCTCACCATCTCCACCCTGTAGTGCACAATTTGCATCCCAATAAGTGCACACCAGCGCCTCTCACCTCCTGGCAGCAGCCTTACAGTCACCTCTAGAGACCTTGTCTGGCACCCCCTTCCTCTCCCCCACCTTGGCGACTAGTTCAACCACTGGTGCACAGGCACCCGACTACTCCTGTAATTTTTTTGACCATTCAATGGCCTTGTTCCCACACGCTTCACTCCAGGCATGTTAAAAGCACCACCCCGTAGCATTTGGCACCAACCTCATGGTGCCCCCAAACCCCCGTTCTTTTCTCCACCCCTGTCATTGAATGCTCTCTATCTCTCTCCCCCTTCCCTCTTTTGTCTCCCTCTAGGAGACATCAGTATCTTCATTCCGGTTCAGCAATTTACTGAACACCTGGCAAACCTGTTTGCATTCCAAATCACGGTCCTGAAGAAGATGGCCTGAATCTCCTACGCCATTGAAACCGGTCGACCCCTTTCGGTCATGAGGGCTCTCATGACCAACGCTTGATCTCTTATACATTTATTTAAGAGACACAATCCTTGAATTACTATCTACTGGAGCACACTCATAATCACTGAGTGAGCCACACATTTTTATAAGAGCCTTCTCTAGCCCCCCAGCCCTCCGGCTGGACCTTTTTACTGACCCACCAGTGGTTACTCCACCAGTACTCTTACATACCCCAACCACAGTGACCTACGGGTATCATTAAAGTTGCACACTCTGGATGGAATATAAGCAGTTGACCTGATTTACAGGTTGGATCCACGCTCAAGATCAAGCAGCCTCAAGACCCAATTCACTGTCTTGTTGTACGCTGCTTAACCCTCTGGAGTCTACCACTGTTTTAAAATGCCCCTTTTTGTTTTGGACGACCCGTGTCTGTTTCCAGACATTGTCATTAGTATAGAAGGTTGAGGGACAGCACTCTCCTCTATATCTTTTTAGTAGGCGATACACCACACGTCACCCAGGGATAGGCACCCCCGCTAGGTTTAGGGTGTTCTTCCTTAGGGTCAGGTACGCCGAGTCGGGTGGTCCTCCCCCTTTTCCATGTGTGTTGAGTGTGAGCACTCTAATTGACTCATTTGTTTTGCAATCCTTTGATGCACTTTTGAATACCTACCTTCCTAAAAAACCGCTTTTGTTGTGTTACCAGACGTTATCTTGTTAACGGTTTAGGATGAATACGGTGCACCAAGCACTTTAGCTACATAAGCTTTCCCTGTTGTTTCTTAGACATACTTCGTGCAACTGTCCTCAGCTGCTGGGATAGATTTAATCTACTTATGCAAGAGGAAGGATCGTTCTCCCTCCTGCCATCTTGTACACAGTAATCTAGTGGTTGTTCTCCCCCGCCTCCCTTCTCTATCCCACCCTTCCCTCACTCTGACAAATGGCCGACGGTCACTTTCTAGCTTTCGCAGAGGAACTAGTAGACGGCATTCTAGCCAACCCATCCCTACTAGGACTAGATCTAACACCACAGAACATCATTAATAACGATGAATGGAATGATATTGAGATCCTTAGAAAGAAAATCATTCGCACCGAATTACACGGTGCTCTTATGACTGAGTATCTGAGGGCGCATGCTGCACCCAACGGTCTTATCATACGTATTGAACCACGCATCTTTTTAGATAACCTTAAATTCAGGAAAGACTGGTCCTTCATAGCCAACAAGTGTACCAGAGACTGGCTCATACTCATTATCAACACTGCCAAAACAGTAACAGACCAATTACTGAAGGAATTGAATGACAAAAGTGAGGCACTTAAAACAAAAATTGCTGCAGATACCTTTTCGGCTAAACTCATTCTCCTAGAAACTTCACTTAAGGAGTTTAAAGACAACAACTTGAATAGAAAGATTATCAAATTAAAGAAAGACCTCGCAGCCTTCACTCATGTGAAAATCTACCCCTATGTAGCAGAGGAATACTTCACCGAGGAAGCTAAACAAACACGACGAGAGGCTGCACAACTCAGGCTCCAAAACCTCCAAAGATCCAATTCTAATAGATCCTGGAACAGCTCGAGTAGCAACTCGAGCAACGGCTCCAATAACAACAAATGGCAGAACAAGAGAGTACACTTCAACAGCGCCAGTCAAGGCACCCCTCCTGCGGTCCCTTTTTTAGGACAACGCGGGAGAGGCCAGAACCGTGCCCGCTGGCAGAACCACCCCCAGCCTACAGTGGTCACACGCAGTCGGGGACTAGGAGCCATACCACCACTCCTCCCTCACTTATCGTGAACCAATCAACCCACATCCTTACCAGACCTGAACAAGAGATTTTACAAAAAGGACTATCTTTCATACCTACAGCACGCTACGACCCGTTTCAAACCCGGGTCGAAGTCACACAAATGATGCGTAAGATACGATTAAAGCAGTACTTTGCCAACCACACTTATGAAGACAATGATGTGACGGGCCTACGCCCTCCATCACAGTTTTTTCCACCCTATAGTGCAAACACCGCAGAATCAGTCACTTTCGAACAGGCATTGCTCAAAAAGATCTCAGTTTTTGAATCAAATATTCCATTCATCCACAACAACTGCACAAAACCTCAACTACTCGCCCTGACAGACTTAGCCAATAATCCAGACATCATGATTAAACCAGCTGACAAAGGGGGAGCTATAGTCATCATGGACACTTCCAAATACATCACAATGGTCACCACCCTACTTAACGATCCCAATAGCTACAGTATTCTACCCAGAGATCCCACCCCATCTCTGCAGGCTCTGATAGCACCTATCATTTATGAGGCAGAAGCCGAGGGATATATCAGCGCCCGGGAAGCTGCATTTCTGACCCCCCCGCACCCTCGGATCCCTGCCATGTACGCTCTTCCCAAGATTCATAAAGGGCTCATACCACCACCAGGGCGTCCTATTGTCTCTGGCATAAGCTCTGTTTTGGAACCCCTTTCACAATATGTTGATTTCTTTATCAAAGACCAGGTTCCAAAAATGACCAGCTATGTAAAAGACTCGACATGTGTGCTGACCCTTCTAGACAACATCGCATTTGATCCAGAAACAGAATGGCTAGTCACTATCGACATAGAATCCCTCTACACCCGGATACCACAACAAGAAACACTGCAGATGCTTAACGATATGTTACACTCAGGTATGGATCTACATGGAGTCCCGCCTAGCTTCATCGTATCTCTTGCAGAAATAGCACTGACCAAGAATTACTTTCTTTTTGAAGACACGTTTTACCAACAGACCTCGGGTACCGCGATGGGGGCAACTTTTGCCCCTAGTCTCGCCAATCTATACGTCGATTTATTCGAACGCCAACACATCCATCCCGCGACCAATCCATATCTCGCCCATCTAACTGTATGGCGGCGATATATCGATGATATTTTCGTGATATTCAGAGGCTCAGAACAGGAGGTAGAGACCTTCCACATTTGGCTTAACTCCCTTACCCCTCATCTCAAGTTCACCATGGAGAGACACAGATCCAACACACACTTTCTCGACCTGGCTATCTCAGCTACAGGCGGGCGCCTCTCTTCGAGCGTCTACAGAAAAGTCACAGACAGAAACGCCTTGCTTTGCTACTCCAGCTACCACCCTAAGGCCCTCAGGGATAATCTCCCCTTCGGACAGTTCTTACGCTATCGGAGACTGTGCTCACAAACTACGGATTATACCAGACAATCCAAACAACTTCAGACGCAACTCACTGAGCGAGGTTATCCCAGGAGGATTATTAGGGACACTTGTAAACGAGCTAGGAACATTCCACGCTCTATCACCTTACAACAACATACCAAACCCAGTGAGTCGGACACCTTCACAGCAGTGTTCAGTTTCTCACCCCTTCTCAGTAAAATCAAACGGGAAGTTAAGAGACTTTGGCCTATTCTCAACACAGGCGCCTCCACCATCTCGGTCCCACGCTTTGCACTCAAGAGACGTTGTAACATAAGAGACAAGGTTGTCAAAACCCTCATACCCAATACTTCTAGGGATGAGCCTACACAGGGGACCCTTTGGAACACTCAACCTCCCAAGGGCCATGCACCCTGTGGCCACTGCTCCATGTGTGCCCAGACCTCTAGAACCACACAGATAGAGATCGGTTGGAAAACACCATGGATACAGAATACATTTACCAATTGTAACACCAAGGGCGTCATCTATATGATAACTTGCCCCTGCAGCCTGAGATACATCGGCATGACAAATAGGCCTGTTCGGACCCGCATGACCGAACATAAATCATGCATAAGAACGCACAAACTTACTGCACCTTTGGTGTCCCATTTCTTGGACAAAGGACACACAGCTGACCAGTTCAAGTGGACCATCATAGAGAAAGTCACACCGCCCCGTAGAGGTGGCAATTACCACAACATGCTGTTCAAAAAAGAACAGATGTGGATTTACAGACTTAACAGCTATTCGGATGGTCTGAATGAACAAATCCAGTGGCATGAACTAGCAGTGTTGCCCTAAAGATAACATACCAGACGCACTTACAAGCACGTACGTTTCAGGTTCATGATGCTACCCTCTGGTCTTTTCCATGAGAGGCCCATGTCTCCTTCACAAACAGGCACGAGGTCCTTCCGATGCCCAGTCTCCATCACGGTTCATTGGGACCTTCTATCCCCTTTGTACCCCACCACCCCCCACCCCCCCCCCTCAACGTTGCCTCCGCATTGTAACTTGTCAGTCCTTTCATTCCAGTTCATACTTATTTCCATCATTTTTCACAGCTCTATCCATATTTTATTCATTATTAATTTAATCACCTTTACAATTTTACCTTAAAACCCATTCCTTATTCACCTTCTTATTCACTTTCCTTTCCCCCCCCCCCTCCCTCCGCCCTCCATGCACTCCTTCTCCCCCAGACCATGTCTCTTTCATCGGGGATCAGACCCAGTGCGGTGCCTGACCCCTACTGAGCTTGAGCGCGCTCAGACTCTGTTTCTAGAGGCGCTCGAGCCTCTCCCACTGCCACCCGACTTTTCGTGCTCGAGCGCGCTCAGCCCTTGTTTCTAGAGGCGCTCGAGCTTTTTAGTTCCATCCGACGCTCGAGGCTCACAGGGAGCCAGCGTCGGCACGCAGACGCCTGCGCGAGCGCGTTGCTCGTTGTTTCTAGAGGCAATTGGCCTTATCTCAATAAACCAGCCATCTCGAGCTGTAACAACCTGACACAGCTCCCAGACAGCACGGAGGAAAGCAGATGCCCCCTTCACAGGTACTGACCATACTTTGGCACCACGGACCTTTGATCATGGTTTTTCTGCCATGTATCCTGCATTGATTACTATACCTGACATAGTTTGTTTACTCCCCACAGGCACAATTTTGACCTGCAACCCGGAGATTTGATTAACCCAGATTTACCGTTTAGATTCCAGCTCACACGCTGGCTTTGAGGTATGTTCAGCCTGCTTCCCCACCCCATAGGCACCCCCCTTGCACCAAGCCGGGCGCGGGTTGTCCCCACAACACCCAACTGGCTTATAAGGTAGGGGCTCACCATCTCCACCCTGTAGTGCACAATTTGCATCCCAATAAGTGCACACCAGCGCCTCTCACCTCCTGGCAGCAGCCTTACAGTCACCTCTAGAGACCTTGTCTGGCACCCCCTTCCTCTCCCCCACCTTGGCGACTAGTTCAACCACTGGTGCACAGGCACCCGACTACTCCTGTAATTTTTTTGACCATTCAATGGCCTTGTTCCCACACGCTTCACTCCAGGCATGTTAAAAGCACCACCCCGTAGCATTTGGCACCAACCTCATGGTGCCCCCAAACCCCCGTTCTTTTCTCCACCCCTGTCATTGAATGTTCTCTATCTCTCTCCCCCTTCCCTCTTTTGTCTCCCTCTAGGAGACATCAGTATCTTCATTCCGGTTCAGCAATTTACTGAACACCTGGCAAACCTGTTTGCATTCCAAATCACGGTCCTGAAGAAGATGGCCTGAATCTCCTACGCCATTGAAACCGGTCGACCCCTTTCGGTCATGAGGGCTCTCATGACCAACGCTTGATCTCTTATACATTTATTTAAGAGACACAATCCTTGAATTACTATCTACTGGAGCACACTCATAATCACTGAGTGAGCCACACATTTTTATAAGAGCCTTCTCTAGCCCCCCAGCCCTCCGGCTGGACCTTTTTACTGACCCACCAGTGGTTACTCCACCAGTACTCTTACATACCCCAACCACAGTGACCTATCACAGATACCTATGACAGGTATCATTAAAGTTGCACACTCTGGATGGAATATAAGCAGTTGACCTGATTTACAGGTTGGATCCACGCTCAAGATCAAGCAGCCTCAAGACCCAATTCACTGTCTTGTTGTACGCTGCTTAACCCTCTGGAGTCTACCACTGTTTTAAAATGCCCCTTTTTGTTTTGGACGACCCGTGTCTGTTTCCAGACATTGTCATTAGTATAGAAGGTTGAGGGACAGCACTCTCCTCTATATCTTTTTAGTAGGCGATACACCACACGTCACCCAGGGATAGGCACCCCCGCTAGGTTTAGGGTGTTCTTCCTTAGGGTCAGGTACGCCGAGTCGGGTGGTCCTCCCCCTTTTCCATGTGTGTTGAGTGTGAGCACTCTAATTGACTCATTTGTTTTGCAATCCTTTGATGCATTTTTGAATACCTACCTTCCTAAAAAACCGCTTTTGTTGTGTTACCAGACGTTATCTTGTTAACGGTTTAGGATGAATACGGTGCACCAAGCACTTTAGCTACATAAGCTTTCCCTGTTGTTTCTTAGACATACTTCGTGCAACTGTCCTCAGCTGCTGGGATAGATTTAATCTACTTATGCAAGAGGAAGGATCGTTCTCCCTCCTGCCATCTTGTACACAGTAATCTAGTGGTTGTTCTCCCCCGCCTCCCTTCTCTATCCCACCCTTCCCTCACTCTGACAAATGGCCGACGGTCACTTTCTAGCTTTCGCAGAGGAACTAGTAGACGGCATTCTAGCCAACCCATCCCTACTAGGACTAGATCTAACACCACAGAACATCATTAATAACGATGAATGGAATGATATTGAGATCCTTAGAAAGAAAATCATTCGCACCGAATTACACGGTGCTCTTATGACTGAGTATCTGAGGGCGCATGCTGCACCCAACGGTCTTATCATACGTATTGAACCACGCATCTTTTTAGATAACCTTAAATTCAGGAAAGACTGGTCCTTCATAGCCAACAAGTGTACCAGAGACTGGCTCATACTCATTATCAACACTGCCAAAACAGTAACAGACCAATTACTGAAGGAATTGAATGACAAAAGTGAGGCACTTAAAACAAAAATTGCTGCAGATACCTTTTCGGCTAAACTCATTCTCCTAGAAACTTCACTTAAGGAGTTTAAAGACAACAACTTGAATAGAAAGATTATCAAATTAAAGAAAGACCTCGCAGCCTTCACTCATGTGAAAATCTACCCCTATGTAGCAGAGGAATACTTCACCGAGGAAGCTAAACAAACACGACGAGAGGCTGCACAACTCAGGCTCCAAAACCTCCAAAGATCCAATTCTAATAGATCCTGGAACAGCTCGAGTAGCAACTCGAGCAACGGCTCCAATAACAACAAATGGCAGAACAAGAGAGTACACTTCAACAGCGCCAGTCAAGGCACCCCTCCTGCGGTCCCTTTTTTAGGACAACGCGGGAGAGGCCAGAACCGTGCCCGCTGGCAGAACCACCCCCAGCCTACAGTGGTCACACGCAGTCGGGGACTAGGAGCCATACCACCACTCCTCCCTCACTTATCGTGAACCAATCAACCCACATCCTTACCAGACCTGAACAAGAGATTTTACAAAAAGGACTATCTTTCATACCTACAGCACGCTACGACCCGTTTCAAACCCGGGTCGAAGTCACACAAATGATGCGTAAGATACGATTAAAGCAGTACTTTGCCAACCACACTTATGAAGACAATGATGTGACGGGCCTACGCCCTCCATCACAGTTTTTTCCACCCTATAGTGCAAACACCGCAGAATCAGTCACTTTCGAACAGGCATTGCTCAAAAAGATCTCAGTTTTTGAATCAAATATTCCATTCATCCACAACAACTGCACAAAACCTCAACTACTCGCCCTGACAGACTTAGCCAATAATCCAGACATCATGATTAAACCAGCTGACAAAGGGGGAGCTATAGTCATCATGGACACTTTCAAATACATCACAATGGTCACCACCCTACTTAACGATCCCAATAGCTACAGTATTCTACCCAGAGATCCCACCCCATCTCTGCAGGCTCTGATAGCACCTATCATTTATGAGGCAGAAGCCGAGGGATATATCAGCGCCCGGGAAGCTGCATTTCTGACCCCCCCGCACCCTCGGATCCCTGCCATGTACGCTCTTCCCAAGATTCATAAAGGGCTCATACCACCACCAGGGCGTCCTATTGTCTCTGGCATAAGCTCTGTTTTGGAACCCCTTTCACAATATGTTGATTTCTTTATCAAAGACCAGGTTCCAAAAATGACCAGTTATGTAAAAGACTCGACATGTATGCTGACCCTTCTAGACAACATCGCATTTGATCCAGAAACAGAATGGCTAGTCACTATCGACATAGAATCCCTCTACACCCGGATACCACAACAAGAAACACTGCAGATGCTTAACGATATGTTACACTCAGGTATGGATCTACATGGAGTCCCGCCTAGCTTCATCGTATCTCTTGCAGAAATAGCACTGACCAAGAATTACTTTCTTTTTGAAGACACGTTTTACCAACAGACCTCGGGTACCGCGATGGGGGCAACTTTTGCCCCTAGTCTCGCCAATCTATACGTCGATTTATTCGAACGCCAACACATCCATCCCGCGACCAATCCATATCTCGCCCATCTAACTGTATGGCGGCGATATATCGATGATATTTTCGTGATATTCAGAGGCTCAGAACAGGAGGTAGAGACCTTCCACATTTGGCTTAACTCCCTTAACCCTCATCTCAAGTTCACCATGGAGAGACACAGATCCAACACACACTTTCTCGACCTGGCTATCTCAGCTACAGGCGGGCGCCTCTCTTCGAGCGTCTACAGAAAAGTCACAGACAGAAACGCCTTGCTTTGCTACTCCAGCTACCACCCTAAGGCCCTCAGGGATAATCTCCCCTTCGGACAGTTCTTACGCTATCGGAGACTGTGCTCACAAACTACGGATTATACCAGACAATCCAAACAACTTCAGACGCAACTCACTGAGCGAGGTTATCCCAGGAGGATTATTAGGGACACTTGTAAACGAGCTAGGAACATTCCACGCTCTATCACCTTACAACAACATACCAAACCCAGTGAGTCGGACACCTTCACAGCAGTGTTCAGTTTCTCACCCCTTCTCAGTAAAATCAAACGGGAAGTTAAGAGACTTTGGCCTATTCTCAACACAGGCGCCTCCACCATCTCGGTCCCACGCTTTGCACTCAAGAGACGTTGTAACATAAGAGACAAGGTTGTCAAAACCCTCATACCCAATACTTCTAGGGATGAGCCTACACAGGGGACCCTTTGGAACACTCAACCTCCCAAGGGCCATGCACCCTGTGGCCACTGCTCCATGTGTGCCCAGACCTCTAGAACCACACAGATAGAGATCGGTTGGAAAACACCATGGATACAGAATACATTTACTAATTGTAACACCAAGGGCGTCATCTATATGATAACTTGCCCCTGCAGCCTGAGATACATCGGCATGACAAATAGGCCTGTTCGGACCCGCATGACCGAACATAAATCATGCATAAGAACGCACAAACTTACTGCACCTTTGGTGTCCCATTTCTTGGACAAAGGACACACAGCTGACCAGTTCAAGTGGACCATCATAGAGAAAGTCACACCGCCCCGTAGAGGTGGCAATTACCACAACATGCTGTTCAAAAAAGAACAGATGTGGATTTACAGACTTAACAGCTATTCGGATGGTCTGAATGAACAAATCCAGTGGCATGAACTAGCAGTGTTGCCCTAAAGATAACATACCAGACGCACTTACAAGCACGTACGTTTCAGGTTCATGATGCTACCCTCTGGTCTTTTCCATGAGACGCCCATGTCTCCTTCACAAACAGGCACGAGGTCCTTCCGATGCCCAGTCTCCATCACGGTTCATTGGGACCTTCTATCCCCTTTGTACCCCACCACCCCCCACCCCCCCCTCAACGTTGCCTCCGCATTGTAACTTGTCAGTCCTTTCATTCCAGTTCATACTTATTTCCATCATTTTTCACAGCTCTATCCATATTTTATTCATTATTAATTTAATCACCTTTACAATTTTACCTTAAAACCCATTCCTTATTCACCTTCTTATTCACTTTCCTTTCCCCCCCCCCTCCCTCCGCCCTCCATGCACTCCTTCTCCCCCAGACCATGTCTCTTTCATCGGGGATCAGACCCAGTGCGGTGCCTGACCCCTACTGAGCTTGAGCGCGCTCAGACTCTGTTTCTAGAGGCGCTCGAGCCTCTCCCACTGCCACCCGACTTTTCGTGCTCGAGCGCGCTCAGCCCTTGTTTCTAGAGGCGCTCGAGCTTTTTAGTTCCATCCGACGCTCGAGGCTCACAGGGAGCCAGCGTCGGCACGCAGACGCCTGCGCGAGCGCGTTGCTCGTTGTTTCTAGAGGCAATTGGCCTTATCTCAATAAACCAGCCATCTCGAGCTGTAACAACCTGACACAGCTCCCAGACAGCACGGAGGAAAGCAGATGCCCCCTTCACAGGTACTGACCATACTTTGGCACCACGGACCTTTGATCATGGTTTTTCTGCCATGTATCCTGCATTGATTACTATACCTGACATAGTTTGTTTACTCCCCACAGGCACAATTTTGACCTGCAACCCGGAGATTTGATTAACCCAGATTTACCGTTTAGATTCCAGCTCACACGCTGGCTTTGAGGTATGTTCAGCCTGCTTCCCCACCCCATAGGCACCCCCCTTGCACCAAGCCGGGCGCGGGTTGTCCCCACAACACCCAACTTGCTTATAAGGTAGGGGCTCACCATCTCCACCCTGTAGTGCACAATTTGCATCCCAATAAGTGCACACCAGCGCCTCTCACCTCCTGGCAGCAGCCTTACAGTCACCTCTAGAGACCTTGTCTGGCACCCCCTTCCTCTCCCCCACCTTGGCGACTAGTTCAACCACTGGTGCACAGGCACCCGACTACTCCTGTAATTTTTTTGACCATTCAATGGCCTTGTTCCCACACGCTTCACTCCAGGCATGTTAAAAGCACCACCCCGTAGCATTTGGCACCAACCTCATGGTGCCCCCAAACCCCCGTTCTTTTCTCCACCCCTGTCATTGAATGCTCTCTATCTCTCTCCCCCTTCCCTCTTTTGTCTCCCTCTAGGAGACATCAGTATCTTCATTCCGGTTCAGCAATTTACTGAACACCTGGCAAACCTGTTTGCATTCCAAATCACGGTCCTGAAGAAGATGGCCTGAATCTCCTACGCCATTGAAACCGGTCGACCCCTTTCGGTCATGAGGGCTCTCATGACCAACGCTTGATCTCTTATACATTTATTTAAGAGACACAATCCTTGAATTACTATCTACTGGAGCACACTCATAATCACTGAGTGAGCCACACATTTTTATAAGAGCCTTCTCTAGCCCCCCAGCCCTCCGGCTGGACCTTTTTACTGACCCACCAGTGGTTACTCCACCAGTACTCTTACATACCCCAACCACAGTGACCTACGGGTATCATTAAAGTTGCACACTCTGGATGGAATATAAGCAGTTGACCTGATTTACAGGTTGGATCCACGCTCAAGATCAAGCAGCCTCAAGACCCAATTCACTGTCTTGTTGTACGCTGCTTAACCCTCTGGAGTCTACCACTGTTTTAAAATGCCCCTTTTTGTTTTGGACGACCCGTGTCTGTTTCCAGACATTGTCATTAGTATAGAAGGTTGAGGGACAGCACTCTCCTCTATATCCTTTTAGTAGGCGATACACCACACGTCACCCAGGGATAGGCACCCCCGCTAGGTTTAGGGTGTTCTTCCTTAGGGTCAGGTACGCCGAGTCGGGTGGTCCTCCCCCTTTTCCATGTGTGTTGAGTGTGAGCACTCTAATTGACTCATTTGTTTTGCAATCCTTTGATGCATTTTTGAATACCTACCTTCCTAAAAAACCGCTTTTGTTGTGTTACCAGACGTTATCTTGTTAACGGTTTAGGATGAATACGGTGCACCAAGCACTTTAGCTACATAAGCTTTCCCTGTTGTTTCTTAGACATACTTCGTGCAACTGTCCTCAGCTGCTGGGATAGATTTAATCTACTTATGCAAGAGGAAGGATCGTTCTCCCTCCTGCCATCTTGTACACAGTAATCTAGTGGTTGTTCTCCCCCGCCTCCCTTCTCTATCCCACCCTTCCCTCACTCTGACAAATGGCCGACGGTCACTTTCTAGCTTTCGCAGAGGAACTAGTAGACGGCATTCTAGCCAACCCATCCCTACTAGGACTAGATCTAACACCACAGAACATCATTAATAACGATGAATGGAATGATATTGAGATCCTTAGAAAGAAAATCATTCGCACCGAATTACACGGTGCTCTTATGACTGAGTATCTGAGGGCGCATGCTGCACCCAACGGTCTTATCATACGTATTGAACCACGCATCTTTTTAGATAACCTTAAATTCAGGAAAGACTGGTCCTTCATAGCCAACAAGTGTACCAGAGACTGGCTCATACTCATTATCAACACTGCCAAAACAGTAACAGACCAATTACTGAAGGAATTGAATGACAAAAGTGAGGCACTTAAAACAAAAATTGCTGCAGATACCTTTTCGGCTAAACTCATTCTCCTAGAAACTTCACTTAAGGAGTTTAAAGACAACAACTTGAATAGAAAGATTATCAAATTAAAGAAAGACCTCGCAGCCTTCACTCATGTGAAAATCTACCCCTATGTAGCAGAGGAATACTTCACTGAGGAAGCTAAACAAACACGACGAGAGGCTGCACAACTCAGGCTCCAAAACCTCCAAAGATCCAATTCTAATAGATCCTGGAACAGCTCGAGTAGCAACTCGAGCAACGGCTCCAATAACAACAAATGGCAGAACAAGAGAGTACACTTCAACAGCGCCAGTCAAGGCACCCCTCCTGCGGTCCCTTTTTTAGGACAACGCGGGAGAGGCCAGAACCGTGCCCGCTGGCAGAACCACCCCCAGCCTACAGTGGTCACACGCAGTCGGGGACTAGGAGCCATACCACCACTCCTCCCTCACTTATCGTGAACCAATCAACCCACATCCTTACCAGACCTGAACAAGAGATTTTACAAAAAGGACTATCTTTCATACCTACAGCACGCTACGACCCGTTTCAAACCCGGGTCGAAGTCACACAAATGATGCGTAAGATACGATTAAAGCAGTACTTTGCCAACCACACTTATGAAGACAATGATGTGACGGGCCTACGCCCTCCATCACAGTTTTTTCCACCCTATAGTGCAAACACCGCAGAATCAGTCACTTTCGAACAGGCATTGCTCAAAAAGATCTCAGTTTTTGAATCAAATATTCCATTCATCCACAACAACTGCACAAAACCTCAACTACTCGCCCTGACAGACTTAGCCAATAATCCAGACATCATGATTAAACCAGCTGACAAAGGGGGAGCTATAGTCATCATGGACACTTCCAAATACATCACAATGGTCACCACCCTACTTAACGATCCCAATAGCTACAGTATTCTACCCAGAGATCCCACCCCATCTCTGCAGGCTCTGATAGCACCTATCATTTATGAGGCAGAAGCCGAGGGATATATCAGCGCCCGGGAAGCTGCATTTCTGACCCACCCGCACCCTCAGATCCCTGCCATGTACGCTCTTCCCAAGATTCATAAAGGGCTCATACCACCACCAGGGCGTCCTATTGTCTCTGGCATAAGCTCTGTTTTGGAACCCCTTTCACAATATGTTGATTTCTTTATCAAAGACCAGGTTCCAAAAATGACCAGCTATGTAAAAGACTCGACATGTATGCTGACCCTTCTAGACAACATCGCATTTGATCCAGAAACAGAATGGCTAGTCACTATCGACATAGAATCCCTCTACACCCGGATACCACAACAAAAAACACTGCAGATGCTTAACGATATGTTACACTCAGGTATGGATCTACATGGAGTCCCGCCTAGCTTCATCGTATCTCTTGCAGAAATAGCACTGACCAAGAATTACTTTCTTTTTGAAGACACGTTTTACCAACAGACCTCGGGTACCGCGATGGGGGCAACTTTTGCCCCTAGTCTCGCCAATCTATACGTCGATTTATTCGAACGCCAACACATCCATCCCGCGACCAATCCATATCTCGCCCATCTAACTGTATGGCGGCGATATATCGATGATATTTTCGTGATATTCAGAGGCTCAGAACAGGAGGTAGAGACCTTCCACATTTGGCTTAACTCCCTTAACCCTCATCTCAAGTTCACCATGGAGAGACACAGATCCAACACACACTTTCTCGACCTGGCTATCTCAGCTACAGGCGGGCGCCTCTCTTCGAGCGTCTACAGAAAAGTCACAGACAGAAACGCCTTGCTTTGCTACTCCAGCTACCACCCTAAGGCCCTCAGGGATAATCTCCCCTTCGGACAGTTCTTACGCTATCGGAGACTGTGCTCACAAACTACGGATTATACCAGACAATCCAAACAACTTCAGACGCAACTCACTGAGCGAGGTTATCCCAGGAGGATTATTAGGGACACTTGTAAACGAGCTAGGAACATTCCACGCTCTATCACCTTACAACAACATACCAAACCCAGTGAGTCGGACACCTTCACAGCAGTGTTCAGTTTCTCACCCCTTCTCAGTAAAATCAAACGGGAAGTTAAGAGACTTTGGCCTATTCTCAACACAGGCGCCTCCACCATCTCGGTCCCACGCTTTGCACTCAAGAGACGTTGTAACATAAGAGACAAGGTTGTCAAAACCCTCATACCCAATACTTCTAGGGATGAGCCTACACAGGGGACCCTTTGGAACACTCAACCTCCCAAGGGCCATGCACCCTGTGGCCACTGCTCCATGTGTGCCCAGACCTCTAGAACCACACAGATAGAGATCGGTTGGAAAACACCATGGATACAGAATACATTTACTAATTGTAACACCAAGGGCGTCATCTATATGATAACTTGCCCCTGCAGCCTGAGATACATCGGCATGACAAATAGGCCTGTTCGGACCCGCATGACCGAACATAAATCATGCATAAGAACGCACAAACTTACTGCACCTTTGGTGTCCCATTTCTTGGACAAAGGACACACAGCTGACCAGTTCAAGTGGACCATCATAGAGAAAGTCACACCGCCCCGTAGAGGTGGCAATTACCACAACATGCTGTTCAAAAAAGAACAGATGTGGATTTACAGACTTAACAGCTATTCGGATGGTCTGAATGAACAAATCCAGTGGCATGAACTAGCAGTGTTGCCCTAAAGATAACATACCAGACGCACTTACAAGCACGTACGTTTCAGGTTCATGATGCTACCCTCTGGTCTTTTCCATGAGAGGCCCATGTCTCCTTCACAAACAGGCACGAGGTCCTTCCGATGCCCAGTCTCCATCACGGTTCATTGGGACCTTCTATCCCCTTTGTACCCCACCCCCCCCCACCCCCCCCCCTCAACGTTGCCTCCGCATTGTAACTTGTCAGTCCTTTCATTCCAGTTCATACTTATTTCCATCATTTTTCACAGCTCTATCCATATTTTATTCATTATTAATTTAATCACCTTTACAATTTTACCTTAAAACCCATTCCTTATTCACCTTCTTATTCACTTTCCTTCCCCCCCCCCTCCCTCCGCCCTCCATGCACTCCTTCTCCCCCAGACCATGTCTCTTTCATCGGGGATCAGACCCAGTGCGGTGCCTGACCCCTACTGAGCTTGAGCGCGCTCAGACTCTGTTTCTAGAGGCGCTCGAGCCTCTCCCACTGCCACCCGACTTTTCGTGCTCGAGCGCGCTCAGCCCTTGTTTCTAGAGGCGCTCGAGCTTTTTAGTTCCATCCGACGCTCGAGGCTCACAGGGAGCCAGCGTCGGCACGCAGACGCCTGCGCGAGCGCGTTGCTCGTTGTTTCTAGAGGCAATTGGCCTTATCTCAATAAACCAGCCATCTCGAGCTGTAACAACCTGACACAGCTCCCAGACAGCACGGAGGAAAGCAGATGCCCCCTTCACAGGTACTGACCATACTTTGGCACCACGGACCTTTGATCATGGTTTTTCTGCCATGTATCCTGCATTGATTACTATACCTGACATAGTTTGTTTACTCCCCACAGGCACAATTTTGACCTGCAACCCGGAGATTTGATTAACCCAGATTTACCGTTTAGATTCCAGCTCACACGCTGGCTTTGAGGTATGTTCAGCCTGCTTCCCCACCCCATAGGCACCCCCCTTGCACCAAGCCGGGCGCGGGTTGTCCCCACAACACCCAACTGGCTTATAAGGTAGGGGCTCACCATCTCCACCCTGTAGTGCACAATTTGCATCCCAATAAGTGCACACCAGCGCCTCTCACCTCCTGGCAGCAGCCTTACAGTCACCTCTAGAGACCTTGTCTGGCACCCCCTTCCTCTCCCCCACCTTGGCGACTAGTTCAACCACTGGTGCACAGGCACCCGACTACTCCTGTAATTTTTTTGACCATTCAATGGCCTTGTTCCCACACGCTTCACTCCAGGCATGTTAAAAGCACCACCCCGTAGCATTTGGCACCAACCTCATGGTGCCCCCAAACCCCCGTTCTTTTCTCCACCCCTGTCATTGAATGCTCTCTATCTCTCTCCCCCTTCCCTCTTTTGTCTCCCTCTAGGAGACATCAGTATCTTCATTCCGGTTCAGCAATTTACTGAACACCTGGCAAACCTGTTTGCATTCCAAATCACGGTCCTGAAGAAGATGGCCTGAATCTCCTACGCCATTGAAACCGGTCGACCCCTTTCGGTCATGAGGGCTCTCATGACCAACGCTTGATCTCTTATACATTTATTTAAGAGACACAATCCTTGAATTACTATCTACTGGAGCACACTCATAATCACTGAGTGAGCCACACATTTTTATAAGAGCCTTCTCTAGCCCCCCAGCCCTCCGGCTGGACCTTTTTACTGACCCACCAGTGGTTACTCCACCAGTACTCTTACATACCCCAACCACAGTGACCTACGGGTATCATTAAAGTTGCACACTCTGGATGGAATATAAGCAGTTGACCTGATTTACAGGTTGGATCCACGCTCAAGATCAAGCAGCCTCAAGACCCAATTCACTGTCTTGTTGTACGCTGCTTAACCCTCTGGAGTCTACCACTGTTTTAAAATGCCCCTTTTTGTTTTGGACGACCCGTGTCTGTTTCCAGACATTGTCATTAGTATAGAAGGTTGAGGGACAGCACTCTCCTCTATATCTTTTTAGTAGGCGATACACCACACGTCACCCAGGGATAGGCACCCCCGCTAGGTTTAGGGTGTTCTTCCTTAGGGTCAGGTACGCCGAGTCGGGTGGTCCTCCCCCTTTTCCATGTGTGTTGAGTGTGAGCACTCTAATTGACTCATTTGTTTTGCAATCCTTTGATGCATTTTTGAATACCTACCTTCCTAAAAAAACGCTTAAACAATGAGGATACAGCTTGTTTAGAAAGGTTGTTGTCTATAGCAGATGATTCATTGACTACAGTACAGTGACTGTCAGTGGGACTGGGAGTGACACTACCTTTAGAGTACAGTCCTGAAACAGTAGAAGGAGGAGGTAAAGTGTTGTTCAGGGCCTCGTATATGTCAGGTTTGTTATGCTGAGTGAAAAGGGGGTAGAAAACAAATGATTTCCACCTGTGTGGCTATCAGGTCGAAGGATATGTGGATTTTGTAAGGGGGTGGTGTTGAAAGTGGCAGCAGCTTCGTTGGGTGGGGAAAGTACCCCTTCAATATCTGCCGGAGTGCAGGCAGGGATGAGGGCCATTTGGGCAAGAGGGATGAAATCCATCCTTCCGACGATATATTTCTCAACGATAATTCGGCTGGCTTTTTGTGGCGCCAGAAGAAGGTGAGGCGAGGCCAGCCATTTACTCAATGCAGCAACAGCAGTAGATACACTTCAGTAAGAAAAGTACCTAGACCAGGAGGACCGGCAGCAATCGAGATTGAAGCTCTGAAGAGCCACTGACCGACTCAGACCGGCTTGTCACAGAAGTGCCTGTCGTTTCCTTAAGGCGACGGTCGGTTTGCTGGGAATTGTAGTTTACAACTGAGTACTCGCTCCGTGAATGAGAGAGCTTTTTCTCTCTGCTTCGCACCTTGTTGACAGAACAAATGAAACAATACTCCTCCCAACACTGTGTAAACACATAAAACTATGTGTTGGACCCCAGCACGGTCAAATAACAATAATTAGGCTTTCTTTCCCGCAGATGGAGTCAGGTATTGCAATGAGTTTAAACTCTGTGTGGATCGTGCACTAGGAGGGCTTTCAAAATTCAGTTCCTAAGACAGGTGGAAACAGCGAGTGTCAAAATGCCACACAAATGCAAACAAATATCATCCAAAACAAATTCACACGTGAAATGCTGATCAAAGAACAACAGTGGATTCCAAGATGGCGGTCGGCGGAGGAGGACGTGTGTGAGTGTCTCTCCCCACACGGCCGCATTAGAAGCGAATAAATAAAGATACGTGGAGTGTTTTAATAACATTCCCCCCAGAACTGAAACAAAGAGGCAGGCAGGGGTGGTATCAGCCATTAGGCACGAGCGGAGTGCAGCTGCGTAAAAACCGCTACGGCTCCCGTGAAGGGAGGAGCAGGCAGGCCCCATTACAACAAAGCTTCCAGAGCCGGGTGTGAGGTAGGAGACACCATTGTCCTCAGGAGAAGAGGAGAACCCCTTGAACACAGAGAGGTACTGCCCCACAACAGTGAGCCGGGCGCTGGGGGATGCAGAGCGAGAGGCTGCCGACAGGCTAAGCGGGCAACACAGGAAGTGCCCCCCAACGTGCAGCATCTCACAGAGAAAGGGAAGATGGCCAAAGATAGCGACTCCAATAAGCAGGCCCAGATGAATAAAGGATAAGGGGGACCAGCGGATACAAAGCAGAGCCCCGCCCTGCAATAGCGGAAACTCTGCAGGCTACAGGAGGCCCATAGCCGGAAGCATAAAATAAGGAGAAGATAGTCCCAACGCAAGGATTGAGACCACAAGAAAAAGGCCAGGGTAGCGGGGGAGAGGCTGTAACACAGAGGAGAGCCCCCTCCCAAAGGAACTGTGAACCCCAATAGGCCTGGACTTAAGAAAGGCAGGGGATTTTAGCTGCCTTCCAGAAGTTGGAAGGGGACAGATAGTGAGTCAGTAACCGGGGGCAGCCGAGGAGAGAGACTCCAGCGGAGAATAGGACCACAAGATGAAATAGCAGAGGTACGCTAGAGAAACCACAATAGTGCACATATGTCCAAGACAAGGGGGAAGGTGGTGTCTCAGGTAAGACAAGAACTGAGCATTAAACAGCTGTGGAGCTCTGAGAACACAACGTGCTCGAGAAGCGGAGGAACCAGTTAAAAATCGCAAACGCCAGAGTCAAGACCAGAAGGAGCAATGGTGATATGTAAAGAGGACATGCAGACTTGGGTCAGGGAGTTCTGAGGTCAGTTTCAAGCTCGGACCCAGGCGTACACCCAAAGGATGTACTCGTAGCAATAACCTCCTACAGTCAGAAAGAAAGCATTTTGCGGCAAGCGAGGATGGCATGTCAAGTGCGAATAAATGGGGAGGAAATACAACTGTACCAAGACCTTGCACAGTTCATGCTTCAAAAGAGAAGGGGGATGGGCCCAGTGGTGTAATTTCTGGCGACAAAGCAAGTAAGGTACAAATGGACATTTCCATTTGGCGTACTCTTTACATGGGAAGGATGACAACATAGAATCACGACATGTGAAGAGGGAGCATAGATTTTGAACCTACAGGACGAAAGTGAAGGGGGCTGCGAGCAACAGCAAAGAAGAGACAGAGGACACAAAACCGTGGGAATGGAAAACAGTGATGAAAAAAGGAAAACGTGGTCACAAGGAATGAAAAAATAAAACAAGGGTGCGCAACCGAGAACAATGACTGCACAAGCGATAAGAACAGAGGGGAAAGTGGAGACAATCTACAGCCCAGGAAGGGGGTAAGACTTTAACACATGTTCATAAGCATGCAGCCCAAAGAGTGGTCAAGAGGGGTGCGGGGATTCGGGGGGGCAGAAGTTGAAATCCTTAGTGGGGTTTAGCATTCCACACAATGACTTCTCTGGGTTGTTCAGGGTACCAGGCGCGACAGACACACCATCCGAGCGGTCATAGGAACCTGGGCCCGCCTCAGGGGAAGGGAAGGAAAAGGGTGGGGGACACGAAGTTGGGGGTTGATGAGAATTGGGGAATGAAGGGGGGGTAAGGGATAGGTGGATCAGGGGGGATGCCAGAAGGGAAAACGGGAGCATTAAGGATTCGCAAAATATGGATAGAACGGATGGAGAGCACCCAAATGAAGGTACTTACATACAATGTAAGGGGACTGGTTAAGAGAAAAAATATGGAAAACATTCTGCAGGGAGAAAAAATCGATATTCACATGTTTCAAGAGACTCACATATGCAAAAAAGATAAAGGGAAAATACGAACTAGGGGATATTCTCAATTACACCAAGCAGATGCGCGTGTACTGAAAGCATCTCGGGATGGATTGGGAGCACAAGTCCAGGACTCGATGGTGGACAAAGAGGGGAGGTATATATTCTTGAATGCAGTTATTGAAGGCCACATGGTCACATTGGCTTCAGTCTACACCCGGAACATAGGCCATGATGGGTTTTTAGGAGCAGTCCTATCGGAACTAGAGAATTACACCAAGGGAGAAACAATATTAGTGGGGGATCTTAACATGGCATGGGTTATGACACAGGATAGGAGCGGGAATACTTCACAGGGAGTGCAAGGCCCATCCAAGGCACTATGGCGGAAGATGGACACATTGATCCTCCATGATATTTGGAGAGTAGTGAGGGGACAGGAGCAGGGCTTTACACACTATTCACATGTACATTCTTCCTTGTCTAGAATAGATTACATTTGGGCCTCCACAGGGTTACTGGGCATGGTGAGGGACGTAGAACTGGGATCAATCTCACTAGCAGACCACGCCCTGTTATAGGTGAGTATTACCATTAATAATAGGAAAACGGGGCTCTGGAAATGGAAATTCCCCAAAGAGCTCCTACATGACCCGATTCAGGTAGAAAATATTAGTGAAAAGATAGAGCAATACATTAGAGAAAATGAGAAAGAGGATTTGCTACATGAAACTATGTGCGATGCATTCAGGGCAGTAATGAGGGGTCACATGCTAGCACTCAAGGCAAGGAGGGACAAACAGAGACGTCAGTGGGAAAAGGAACTTGAGGGTAAACTGAGTGAGATCTAGGGGGAAATGTCAAAAAACCCAGGTAACAATTTAAGAAGGGCATTGAGACATGTCCAGGGACAATTGGAAGCACTCAGGACGAAGCAGGCCGAAAAGGGATTACTATATCTAAAACAATGGCACCATGTGAAAGCCAATAAAGCGAACAGACACCTGGTTAGGCAGCTACGGGATAAAAAGCGCACTCAGACAATTATAAAACTACAAAACCATCAAGGACAGGTGAAGATGGCAAACGAGAATATAGGGGAAATCTTTAGGGAATATTATCAAGCGCTATACACATCCGACAAGCCACCAGAACATGAGCATGAGGAATATCTAACGAAGCTCATGCTTCCACAGACATCGGAAGAAGAAGGGACTTTTAGAAGACGAAATAAGGGAGGAAGAGGTCAAAAAAGGCCATTACAGACCTATCATTAAACAAAACCCTGGGCCCCGTTCGATACCGGGCAACCTTTTACAGAAAATATTGGGATATTCTGGCCCCCATCCTTACGAAACTGTTTAATACATTCAAGATTAAGGGAGCCACTACCCCATCAATGAATGAAGCTAAACTGGTGGTGTTCCACAAAAAGGGCAAAGACTAGAAACGCCCACGGTCATATCATTGCATGGGCTTTAATAAACCTTCATGGCGAACTATACACAAAGATATTAGCAAACAGACACATGCTACCAAAATTAATAGGGCAGGACCAATCGGGCTTCACACCATCTAGGCAAACATTTGAAAATACGCAAAGAATAGCCCACTTAATAGAGAAAATAGGAATAACATCCAGCAATTTTAGTGTCATTAGACGCAGAAAAAAGCGTTTGACAGGGTCGAATGGTCCTTCTTGTACCACATATTAGAATATATGGGGTTCAGGGAGAAATGTATCCAAATGGTGCGGGCTAATTATGATTCACCAGTGATCTGTTTTGCCCTTAATGGAACAGTTACAGGGAAGGTAACACTGGGACGGGGCACTAAACAAGGTTACCCCCTATCTCTGCTACTTTATGCAATTTACTTAGAACCTTTATTGGTTAATATTCGGGAGACAGACCGGCTCAGGGGAATACAAATGGTGGGAGAAACACACAAAGCAATAGCATTCGCAGACAATATGCTGGTAGCATTGATGGACCCAGAACATTCACTCCCAGTATTAATGAAGTAACTAGACCAATACGAGGCGATATCAGGGTTGAAAATAAATGGGCAGAAATCAGAAATGTTGAAGACCTGAAAGTGATGTATAGGCTGGGAACAACAACGTAACAAAACACTACAGAAAAGGGTGTAGCATATTTAGGTTTAACCCTTACAAAAATTATTGGGCTACTGTATAGCGCAAACTACCTGCAGCTGTTAGACAGAATCAAACTCGATCTCATCAAATGGAAGCCCCTTACAGTATCATGGTGGGGGAGACTGACAACAGTAAAAATTATGGTTCTGACGGGCTGCTATATTACTTTCCGGCATTTCCCATTATAATCCCAAAGACCTTCTTTAAATCTGTCAACAGGGCAATATAGTCATATACCTGGAAGAAAGGACCCCCAGAGTAGCAATGCCCACACTAACAGCTCCAAATAACAAGGGGGCCGTGCCCTCCCACATTTCTATAAATATTATGAGGCAGCTTAGATACGGGTAATGAAAGAATGGTTGGCTGAAGGTTTACATAAAATATGGGCACAACAAGATAGCGGTAGCGGGATCATCCCTCTCAGGGCTCATGTGGCTAAATAAACAAAATAGACACCCTAATGCTAAGATTAGCAAAATAATAGGGGTAGCTGTGGAATTATGGGATTCAGCAATTGAACAAGGGGTGCTCACAGTGAAACCATCCCTATTCTACCCGATGTTCGGGAATCTGGAATTTCGGCCAGGGATGGAATTAAGAATTGAGAAAGAGTAGGCTATCAAAAGATACGAGATATGCACCAGGGACAAACTCATAGGACTTTTGAGGACTGTGTTCAGGAACTAAGTCTGACGGAGAAAGACTAGTTCAAATACAATCAATTGAAACATTGGCTGACTACCCCAACTACTAAGGGAGCAGCTACGAGGCAGCTGACACCATTCGAAAAATATATAACCACCCAAACTGGGTCAAAGAGTTTAGTTTTAAACCTGAATGATCAAGAAAGCTTATTCAATGGAACTACATGAAGAAATGGGGAAAATCCCTAGGCGAGACAATTCCAAAGAAACAGTGGAAGTACATGTGTGGAGACATCTCAAAACAAACTCGTTCCATTCAGGTGAGGGAAATGTGGATTACAATCCTCCAACAATGTTATCTCTGGCATCAGATCAATGTTGGAGGGGATGCAAGGCAGTGGGGGACTGGACACACATCTAGAGGAAATACCCAGTAGTACAGCCAATCTGGGTGGGGGTGAAAAGCCAAATGCAAGGGATGTTCCATGGAGTGGGGCTGATGGGGGACAAGATTTGGATGTGTGGGATGTGGGAACTGGGGTCGAAAACACCTACAAAAACACAGAAAAGGGGATTTATGATCCTATTAATAGCAGCATGGTTGCTGATAGCGCAACGATGGAATGATGGAAACAGCAAGCACCACGAACACTTCAAGATTGGCTACAGAAAGTTTGGGACTTTGTATCTTTGGAATGGGTAACATATAGAATCCAGGGAGACCAAGATGGATTTAAAAGAGACTGGAGGTTAGTACTGTACTACCTACAAAGTGACTATATGGTGCAATGGTACCATCACAAGATCAGGATATTGGACATTTTGGGAATCTAAAAGAACACACATCACCTAATTGATGGACTAGATTTCTGGTGAGCGTAGGTGGGCGGGGGAGAGGGGGAGTTGATAGTTCGATAAATACTTTTGTATTGTACAATAAGAAACAAATAAAAATATGTTTTACAAAAAAGAACACAGCACAGGAGTGGAATATAAGACCGACGCAGACCAGCTTGTCGCGGAAGCTATGGCACTGAAGCGCCTGATGTTTCCTTAAGGCGACGGTCGGTTTGCTGGGACTTTGTCTCTCTGTTTTACACCTTGTTGACAGACCAAAGTAAACAATACTTCTACCCACACTGGGTAAAAACATAAAACTATGTGTTCAACCCCAGCACCATAAAAATAATAATGAGGCTTTCCTCTAGCAGACGGAGTCAGGTGTTGTAATGAGTGCAAACTCGGCACGGAAAGTACAGTAGAGGGCTTTCAAAATTCAGTTCCCAAGACAGTTGGAAACAGTGTGTGTCAAAATGTTGCACAAACACAAACAAATGTCATCCAAAACCGATTCACACATGAAATACTGATCAAAGAAAAACAGTGCACTACAAGCACACAGGAGCATTACCTGATGGGGGGAACACAGGAGTGTAATATATGACCGATGCAGACCATCTTGTCACGGAAGCGCCGGCGCTGAAGCGCCTGACGTTTCCTTAAGACGATGGTCGGTTTGCTGGGAATTGTAGTTTACAACAGAGTACTTGCTCCGTGAATGAGAGTGCTTTTTCTCTCTGCTTCTCACCTTGTTGACAGAACAAAGGAAACAATACTTCTCCCCACACTGTGTAAACACATAAAACTATGTGTTCAACCCCAGCACAGTAAAAATAACAATAAGGAGGATTTCCTCTATCAGATGGAGTCAGGTGTTCCAATGAGTGCAAACTCAGCGTGGAAAGTCCACTAGGAGGGCTTTCAAAATTCAGTTCCCAAGACAGGTGGAAACAGTATGTGTCAAAATGCCACACAAACAAATGTCATCCAAACAGATTCACATGTGAAATGCTGATCAAAGAACAACGGTGCACTACATGCACACAGGAGCGTTACCTAAAGCCTTGAAGCGGGAGTTCAAAGATGGAACAGCTGAAAGCAACAGAGAGATCTGACCAGCTAGTCACTGCCGTGGAAACCAAGCTGTCAGGTGCACAGGCGAGCAAGAAGACATGCGAGAACCGTGGAGAAGACTTCCCAACTCTGGCTGGGAATCCAGGAAGTGGCGAGCAAGACACAGAAGCGAAACGAAGAAAGGGAGTGGCAGTGTCTGTACCCGAGACACATTCCCGCAGACAGGAGAGACGCTGAAGCGGGACAGTGGCCTCTGACTGACCACAGAAAGATACACTGAGACAGTAGGAAGGTCTCAAACCATGATAACATACTAGCTGACAACAGGACGGGCACTCAGATTGACCACGAAAGAAAATACAATGACAGCAGGACATTGGTCTCTGACTGACCAGAGAAACATAAACTGAGACAATAGGAGGGTCTCAGACAATGATAACATACTAGCAGACATTGCAACTGACCGTCACACTGACCACACAAGAAAATTAAATGGCATCAGGACAGTGGCTTTCAGTTGTCATGCCCCTCCCAACATTTTCAGCAAAGTTACTCCACTGAGACGGATGATCTTGCAGAGGATTAAGGTGCCATAAAGCTTTCTGCCGCGAGCGCCCAATGCATTGCACCCCATCGAGAGTGCCTTAAAAAAAGGGATCAGCCAGCACGACCAGCGTGAGGACGAAAACACGCACAGACGGTGCTGTACACACACATTTACCCGACAACAAGCATAACCAAGGCCCACCGTTGGGAGGAACGTGCGAGTTCCATTGCTTCAGTAAAAATAACATTAAGGAGAGAAAAGAGTACATGTGGAACAAAGATTAACAGGACACAATAAATAAAGAGAAGTAAAGAAGGAAGTAATGAGAGGAGAGGGAAGAATATGGAACAAGGGTCAGTTTATAAAAGAAAGGGAGCACACACAAAAATTATTTCGAGGAAAGATTCAATAAGGAATTAAAATGCAGTCTATTGCTATACATCCTCCAGCAAATTTCTTTCCACATCCGGGACAACCGTCCATTCCATGGTGTAAATGGAAAGAATATTGGAAAAATTACGTCAAGACAAAAGACCACAAAGGGCTAACTACAGAGAAAACGAGTTCCCTATTACTCCATGCACCACCCTGAAGGACGGCGCAAGTATAGGGATCTACCAGCACTGACAGAAGAAGAAGCAGGAGATATGGACGACCACGAGAGAACCATTAGACAATTAGGCAAGTAGTACTCCCCTGATACGAATGTGGCGATAAACCAGTTTAATTTTTATTCTAGAGCACAACGTGAAGGAGAAAAAATGGAGGAATATGTTTCTGCTCCTGAACCCTTAGCCCTGACAAGGTCGGTTTGACACCGGGACCACCACAGAAGAATTTATAAGGGACCTAATCTTCATGCACACAAAGAATTCTATTGTGCAGGAGAGATTGTGGATGTGTGGCGAACCGTCTCTATAAGAGACAATGGCAATAGCAAAGTAAATTGAACACACCCAATTGTGTTCAAAGGAGATTAAAGAAAAAAAGAAGGAACTCACTCAAGAAGAGTCCAGCAATTAAATGTCATAAGGAAAGGGACAGAAAAGAAGACAATGGCAAAGGACAAAGAATCGTTCAAAGGTTTGCAACCACGAGAACAAGATGAAGAAGGCAAGAGGTGAGTGTATAGCAGCTAAGGGACACGGGAGAGAGACAATGTTACCGATGTGGTAGGCTAGGTCATTACGGGTGGTCAAAGAGGAAGTAAAGAGCATGGGACGCATTTGTGTGCACCATTGGCCACTCCATACCTGGCTGGAGGCAAATAAGCACACAGTGTGGCTGTACTGTTCACCACGTGGCCCTACCCGTGGATAGTTTCTCTAGTGCCTGCACATGGGCGTTCCCAGTGTTTCCTTCCGAAATCACTCACTGCATCATCAGTTCACACATCCTGGCTCTCCCCTTTCTCGCCCAGTAGCCAAGAGGAGCCAAAAGGAGGCTGCAGGGGACAAGTAAAGGGACAAATATGTGTAATACGCGAATGGTACGGGGTAGTATGTGGATGGTAAAGGTGAAATAAGTAGATGGAGTGCATAAAACAACTTAGAAATACAATGAATGGATCAGAATACATAGAAATGATTCGAATGCATGGAACAGGTTCAAGTGCGTGGAGCGGATTGGAGTGCGTGGCATGGATTGGAGTGCGTGGTACCTACTGGAGTGCGTGGAACGGACTGGAGTGCGTGGCGCAGACTGGATTGCGTGGAGCGGACTGGAGTGCATGAAACAGATTGGAGCGCATAGAATTGCATGGAATGGCGACTTACATGGAATGGTTTGGAGTGCATGGAACGTTTGAAAGAGCATGTAATGCATCATATCACATCACCATGCTTATTCTCTTCTTTACAGCACCATTCAACTAGAACACAGAGATACTATGACACCATTCGGTAAAGCTGTTCTCATACCAACATCTGCCGCATACTCTCCATCACTAACTAAACACTGCTGGTTACACCCCCCCCCCAGCCAGGCGTTCTCCTCAGGCCTACCACAGCCACAATCGGTCTGGATAAATCCTGCCAGAACGAACACATACTATTGATCTCTAAACCACCACACCTACCACTAAGAAGCAGCTTTACACGAATGCCACACCAGCTGCACACATATCCGGTGCTCACACGCACCTTTGACTCTCCCTACTCTCTCTACTGACTTGAACTTCGGTTCCCAAGGGCGTTCAACCTACCAGCACCTTCAGACCATACCAATGGTACATAAGGCGCTATATAAATGCAAAATAACATAACATAACAAACATGGAATATTCCCACTGCCTGTTCCTCTCTACTTGCCTTTTGTCATTGCCATGCAACCTCTGGCCCATAAGTTGCAAGGGCCCCCATTGGAGGTACCAAAGAAGAAGCCTGGTAACCAGCATGTATCCCTAGTGAATATCTCGCTTTTGCTAGTGCAGATAGGAACATGGTCGGGGTGCAAAATCTGCCTTCTGCATGAATCCGCCCACTGCAAGGAATCTGCATATTTCTCCCCACCCTCAGCGCCCTTAGTATTTTAGACAATCAAACATTCATCACGCCCTGACTGGCCTCAATACCCAGTGTTCCAGAATGCTTTGCCACTCAGATTGGCTTTAATGTCAACCAGTGGCATTTCAGCCAATCATGGCCCTGCTTTGCCCGCCCCCTTCTGCTCCACCTGTGAAGATTTTGAGATCCTCAAATGATGTCCCTGATTCGTGCTGCCAAAACCAGGAAGTATTTGTGTAAGTCCAGCAAATTCTTCCTAGTCTATCTCACTGATCAGAGGAGGAAAGCTTGCCCTAAAGCAGGGGTCTGCAACCTTTGGCTCTCCAGATATTTTGGACTACAACCAGCCTGGCCAGCACAGTCAATGGTGAGGGATCATGGGAGTTGATGTCCAAGCCATCAGGAGAACCACAAGGTGTACACCCCTGCCCTGGAGTGTGTAAATGGATTAGAAGGAATATCTATTGTGGCAGGTAATCAATGTAGCTTTGTAGCGCACATTTTGTATGGATGGCTGGAAAGTCCCAGTCACAAGTGGAACATACAGGCTGGCAAATCTCACTGGCACCCTTGTTTCCGGACCGGGAAACTACAAGTCTGCCTGCCGGGGCCACTGTGCCCGACAGGTCTGACTCTAACGGGAGCAGCGGCCACGTTAGGCAGACTTGTCATGGGAGCACCGGCACCGGTGTCTGTGCGCCCATGTTCCCACTCTCATAGAGTCGCATAGGATTTTAAGGGAATGGGGATTAACAAATGTACCAGCACCTGACTTCCCGGCCACCGGACTTGTAATAGCCTGGTGGCACCGGGAAGTCAGGCACCAATAAATGATTACGGGTCTGGCAGCAACCCGCCGGTAGCACTAGCAGGGTTACCACCGGACCCGTAATGAGACCCAATGTATAGGCTCCTGCAACAGTTGCAAGACAGCATTATTGGAGAGCGATGATTGTTTGGCACTGGCTTCACCATCCTTTGGCAGGTCATCAGCGCATAAGCTAAAATAGTGGTAGTGGGAGAGATAACAAGGAACTGCTTCTTTCACTGTAAGACACCATGCCTGATTTCCTAGGCCTCGAGCCAGGACTTCTAGCTCTGAACTTGTCCTGGTACGGCATCTATGTTCTGAGAACCTTTAGGGAGTTGAGGCAGGTCTATGTCTGGCTCTAATGAATGGACACTGTTCTCTAGTTGTGAGTCATGTGTGAGGAGACCACATTTTGAATTATTCTGCTCAGCTTTTAACATGAATTTGCTTCCTATTAATAAGAGTGCTACTCTCCTCGGCCTTTAGGGACCTAGTCGAGTTACTCTTCAAGCTATTTTAAGCTTTTAATTAGCCGTTACCTAGCATTCGAAGGTTGCTTGTTCTTTACTTAATCTAAGAGAAATATGCCTTGCGCTTGAGAATTATTATCTTCTATTCTTCATTAGAGCGGCCCAAACCTCCCTTTTCAGCAATAACCTTGGAAGGGGCCACATAGCCACTGCTTGGCCTGCTCAAGTATGTGTTTCAGCTACTTCATCAAATTGAATCTTCCTGTAGCGTGGAGGCATCTCTGGGTTCTCCATTCACTCTAATGTGGTGGCCCTGTGGAGATTGCCCCCTAATCACCCTAACCCAAGGCAGGCCCACCACTTAAGAAGCAAGTGAACATTTGTACAAAAAGCACTCACTCTTTCAATCCCTGTATGCTCAGCTAACTCAACACACACACACTCTGATTCTACCCTTACCCAAACCCCTTAAATCAAAGAAACAAACCTCTTTCTCCTATTTCCTCTCTTGCTTTACCTATCAAATGAGCACACACGTGAACCCGAAGCATTTCTAAGTGGTGCCCCTTGAACTAAGGGATTATTTTCCTGCAGCCAGCCCGATTTACGGACTGTCCTTAGTTGGCATATTTATAAGGTTATCATCCCCCTCCGTCCGCGGTCACCACGGGGACACTCATCGCGGTGTGATTAGAATTAAGGGACATCCACTAACACCCACGCACTCCCGATTGTTGCGGTGTGCACCCCCAACATATTTTCTCATTTCTTTCTCTCTTCATGGCTGCACCTATTCTATAGTACCGCCACACAGTGCTTCTCTGTAACTGGCTCTGATATAAATCTCACGAACCTCCGGGTTAACACCGGGGCATTTGCATGTCCTAAGCCATCACTGCAGGCTTTCCTTTATCCCTCACTTGCGGACTCCATTTGAAGGCGAGTTGTGCCTATTATTTTTGTCGATTACGGCACGGCCTAGCCGAATTTCTTCGTACTGGTCTTTCTATTCTGATGGGATGTTGTGAGCCCATCTATGCTTCTTTCTAAGCTATCCATTTTGCTTAAGAGATACTTCTATCTTTTGTAGGACCGACTTTGTCGTCTACTACTGTCAGTAGAGAGCCCCCACCAGCACCATTCTAGATAATTATTCTCCTTCATATGGTGCCTTTGTTTATACATTTAAACATGTCAAAGCATCTAGCTTTTCATAAACTGACCCTTTGTTTTATGTTGTTTTTATTTCACAGATGCTATGAAACTTTCGTTGTTATTATTATTACTCTGATTGTAACTAGGCTACGTTGTTAAAATTCTCCCTCCTGATGAATGTTCCATACTAATGCTCTGAGGAACAGAAACATGTCAAGAGACAATTCTCTGGACTGTAAATAGAGTTTAAATCTATGACACATTTATTCTAACAAAGTTGGGTACTATACTAATTGTTTTACAAGTACCCGTTGTGTTTGTTCTTTCTGAAACACTGTTTTAACTGGCTATTCAAGCTTGCCACGTATTCCTTGTTGTTGTTTTATATATCGGATGTTAAAGTATTGTACTGTGGACCACTCTATTTAATTGTATGTTTTAACCATTATGATTCATCATTATTAAAATTTGATATTCACCTTCGAATCACTTGGAGTATTTATGTTTTGTATCTCTAGCATCTGTACTGTAGCTTTGTCTTCTTATATACTGAGTACTATCCTCCCGGATATAGACAGAGTATACACTGCTAACTCTTTTTAGTCAGTAATATACCGGGTTTCCTCTTTTTATAAGTAGCTCCTTCATTTCACCCTGAACAGTTGGACCACAGTATCACGCCTTTGGGGAACAGACAGGCCTTTAACCAATATGGTGGCCGTAAACCTCTCTTTTACATGCACGGAAGAATGGTCCCCGCAGAGAAGCGCCCCAGATGATATGTGCCGACAGGGGACCCCTAAAGTCTCTGATAGCCTGGCATCCCTTCATGGTCACCAAATGTGGGGATGGGTCTCTAATCATCTTAACCCAAGGCAGGCCCACCACTTAAGAAGTGAGTGCACGTTTTTACGTAAAGCAAGTTTATTGTACAATCATCCGGGGAGGGGCTAGATGACGCTGTAGAGTCAAACAAACCTAACTCTCTCCGAACCACTTAAGGGGACACATTATATACATTTTTGCAACAGTTAAAACACTCCCAAATATTTTATTACAACCCACCCCCCGCACATGATTGGACAATACTTATACAAATGAAATCCAATCTTTCTCCAATTCTCCCATTCTCATTGGTTGCAGTTATCTTAACCACCATCTTCAGCTCATGTATACAACACACCTCTTTTTAGGATTTGTCAATGGCAGGTCATGATATCATCACACAGTTAAACATTCACATACAAACGTAATTCATTACAAGTCCCAGCTGGCCTATTTAATAAAGGCATGCTATCAAAGTAAGACAGACACAAGTGACCACAGATCAAGACTGATTATTGAACTTTATCAAGAGTGTGATAAATGCCTATCTAAACCTAAATCTAACATGGGAGCAAGCTACGACCATCAAATAATAAAGAATGCAGTCCTATTGGAGTCTTGTCAACATAAAAATGACCTATACTAAAAAACCTATTGCCAATCCTTACTGCTAAATTACAAATAGTGTTGGGTACGGTTCATGAAAAAGAAAGAAGTGTTCACAAAATGATAAGTCAGGGTGTTCAGCCGTTGGCCTCCCTTCCCCACATTTTCAGCACGGGACAAGGCAGTTCACTCGAGCATAGCACACTCTTGGGCTTGTTCGGCAAGAGTACACAGTTCTATTACAAGCAACAGGGTCTCCTATGCCCAAGTCTCTTAAGTAATAAAAGGTCTCTTAATTTGTTGAGGCTATTTAAACCACATCCAAGCAACAAATCACGCTTTGCATTACTTTGCAGACTGCAACGTGACGCTCACCGTGTCCTGTGATACCCACGAGCCTCGGAGAAGAGAACCTGCAGATGAGACATCGTTAGCAGCATCTTACCTGCAATCTCCATCCTGTCATCCACTCCCAGCTCCAGTGAATGGCTTCCGGATTGAAAAGAGCTGAAAGAGAAAAGGAGAAAACAATATTAGAAAAGGCATATTCTGGCAAGAAGCTTACCTGGCTGATCGCCTCCCGGTCGGCATCGCTCCAGAGTTCCACACACGGTGGAGAAGCACCGCAACATTTAAGAAAGAAAGAACACAGGTTAGCAAAGGCCAGACAAAGGAGCGCCGCGCATAGCGCTTACTTACCGCATTACAGCGCCCATCACGCACCATCATTTATCGGCGAGGCTCAATTTGACCAGTTCGCCACGCTGAAGCTACGCACACCTAGGGAGAAAGAAAGAGATTATTAACCAAAAGAAAGGCATGCAAGGATAACAGCGCTATACAGAACTGCTGCAATAAGACCTACCCTAGAGACATTGAATGGGCACGGGCCAGTGAAGTAACTTGGTCGCCCACGCCCACTGAAGACAACGCGCCCCTGCTACGAAGGCAGGACGGACGGAGAGCACGCCTAATTCCACAACAAGTCGAGGAGAGGGCCCAGAGGGGCTGAAGCCAAAAGGGGTGCTGGTAGGATACTTACCTCAGTTGGCCAGTCTTGAACACATCCCTCCTGTGTTTTCAGGCTGAACATCCTCCGTAGAGGATATCCAGGGAAACTGGGGAGAAGATTCGGTCAACCAACCCGGGCTGAGTGGCGTCCCCGTGGATACCAGGTGAGCGTAACAGAACGTGAAGCTTCCATAACTAATCCACCCGGGCACCATGGAGACATCCGAAATCGACCAATTGGCTCAATTGTTAGGACAACTACGTGCCGAGGTTCACTCTGCCAGGCAAGAGACTAATGCCCTCCGAAGGCACCTAGTAGTAACCAAGGATCACACTGAAGAGATCAGTAGGCAGTTCTTACAATCACAGGCAGGACAGACTCCTCTGCCCGGATACAACCCATTGGCACACGACCCCACCTTATCATCCACTCCCACTCCAGTACAAATTAAGCTACCCATAACAGTTCCCCTAGCACCACCAGAACGGTTCTCAGGCGACCCAAGGAGGTATGCGACATTCATGAATCAGTGTCGCCTTCACTTTCTTTGTAGGCCTGGGGCATTTCCAAACGATCAAGCTCGGGTAGCTTTTGTTTTATCATACCTGAGTGGTAGCGCAGCGGACTGGTCGGTGCCACTGTTAACCCATCATGATCCTTTGTTACATGACTTTGGGGGGTTCCAGAGGGAAATGGAAAAACGTTTTGCTCGCCATACCCAAGAACAAGCAGTAGACAACAAACTCTTGTCACTCCGACAGGGGAATCAAGACTTGTTAATGTACATTGCCACCTTCAATAGACTGGTTGCTGAAGCCAGGTGGCCTGAAAACAAAAGAACCATATTATTTCACCGGGGCCTACGCAGTGAATTGAAGGACGTTCTAGCCCAGGTCGTTGACACACCCAGAGACTGTAACGAATTCATCAATTTGGTTGTGCAACTAGATCACCAATTGCAGGATCGAAAAGCAGATCGGTCTAGGACGGACACTCGGGCCGTGTATGTTCGACCAAGGGACAATGTATCACGTGTGCCAGAAAACATTGTAGAACCCATGCAAATTGGAGGGATACGACCCCCATTAACAAAACAAGAGCGAGATAAAAGAAGACAACAACAACTATGTACTGTGGAAAAACAGGACATTTCCTTAAGGACTGCCCAGTGAAACCTCCAAGGAGAACAGTCGGGGCCACAGAGAAGGATGAGGTTAAGGAGTCGGCAAATGTAGAGGTCAGCTTGTCGAGTAAGAAGAAAGAGCCATTGACCTCGCACTTTGCAATACCAGTGATCTTAATTAACCACCAACGATCGTCTAGGATGCATGCCGTTGAGGCATACATAGATAGTAGAGCAGTTGGGAATTACATCGATTAAGAACTGGCAGCAGAGATGGGGGTTCCTTTATTTCCAAGCCGACCATGGACAAGGTAACCACCGTGGATGGGACAGAAATCACTTCCGGACCAGTAATCCAGTGTACACCCGGGGTAACCTTGCTGTGCCAGGAGGGGCACCGGGAGTCCATTTCGTTGGCACCTGAGTTCCGGCTAATATTATGGATGCCATGGTTAGTTGCTCACAATCCTCTGATAGACTGGCGTGCACGGAAATTAACCTTCCCCGGCGATTGCTCCCCTGCCTGCTATTACCAAGAGCAGAGACCCAGCTTCTGTGCCCCTACTACTCCCAGAACGGCAGCGTCAACACTGGGAGTAACTAATACCCTACCAAGTGAATACCATGATTTCCAGGATGTGTTCCAAAAAGACCAAGCAAACACATTACCGCCGCACAGGCCCTATGACTGCCAGATCGACCTCATTCCAGGTGCACAAATCCCTTGCGGCAGAATCTATGCACACACAGAACCAGAAAACCTCCACCTAAAATCCTATCTAGACCAGTACCTGGCAAACTGATTTATCCACCCGTCTAAGTCCCCGGCAGTCAGTCCTTTGTGCTTCGTACCAAAGAAAGAAGGGGACTTGAGGACCTGCATCGACTACTGCGCATTGAACCAGATCACCGTGAAAAACCATTACCCCTTGCCACTTATCCCTGAAATGCTAGACCAAGTCAAAGATGCCCAGATTTATACCAAGTTGGACCTTCGAGGAGCGTACCACTTGGTACAAGTCAGAAGCAGAGATGAGTGGAAAACTGCCTTCCGTACCAAATATGGCTTGTATGAATACCAAGTCATGCCCTTTGGGCTAATCAACGCTCCTGCGGCATTCGAATATTTCGTGAATGATGTCCTGAGGGAATTAATCAATGTTTGCGCCTTGGTTTACATAGATGACATCTTAGTGTACTCGGC